>NC_050075.1:96971638-97632565 GCF_009764565.3 Dermochelys coriacea
CACCAAAATAAAGTTCAGTTAAGATATTTGGAAGGAGCCATGGAGTCTGGTGGTGAAGAAGTTCCATGCTGGTTTCTTCCCCTATTGGTGTTTGCTGTAATGCAAATTGATCTGTTCCTGCCCCCTCCGTTTCAAAAGAACGGCTACTTGACCTGTGATTGCCAGTCAACACTGATGACACCTGGTTGGAGGTCTCGGTTCATCCTTTGTCTGGGAAAAACCTGTTTACCTGCTTCTTAGACTTGTTTGGTAAACACATGTTAGTTTCACATTTCCTTCAAATTTGCATGGTTCCCTGGATGATCACTGTACATATGCTATGCCTGGCCAGATTGTTAATGATCAATGTGGTGTTAGTTTTCAAATGATACATGACACACATCAGATACAGTTTGACACTAATGAATTAGGGACAGTCTAGATGAAATTCACTATTAGATACCAATAAGCCCTTTGCCTTCTTGCAGTGGGATGCTATTAGGGTCATAACATCCTTTTCCCACTATATTGTCTTCATGCACACATGTCTGGATGTGTTTTGTTTGAGGAAGAGAGGAAAGTGAGCAAGGATGAGCCCTGACTTCATGTAGCATCTGTAACGAAAATAGCGTATCTTCCTCCTAATAATTCTTTGCGCAGCTAAAGTTCCTTTCATCCAGGATTTTCAGTGTCCTTCACAAATATTTCATAAGTAAAGAATTATTCTGCCCAAAATTCCTGTGAGGTAGGGAAATCTTACCACCTTTTTATAAACGGGAAGAGTGAGGCACAGACTAATTAAGGCACTTGCTCATGTTTCTAAAGCCAGGCTGGTGTGCTTTGTCTCCTCCCTTTTCTCATCTATCAACTTCCCTCGCCTCCAGCTCCCACCCTAAAACATGATTTTCTATAAAGCCTTTCAATAATTATCTCTCCTAGATACCTCCACTGTTTTGAGCTTATACCTTCACCTGGTATGGGTCTGTCTGTATCAGAACTGTAAGTGCTTTGGGGCAGTAATCGTGGGTGTTTTTACAAGAATGGAAAATGGCCAAGCAGAATGTCGGCACTCAACATGAAATAATAAAACAGTCAGTGAGAGATCTTGGAAAAGAGCCCAGAAGTTCTAACTTCCTGTTCCTGCTATAACCAGAAAACCACTCTCCCCCACCCCCTTTTTGAAATACTGGGGACCTGTAGTTACATGTTTTGCTTTTCAAATACAACTGACTCATGCATCCAAAATTTTGTATTTTCAGTACTGTTAGCCAATTTCCTCTTTTTTTTTTTCTGTTTAGTTTGGGACTATTGATATAAGAGATGATTGAGTCCTTTCATGAGGAGTAGAATAGAAAATATCATAAAAGTAGCTGCTGTATTTTCATGAACATCTTTCAAGAGCTCAAGCTGTTTTAGTCTCCTGGGTATTTCGAAGGCAGGAGGGGGAATAAAACAAAACTATCAGTACACGCAAAGTTCTGCACACACACAGTCTGTTCTATTACGTCCTAAATGATGCAATAGAGTAGACAATAGAAGCCATGGAGATCTAATCTAAGAGCAAAATCTAATTGGCATCCTTCAGTCTGCGCATCTGCTTGGAATCAAGACTATTTGCTATTCATAGCCTCTCCACCATCCTAATTCTGAGCATGGCAATTAATAATAATGCTGATGTGCAACAGCATGTAATTTACACCTCTAAATAAAGGATCAACTTTTGTTGATGCAGATTTATGTAAAACAATGCAGTTCTATATCAAAAGTTCTTCATCTCAAATGCAAAATTAAAAACACTGTTTTACTTCTTGTTGTAACATGCATATCCTCATTCTTTTATCACTGCAGAACAAGAGCAGTTTTCACCTATCCTACAACTTCGGGAGCACATCTTCATGTGGTGTTAATGTAAGATTTCATTGGAAATTTTATGGGAGAGCCATTTGTATGCAATATGCAGCAGACATGCTTTAAGAGCTGCCACATCACCAGCATACAAATGTCAAAGTTGTATAAAATGGGATTTGTTATCTGTGTGGTCCTGAATGGGTAATCCTTGAGAGGCTACATATTGGGAGAGAGAGAGAGATTACCTTTTTAATTAAAGACCAGCATCTTGCATAACCAGTGCATAAAACAAGACCGCTAGCATTTTGCCTGCCCTCCAGTTGCAGTGTTGATCTAGGCCATCTTCACAAGGTGGCAAAAATTTTGCATGTAAAGAAACCATATAAACCGGTGAATGGCAGCTGATTTGAGGCCTGACCCTGCCTCCATTGAAACTTTTCAGAGTAAAATATTTCACACCTTTTATCCCTGAAATGCAGGGATGTACTGAGGGCATTTGCAATGTTTTTGTTTGCCTTTTCGTTGGAAAGAACACTATACCAATGACAGAAGAAGAAGGTCAGCTGGGATACAGAGAATAGCTGGGTAACAATGTGATGGGCACCTTACAAACACCAGAGAGAGATTGATATACTGTTACAAACAGATGGCTGATGAACATGCTGTGTGTTTTCAACATATTTCTCTATTGACATCACAAATTGCACCGTTAGCAGAAATTGCAATGTGATCCTTTGCTATGCTGTAGTCTGTATGCTGCATGATTTATCTCCATTCGTTGGTGGGGAGGATCCCAAAAAGCAAACAAAAAACCACAACCTAGGTTTAGTTTATTTTCTACTCTGTAGAATATGCCTATTGCAGTCTCGTGAATCATGTACATGAGTTATAAAATGACAATTAAAATGTAAGTAATAGATACAGTATCAGCTCAAAATATAACCTTCAAAATAACCACAAAAAGAAATGTTCATGTGATACACAACTAATGTGGTTGCTTCCAAAAAGCTCTTGTAGCCACAGAGACGGAGCCCAGCCTTAAAATGAGCCATCCGCTGTCTGTTACTCTGTTTATTTGACAGGTTTCAGAGTAGCAGCCGTGTTAGTCTGTATTCACAAAAAGAAAAGGAGTACTTGTGGCATCTTAGCAACTAACAAATTTATTTGAGCATAAGCTTTCATGAGCTACAGCTCACTTCATTGGATGTATCAGATGCAATTGAGCATGAATTCAGCCAGAAAATCCATCATCATGTGCTCAAGTGTGTCTGCTAAATGTGAGCAAAATGAACTATGATATTTATTATTAGACTAAAAAGAAGGTATCTTGCTTCTGAATCAGGAGAGAGGAAAGATTAGACCTATGGGTACAGAAGAGGGCTGTGAATCAGGAGTTCTGAGTTCAATTTTGAGCCACTTCCCATGAGAATGTTTGACCTTAGAGAAGGTGCACCCAAGTGGTAATGCCTATGGAGACTTGCATTTTCAGCACCCCTGAAAATCAAGCCGTGTTTAAAGGTAGGCACCCAAAATAATAATAGAAGTCACATTTGAAAGTGTGGGCTTGATTCTGGTAACATACAGGTTTTTTAAAGGAGGCAAACATTGGGGCTAATACTTTGAGATCTTTCAGATAAGAATGGAATCCAAGCTATCACTTGGAAATGAAGGAATCTTTTAATAGTGTCGTGACTAGAAGGTATACTGTACTTTTCTCTTATCCTCCAGAAGGATGACATAAACTTTAGAATACTCACTGTCACGCTCTCTGGAGTCACTCACAACCCTGAGTGCTTACCAAAGGCCAGACGGTCATAAGCAGGGCAGACACCCCAAACTGGTGGTATTTTCTATAATTAGTTTTCACCAACCCAGTACCAAATGTGAACTCCCAAAGTACTACAATAGTCTTATAATGGAATCACAGACAGTCCCCTAAGACGCTTTCTATCTTGCCACGGTGGCAAGCTGAACTATGTGATAAATGGTCACTTACACCAAAAATCACAAAATATTTCAGGTATGGTCAATCCCAAGAGACCAGTCATTCACCCAGGTTGATTTCTATCCTAGATCTCTCACCAAAGACAACGCTGGTAGCCACTTCTATAGTAAACTAATTAAAGGTGTATTAGCTAAGATAAAGGAATGAGAGTTGCTGAGAGATTAAAGCAGGTAAAAATATATGGACAGCTGAGTCATAGGCTATAATTTCAAAAGGTAGCAGGAGTGTTGTAAGCAAGACATGTGAAGTAATTCTTCCACGCTACTCTGCGCTGATTAGGCCTCAACTGGAGTATTGTGTCCAGTTCTTGGCACCATATTTCAGGAGAGATGTGGACAAATTGGAGAGAGTCCAGAGAAGAGCAACAAAAATGATTAAAGGTCTAGAAAACATGACCTATGAGGGAAGATTGAAAAAATTGGGTTTGTTTAGTCTGGAAAAGAGAAGACTGAGAGGGGACGTGATAATAGTTTTCAAGTACGTAAAAGGCTGTTACCGGAGGAGGGAGAAAAATTATTTTCTTAACCTCTGAGGGTAGGACAAGAAGCAATGGGCTTAAATTGCAGGAAGGGAGGTTTAGGTTGGACATTAGGAAAAACTTCCTAACTGTCAGGGTGGTTAAGCACTGGAATAAATTGCCTACAGAGGTTATGCAATCCATCATTGGAGATTTTTTAAGAGCAGATTGGACAAACACCTGTCAGGAATGGTCTAGATAATATTTAGTCCTGCCATGAGTGCAGGGGACTGGACTAGATGACCTCTCAAGGTCCCTTCCAGTCCTATGATTCTATATAGTAATCTGCCAATTTCCCAAATATCTTTTAGTGCTGCCCAGAGTAACTCTGGGGATATCGGTCGTCTTGTTCAGTTATTCTGCCCTGTTAGAATCTAAATAGTCCAGTAATGAAGGGTTTTTTTTTCTTTTGTCCATACTTATGGCTTCTTCTCACAGAAAAACAAGTTGACAATTTGGCTACCCACGTCGGCTCCTTCTTTGATGATGGAGAGAGGGGAATGCATTTTGAGTCTTTGATCATCACACACACTGACCACTTGCTTTGAAATGTGCAGGAATTAGCACCTTCCTGTTATTATCCTTCATTTGCATGACACAAGGCTTCTTTCTGTTTGATGTGTAACTTAGATATAGGGTATATACAATGTAAATGTTTGCTACTATGTTCTAACAGAATGCAGATAAGTGAAAACTATGCATGCAACATTCCATTAGTTTTCATGAGATGTAAGCACCAAACACTTTCAACAACCACTTTGATCTATACCAGTAGTTCTCTATCAGGGGCCTGGGGCCCCCTAGGCCTCGAGCAGGTTTCAGTGGGGGCCTCCAAGCAGGGCCAACATTAGACTTGCTAGGGCTGAGGGCAGAAAGCTGAAACCCACTGCATAGGTCTGACGCCCAGGTCCCTGTGTCCTGCCACCCGGGGCTGAAGCTGAAGCCTGACCAATGTAGCTTCATAGGGGCCCCAGGCAGTTGCCCTGCTTGCTACCCCCTAACGCTGGACCTGGCTTTTATATGCAGAAAACCAGTTATTGTGGCACAGGTGGGCCGGGGGCAGGCCCTCAGAAAGAAAAAGGTTGAGAACCTCTGATCTATATATACACAAGTGAATTGGCCTGGCTTCCAGTTGCGAGTTTGTCGGTTTTTGGCTGACACCTATGGCCTAGGCCAGAGTTGGCACTAGCATTACACTCACTCCTGAAAGGAAGTTGACCTCTGTTAGTGCACAGTGATATATGCATACTCCCCATTGATTTGTTTGTTAGACTGCTATGGGAAAACCATAAATGTCTGAACTCTACTCATCCAGTTTTCTCTCTTCCTTGTTCCCATAATACCCCATCTATTATTATTTATTTAGATAGAGCCGGACGTGTGCATGATACTTCGTACTGCCCTGTTGGAAATCTGCTTTCTCAGAGATGTCATTTCCCACTGGTGGGTCCTTAATGTTGTGTCTAAAGCAGCAGTATTCAAATTATGGGACAGGCCTGTCAGGGAGGTGTGAACTGTGTGCTCCTTAAGAGTCAGCCCTGGGTGACTGGAGCTCATGCAGAATGGCTGTGCAACCTGGGGGGGGGGGGGGGAATAAAGAGGACAGCTGGAGCCCCGCCTCCAGGGCTCAGGCTTTCCTTCCCTGCCCTTCCCCCAATCCCTCACCAGGAGGCGGCAAGACTCCAGCGGTCTGCCCTGGGTGAGCCATGAGAATTCCTCCCAACCCACTTTTTCCTGCTTTATGTCACACATCTTGGGCATCATGTTCCCTTCTTTCCTGGATGGAATTGTCTCCTGAGCTCATCAATTTTGGAGTCTTGATTGGATGGAAGGGATGCTGTTCATTGAAGCAAACCATCTGTCTGCCACCACCCCAGGAACTGAGCATGCTGCCTGCACTGTTCTGCCTGTCCTTGCTGTCTTGAAGAATGGGAGATTGGGAGGATAACATTGGAGATGTCCAATACAAGATAAAGAACAGGAGTACTTGTGGCACCTTAGAGACTAACAAATTTATTTGAGCATAAGCTTTCATGGGCTACAGCCCACTTCATCGGATGCACAGAATGGAACATATAGTAAGAAGATATATATACAGAGAACATGTTGGGGATTGATCCTGCTTTGAGCAGGAGGTTGGACTAGATGATCTCCTGAGGTCCCTTCCAACCCTGATATTCTATGTAAAAGTGGAGTAAGAGGCTAATTAATTAAGATGAGCTATTATCAGCAGGAGAAAATAAACTTTTTTAGTGATAATCAAGATGGCTCATTTAGACAGTTGACAAGAAGGTGTGAGGATACTTAACATGGGGAAATAGATTCAATATGTGTAATGACCCAGCCACTCCCAGTCTCTATTCAAACCCAAGTTAATGGTATCTAGTTTGCATATTAACTCAAGCTCAGCGTTTCTCATTGGAGTCTGTGTTTGAAGTTTTTTTGTTGAAAAATTGCCACCCTTAAATCTGTTACTGAGTGGCGAGAAGGTTGAAGTGTTTTCCTACCAGTTTTTGAATGTTATGATTCCTGATGTCAGATTTGTGTCTATTTATTCTTTTGTGTAGAGACTGTCCGGTTTGGCCAGTGTACATTGCAGAGTGGCATGGCTGGCACAGATACAAGATAGTTACAGAATATTATGGTTTATATAATAGACCTGAAATTGCTCTTTAACTCAAGCAATTCTCATACTGACCAATTGCAAACAGGTGTTGAGCCCAGTTCAGAGGTACCCGTGGTAACCAACCTTTATGGAAAAATACAGATTTCCATATGTCAGACATGACCTGACCTTCAAATGAGCAAATTGCAAACATTACAGGTTTTATATAAAAGAATGTAAGCATTAATGAAGTGGCTTCAGTTTTCATGTCTGTAGTATTATTGATTACCTAAGCATCATTTGGGAGGGGAGGACATTTTTAGAACTAATGAAGGTCAATATTCCAAAATAATTGTTTATTCAACAGGTGAGGTGGAGCATGGCTCTGAACATTAAAAGCCTACTAGAGAAATCAAAACCTGAACATAAGAGCTTTACAGGAATCAATGATCTGCAACACTGCCTATGCTTAAGCAATGATTTCACCCATGTGGCCACAGACCATGCAGGAGGTCTGCATCCTGGTTGGGAACTTCCCAGAATGGCGGTGTTGTCCTCGATGTAATGGGCGATTAGGCTGCTATTTGTACTTGATATTTCTATTCTGATTTAGAAAAGCATGTGATGGAACAAAATGGGGCTAAAATATGAGTTAGGCTGGGATAGAGAGAAAGGGCAACAGCAGCATCACAAGAGCAGGACACAACTGAGAGAAGAACCCAGAGTATTTTCTTATTTCACATGCTCATACCCTTCACAATATAGTTGTGGTCTAGAGATAAAGGCAGCACTGAGTGGCAGATCACAGCAACAGTACATGGGAGATGGAGTGCTGAGTTGGCAGATGGACAGCGTACATTCAGCACACATTCATAGTCCAGAGCTAACTGATACTGCAGCATGGTCATTCCCACTGCAATGACTTACTTTTCATTTTATATTTTAAAAAGTATTTTGGGTTGGCCTAGAGAGACCAAATCTATTACAGTCCTCCTCTGAAATTTGAGGGGCTATATAATGTTTGGTGCTATTCCACTGACTTTAGTAGAATTACACCAGGATTGACCTTGGACCCAGATGTCTCATAAGTACAGAAATTCCAAACTAAGCCCAGCAGCCAACAATGGTGGCAGTTACATTTGTGTTGGGTCTCAGAAAAGAGCAACATCACCAACACAGATTTGTAGTGCACGGATGCAGTGCCCTATGTCTGATATGTACTGCCAGGGTGTAACTGTGCTTACCTAGCCCTGGCTTAATATCCCTTCAGCTTTACTCTATCACTGTAGCCAGAGACAAAATCTGAGAGAGGTCCTCACCTCCACTCCTGTGGCTGCTTCTCCCCTCCTCCTGTGCCAAAGCACAAAGTGGGAGAAGATAAACCCTTAGGATTTTTCTCCATATATGCATGCCAAAG
The DNA here is from genome assembly GCF_009764565.3 of Dermochelys coriacea. Lineage (NCBI taxonomy): Eukaryota > Metazoa > Chordata > Testudines > Dermochelyidae > Dermochelys > Dermochelys coriacea. The sequence continues at coordinate 96,980,010 of NC_050075.1, forward strand.
GGTTGACCAGACCTGTGGAGTGCTCTCTGGAGACCCAGGAATCTGCATGTGGGAAGGGAACTTGCTGAGGGCAGTAAGGAAAGTATGGGGTTGAATGCGACGTGTACTGAAACACTGAATGCATCCGATGAAATGAGCTGTAGCTCACGAAAGCTTATGCTCAAATAAATTTGTTAGTCTCTAAGGTGCCACAAGTACTTCTTTTCTTTTTGTGGATACAGACTAACACGGCTGCTACTCTGAAACCTGAAACACTTATCTAAGCCCTTCTGGCAATTCATGCAAAAGGTAATACACCGTCAGACTGCATTACATATTCTGTATATCGTTCCTGTATGCCTTCATGGGTGGTCCCAGGGGCATCTGCTGGTGCAGGGTCCTTGGCAGTGTGACTCTGATGGAGAGCTGGAAGCTGGGGGACCATGGAGCTAGTGATCTCCCAAGATCTGAGTCAGATCTCAAGCTTCAGAGTAGCAGCTGTGTTAGTCTGTATTTGCAAAAAGAAGAGGAGTACTTATGGCACCTTAGAGACTAACAAATTTATTTGAGCGTAAGCTTTCGTGAGCTACAGCTCATTTCATCGGATGCAAGCTGTCCATGGGGTCTTCTCTTTCCATCGTCTAAAGATCATGATCATGCAATTTATCACATGGGTATGACCTGCATATATATGATTGACTGATAGCCAGACAGAGCTGTCTGCTCTATTGGTGCACGTAGTTCCTAACACTAGTGCCTGTGGCACACTTGATTTGCCCTTGAAGAGCTCTGATTTTTTCATGTTGTGACATTTACTCTTTCATTATTTTAATCAAAGAGAGCAGCTGGAGGCCAATAAAGGGAGGCTTTTATCTTAATAATCGATCCCTTATTCATAAATGTGAAGCTTCCCAGCCTCCTGCTGACATTGCCTGTAGGGTTTTCATTGTCCGTTTAAAAATGGAATGATGTAATTTAATTGTAAAAGCGGTAGAGAGATCATTCTCGTGTCACAAGAACATACTATTGCTTGGGCTTGTTTAGAAGATGTAGAATTACCATATTGTCACTGACAGGTTTCAGAGTAGCAGCCATGTTAGTCTGTATTCGCAAAAAGAAAAGGAGTACTTGTGGCACCTTAGAGACTAACAAATTTATTAGAGCATAAGCTTCGTGAGCTACAGCTCACTTCATCGGATGCATTTGGTGCATTTTCCACCAAATGCATCCGATGAAGTGAGCTGTAGCTCACGAAAGCTTATGCTCTAATAAATTTGTTAGTCTCTAAGGTGCCACAAGTACTCCTTTTCTTTTTGCATATTGTCACTGTGAGGGATGTAATCATTCTGTTTATCCCAGTCTGTTACTAACACTCCATTATCAGTCTGTGATTGAATTCATGCTTGTGAGAAACATGTCATCTTATAGGCGGCAATATGTAACATTTAAATTAATGTGATTTTTATGCTTATTTCCCCACCACCACACAAATAGTAATTTTTTGGCTAAAATATATTACATATATGTGGTAAATGAAGATAACTTTCATTTCATCAAAATTGTAAGCCTCCTAATCTACATGACCCTCTCACAGAAGAAATTGACAATTGCTGTATACTGTTAGCCCTAATGTGCCTTTAAGGGTTGAAATCCAATAAAAATGACTCTGGTGGAAAGGTCCAATTTGGGATTACTTTCTGTATTCAGCTGCCCATAATGAATTATATGTGTCCAATACATAATTTCTAGAGTCTAGCTCTGCAGGAATATGGAAGTTAGTTATGTGAATAGGTATGTGGTCTGCTATTACTTAATTCAAATAATAAAAATAAATATTAAGTTACAACCTAGGGGCCCTGGGTGAGATCAGGACCCTATTGTGCTAGGTCATCTACAAACACATGGTAAGAAACAGTACTTTGGGGTATACACACACTACAAGTGTATTTTTGCTTGGAACAGTGACTGTGTCAATGAGAGGAGTTGTTGTTTATTCCTCCTAGTCTGCTCTGGGAATCACTGACAGAACAGAAAAGGGCTTGAAGGCTACAGGATCAAAGCAGAATGGCTCACTTAGGTCACACGACAAAGTATAAAACCAAATCAGTTGTTGGCTGGAACACCCTTGTGAGGAAGTCTCCCTCTGTCTTCATTTTAACACATGTACCTGTAAATATCTGGCAGCTGAGTGCTTTCAATTGTACTTCAGAAACGCTCTGCTCAGTAAACATGGATGATATTTGTGCTATTTGGTTAAGTTCTTTTGTTTGTTCCATCCCTAAAGAGACCTCATCATCTGAGCATGTAAATAGGGAGATGGGTGAATCTTCTGCAGTGGTCAAAGCTATAGGGGACATATGTCTTTAATATTAGTGTTGCATTCTCTCTCTCTCTCTCTCTCTCACAAACAAGTCATTTGTCTTCCTTGCTTTATTTCTTGAAACTTAAGTTAGAGACACACAGGCGAAGGATAGTATCTCTGATTGCCCCTAATCCTCCTCCCTGGAAACTGGTGGAAGGAGGGAAAGGTTCCTGTATGGCAGTAATAAAGTGAAAGAAAGAAAACTGTTTAAAAGACAAAAAGGAGAGATGTTAAACAGGTACATCTGGAGGAACAAAAGCTATAGACTCTCTTTTGTGGCTTTGTGCACTTAACGTGCATTAGCAAGACTGTCTTTTAGTCGATGTTATCTGTGTTGATAAGTTTTGTTTTTGTTTTTGTTTTTTTGTTTTTCCTTGCATAGGCTACTGCGGCATTCTAAAGCCCCAGGCAGAAATGTGTCTATTTAAATATGTCAAAGCCTGCTGTGCTCAACATGCCCTTGACCCTTTATGTCAGCGTGGCCCATGCAAAAACACAATGTGCCAGCCATGTACAATATTTGTTTGGTGTTTTTAAACTGAATGATACACATATTGTTACTAATTTATTTGTGACATAGCAGCTGTTTTACCCCCTCATCTCTCATACCTCTCTAACTTCTGAGAACCCATCCCAAGCAGTGTATAGGGCCACACAGGCAGCTTACATCTGCATACAAACTGACACTTCCCCCATCTCTTGGAATGTTCACAGATATTGCAAGTATTTTTCAATAAAAACTAATCACTCTGACATGCATAACCTAATTCTTTGGTCGTTATTTGTAATTCAGGCAAAACGCCTATTGTCTTCAGTTGGAGTTTTGCCTTTGCAAGGACAGTTAGATCAGGCCCATAAACATGCTGCAAAACCAAGTGAAAATACAACTGAAGACATGGCAAAACACTAAAAATGACTAAAAAGACATCACACTGATCCTTCTCCCTCTCTCACTCACACACAGCCAGATTCACCTCAGGTGTAACTCCATACCCTTTACTGGAGTTGCAAGAGGAATAAATTTGACGCTCTCGCTCTCTTAATTAGCTAGACCTTGCATATATGTCTTACACTTCTAGTTTACCTCTCTGCATGGAGAAAGGCAGTGCCTTTGTTTGGTAAACCTGGCACTGATTTCCTAAGTAAGCTGTTGTAGGCATTGTGACACCTGTTAGAATATTCTGTTATTAGGGACTGGCTAAGATTGACATCTAGGGATGACTAATACTTTAGAGGGTCATCTCCAGTAATTATAGACATTTTCATAGAACAACATCCTCTTCTGAGAAGTGCAACTGTAATTTGTTTACACCTCATTAATGAGGTACTTGTTTTCATAAGAGTGCTTATTGAAAATGCATTCCAACATACAGATCCAAAATGTTATGGCTCTGTGTGTATTTTTTTATGAATTTTTGAGCCTTTAAGCCCTTTGTGTCTTAAACATATCTGTGCTACATGAATAACATAACAATGATAATGGAATAATTTTCTGTCACTTTCCAAAGACAAGCATACTTATCATCATTACAGACCCATCTAACTTCATAGCACTGCAGTCATCGGATAACTTTCATACTGCATTATTTATGGTGGAACTTAACTTTATTTTTCCCACTTCCTTCCAGATGCCTCTATAAAGCTTTTAGGCACATTATCCTTTTCTTTCTTATATTCATGTCATGGTATGTTTTTTTTTTTTCTTTAAGGCCTTCACTTTATTCAGTATAATTTCTTCTTAATATCTGAGAGTAAAACTTATCTACATCCTGACAAGTTCTTTCATTGGTGTAGCTGAATGAGGTTATACTAGAGCTTTCAGAATTTTTCTTACAGAATTCAGAGTAGCAGCCGTGTTAGTCTGTATTCGCAAAAAGAAAAGGAGAACTTGTGGCACCTTAGAGACTAACAAATCCGATGAAGTGAGCTGTAGCTCACGAAAGCTTATGCTCAAATAAATTTGTTAGTCTCTAAGGTGCCACAAGTTCTCCTTTTCTTACAGAATGTTCTTCTGTTGGAAAATGCCGATTCATCCAAAGCAAAATATTTTGCAAAAATGTGCGATTTTTGACATTTTGTTTTTTTGGGAGGGCTGAACAGAATGGTGCATTCCGATAAGGTCTAAGTATTCTGTTTCAGCCTTTTCCAAATGGAATATTTGAATTTTCAATTACGAAATAACTTTTAATGAAACCTTTTAAAAATTGTATCATAGAGTATCAAATTTTGAAAGTCAAAATTGAAAGGAACTGTTTTGTTTTTATCAGAAGAAAACATTTTGATCATCCTGAAAGGATTTTTTTTTTTTTTTGGACATTTGTTTCACTGGAAACATCTATCCTGTTTTGGTTTTGTTTCAGAATGGAAAAAACAAAACTGCAGTATTTCCCACAAAATAAAAAATCTGGTTTCCTCCCTTCTCTTGTTTATATAGATAGTTACAGTAGAAATCCCCAGTCATGCAAGTCACTTTGCATTGTCAGACCTCTTCACTTAAATGGAATAACTTAAAGGATCAGAGACCAAAATTGAATTATATCATACCAAAGCTATGACTACTTCATTGGACTTCACATTTGTCCCTCTTGTACACCTTGGCCATGGTGGAAGTGCAAAGAGAAAGTAGGGGATAGAATTCAGGTCCTCTGGCTCTGAAATTAAAGAGCCCTATCACTTCAGCTGAAAGAGAATCTTGCTTAGTTGCTAGGGTCTATGACAAACCATTGAAAGAGTTCTGATGGTATCCAGTAGAGTGCGGTAAAGCACGCACGCACACATGCACACACACAGAGTTCTTCACTGTAATATCTCTGTGTTTTTAATACTTTTATATAATCATGTATTGACGTTTTTCCTCTGTCTGTGGCTCCTAAAAATGCAAAGTGTATAAACAACAATAGAAACCTGAGCAACTAACAAAATACTTGTGAGCAAATAAAGCAGTGTGTTTGTCAAAGGGACCATAGAGTATGTCTAAATGAGGGACTGGTACTCAGTCTGAAGATGGCTGGGTCAACCTGAAAGAAGACCTAGTACCCATCTGCGACCCTAGGCATGTACTCGGCATGGCTAGCCTGTCCGCCTGCTCACTCTGCTGGGGCTGCACTTTGTATTTAGTGCATTAACTCGATGAGCACTAACGCAAGTATGTCTCTTTGAGCTGGGAATCACACCCCCAGCTCAAAGTGTAGACATACCCTCAGAATGGCTTGGAAGGGCAGGAGCCCCACAGCCATTCTAGGATACACTGGCTGTTTGCAGACCCCAAAGGGCCACTCTCAGATGGAGAATAGCTGGAGTGCAGTAATACTCCCACCTGCTCCTGCAGGCCCCTGACATGTCTCCTATACAGGGGGCTGTGAGAGGGAGGATTGGGAATTGTGTAGGAGCAGGTTATTCCTGCTCTATGCCAGGTGGGCACTAGGAACATGTAGCTGGGGAGATGCAACAGTTTTCTCTGTCCTTCTCTCTCAGAACACTATAAAGGGAGAGACTGCACAAGTGGATCTGGTTGTATATTTTAGATCAAATCTAAATCCACACAAGCTGTGGACACAAAAAAGGGACTCATCTTTCATATACTTGGGTTTAGGTTTAACAAAAGCTTACCTCCAGTGTCACATTATGTTTTATTCAACCCTTGCAAACAAAAACATCAATGACCATTGGTCTCGGCTGATCAGGAGTGTTAAGGCACTGAAAGAGATCACAGTACTGACAGAAAAGGTGTATGCGTGCTACAAAAATCAGCCACTAAAAGACAACTATATGTGGAACTAATTTCTAACCACACAAGTGGAATACAATAAAGAAAGTATGTGAGTGGAAGAGTAAGATATGGAAATTGCTTGCTTGGCCCAGCACTAAGAAAAGTGTGAAGGAGCCCATTCAGAAGACATATCGTGAACACTTGCAAGAGAAAAGGAGTACTTGTGGCACCTTAGAGACTAACAAAAGCTTATACTCAAATAAATTTGTTAGTCTCTAAGGTGCCACAAGTACTCCTTTTCTTTTTGCGAATACAAACTAACATGGCTGCTACTCTGAAACTTGCAAGAGACTGTATTTCTTACTCAATATGTGTTAATGCATTCCTAGAATTGTATAGTGTGACAAAGCTCTGTCCTTGCCTCCGTGGGTCCCGCATTTCCTGGCGGATTTCGCTCGCCTCAGAGGCTCACTGTGACCCTCCACGTAACCCTTCTCTCTCTAGAGACAAGGGTCACAGTCTACTGAGCCATTTTCATCATAAGCCAGCAAGGGAGGTGAGGAGAAGTTATTCGTCCTTGCACAGTCTCTTTTGTCTCCCAGTCTTAGTGGGGCAAAAAGTGTAGGGGGGGAGCCTGGGCCCACCCTCTACTCCGGGCTCCAGCCCAGGGACCCTAATAGTATCAGCTATGGTAGTTGACCTTTTAGAAACATGACATGTACAATTCCCTGGGCTACTTCCCCCACAGCAGCCCTTATTTCCTCAAGCTCCACTTCACCCTTACCTCAGGGCCTCCTTCCTTGTGCCTGATATGGTGTGTACTACTCAGCCTCTCCAACCGCACAACTTCTTCCCACAGCTCCTGACATGAGGAGGAGTGAGGGAACCCAGCCACTGCTGTTGTGGACACCACCACCACCATCTGAGAGGGGTCCTTTCTGCCTGCCTGGACCACCACCTGGAGTTCCTGGAGCTGCTGCTGCTGCTGCAGAGCTTGCTGCCTGGAGCTGCTGAAGCCCCGAGGAGGAGAAGAAGAGGACCATCTACCAGTGGGGGAGCACCTAGAGACTTTGCAGACCACCGTGGAGGGGGCCTTAAGACTGAGTAACTTTCAAACTATGCTCTTGTGGTGGGGGTCTTGAGTGTGTTTGTAGGGACACGGGGTGTGGTGTGGAGCTGCCCCCCGATCCATCTGTGTCCCCCCCAACCCCACCACTACTACCACCACCGCTGCCCCCTCCACCACTCCCACTGGCTGTATACCATCTGCCTTAGCTCTTGCCTCTGGACTCAGCTGCTTGCTTGGCTTGCCACGCCCTATTTCCACCCTTTGGGCCAGAAGCAGCAGCCAGCCTAAAAAGATTTGTGCAAGTGAACATGGGTGCACGTGCCCTCCTTGGACTGCCCACCCCACAGCTTTGCCCTTTACTACCTGCCCCATTTGCCACTTGTAGCTTTGCCCCCCTTTTTGCCCCAGCCCCCCTTACTAGCTTCAGTTTCAGAGTAGCAGCCGTGTTAGTCTGTGTTCGCAAAAAGAAAAGGAGTACCGGTGGCACCTTAGAGACTAACAAATTTATTAGAGCATAAGCTTTCGTGAGCTACAGCTCACTTCATCGGGTTACGAAATGCATCCGATGAAGTGAGCTGTAGCTCACGAAAGCTTATGCTCTAATAAATTTGTTAGTCTCTAAGGTGCCACCGGTACTCCTTTTCTTTTAGCTTCAGTTTGTTTGCCTGCCCCACCCATTTCCTTCTGCAGCCTTTGTTTGTTTGCCCTGCCCCAGCCTCTGAAGCTAGCCCCTTTGTTTCCCTGTCCTATCTCCAGCCCGCTTAGCCCTCGCTTCGTGCATCCATGCCCCCTCCCATGCGCTTGTGCCACTCCCCATTTTAGTTTCAACCCTCTTCACTGCCCCCCCAATGTTGTTGTATACCCCCCTCCCCAGTGCACCAAGAGGAGCCGGAATCCACCCTGTGTTGGCGACTGAACCCTAACCCCTGATTGCCCCCCGTCCAGCCCACTCTTTTGGCGCCCTCCTCCCCTGCCTGCAGTCTAGTGGGGAGGAGGGTCGACCTGCTTCCCCTTTCCCCTCCTTCTTCTGGTATCTCCCCTTCCCTCCTTGCTCACGATGCTGGGGGATGAGATGGGTGGGGCCGCCCCAGCAGCCCCAGCTACCCCTCCCCCGTCTGCCCCTCTGTCACCCCCCCAAGCTTCTACCTCCGCTGCCGAACCATCTGCCACTGCCCCCGCTGGGGCACCAGGAGCGACGGGCACCGTGACCTCCACTGTTGCCACATCCTTCCCCCACTCAGATTCTGGGGGAGCCCCCCCAGCCGGCGGGAAGGGCCAGGGGAAGAAGAAGGGGAAGGGCCCCGCTAAAAAGACCAGGCCGTCCATGGCAGGGGCTGCCCCCAATGCCCCGGCCCCACCACCAGCTGGGGTGTCCCTCCCTGCTGTTCCCTCCGCCAGCTCTGCGGGTGTCCCTCCCCCAGCCCCCACGGCATACGCCCAGGTGGCAGCAGCCCCCCCGCCTGCCGCTACATCATCTCTCCCGCCCAACACCTCTGCTACCATCTATAGCAGCCGGGGCCCCTTTCCCACCATGACCAGGAAGCACAGCGTCCATTGCCTCCTGGTGCCCGCCTCGCCCCACATGGAGACCTATATGTGGGCGTTGGCGAGGGTGGGGGGGCCCACGGCCATTGTGGCGGCCTCCAAAATGTATGGCAAGATCGTCGTCATCTTAGCATCAGAGGCCGCCACCCAGGAGGTGGTGGAGAAGGGCCTGGCAGTAGGGGGCGTGTTCGTCCCCTTGGAGCCGCTAGAGGACCTGGGCGTCTGCCTGGTCCTGACCTCCGTCCCTCCCTTTCTCCCCAATGCCGCCCTGTTACCCGCCCTCTCTACCCTGGGGAAGCCCATCTCTGTCATCAGCCCTCTCCCGTTGGGCTGCAAAGACCCCGCCCTCCGTCACGTCCTCTCGTTCTGCCAGCAAGTGCAGCTTCAATTGCCGCCGGCGGCGTGTGATGGAGAGGTGCTGGAGGGGTCCTTCCTAGTCCCCTTACCAGGGGGCCCATTACCAGGTGCATTACTCCACGGGGGAGGCCCAGTGCTACCTCTGCCGGGCAATGGGGCACATCCGGAGTGACTGCCCTTTGGCCTGGCAAGGAAGGGCATCTGGGACTCCCGAGCCCCGGCAGGGCACCGGCCCCGTCATTGCTGGCACCCCTGGCTGCCCGGCACTCAAAACCACCCCTCCTCCTTCCCAGTCCACCATTGCTCCCGCTCGAGCCCAAGGGGCACCTCCCCAACTAAGCCCAGATGAGTGGGAGAGCCCCGCTCCCGCTGCTTGCAATCTGGCAGGCCCTGTGGAGGACGGTGTGGCAGGGACACCACCGGGCGTGGGAGAGGGCCCGCCTAAGGGGAATCTTCCCTCCCTTGTGCTGCCCTACCGTTACCCCCTCGAGTCCCTGAGCCATCGCCTCTGCCCCCTGACACAACCCCTGCTAGCCAGCCCCCGGATGATGCCATGGAGGGCTGGGCCCTAGTCCAGGGGAAGCGGGGCAAGCGGAAGGCTCGAACTCCGCTCCTCCCATCTGATGCGGAGGCCCCCTGAAAGACCAGGAAGGGGGGCACCGATGCCAAGCCTTCTGCTTTACCACGGGTGTGCTCCATCCACCGGTGCTGGCTGGGGAAGACGTGGCAGCACTGGAAGGCAGTAGCTCCCCTCCACGGGAGTCTATCCCCTCCCAGGCCCCTGAGGCGCCATCTGAAACCTCAGTGTGCCCAGAGGCAACCGGCATGTCAGGTGCTGGCGGGGAGAATCCCGGGGTGGCGGAAGATGATTTCCTGTCCATATATGAGGAGATCGAGGCCCTGGGTCTGATCCCGGTCACCCGGGGGGAGGACGACCCTATGCCAGCGGGTCTCGATCTGGGCGACTTCACTCCAGCCCCCCTCTCCCCATGCTCCCTCCCCCTAACCATTGCTTCCACTCCCACCTCTGAGGACCCCCTGGACTCCTCCATCAACCCGGCTGCAGATGGCATCCCGCTGAGAGCCGCCGAGCCTGTTGAGGTGACGGCCAGTGCCACGCGGCCAGGACCTGAGCCACCAGGGGCACCCCTTGTTGGTGAGGAGCATTCGACCTCCTTCCCGGGAGGGGGCCCTACAGAAGAGAGTCCACCTCCTGATGCCATGGCTGCCAAATCCACCAGAGAGCTTGCGCCCGGAATCACTGAGAGCCCTCTCCCTGCCCAGAATCTCACCTCTAACCCTGCCCCTGCCACTGTCCCTATCCCATCCACCTCCCAAGATGTTATTGCCACCCCTGGGGCTGTCTCTTTCCCTTTTCCAATAGATGACCCCCAGGGAGCGGCCTTTGTGTTTACCCATCCCGACCCACCAGGGGCTGCTATCTTCCCTCCGCCGCCCCCTATCGCCCCAGCGTTCGAGGCGGGCCTAGTGGCACCAACCCATTAGGAGCCCCGTTGGGGGTCCGCACACTGTCTGCCCGTCTCGGTGGGCCATGGGGCTGTACCAAGGGCCCCGTTGGCGAGTAACCAGGAGACTGTAACCCCACCCTCCCATGCGCTGCGAGAGGAGTTGCGGGAGTTTTTAGAAGACATCCGTGGCTCCCGCAACAAAGTACAGCGTGCTCTCCAGTGATGGGGGGACTTTCATCAAATCCTCCTGGCCGCAAGGGCCCTCATGGGGGAGGGTAAAAGGACCAGGAGGCAGGGCGCCGTGGCCTACCAGCGGGTCCGCCTCTTCCGTGACTCCTTACTCACCTACGGGGTAGGTCATGGACTGCTGCGCGGCCCGTCGGGAGCTGTGAGTGTCCCTGCTGGCGACGATCCTCCCCAGCCCTCCTCATGGCACCTCTTACCATTGCAACATTGAACACCCACGGCTGTAGGATGGGTCTCTGCAGGTCCCAGGTGCTCTCCTTCCTTCGGGAGGGGGGGTACTCTGTGGTTTTCCTGCAGGAGACCCATACGGATCTGACCGCCGAAGACAGCTGGCAGCTGGATTGGGGGGACAGGGTCTACTTTAGCCATCTCACAGTTCGTACGGTTGGAGTGGTGACCCTGTTCTCCCCCGAACTACGGCCCGAGGCGCTGGGGGTCGCCGAGGCTGTGCCGGGATGCCTGTTGCACTTCCGGGTCTGCATGGGGGGCTCGTAGTCAACCTCATTAACATCTATATCTGGGCAGCGAGCCCGGAACGGCTGCAATTCTATCAGCAGGCATCCGCCTTCCTCGGCACCTTGGATCCTCATGAGTGCCTGGTCCTGGGAGGGGATTTTAACATCACCCTTGAGGAGTGGGACCGCTCGGGGACCAAGCAGAGCCTGGCCGCCGCCACCGTCCTCCAGGAGATAGTTGAACACCACTCCCTGGTGGAGGTCTGGCAAGACCACCACCCGGATGACACTTCCACGTTCACCTTTTTCCAGGTGGAGGCCCTCGGTCGAGCCACTCCCGGTTGGACCGCATTTATTTATCACACTTTCATCTTTCACGAGCCCACTCCTCCAGCATCCGGCCGGCCCCATTTTCTGACCATCATTTAGCCACTGTGACAGCTTCCCTCTGTGCAGAGAGGCCGGGGCTGGCCTATTGGCATTTCAACAACAGCTTGCTGGAGGATGCGGGCTTCGTGGTGTCCTTCCGGGAGTTCTGGCTGGCCTGGCGAGGGTAGCGGTGTGCCTTTCCCTCGGCGCAGTGGTGGTGGGACCTAGGGAAGGTGCGTGCCCGGCTCTTCTGCCGTGACTACACCCGAGGAGCCAGTCAACTGAGGGATGCAGTGATAGAGCAGTTGGAACGGGAGGTCTTAGACCTGGAGAGGCATCTGGCCGCCAGCCCTGAGGATCCGCCCCTCTGCGGAGCATGCCGGGAGAAGCGGGAGGAGCTCTGGGCCCTCGAGGACCATCGGGCCCAGGGTGCCTTTGTTCAATCCTGCATCTGTCTCCTTCGGGAGATGGATCGCGGCTCCCGCTTCTTCTACGCCCTGGAGAAAAAGAGGGGGGCCAAGAAACATGTCATCTGCCTTCTGGCAGAAGACGGCACCCCCCTCACGGATCCGGTGGAGATGAGCAGGAGGGCGAGAGCCTTCTACGCAAGCCTTTTCTCCCTGGATCTGATCTATCCTAACGCTTGCAGAGTGCTCTTGGAGAAGCTCCCTACAGTCAGCGTGGGCGACCAAGACCGGCTAGAGCTGCCTCTCATTCTGGCTGAGTTCTCGGAAGCCCTCCATCACATGCCCACCAATAAATCTCCAGGCATGGACGGGCTGACCATGGAGTTCTACCGCGTGTTCTGGGACATCCTTGGCCCAGACCTCGTCACTGTCTGGGCCAAGTCTTTGCAGAGCGGGGTCCTCCCTCTTTTGTGCAGGCGAGCCATGCTCGCCTTATTGCCGAAGAAGGGGGACCTCCGCAATTTACGAAGTTGGCGTCCCGTCTCGCTCCCCAGCACGGACTACAAAGTCGTGGCAAAAGCAATCTCGCTGCGGCTAGGGTCCGTGCTGGCGGATGTGGTCCACCCAGACCAGACCTACACCGTCCCGGGCTGCAGCATCTTCGACAACCTATATCTGGTCCGGGACCTTTTGGAACTCAGGTGTAGGGATGGTCTGTCGTTCGCCCTCCTGTCCTTAGATCAGGAGAAGGCATTCAACAGGGTGGATCACAGGTATCTCCTGAGCACTCTTCAAGCGTTTGGCTTCGGACCCCAGTTTGTGGGTTTTCTCGGGGTGCTGTACACCTCTGCAGAGTGTCTGGTCAGGCTCAACTGGACCCTGACCGAACCGGTCAGCTTTGGGTGAGGAGTACAGCAGGGGTGCCCCCTCTCGGGCCAGCTCTATGCACTGGCGATCGAGCCCTTCCTCTGTCTCCTCCAAAGGACGTTGACAGGGTTGGTGCTACAGGAGCTGGAGCTGCGGCTGGTCCTGTCGGCGTATGCTGATGATGTGCTTCTTGTGGTCCAGGACCTGGGCGACTTGGTGCGGGTGGAGGCTTGCCAGGCCATTTATTCGGCAGCCTCCTCCACGAGGGTCAACTGGGTCAAGAGCTCTGGCTTGGTGGTAGGCGACTGGCAGCAGGCGAGCTCCCTCCCACCCGCGCTTCAGGCCATCCAGTGGAGCACAGGTCCGCTCCTCTATCTTGGTGTTTACCTTTCTGCCACGCATCCCTCTCCGCCAGAGAACTGGCAGAATTTAGAGGGCGGGGTGACAGAGCGGCTCCGGAAATGGACAGGACTACTTCGGTGCCTCTCCTTTCGAGGGAGAGCTCTGGTGCTTAATCAACTAGTCCTGTCCATGCTCTGGTACTGGCTCAACACCCTGGTCCCGGCCCCAGGTTTCCTGGCCAACCTCTGGACATCGATTCTGGAGTTCTTTTGGTCAGGACTGCACTGGGTCCCTGTAGGGGTTCTCCGTCTTCCCCTGGAGGAGGGAGGGCAGGGCCTGAAATGTCTGCTTACTCAGATCCATGTCTTCCGCCTCCAGGCCCTGCAGAGACTCCTTTATGGTGCAGGTAGTCCGGCGTGGAGCGTACTGGCGCACGCCTTCCTGCGCCGCTTCCAAGGGCTCCGATACGACCGGCAGCTCCTTTATCTCCATCCAAGAGGTCTTCCGCGAGACCTCTCCGGGCTGCCGGTCTTCTACCAAGACCTCCTCCGGACCTGGAAACTCTTTTCAACGACCAGGTCTGTGGCAGCCACCGAGGGGGCAGATCTCCTAGCGGAGCCCCTGCTACATAACCCCCAGCTCCGTGTGCAGGTGGCGGAGTCCCACTCGGTGCGCCAGAGGTTGATCCTGGCAGAAGTCACAAGAGTCTGAGACCTGGACTATGACCAGGGAGACTGGTTGGATCCCCTGACGCTCACTCAGCGCATGGGGCTCTCCAGATCTTGTACTCCCTGGCACATACTTCAGGAGGTGAAGGCCGCTTTGCCGCCCGCTGCTTGGGTTTATCTCGACCGGGTCCTGCACGAGGGCACGCCCTGCCCACCCCCTACCCCAGGCCCACCGGACCTTTTAATTGGACCCCTGCCCCGTGGACCCAACCGACCCCCTCAGCCCTTCACTGTAAGCCGGCTGCACGAGATGCAGCCGGTCTGCTTTCAAACCGCACCAAGAAAACATCTATACACGCTTATGCTCCACACCCTTCACGCCCTCACCCTCATGTCCCGCCCCGATACAAAATGGCGGGACCTCTTTCCACCTTTGGAGGGTGAGGAGCCCCACTGGGCCAGCCTATATTCCACCTTAGTTTCGAGGCCTGCCGGGGATGTCAGTTGGCGGCTCCTTCACAGAGCCGTGAGCACGGGTGTGTACTTGGCGCGGTTCACCTCAATCCCAGACACCTGCCCCTTTTGCGGCGTGAGGGAAACCCTGGCACACATATACCTGGAGAGTGCCAGGCTGCAGCCCCTATTTCGGCTCCTCACCAATATTTTATTACGCTTTTGGTTGCACTTTTCCCCTCACCTTCTTATTTATGCACTCCCTATCCATGGCCCTACAAAGTCACGGGATCTCCTGGTCAGCCTCCTCCTGGCCCTAGCTTTAATGGCCATCTATAAAACCAGAGTGAGGAGGTTGGCCGATGGAGTCTCCTGTGACTGTGGGGCCTATTTCCGATCCTCGGTCCGTTCACGTATCTGGGCAGAGTTCCTCTGGGCGGCATCCCTTGATGCCTTTGAGGAGCAGTGGGCGCTGTCTGGGGTTCTCTGCTCGGTGTCCCCGTCCGGTTCCCTTCGTTTGACCCTTTGACCACATTCCTGTCCCTGTTATTTCATTAGTTGTCCCCTGGAATTATTTGGTATCTAGGCCCTGTGGATCTATAGCAATCTATATACAGGAGAGAATGTACTTGGTTCATAATACAAATTACATTTCATGACTAGATAATACAAACTTGCAAACCTCTCCCATGCTGGCAGCACTGTTGAGAGAATGTCCTTACTGACTGAAAAGTAAGGGGAGGTGATAATTGCACCATGGTGTAGTGTGGTGTACCTGTAACAGGGCATTGTCTTTCCCCTGTGGCTTTGCCTTATGGGGAGGAAGCAAATGAGACATAGGAGAGTCTATGAAATTCAAGAATGCTGAGAGCACCCTAAAAATGCAATTGGACCTGGAGTGCATCTGAGTGACCTTGCAAGGTACTCTGTACATGCACAAGGATCTAGGAGAGCAGAATCATAGCTAGTATTTGCTTATTTTTTTTTAAATTAGTATATCTCAATCTTAAAGCTAATCAGTAATTAGCTCTTCATAATAAAAGCCACAGGAATAGGAATCTTCACTTAATTCAATAAACCATTGGCTGGACATCGGTGAACCCAGCTGTCAGAGATTTTCTCCTACTCTATGCAATATCATACTTTAATTAACTCCCTTTATGTATGACAAGCTTCCATATGATATTATGCCTGGATTCAAAAAGAAAATCCCCTACTGTGCAGCTCATATGAAGCCAATTCCTTGCTGTGCATAAGTGCAAAGAAAATGTTGGCCAATGCTCTAGCTATGCAGACATTGTGGATAAATCTAAGAAATTGTGGCAGTAGTGCAAACTGACAATAATCCCAACAGGTCCATCTCAGATAACATTCACAAGCCAACGTTTCTCTTAGGCTGTGGTCATTAAGTAGAAATGATCCTGTTTTGCAGTACTGGAGGAAGTGATAGTTTTGTGTATCCTGGATATTTGTATGTGTTCAGTCATCATTGCATGCTACAAGAAAATATGTTTTAAAACAAGAGGTTGCTGTGTAATATGGAAGGTTATGGTGAGACATTGTGCAGGTTTAAGTAAGTGATCATAAATCCTATAACTCTTGAGCTGTTCAGAGGTTCTACTCAAAGGAGAACAACATTTACTGGGAGCCACCTCTGCTTCATGAGAGATGTCTCTTCTACCAACTAATCTGCTTCTGAAATATTCTGAATATAGGGATTTGTAGGTTTTAAAAAACTGGTGTGGATTATAAAGCAGTCCACATAGCTGAACTAAAGAAGCTTCTGATCTCATCCTACTGTGTGCATACACTATGTTGTTTATATCCAATGCCCATGCAGCTCTGTCATTGGATTGGACAGTGTGGACCAACCTTATAATTGTTAATTCAGACCGAAACTAACCCTTTAAATTATGGCACTATTTAAACAGCTCCCAACTCAGGAGAGTCTGTACAAACAACTTCAGCACTTGCAAAGTTTTACAAAGAAATTCTGTCTTGGAATGAAATGGAGTGAGCTAAGTAGATTGCTAGAAGTGTGTTATATAGCAAGTTATCTCTTGTGTGAAAACTCTTCTGAGCCTCTGCAGATCATGAGTTATGAGCTATCAAACTTTCAGATAAGTCCCCAGAGCCCACTGACAACCAAATGATATCCTGCATTTGCTCTTTAAATTTGTCTCCCATGACAGAACAAACCAGCCATTCTTTCACTATTTTATTACTCTTTTTTGTTAGTCTTTTACCTCATAGCTACTGCTTAGTTTCAGAGAAGCTATAAAAATCTGGTGGTTTGATTAACTCTGTTACAAGTATTGTAGCTAAAGGTATGCTGTGGTTTTTAGGTTTAGATTGAGAAATACTATTAGACTTATAAGGACAAAACAGATTCAGTATATTAAGAAACCCCGACTGAAGTAAGGTGGCTGCTCTCTCTGAAATAGCAGTAATATGGTACTCTGCTTAAATGGGCATTCTCACAGATGTGAGAACAAAAAAGAACATGTGCACAAAACTGTTGGTGGATAAGTGGCTTAAAGCACCGGCAGCCAGAACTGCTTTCACAGGTGACTAGAATGTGGAGGAATCTGACAAGAATAGCATGTGTGCAAATGATTCATATTTGAAAGAATCAGCACCAGCTTTCAAATGGGTTCATGTGAGAGGGGAGAAGTGGATTCTTTGCTGTTTTCTAAGAATTCATGTGCAACTATATTTAATTATCACTTGCAAGTGTGCATTAGTAATTAATACCTGATACACTGAACCCTACACATAAGGCCATATAAATTAGGATATTAACTAGTAGTAAACCAGATTAGATTTAGATTTAAATTTCTTGTTTCGTTATCCTGAAGAATATATGAAATGGCAGCCATTAGAGAGTTCATAAGAGCTTGCTAAGGAAGAAAGAAAAGAGGGATAAAGGAAGGAGGAAAAAAGGAAAGGAAGGGTGGGTATTTTTCATGGTTTGCATATTACTATGCTGCAGATTAATATAATCAAATAGAGCCTATATCCTAACTAGTATTTTAAAGTCCAAACTTTTTATTCTTGGCATTCAGGTTTTTGGTTGTATTTCTGATATTTGTCAAATCGGTGAGTCGGTGTTGTCATGTTTGTGAGCAAAAAGAATTATTTGCCTTAAACACCCCACCATGAAAAGGCTGATGGCCTGATTTAAGTCAGTTGTGGATCTGGGCCCATGTTAGTTGAATCACTTGCTTCAGTCAGCACATTACTCTCCCTGATATAAGGGAGATAGGAAAGGATTCTCTGGGAAGAGAAGACTGAGTAGTCAAGTTTGGGGAGAAGATCTGAGTTGGCTGTTATGTTATCTTATTGTTACTAAAGGCCAGACCCCAGTGTTGATTCTACACAATGTGTGAAAACTGTTTTATAGCATGTTGGTTACACAGCTATATTCTTATCCTGGTTTTTGTAAATGAAATCTTCTGTTTAAAAAAACACAGCTACCTCCTTAAATTTACATCAGTATCAAAAAGCATTGTTTGCTAAATTCATAGTTTGGTTCCAGTTTGGATGCACTAGTGAAGTCCAGTAATCTGTATTTCATATTCTACCTGTATTAGTATAGGATATAGCTGTTTCTCTATTAGGTCCAAAATAAAAATCTTTCTGTTAATGTCAAAAAGGTAATTCTGAACTAATTGTTTTAAAACAATATAGAAAGCACAGTGCAAGTGTTTAAATTATGGTCTGGTGGTCAGGATGCTAGTCTGGGGCTTTAGTGACCTGGTTTCAGTTCTCTGATATGCTACAGACTTCTTGGGATAGTGTCCCTAGCCACTGTTTGCAAGAAGTTGGGAATGGGCGACATGGGATAGATCACTTGTTAATTACCTGTTCTGTTCATCCCTCTGAAGCACCTGGCCACTGTCAGAAGACAGGATACAGGGCTAGATGGACCTTTGGTCTGACCCAGTATGGCCATTCTTATGTTGTTTTGACCCATGGGCAAGTTATTTAGTCTTTCTCCATTTCAGTTCCCTGTCTGCAGAATGGGCTTCCCTACCTTACAGGGATGTTATGGAGATAAATACATAAAAGATTGTGAATTATTGAGTTTTTTTGGTGGTGGGGAGGGGCATATAATTAGTTAACACCCTATTCTCCAGGTTTATGAAGTTGACCTTTTCAAAAGTCTCTGCAGTGGGATTACATTGGAGACCAAAACTTAGAAGAGGGATTGCGGAGCCATGACTCTGCTCTGCATATGGTGCGTGTTTGTATCTTGTACAGTGGACAACTGAATCCAGATCTAGTTTTCAGAATGTAATCAGGAATGTGATATTAATCTGGATTATAGATTAAAAAGAAGCACAAAGAGCATATATGTGAACCATAAATGGTCATTATTGCATGCGGTACTATAAAGCCTGTGATGTCAAATATGTTTCAAAAGGAGACGGACAAGCATTTAGTAGAAAACAATATAACTGAGCACTAAGGAGACAAAGTAAGTTTATTGATTTAAACTGACATCCTGATTTCTGTCCATCCCCAAATATTATTATGCTGATAAGAGCTGGTTGATTAATATGTACTAAATAATGTAATTGCTAATTTTTGCTGTTGTTTTGAAAATAAATTATTTGTTGAATAAATATTTTCAATCAGTTCTAATGTTAATCATCATTTCTCTTTGCAGGAAAAGTCTGTATATCCATAACAGTGGGTATCCCTCCACTTGCAGCTTCCTGGAGGCAGAACCTGACCTGTCAGTCAAGGCAAGTTAGAAGTGGCCACACCCATGAAGATTTCCTTCCCTACCCTTCAGTTCATTCTCATTACAACAGACACAGGAAGGCACTAGCAGAGCTCCCCTTTGATTCAACAACAAAACAACATATTGGGCTACCCTATTTAGCCATGTAGGAGCCAGGAGGGTTTGACAGGAGTTTCTGCACCTCCACTCTCTGGCTCTAACCCTCCCCCTAAAGCTGGAGAAGGCAAAACCCAAACAGAATGGTTGCAGGCAGGCTTTTCCAGACTCTCACTGCAGTAGAGCACAAGCCAACCCAATTCCAAAAGGGATGTTTCTTCCTATTATTTAGTTTATTACATTTTACTGAATTGTCTTTTAGCCTAAGGGCTCTGCAGATAGTTTGCTTGAAATCCCCTCTTCTAATGCTGAGGAAACTGCATGCACCAGCTTCGAGTGAATTGGTAAGCTTCTCAAGTAGCTGCACCACACAGGCACCCTGAGGCACAAGGATGCTGGCAGGAAAAGGTGCAAAATCTCTGGGCTGCCAACCCCAGCTCCTGGTGAAGGCCACCATGCCCCATTGACTAGACTGCCATCCTCAGCCCCTGCTGAAGGCCACCATGTATCACCAATTATCCACAGCTCCTGCTATGGGTCAGCATACCCATCACTTCTTCACCCTCCTCCGAGCAACAAAATGTAGAAGAACAAGAAGAACAGCCCAAATTTGGAACAACAAGGAAGTGGTAAGGGGAATCTTGGCCCACCATTGACTTCTGTCCATCCCTTCTTTTCACTTTATCAAGCTGTGGGTCTGTTCTCATGTAACTACCAAGTTCATAGTGGGAATCAGTGAGAGAAGATGGCCATGCGCACAGTGGGATTTCATAGGACAAAATGCTGCACGCTCACACTGAATCACAAGGGTGCAGCCATTTTGTCTCATTGAATCCCAGACAAAATGGCTGTTCTCTGGGATTTGGTGACACAAAATGGGTGACTCATGTGGTCACTCTCTATGGCATGGGTTCTCAAGCTGGAAGGAACAAACAGGTGGCAGGGATTGCAACCACCAGGCTAAGTCAGAGGGGTACTGGATAGAAGGGAGGAGGATCCCTGTACGGAAAATATTCTGAATCACTGTGCTATGGGACTTAGAGAGTCAAAATATCTGCTGATTGTGAAGTCTTCTTCTGTTCCTCTCCTAACCATAGGCTAATGGAGCATCTGTAAAGTTCAAAGAGCTCACTTACGAATCATCTCAAAAGAGCATGCAGCAGGTGGGGTTCTCCTTTCAGATATCATCATCAGAGATACCCAGTGACCTTAAAACATGGAGATCACTTATTTTCTGTCCCATTACAAAGGGAAAGATCATGTGGTCAGGGTATGCTCCTTATCCTAGTTCTCAGAGGGCCATTTCTTTCTCTTCCCCTCTGATTCTAAGAAATTGAGAGAGGAAAAAATGCATTACACAAGGACAACTATAGATTCTGACTTCAAGTCACTCCTTCACAAAGGAAATTTCTAAGGTGCTGGTTTCCAGTAAAACAAAATCACAGAACTCTCTCATTCTGTAGTTGTTCAGATTTCAAATCTGTGAAGTGCAAGGGCTCTAAAAGGGACAAGAAAACTCCCCAGAACTGCAGCCTGAGTTTGATTTATTATAATAATAATAATGACACCTCATGGTACTACTGATAAGAGCTAGCCAACATAAATCAAACTAAATCTGTATCCTGTTTTCTCTTCTCTTTGGGTAAAGTAAGCACCTGTCCAACCTCTTCTGAATAACAAAGATCAACACTAAAAATAATGGATGAATGACACAGCAATTCAGCTTGATTTTGCTAGAATCTTCAAAATCCAGCATCCTTTTCCACAAATCTGGTATGTGACATTTCAATAGAAATACATTTTTTAAAGTTGTTGCTTCCAGTATCTTGTCCTGTCGTCCAGTGGGACCTAGGAGTGGAGTGGAGGCAGGAAGCCACTGTTACTATACTGTGGATACTAAGATAATATACTGTTTATTCTACAGTCCTTATCACCATAGTATCTGAGCACCTTCCAGTGGTACATTAACCAATATGACTAAAATTCGTCATGTGTGGTTTGCTCTCTCTCTCTCATCTTCTACCTGGTGGGAGAATTGTCTGTGTAGTGTCGTGTTTTGATAAGGTTTGGTTTAAATATGGCTGCTGTCTTAAGTTTACATGATGGTAACCCTTCTGTCTGACCAATGGAAGTTCTGATAAATACCAAAAGGTGGATTAGTGCTCTTTGACCATTAGAACTGTAGCCTTGACATGAAGCCTTGAAGGTAAGAGTGAGTAAAAGAAGAAGCCCTCATGACTCTGATAATGTTGCAGAAGATTGTCCTGGATAGGAGGTTGGGAACAAGGTATCTTTTGTGTATTAAAAAGACAATTCTCCTTAGAATTTTTAATAACAATAAAGTTTGGATTCATTTAGCTGTTATCTAGAGCTCAGAAGAGCAATTGGTTTGTTGCTAATAAAACTTCTAATTGTACTTGTTCAGCATAAGAAACACTAGTTAGCAAGCTGTTTAAAATTCCTGTAATTAAGGAGGGAACTGGAATAGATTTCAGTTGGTGGAACTACTTCATATCTCAATCCGATAGGAAACCAACTGTACAAAGATACCAGTCCAGGATGAAATATATTTGTATGCTGTTTTTTTTCAGTTGTAAAGGTGTACTTAGTCTCTCTCAGGGTAAAGCCCCTCAGTTATATAATCCCTTTTATTATTATTGGTTCTGATATACAGTATTTATTTATTTTAGTTTTCGTTGTCATTTTCTATATGTGCATGTTACATTCATGGTCTTATCTGAGTAGTCGCTGCTAGCAGCTAACTTATCAGCTGAAAATTCTTTGCTATAATGATAAAATATCAACAATGAGAGCATGGCCTGGTGGATAATCTTACTGACGTAGGGACATTTTAGCTGTCAGTATTTGCCTTAAAACTAAAATTTTCTGTTTTACTCTGTGACATGGTTGATTAGAAGAACAATGAAGTGACAATATAAACATTACAATAAAAGCATTCAAAGACATCTTAATATGTACAACAAACAAGGGCTTGCTCCTTTTCTCATTGAAATCAATACTGTAAGAGTTTTGTCTCGTTTATGTGGGAGCAGGGTTAGGCCCTAAACTTTGGTACTGAATGCCTGAATCTTTGAGGGGCTGAGTGCTCTAATCTGCTAGGACTGGTCTCCGATACGCCAAACAGGTCAGCCAGTTTGGAAGATCCCCCTAAATAGATATATAAGACCAGATCTTCAGCTGGTGTGAACTGACATATCTCCATTGACCTTTCAGTGAACCTATGCTGATTTACACCAGCTGGAGATCTGGACCATCATATGCAGATGGTCCATAAAATGGAATAATGTGAGATTAAGGAGGTTTGGTGGAGTGGCTAAAAGTAGGAATTCAGGACTTATTTGCTTCATTCTCCTGTGGGTAGATATAGGAATCATGCTTAAATCTTTATAATTTATGGTTTTCAAACAAATTTTATTGTTTCTTTAAAATTGGCTTTAGTTGGTTAAAAATTTTCAAAAAGTTTACTAGACTGGATAAATAATTTAGAAGTGAACAGTGGTACATTATTTACTAGAACGGGATTTATCAGTTCTGTGCAGTCCTGGAGGTCACGTTGCTTCTGAGATTCTGCCTTGCCTTTCCCAGTTATGTTTGCCGATAAAGTTCAGTTGTAGTTCAGAGGATTTATACAACATGCTTGGAGCACTCAGGGAAGACATAATTATTCAGTTTTATTAACAAGTACATAGTTCTTTCCTTAGCTTGATAAGCTCAGCAGGATTACTTACCCGTAAAAATCTCATAGCAGCCAATAATTCACAGATGAACCAATATCCTTTCTGTAGTTTGTTTTTTAAGCAGATTTTCTACCTGGGGAATAATTGCTTTTTTCTGTCCATCAGAATTAAAACTGTGAGAGATATTAGGAAATGGCTACTGGTTACAAAATGGAAAGATGGCAGAATGTTAGTAAGATTCAGTGACGACCTCTTCTTCCTGTGTCTTACTGAATTCATTTGTATCTTGCTGTCTGTGTGCTATAATTTTGAGTTGTTAATATCTTAAATTATAATCAGGTTAATTAACACTGGAGAAGAGAGGCCCATAGAGTTCCTGCAGGCACACCAAAGACTCTTCAACTAGCCTTCTCTACATATTGTGGTCCAACCTTTTCAGTGCTGTGGGCCAGATGCTAGTTTTGCAGTACCTCTGTGGACTGCATACAGAAATATAATTCTAGAATCAATTTTAGGATTTAGCCATTAAGGCACTAATGGGGTTAAGAACTAACAAAATTAAATAAAAAAGATACTAGCTCACCTCTTTCTTGAATTTCAATGAGATATCAACTCAGGGGCACACTCAGAAATTTTTTAAATGGTAACCATGCCCCTCTGCATCCTGACTCAGAGAGGAGACTCTGGCAGGGGCCGCACTGAAGTCCATATATATGCTCAGACCCTCTGGCTTGTGCAGCGGTAAAGATTCTCCCTCCCCCAACTTGGAGAATGGGTATCTGGCTGCACTGATTATAGGGGAGGCAGGATACGGGGCTAGGGGGCCCAACTGCACTCCCATCCCCACCCACTGGCCGGTTCTGAGCCAGAGACCCAGTAGCTGCCGCCTCCCCTCCTAGACATGCCTTAGACAGCAGTGTGGCCACTGCCCACACAGGAGGTAATGGGCTGGGGTACCCACATCTCCTTCCAGTTGGGAGCCACTGCCAGAGTCCTGGTGCTGCAGGGTGGTAGGGGACTGGAGGCCTTACCAATCCCCTGAGCTTCCTGCTCCAGATGGGCCAGCTGCAGGGAGGGGGACTGTGTATAGACCATATGCCAGATCTCTACACAGGGGGCCCATGGGACTGCATAGTACTGGATCCCTCTGCACTCTCTGGGCTGCGCCACGTACAGGGCTGGACAAAATCTTTCTGTAGGCTGGAGCCCGATTGGGCAAGTTGGATCACTGGTACTCTCCAGTGTCAGATGGCCATGTTCTTACTGTACGAGCGAAATACCAGAAGCTAGGAAGTCCGACATTTTAATCCAAACTCTGATATTGAGTGACTCAGTACAGGTCACTGGACTCACTGGCATCAATTTCTGTAGCTGTATAATGCAGAAATAGAACTTTATTTACCTACTGTACTTGACGGTGCTGTGAGAATTTAATTAATATTTATGAACAGTGGACCAGATCCTCATCTGGATTAAACTGAAGTATGTGGAGCTATACCAACAAAGATATGCTAGTTTACACTAGCTGAGGACCTATTCCTTTGTTTGTTTTATGGGCAGAGTTTGTAGTGATGCTTGTAAAGATTTTCCAATACTTTCCATTATAAGACACGTTGCTTATAACTTTGTCAACATTTAATCCAGAGATGCCAAGGGTTGGCCGTCCTTAAGAGTGAGATTTGCAATCCCAAGAAGTGAGATTCAAGGCTGAAGAGTGAGACTTTCCAGGTGGCTTGTTTGGTCGTTGCTTAAGACAGGGATTCTCATATTTGGTCCTTGGCAACATCCAATAGTCCAGGTTTTTAATCTAATCAGCATTTAATAGTTTGTTTTAAAATATACATTGCTCAATATTGCATATGAAACACATAAATGTCCTAATTCATATTAAATTCTAGGGCATGTGAAAATTCTATATGCAATGCAAAACAGAACAGCTCCCGGCAACACAGTGTACATTTTAAAACAGAAGTCTTGCCAGCTACTGGGACAATGAAAGGCCATGAATTTGTCCATTGTGATTTAAATTTTGTACTGTATTTTGCAGAACCTGCAAACTTCTGATCAAGTCCTGCTAGTTTTTTGGGTGAATTTGTATTTTTTGTCCCCTCCTCCCCTTCGGTGTAGCTTCCTCTCTTCTCTGGGGAGTGCCTTTAGTCTCCATGGTTATCACAGTACACAAGCTTGGAAAGCAGCTTTCCAAGCTCTAAACCCCATGCATGAGGCCCCGGATATATTGTCATTTTCAGTGATTGAGTACAATATTTTAAATCTTTACATATTTACTCAAAATGAGTGAGATAAGATTAGGAATGTATGTGTGAGTGAGACAGCATGATAATGAGTGAGTCTCACACCCAATGAGTGAAGCTTAATATGTCTGTTAATCATTCAGGCTGAAATTGAGATAAGGGGAAAATACTTTTTGCCCACGTTTTAAAAAATTTTTTACAAGGGTTTTGCTAAGAAACACCACCATACTTTGGAGCAAGCAATTGCAATTTGGCAGAGTATTGTCTTTGTGTCAAGACTGTGGCTTTTTGCTGTCCTTCTGAAAAAAACTGCCCTAAGTTGCCAAGGTATATCTTTGAAAAATCTCAATTTGCTCAATCTCTGGAGGCGTTTTAGAGTTTGTCAGCTTAATTCTCCAAAGATTCCATCTATACTGATCATGCTCCCCACTCGGGGGTACAGCAGCTGAGCTGGACTTTCCATACAGCTGCTCCCAGATGCTGCAGGCTGTTGTGTCACTACGCACATGAACTGAGTTCAGAAAGAGACTCCTGTGCTCTTAATGCTCACCCTGTTGGTGCCTAGGAAGCATGGAGAAGGAGGAAGCAGCCTAACTAATGCAGAAGGGAGAGGAGCCAGGCCTAGGGGGAAGTGGAGATGGTAGATTTGGAGCCAGGATGTGGGGGAATACTGGGACTGACTGTCCAAGGAGTCTGGATGGTGTTGGAGTGAGGAGGAGGTCTGGGGTTAGGAGCCCAAGAACAATCACTAGGACTGGAGTCTGTCGGGGGTGAAGACTGGGACTTGGATGAGGAGCCCAGATGGGATCCTGGCTGGGCAAGGAGACTGGAAATGAGACTGATGGACAGAGACTGGGACCGGGTAGGCAAAGAGGCTGGGTTTATGATGAGGAGTATGTGAGTGGTCGGGGGGGAGAGTATGGATAAAATTGGCTTAGGGACAGTCTTGTGGGAGATAGAGGCAGAAGGGTCTGTGGTCTCTATAGTACAGTCCCCTCCAGAACCTGGAATGGAACTCAATATTCCTGAGTCTCACCATTCATTTTTTGTCAGCAAATAGTTATGAATCACACCTGCAAAGTGTGTGTCTCATCACCCTCTAAGTGGCTGATCTATTGAGGATGACAATGTACTACTGCTACCAGTTTCTTAGCTAGCTCCTGCAATCCCTTCTTCATTCACTAGAAACCTTCCAACTTCGGCCATAAATGAGGCAAGGATCCTGCAGACAACAGGCTCCTTCACTACACAACCCCAATTAATCCCCAGAGCATGTTCCATTCTATCATGTGCACTGAATGAGGCAGAGGTCTAGTGGCAAAAGTAATATTTGATCATGTAATTAAAGACTGTATCATAATGCATATGCACAAGAGGGTCAAATTACTTACTTCTCTCATTTCCAAATTTTGAGTGCTCGACTTTGCAACCTTAATGTTCTTTTAATATAGTTTTTGTATGAAATTTTGATATTTTTCCAAAATGTGAGTGACCCAAGTCCATGAGAATGGGAAAAATCAAACATTTTTTAAATTTAGGACCTGATCTTCAGCAGGTATAAATAGGTATGGCTCAGTTAAAGACAATGGACTTACTCTAACCTGTTCTCACTGAGGATCTGTCCCTTAAATTCTTTCCAAACATACTGCTTTATTTTCCTGAATCTAAAATGGTTTTCTTGCACTTTAAGTTCTGAGAATGCCTTTCCTTTTTCCAATGAATGTGATATTTTCTTCTTGTGCCTCCAGCCAGCTAGACTTGGAGATTAGTCACAAGCAGAGATGTATGTTTTCCCTGTTAGTATTCATGCTGTACCATTAAATACATTAAATTCACCAACCAGTTTTTTTAAAATTATATTAATACCTCAATTTCAGGAGAAACTTTTAATTTAAACCGTAGTGCAGACAGAGTCAGGGTAAGCTTCCACAGAGAGCTCTACCGATGCACCTCACCCAGGACAGATGGTGGAAAGCAAACACATTTTCACTTTAATCAGGACCTAACACCCTATCTTTACTTAAAGTAGCATCACTTAACGATTAAACACCAACAGTTGAACTAACATGAACATTTAGCTTGAGTAATTGGGGACAGATTGTAGTTGGCCCTGCATGGATGCATGAGAGAGTAGGTGGGGTAAAGGAGTCTTGTCCCATTCTCCACAGCACCGCCATGCAAAGGGCCAGCACGGGGTCTATGAAGGACTTAAGTGGGACTGAAGTGGTGCATAGTCATTGTGCCTGGCCCTTTGCAGGGATGAATTCCACACACGAAAGGTGAGGACTGTTTCAGGTTAGCACCTGTGCTACCCTCTCCAAGGTGCTAGGAAAGAGTGACATGAGTGTAGCCATGCCCCACCCTCCTGCATGCCCATCAGCAGATGGAACCCAACAAAAAAGGAGTGCATTCTGCACCTTTTTCAAAAGCATGCACTTCTTTCACAATCCCCAAAGCATTTTGGTACAATCAGCAAGAATTCCACTCGGGGTTCTCCCTGCTGCAGTACTTCTCCCCTTCTCCCATGTGCATACACACATAAAATGTAGGCTCTGTATTAACGCCTCAGTCTGGTCCTTGATATTTATTTACATGATATATTTGGGTTTTCAGCATTAGCTAATGATTTCTGTAGACAGGGCTGGCCCTAGACCAAACGGTGCCTAAGGTGAGAAGGATCTCCGGCATCTCCCCTCCCATTTCACAACTTTGATGTATGATTTATCCCTGTCATATAAGATGATAAATTTTCCCACTAGATTTGTACATTTGTATTTATTCATGCCATGTATAAGCAAATATGGAATACCTGAAACATTTACTTCAAACATTCTATTTTCTGTTGTGTCACTAACAACAAAAACAGCAACCTGAGCTCAGTTCCCCCCAAGCCCGGCAACCCAGGCAGTTGCCTGGGTCACCTGCCTCTAAATCCGACCCTCCCTGTAAATGTGCACCTAGCCAGGACACTGCTGTGAAGACTGAAGCCTTCTACCTAGAAATAATTTTTCACAGCTTTGAACAAATTAGCTTTGTTTAAAGAGGTATAATTTTATTTGATGGGTACTTTAATTGTCCATCTTTAGAGAAATAATATTTACAAATATTTTCCATCCTGAACCTCTCCCCATGGATTTGAAGCTTTACATGGGATGGTAGATCATTCTCAGACCTTTTCATCTTTCCCCTTTTCCTTACATCTACTTCCTCTAATGAATCATGCTGCAAGTATGAATTCCTAAAAGATGTACATTAAACCTATCCACTATAACACAGGAAGAGAGAGGCAGTGTGGGAGGTCAGGAAGCTGTGAGGGTGAATTGGATGGATGTGACAGTTCTGTTCTATGTTTCTGCATTATGGCTTTTATTTTTCTTCAGGAATGAAACAAATGGTGCTTGTTTCTAGGCTAGCAAAATAAAGCTGCATCAGCAGATACATGGTCAGAGTAGAGGTGGTTGAAATAAATGACTCTCTGTCTCAGCATTCAGTGATATGTAAAACATGGCTAGAGACTGAGGCCATGTCTACACTACGAAAGTACTCCAATTTTACAGAAGTCAATTTTTGGGAACAGATTGTATAAAGTCGAGTGCATGCGTCCACACTAAGCACATTAATTCGGTGGTGTGCGTCCACAGTACCGTGGCAAGCGTCGACATTCCAAGCAGTGCACTGTGGCTAGCTATCCCACAGTTCCCGTAGTCCCCGCTGCCCATTGGAATTCTAGGCTGAGCTCCCAATGTCTGATGGGGCCAAAAATTTGTCACGGGTGGTTATGGGTAAATGTCATCATTCAACCCTCCCTGAAAGCAACAACTGGCAATCATTTTGCGCCCTTTTCCCTGGATTGCCCAAGCAGACACCATAGCACGGCAAGCATGGAGCCCGTTCAGCTCACCGCAGCAGTTATGACCATTGTAAACACCTCACGCATTATCATGCAGTTTATGCAAAAACAGCACCTGAAAAACTGGGCGAGGAGGTGACGGCAGTGCGGTGATGAGGACATGAACACAGATTTCTCTAAAACCGCGGTCCCTGGCAATTTGGAAATTATGGTGTTACTGGGGCAGGCTCGTTCCGTGGAACACCAATTCTGGGCTCGGGAAACAAGCACAGAGTGGTGGGACCGCATAGTGTTGCAGGTTTGGGATGATTCCCAGTGGCTCCGAAACTTTTGCATGCGTAAGGGCACTTTCATGGAACTTTGTGACTTGCTTTCCCCTGCCCTGAAGCACAAGAATACCAAGATGAGAGCAGCCCTCACAGTTCACAAGTGAGTGGCAATAGCCCTGTGGAAGCTTGCAATGCCAGACAGCTACCGGTCAGTCAGGAATCAGTTTGGAGTGGGCAAATCTACTGTGGGGGCTGCTGTGATGCAAGTAGCCAACACAATCATTGCACTGCTGCTATCAAAGGTAGTGACTCTGGGAAATGTGCAGGTCATACTAGATGGCTTTGCTGCGATGGGATTCCCTAACTGTGGTGGGCTTTCTACGGAACCCATATCCCTATCTTGGGACCGGACCACCAAGGCAGCCAGTACATAAACCACAAGGGGTACTTTTCAGTGGTGCTGCAAGCACTGGTGGATCACAAGGAACGTTTCACCAACATCAATGTGGGATGGCCAGGAAAGGTTCATGATGCTCACGTCTTCAGGAACTCTGGTCTGTTTAAACTGCTGCAGGAAGGGATTTACTTCCCAGACCAGAAAATAACTGTTGGGGATGTTGAAATGCCTATAGTTATCCTTGGGGACCCAGCCTACCCCTTAATGCCCTGGCTCATGAAGCTGTACACAGGCACCCTGGACAGTAGTAAGGAGCTGTTCAACTATAGGCTGAACAAGTGCAGAATGGTGGTAGTGTGCATTTAGACGTTTAAAGGGTTGCTGGCACAGTTTACTGACTTGCTCAGACCTCAGCAAAACCAATATTCCCATTGTTATTGCTTCTTGCTGTGTGCTCCACAATCTCTGTGAGAGTAAGGGGGAGACGTTTATGGCGGGGTGGGAGGTTGAGGCAAATTGCCTGGCCGCTGAATATGCGCAGCCAGACACCAGGGCGGTTAGAAGAGCACAGCAGGAAGCACTGCACATCAGACAAGCTTTGAAAAACAGTTTCATGACTGACCAGGATACTGTGTGACACTTCTGTTTCTTTCTCCTTGATGAAAACCCGCCCCCTTGGTTGCCTCTAAATTCCCTGTAAGCCACCCACCCTCCCCCCTTCAATCACAGCTTGCTTGCAAAGGAAATAAAGTCACTATCGTTTAAAAAACATGTATTCTTTATTAATTGATTATAAAAATAGGGAGATAATTCACAAGGTAGCCCGGGTTGGCTGTGGGAGGAGGGAAGGAAAAGGCCACTTCAAAACTTGTTGAGTGACAGCCTTCTGTTGCTTGGGCTGTCCACTGGGGTGGAGTGGGTGGGTGCCTGGAGCCTCCCGCCCACCCCCACCCCTGCATTCTTGGGCATCTGGGTGAGGAGGCTATGGAACTTGGGGAGGAGGGAGGGTGGTTAAACAGGGGCTGCAGTGGCAGTCTGTGATCCTGCTGCTGTTCATGAACCTCCACCAGACGCCAGAGCATGTCCGTTTGATCCCGCAGTAGCCACAGCGTTGCATCATGCCGCCTCTGATCTTCCTGCCGCCACCTCTCCTCATGTTCATCGGCTGCTTTCCTGTACTGTGCTACTGTGTCCCTCCACACATTCTGCTGAGCTCTGTCAGTGCTGGACGACTGCATGAGCTCAGAGAACATTTCATCGCGCATGCGTTTTTTTTTGCCGCCTTATCTGAGATAGCCTTTGGGACAGAGGAGGGAGGCTTGAAACATTTGCAGCTGCTGGAGGGAAAAAAAGGGAGTGAAGTATTTATAAAGATACATTTTACAGAACAATGGCTATACTCTCACAGTGAACAACACTATTCACATTGCATAGCACATGTGATTTTGGTACAAGGTTGCATTTTGCATCTTATGTTGAGTGCCTGTGGCTTTGGTGTGAGAGATCACACACGCAATACCGGGCAACAGAATTCGGCTTGCAGGCGGCCATGGTAAGCCATAGTCTTTCGGCTTCTACAACCTTCATAACAGCAACGCCTTCCTCTCCCATTCCAAGCAAAGCACGTTGAGTTGGCCATTTAGTGCTGCGGTTTTCCTGTTAACGTGCCGCAGCAGAAACCAAACGAACCCCCTCCCCCCATCCAATTTTCTGGGATGATCGCTTTACCCCTCACCCCACCGCGTGACTGGTATCAGGGAAGATCCCTGCTAGCCAAATGCGAACAGTTCAGCACCAGTGGCCCCCCCACCACCACCACATGGCTAGCTGCGGGGAGGATTTCTTTTCAGCCACAGGCAAACAGCCCGGTAGGAACGGCCAACTCTGAATGTCCCCTTAATTAAATTCCCCTATTTCAACTAGGTTACCATGAACGATATCACTCTCCTGAGGATAACACAGAGATAAAGAATGGATGTTGCTTGAATGCCAACAAACACCAGGATCATATGCTGCCAGATTTTGTCATGCAATGATACCAGATTACTTGCTACTAGCATGGCGTGGTAAAGGGTCCTACCATGGAGGACAGAATAAGGATGCTCTCCCCAGAAACCTTCTACAAAGGCTTTTAGAGTACCTCCAGGAGGGCTTCATGGAGATGTCCCTAGAGGATTTCTGTTCCATCCCCAGACATGTTAACAGACTTTTCCAGTAGCTGTACTGGTCACGAATGCATCCCAAGTCCTCAGGGCTATTTAATCATTAGAAAACACTTGCTTTTAGCACATGTATTACATTTAAAAAGGTACTCTCACCAGAGGTCCCTTCTCTGGCTTAGTTCGGTTGGGAGGGCATTTCAGTCAGGGTGATAAAAAGATCCTGGCTGTCGGGGAGAATGGTGTGCTGTGTGCTGTCCTCAAACTCCTCCTCCTCCTCCTCATCTTCCCTGTCCGCAAAATCCTCAGGCATGGCGGAGTCGACGAACGGGCTGGGGTAGTGGTGGTGGGGGGCGCCCCCCAAGAATTGCATGCAGCTCAGCGTAGAAGCAGCATGTCTGGGGCTCTGTTCCGGAGCATCCATTTGATTCTTTGGTTTTCTGGTACGCTTGTCTGAGCTCCTTAAGTTTCATGTGGCACTGTGTTGCGTCCCTATTGTAGCCTCTGTCCCACATGGCCTTGGAGATTTTTTGAAATGTTTTGGCATTTCATCTTTTGGAACGTAGTTCTGATAGCACGGATTCCTCTCCCCATACAGCGATCAGATCCAATACCTCCCATTCGGACCATGCTGGAGCTTTTTTTTGATTCTGGGACTGCATGCTCAACCAGGAAATGAGATTCAAAAGTTCCCAGGGCTTTTCCTGTACACCTGGCCAGTGCATCCAAGTTCAGAGTGCTGTCCAGAGCGGTCACAATGGTGCACTGTGGGATAGCTCCCAGAGGCCAATACCTTCGAATTGCATCCACACTAACCCTAATTTGAAAAGGCGAGGTTGATTTCAGCACTAATCCCCTCGTTGGGGAGAAGTACAGAAATCGGTTTTAAGAGCCCTTTATGTCAAAAAAAATGTCTTTGTTGTGTGGACAGATGCAGGGTTAATTCAATAGAATGCTGCTAAATCCGACATAAACTCGTAGTGTAGACCAGGCCTGAGAAATATTTTTTTTCCTGATTAACCTCTTCCCCATCCTGCCTCCATCTTTTGTGATGACAGGCAGCTTTTTATACGTTAGGGGAGAATGTACAGCCAAACACATGGGCAGCGGGGGAGCTAAGTCCCCATTAACGCTCCTTGTTGCAGCCCTGGGACTGGGTGGCAGAGCTCCTCTATGTTGCCCAAGCTCAAGACTTGGCCCCATCTGGGGCCCCTCCAGATTGCTCTGTGCGCCAGCAGGCTGGCCGAAGCTCGGGGCTGCTCCAGGTACCGGTGGGCTGCTTTGGGCAGCGCCAGCCAAGGTTCGGGCCTGTGCCAATAGGCCAGCCTGCAAGAGGGGATATGTAAGGGAGAGAGTGGAGGTGGGGCAGGAGGCTAGCATCCCCAAATGGAGGGTGCATGCACTGTCCATGGCCGAACATCTGTGACATCATGGAATTTTGTCAGGGACTTTAATTGGGCTGGTGCTCTCTCTCCTCCAGGATTAAACATGTTCTGGCTGTTATTCACTCATGTGTAACTATGAGTGCACAGCTGAAAGAGGAGCATTTAAAATTCTGTTCATTAGAAGATGGCCAATGTTTTGAAAGATCCAGAATAGAAAGTCTGTAGCTAATTGTGTTTTTACATATGGGTTGCTATGTAAGAAATGGTGATTGCTATAAACTAACCAAATAGTGTGGCATTTCATTATCAGTTAATAAAGCACCAGCTGGTTTTGCTAACTTAATTTCTACTGTATATCATGCAGACAACTAAAATTTAGCCCAGTGTTGCTATAGTTTTTGTTTTTCAAAGCAATAATTATTTTCCTTTTGAAAAGCCCTGTTACTGTGCTTGTTATCTGATTCATGGCTCTGATTTTTATTAATAAAAAGTGACATTTATTTCAGACTATATTTAGGCCGATCACCAAATTAATCATGTGGCTGTATTCATAGGAAGGGACCCCTATCTGCTAATATATTAGGATCAGTCCACTAGAGGGAAAGCTGCCTGCTTTAATAATAAGCTGGATTGATCACATCTATTCTATGTTGTATTATGGGGAAAGATTGTGTTTGTGTGTAGTATATTCATAGTGCAATATTTTACAGAACAGTTTGCTTATTTGTATTACGGTAATTCCTAGAGTTCCCAACTAAGATTGGGATTCCACTTGCTGGCTGCTGTACAAACACACAGTAAAAGACAGTCTGTGTTCTAAAGAGCCTACAGTCTGAACAGACAAGACAAAGGAAATATCCATATTTTACAGATGGGGAACTGCAGCACAGATTTGGGCCTCTGTCCTATAAAGACTTAAGCACATACTTAACTTTACACTGAAATGACTGGACTACTTATGTATCCAGGCCTGTTGCCATAGGGAAGTTGGGAATGAGGAGCTAGATAGAAAATCGCCATATTTCTCTCCTCTCCCCCAGCAGTGGTTGCTGTGCGGTTGGCTCCCTGGCAAAGTAATAGGTCCACTCTCCCTCTCCCCCTGCTGGCTGCCTCCTCTGAGCACACAGATCCAGAGAAGGAGGAGAGGCAGAGTAGATGTCACTGGAGAGAAAGAGTTCCAGAGCAAGAGCCAAAGGACAGAGCCTTGGAAGAACTTGGCATGGAGTTGAAGGCACAGGCACCGCCTTTCCAAAGTGCCAGGGGGTGCTTGAACCCCGGATCTGCCCCAGAACCCGCCCCCACTCCACTCCTTCCCCCAAGGCCCCATCCTGCCCCACCTCTTCCCGCATCATTCAGCCTCTTCTTCCAAGCATGCCGCGCCGTCACTCCCTCTCCCTCCTCGGCGCCTTCTGCATGCTGCGAAACAGCTGATCACAGCAGCCGGGAGGCATGGGGAAAGCGGGAGGGAGCTGATGGGGGGCTTCCAGTGCGTGCTCAGCACCCACCATTTTTTTCCCCATGGGAGCTCCAGCCCCGGAGCACCCACAGAGTAAGCGCCTGTGGCTGAAGGGCCAGGAGGAGGGGGAAGAGATGCATAGAGAGATGGAGGGCAGAGGTAGATGGAGAAGAGGCAGTGGAAGTACTGGAACACAAGGAGTTCATGGTTTGAGGAAAGCTTGGACAGAAGGGTGGTGCAGGTGCTGTGGTCTGAAAGCAAAATAGGGAGGAGTTCCTGGGGGCAGGAAGGAAAAGGATGAAATGATGGAAGGAGGATTATAGTGTGTGTGTGTGTGTGTGTGTGTGTGTGTGTGTGTGTGCCTCAACACTCAAACATCCTGTGAAAGGAGGCTAAGGGTTAGAGAGAGAGTAAAGGAAGAAAGAGACTGCAAAAGGGAGAGGGGACACACAGAGCAAAAGGTGAGATGCCAAGGTTGGCAGAAGAGGCCCTAAAGAAGGGGATAAGTCCATAGGATTATAGGAGAAACTCCAGGGGTGAGAGAGAAGAGGATCCTAGGGGATGGAGGAGAAACTTTTTAGAAAGGGAGGGGGGACATGAGTGAGGGGATATTGTGGGCAAGAGGGATGAGGGGGATCCCAGGTGAATTGAGAAACAAGACCTCAGGAAGTGGTGAGAAGCAAGGGGATACAGAAGGGAGGAGGGAGTCATTCCTAGATCCAAGGAGGGATAAAGAGGTTGAGGGTGGGGTAAAGAGGAGAGAAGAGACTAGGGCAGAGTATAGGAGCCAGTGGAGGGAGGGAAGGAAGGAAGGAAGAGGTACAGGTGGGAGAAGATTCTCTGGGTATGTTGACACTGTAGTTGGGAGTGTGCTTCCTGCAGCAAGTAGACATAGGGCTAGATTTGCTCAAGCAGCATGCTAAAAATAGCAGTGTAGTCATGGTAGCACAGGCGGAAAGCTTGGGCTAGACACCCAAGTACAAACCCGCCTGGATGTCCTAGGTGTGTACTTGTCGGGGGGTAGGGGGGGAGTGCCAACAATCCATTCCAGTTCAAAATCCCCATGATCCATTTGATGCATCCAGCTGAAGCGGGCACAGTTTTCCTTTGCTAGTGTTCAAATCAAGTGCTGGGAGCAATTCTGAATTCTTCTCCCTGTGTAAGGAAAGTCCAGAGAAATCCTTCCTGCCAACAGGCAGAATGCCTCTCGAGGTCCCTTCCAGTCCTGTGATTCTATGTATTGCACATATAGTGGCCCACAGAAACTCTGTGATTCTCCCATGCTACATAATTATAGAGGCTATTCTTCTTTCCAGGAGGGGGCTTCACTTCAATTAATAGCAATGCATTATGTATTACACTGCTGCCTAGAGCTGCCCCATTCTCAGCTGACTGCTCCTTCAGAAACTTCGCAAGAGAAGAGAGGCGGAGGTCCACTGAAGATGAATATAATTAAAAAGGAAGGGAGCCCATGTAGGGATTATTATTTTCATTTTATCTTATTCCTCCAAACCTTTTGGCCAGACCAGGATACTCTGTCTTCCCAGGGGATGAATTAGTTCTTTTCCAGTTCAAGAGCTGTTGTAGGTACAGTTGGCTGCACAGCCCCTCAAGAGGGAGACAGGCTGCATTAGTAAACATTGTGGAGTTCAGGTGGCAGAGAGTTCATTTGGACAAATTTTCTTCACTCTGTGATACTGTAACCCTGGGGATGCTGCTTTTTGGTGGTAGTTGTGGCCATCAGCAGGAAACTGATCTTTCTCCTGATTACACTAGCCGATTGCAGAGCCAGGAGGAAGGACTCTTGGTTGGACAATTAGAAAAGATGATTGAAGCATTTTTCTGGTTTGAGACATTTTGCCACATGCTTATGAAGAAAAGCTATTTGATGTGCAGAAAGCACACTTCTTTCTTACTATGTCTGGTAGCTGCTGTATCCCTGTCTAGCATATTGTGGGTGCTGCCATAAAACAAATGATTAATAATAGTTATAACTGCATCACTGTATTTAATGCTCATATGCAGTGTTGTTGTAACCGTGTCAGTTCCAGGTTATTAGAGAGACAAAGTGGATGAGGTAATATCTTTTATTTGGCCCAATTTTGGTTTGTCTCTCACCAACAGAAGTTGGTCCAATAAAAGACATTACCTCACCCACCTTGTCTCTTCAATGCTCTTAAGCATTTTGGGGTATAGTTTTGTTCAAAGTGAAGTTGTACTGTATTGTATTTGTTTGTTGCTACAAACCCACCATAATGATTTCATTCCTTTACTCGTGTTGCCTGATTATTGCAAGAGAAACCTGGAACTGTATGTTCATCAGCAGTTATCTGCTTAAAGAGGCAACTGTTCTGTACCTCAGTTACTATATTATCAATATCACTTGCATGGTTAGAGTGAATACCATTGATAGCTAATCACCAGTTATGGTATTGAATTAACTGGTGCTGCCCTAATCTCAATATTGTAAATATAAGCATGGGATTGTTGTACAGCTGTTGGAGAATAATAGCAAGAATTAACGAGGAGCTCACCTCAACATGGATATGTAGAATTTTTCTACAAAAATACTGTTG
Organism: Dermochelys coriacea; assembly: GCF_009764565.3. Lineage (NCBI taxonomy): Eukaryota > Metazoa > Chordata > Testudines > Dermochelyidae > Dermochelys > Dermochelys coriacea. The sequence continues at coordinate 97,017,195 of NC_050075.1, forward strand.
GAAGTGTATTAAAGTGCAGTTCAGTATCATGCATAAGAGCCACGGTGTGCAGGAAATAGGTGTGTGCATTGTGAATTGTTGTAGTGTGGTCAGTATATTCCCCTGTATGTTTTGTGCTCTGACCTTTTCTATCTGATGAAGGCATTTGGAATTGGAGAAGGTGAAGCTTAGGAACCTTAAAAAAACACATTTTTAATATTAATTTAAGTGCAAATTGATGGAAGTAAATTGATGCTAATTTATTGATTATTAAGAGAATCACTTCCAATTAACCTGTGTAAATTATTTTTACCAGCGACTTCTAAATTATTGTTTTCATATTAGCATCATGATTAATGACTTCACATACATTTAAAGAAGAGGGTATAGTTTAATAAGCATATCCACCATATAAACCATAGAGGATTCAGCAATGAGGCAAATAAGCACATTGACAAACCTTGGAGATCTGGCAGCCCAGAGAAGAGACTCTGCTTTTGACTTGGTGTTGATTTCTTCCTCGTCAGTGCTGCTTTACATGACACTGTACAAAATTATCTGGATAAATGTACTGTTTAAATACTGGGTATTTTAGTTTGCCTTGCTTACTTTGGGATGGATTCTGCTGTCAGCTACAACATTGTAAATTTGGAGTAATCCCACTAAAATTAATGGAGTTAGTCCAGAATTATACCAGTGTAACTGAGAGCAGAATCTAGCCCTTTATTTTTAGATAGTCTTGGTTAGATGCAGCCCTGTTATATTGATGTAAATCCAGAATAATCCCACTGAATTCAATCAATAGAGTAACAATTAAAAGGGGTACTCCAAATTTACAGCAACATGAGATCAGAATGGGTGGCCTTATTTCTCAATTGTTTCTCATTTTAGACACAAGCAAACTGGGAGTGCCATTAAATTGTAAATAAAATCATTATTTCATGAGTCCCCATTTCTGATATACTTAAACATTACAATTTTATGGTCAAACAGTTGATATTACCCAAATAATTTAAAGCTTCTTGCACTTTTGGGGCCAGTTTCCACTCACTTTAGTGAAGCAAGCTCCACCTTAGGAATGAATAGAACTAATGGAATCAGTTAGGGAAGCAGGTCTTGTCCTTTATTTATTCTTGTATCTCTTGTATTGAATCTCTGCTACACACTGAGTCCATTATCTTGGTACTGGGAGGTTGAGATATGTTAGACACATTCAAATGTGAATAGAAAAGGAGTACTTGTGGCACCTTAGAGACTAACAAATTTATTAGAGCATAAGCTTTCGTGAGCTACAGCTCACTTCATCGGATGCATTTGGTGGAAAACTGAATTTAGCCGTATAGAGTGGAAATCTGTCAACTTCATGAAGTTTTCCACCAAATGCATCCGATCCACAAGTACTCCTTTTCTTCATGGGGAAATAGTTCATCGAGTAGAATCTCGAGGAGGTCGGACTAGATCATCAGAATGGTCCCTTCTGACCTTAGTATCTATGAATCTATGAATCTATGAACCTAAGCAAGGACTGGCCTGTCTCCCAAGATCTGTGAGAGTGATGGGTCGTCCTTCAGGATAGGTTGTAGATCCTTGATGATGCGTTGGAGAGGTTTTAGTTGGGGGCTGAAGGTGATGGCTAGTGGCGTTCTGTTATTTTCTTTGTTGGGCCTGTCCTGTAGTAGGTGACTTCTGGGTACTCTTCTGGCTCTGTCAATCTGTTTCTTCACTTCAGCAGGTGGGTATTGTAGTTGTAGGAATGCATGATAGAGATCTTGTAGGTGTTTGTCTCCGTCTGAGGGGTTGGAGCAAATGCGGTTATATGTAGAGCTTGGCTGTAGACAATGGATCGAGTGGTATGATCTGGATGAAAGCTAGAGGCATGTAGGTAGGAATAGCGGTCAGTAGGTTTCCGATATAGGGTGGTGTTTATGTGACCATCGCTTATTAGCACCGTAGTGTCCAGGAAGTGGATCTCTTGTGTGGACTGGTCCAGGCTGAGGTTGATGGTGGGATGGAAATTGTTGAAATCATGGTGGAATTCCTCAAGAGCTTCTTTTCCATGGGTCCAGATGATGAAGATGTCATCAATGTAGCGCAAGTAGAGTAGGGGCATTAGGGGACGAGAGCTGAGGAAGCGTTGTTCTAAGTCAGTACTCACCAGCAACCACACACCACACAACAGAACCACTAACCCAGGAACCTATCCTTGCAACAAAGCCCGTTGCCAACTCTGTCCACATATCTATTCAGGGGATACCATCATAGGGCCTAATCACATCAGCCACACTATCAGAGGCTCGTTCACCTGTGCATCTACCAATGTGATATATGCCATCATGTGCCAACAATGCCCCTCTGCCATGTACATTGGCCAAACTGGACAGTCTCTACATAAAAGAATGAATGGATACAAATCAGACGTCAAGAATTATAACATTCAAAAACCAGTTGGAGAACACTTCAATCTCTCTGGTCACTCGATTACAGACCTAAGAGTGGCTATCCTTCAACAAAAAAGCTTCAAAAACAGACTCCAACGAGAGACTGCTGAATTGGAATTAATTTGCAAACTGGATACAATTAACTTAGGCTTGAATAGAGACTGGGAATGGATGAGTCATTACACAAAGTAAAACTATTTCCCCATGAAAAGAAAAGGAGTACTTCTGGCACCTCAGTGACTAACAAATTTATTAGAGCATAAGCTTTCGTGAGCTACAGCTCCCGATGAAGTGAGCTGTAGCTCACGAAAGCTTATGCTCTAATAAATGTGTTAGTCTCTTTGGTGCCACAAGTACTCCTTTTCCTTTTGCGAATACAGACTAACATGGCTGCTACTCTGAAACCTATATTTCCCCATGGTATTTCTCCCCCCCACCCCACCCCCCACTGTTCCTCTGATATTCTTGTTAACTGCTGGAATTAGCCTACCTTGCTTGTCACCATGAAAGGTTTTCCTCCTTTCCCCCCCCCGCTGCTGGTGATGGCTTATCTTAAGTGATCACTCTCCTTACAGTGTGTATGATAAACCCATTGTTTCATGTTCTCAGTGTGTGTATATAAATCTCTCCTCTGTTTTTTCCACCAAATGCATCCGATGAAGTGAGCTGTAGCTCACGAAAGCTTATGCTCTAATAAATTTGTTAGTCTCTAAGGTGCCACAAGTACTCCTTTTCTTTTTGAAATTAGAAAGAGACTCAAATAGGTTATAATATATTTTAAAACATACTCCTATGAATATTCTGTTAATGAAGCATCATAATTTTATACTATTTCTAATTAATGTAATTCTTATTATGAAAAAAAAAAGGTAGGGTGGTAGGGGAATTATCTTGTAATGCAGGTTTTCTGACTAAGTATCTCTTTTACTGGAGATAAGCTTTTGCCAACTGTGAAGCACCCAGCCTTAAAAAGTCACTTAAGTATTAAAGCTGTGTAGAGATGGCACTGCCTCCCATGCAGGAAGCACTATAATCATAGTGTCAGTTGCCTAGAAATGAACTTTGAAGATTTATAGTTGCATGTAATAAACTCATGTTGGAGCATATAAACAAGAAGGGCCAAGTTTGGACCAGGTAGAAATTTGCTGAAGCAACTCTGCTGAAGTCAGTGAAGTTTCTGTTGCTACCATCAGATCTGAATTTCACAATCAAAAGGAAAAGAGACAGTCTGGATCCCTGCAGAGCACACAGTCTCCTTGAGGTCTCAGAGGCCCATCTCAAATGTGCTTCAGAACTGATAACTTCACCACAATGTCCTGCCAGTATGCCTCAGTCCAGACCTGGAGGGACTGGGATGTCTATGGGTGAACAAGAAGTTAATCTCCAGGCCCATTTGATCATTGGACGCTCTGAAGCCACTGCCAATATGTGTAGCTATTAATACCATTTGTGGTGGTAATGTTTTTTGCTGGTGACACATTCATCCCATAGAGGCAGTACTGAAAACACCAAATTGACTGTATGTAACCTACCAAGTAGCAGTCATGAAAGTGACCGCTTTTGGTCACTAATGACTTGAGCTTGGCATGGGTTTTTAGATTTTTGTGATTAATTGCACCACTCCATAAAGCTGTGTGGCAAAATGGGGTTCACATCTAAAGCAACATGATCACTCTTTTTTTTTATAACCTATGCTCCACTGAATTACTCAACTGAAGGAACACCTTCCTTGAACATCCATGGATGGGGAGTTGCATTTGGCAATCCATCTTCAAAATGCCATTTTCTTTAGGAAGGTTTATTATTAATAGATCCATTACAAAGATAGTGTTTCTTTTCAATTACCTGCCTGTAAAAATCACTCAACTTCACGATAGCAATAGTCATTAGTAGTCTGCGAAGACCTTTTGCTTGCTCATTTCTGTAATGCATTTGTTGTCATTGCAGCCATTAATCTGAATAGCTGCACATTGTTTATCTCAATCACTTCTACAGGCTGATGACAAACACAGTCAGTTCTACAAATCTTGAAACAAATGAGCTTCCTGGGAAAATCAGTGCAAGGGCAGTAACAACATCATAAAAAAAAGGCATTTAAAAACCCTTTGGGTTAAAAAATGATGGGGAGATTAAAACTAGCCTGCATTAAAAGCCTGTAGGCCAAATCCTGCTCACATTGAAGTCAGAGAGAGTTTTACCTGCAACTTCAGTAGGAGCAGGATCTGAACATAAGTGTAGGTGTGCAACTTTGTCAGGAATAAGTTTCTCAGCAGGTGAGAATACAGCCCACTGCGTTGGCTGTGGTAGTCAGAGTAAAGCTACATATAAAGAATAGTCAGTAAATCAGATATGCAATATCATTTTGCAATATGACTAACTTTCTGCTTTTGGAACCTTCTGAATTTCCATCGTGTTTTGGCTGGTCTATTTCTGTGAAACTAGCAGCCAGGAGAGAGTGTAAATTCTAACCAGAGAGGGTGGCTTGAGTTTACTCTACAACTATGTCCAGTATGTGTGTGTGTGACTGTAAGTATAGAGAAAAATTGCAAATGACACAAATTATGTTGGCAGGCTGCATAAATTATTTTATTGGGGCATTTCAGCAGGAGTGGCCTTATTTTAATGCCATGTTAACCATTCTGAAGTGATTAATGCTGATTTTGTGTTATTAATGTGCTCTTCCAAGGCTTGTTGGCTTCAGTTCCTGAAGATGTGCTTTAGTACATTTGTAGGTCCCTCTCTTCCCCCCTTTCCCAAATAGCTGAAGGGGGTGTCCAGCCTCGCCTGTTTTAGGGTAGTCTGTATGGGAAAGAATGGAAATGGAGTACACAACTGCTTCATTGAAGCTACTGCAAATAGGCATTGGGAGCCACTCCTAGCATAAAGGAAAATAACTGCTTTCATGTTGTGATGAATGACCAGAAAGGGTTAAGCATCCTGCGGGATGAATGATTCAAATTCAACCATTAAAGACATAGGGGAAGAAAATGTTTGTGGTTTTCTGTATTTACATATATATTGGTCGTGGTCAACAATGTAATCCCACAGTCCCTGTCTATGCTGTATTCTGTTAATTCGGAGATCAAAGGGACATAAATGACCTGTAAATATAGGATAGCGGTTGTATTCATCTCTTTGAAATGTATAGCAATTCATCTGCAAATGGTGGAAAAACAGGCAATTGCCTTATGTTAATCTGTGTGAATAATTACTGGAGATGCTTAGGAAATGAGGGCCTATTATTTGCCAAGGGACTCCAACCTGTCAAAGAAGGCCTGAACTGTATAAAAGATGTTTGGGTCCCAATCCTTTTTATCTCCGATCTGCTTGAAGCTTCATGCAGGGGAAGCCTAAGCCATGAGGACTGAGATCCAAGTCCTAAGATGGAACACCCTGAATATGATATTGGACATTGGACTATAACCTATGGACTACATTCTAAAAACTCTTTGCAACTATAAAGCTCACCATCTCTGCTATGAATCTGAACTTCAAGAATTGAACTCATGTCTGTATGTATACTGATCTTTTAACCATACTGTCTCGCTTTTCTTTTTTAATAAGCTTTAGTTTAGTTAATAAGAATTGGCTTTAAGTGTGTACTTGGGTAAGATCTGGAATATTCATTAACCTGTGAGGTAATGTGTCCGATCCTTTGGGGTTGGTAGAACTTTTTTATATGATGAAAAAGATTTTAATTAATCCTCGTCATATCTGACTTAGGTGTCTAGGTGGAGGCCTGAGGCTGGGTTACTTTAAGGGAACTGTGTTGTTGGCTTCTGAGTATCCAGTGAGGTAATAAAGAAGCTGTTCTGTGCTGGCTTGGTAAATCTAAATCTTGGAATATCCACCAGTTTTGGGGATTGTCTGCCCCATTCTTTGCAGTTCACCCTAACTGAGTGACCTCAGCTCAGATGTGAATCCAGTCTCACGTTTACTTGTAAAGATTCAATCATCACGTTAAAGACGTACTTGATTTTTTTACCTGCTGTACCACTCAAGGTCACATTAGCATATTAGGTGACAAATGAAAGTGGGCAGCACAAATTTATAAATACAGGCTGTAGCTTATGTCCCAATTTCCAATGAGCAATTTCATTCTGTGTGATAGAGAGGATGCAAATTTGGAGACTGATGTGCAGAAAAAAGTGTACATGGAAGATTGGGCAACAAAAATGGAGCTCCAGAGCCACATAGATCAAAAACTAATATGAATTTACAGATAGATAATATTGAGGAAAGCTGTGGTTTTAATTGGCATGTGTAAGACAGTGCTAGGTTTACACAAATAGTTTGCAAAGATCGGTGTTTAAACTATTTTGTGCCTCGATGAGAGTGGGACAGACTGTGGAGGTGGAGGGGCATGGTTTCTTGAAAGCCTGTAGTCACATTCTCAAGCTGCAGGCTTGAAGTTACTCTGACTGCTCACATGCTAACATTTTAAGGCAGTAATTCAGTGCTTTGCTGGGTCAGGGCCATACCCCTGGGAGCTTTTGGATCCATGTATCTCATTTTTTACTTTTATTTCAGCTGAACCCCAAAGTTCAGGGAAGTTCAGATAAATGCTTCTGGATTTTGGCCTATTTCTAAAACCTTAACTGGTCAAAAACAAAGAAAGGGCAGATCCAGTATTCATATTACTGAAGTTCCTCAAAGTTCAGGTGAGTTTGGATCAATAGTACCTATTTTGGCACATCTCTAGTTTTAATTTTTCAAAATCCTATAGAATGTGGCCTTACATTATATGTTAACAATGCAGGGAAATATTCCTATAAATCTGTGTACAACAATACTACAAAAAAATCAGATTATGATAATCTGGGAGCCGAAATATAAGTAGATTTGATTGTCTCCGTTTTTTTTTGTTGCCTTCATTCTTGCTGTAGTTGCTTTCCCATCTTCACTCATTGCTTGGAATACATCTTATTCTTGTGCTTCATTGCTCATTCTGCATGTCATAAGAATTGCTGATATGTGGTAAATCCCTGTTTATGTGGCTAAACTCTTGCAGAGATGCTGGTTAAACTTTTCTCAGTGTGGTAGAAAGCTGTCTTTTCTGCAGTTATTGTTCCATCTTTGTCTGACATTGACAGAGAACATGTTACTTGATCACACTTGTATTCTTATAATCATATGCCAGTATGGTTCAGCAGGTGGCTTGCTTACCTCTGTGCTAGATGTTTGTTTGTTTTTTCCCTGCTCACTGCTGACACTGCAGCCTGGTACCAGGGGATGATGTGTTATTAAAGGTGCTCAGATAACATGTTCAGCCATAATCTCTGTGGCCTGATTGTAGTGACTATGCAGATGGAAGTTAAGAATCTAATGACCAAAAAAAAAAAAAGACATTGCCCTAGCATTGTTATCAACATTCCTGTTGTCAGTAAATCTGAACCTCAGTCTGTACCTTGTTGTTATGAGAGGTTTTGAGGCTTAGTTACATTTGACCTTAGTCTTTTATGTTCTGTAGATGGATGCCTCAGAATAAGGTAATGTAGTGTTTTAATGCTGTTGATACTGTTGTTCCAAAGTTCTTAGAACATGTTTCAGGTTGGGAGTGGGGGATGGCTGGAATTAACAGAATGTGAGAGCCAAACATCCTTTCTCTAGTTGACTGGTCTGGTCCTGCCTCCTGGAGCTGCAGGGCAGAATAAAACTCATTGTCATGCTGAACCTGTATATTCCAAGAAAAAAAAAATCAGGAAACAACAAATTGCTCTTTCTTGTTCAGTTACTCTACCTGTTGTCCACTTCATCTGTGTTAGGTCACTTCATGACTTTCACTCACTTGTAAATTGAAGCCTTTTTGAGATATTTCTATCAGCTTTCTCTGTTTTATTGCTATTCTCTGCTCCTATCCTTCATTATTACCTTTTTTTTTTTGACAACAGATGCTAAATAATCTAATCTTCCACTACTTTTCTCATGTATCTCCCCATTCATAATAGTAGAAATAGTCAAAGAGCATATAATGATTTTGCAAGAATACCATTGTCTGGATCTGGAAATCTTTAGTCCATCCTTCATGAACTTTCAGGAAGTGACATCTTATTTGTTTTTTTTTCACTGAGCTCATTTATACTTAAATGATTCCTCACTGTCAGCTTGCCTGTTTGTCTCTTCCATTTCTCCAGGTTGCCTTTGCCTGTATTCTTGCCTGCAACCTATCATAAGATTTCTGAGATGCCATCACTTTTCTCTAAGTCATGTTTGCATTGAGCACATAAATTTAAATATGGATGAGCCTGGATGGATTCTACTTTGTCTTTTGCCTTGAACAATTATACACTTGTCATAAACACTTCCTAGAGGATTGTCACGTTTAAATATTTAAGAAGGTGTTTAATCTAAGCACACTGATTTAAATTGGTTGGCTCCTTAATGCACCTCTATTGCTTACCTATGTCAGCTTTACTTACTGTAAATTAGCAGATTCTCATAGAGAAAAAGATCAGCAAATAGTGATACAAATCTTACCAGTCTGTATTCTTTTGCCATTACAGGAGTCATCGATTGCCACTTATTGCAAAGAATCAATTGCCAGCAAAAAGAAAAATGTACTTGTGGTGTATTTTCAATAATGGTTTAAATAGAAGAAATAGTCTGTGAGTGAGCTGCCTTCCAAATCTATTGATCCCAGTGATTTAAGCCAAAATTATATTATAACTGACACTCTAGCACTAGGAGAAAATTCTTAATATCCTTCATGCAGCAGCTGGCAAAACTAATAGTCTGAAAAGTGTAAAATTATTTGTGACTTCGGTTCTGGACATAGTAAGCTCCTGTTTTATGTGTCATTCAGTTCAAAAAGAAAAGGAGTACTTGTGGCACCTTAGAGACTAACAAATTTATTAGAGCATAAGCTTTCATGAGCTACAGCTCACTTCATTGGATGCATTTTAGCTCACGAAAGCTTATGCTCTAATAAATTTGTTAGTCTCTAAGGTGCCACAAGTACTCCTTTTCTTTTTGCGAATACAGACTAACACGGCTGCTACTCTGAAACCATTCAGTTCAAAGACATTAAAGACAGTCAGGTTCTGCCATAGTGTCCTTTTTATTCCCTTGGATAGCTTGCCATATCTAATTAACATTTTGTCATCTGATACTGTGTGTAATTCCCCTGTGCTATCTTTCATATGAAATGTTTTAATCTATTTTGCTCTTTATACCATGTGTTGCATGACTGGGTCTAGCCAGTAGACAATAGAAGCAGCTGCCTCTGGTGCTGTAATGTGAGGTGGGCATTCCGACTCCTTATTATGCTGCTTTGAAGCTGAAACCTCATGGAAAGGCTCAAAGCCCAAAAGCACAAGATAAAAGTTAGCCTCGAAAGACTAACAGAGCCTACACTGGCACATGTTTTCCCAGCTATCCTGTGCTATAAGCTCCCTGGGGCAGGAACCATGTTTTCCATCTTTTACAGTGCTGAGCACATTGTTGATACTTAAATAAGTAATAGTAAAAATAATGACTGGTAAAAAGGACCATACTTGTGTGTGCTTATAAAAAAAATAGTTATCATTTGTGCTGACGCATTTGTATGGGGGAACTTTAAGAGGTTTGGAGGTTCACATAAGTGCCCCAAAATGCAGTAGCTTATCTGAATCTTTTGAGTTGGCAGAATTGGGCCAGAAATCTCTCAATAACGGACTTTCTTGAAAGCAGCTCTGGAAATCTTGCTTCCTGTTGTGTTGGAGATCAACCTGCCTTGCTGCATTTTGGCACTTCTGCTTCCCAGTAAAATCTAGAAATGTAGACAGGCACACACAAAAAAGTTTCCAGAATTATTGGGTTGGGGATGTTTGAACCTCAAACAAGATGTGAAGATTTGTTGGAAAGAAACCTGGGAGTGAGATCTTATTTTGTTTCTCTCTACTAGTTTGTCCACATCTGTTTAAATACAACAACCCCCTGGCAATTCAAAAAGGTTTGATGTGCACTGGTAAGGACTTTCAATAATGTAGTGTTTGGGGGCGGGGGGGGGTGACAGGGTGCCCAGCTAGAGATGCCTTGAAGCAGCCTGATTTTTTTTCAGAAAGTTCTGAGCATCTGTCCTCTGAAAATCAGGTCTCTTTCAGGTGTCCCAAATTAGGCACCTACAATTATTACTCAATTTGGGAAAAGTGCCATCATTACCTGGGTTAATTAATTCCTAATTCTTGGAACGGTAGCAGATGACAGAACGAGGAGTAATGGTCTCAAGTTGCAATGGGGGAGGTTTAGATTGGATATTAGGAAAAACTTTTTCACTAAGAGGGTGGTGAAACACTGGAATGCGTTACCTAGGGAGGTGGTAGAATCTCCTTCCTTAGAGGTTTTTAAGGTCAGGCTTGACAAAGCCCTAGCTGGGATGATTTAACTGGGACTTGGTCCTGCTTTGAGCAGGGGGTTGGACTAGATGACCTTCTGGGGTCCCTTCCAACCCTGATATTCTATGATTCTATGAACCAACTGGTACTTTTTATGCAAAGACACATGGAAATATCCGTCTTGTCTGTCTCTTTGTCCTTAACTATCTCTAATGTACTAATCACCAGGGTATTTACCTTATGTCTTTGGCATAATTAATTTTAGGGACAGTTTTACTGTTACAATTAGTGCAAAGGTGTTGGATTCTGACTGCAAATGGTCAACAGAAAATTATCAAGTGGAGGGGAGTTCTCAGCTAGCAAAGATGACTCCTGTGCCAGCTACCCCCTCCTACCTCTGACGTAGGGGCAGAATAAGGAGAGGTATATGGTAAAGCTCTGTTCCGCTGTACTGAGCCTCCTTTGGTGTATGGTCCCCTGATCTCTTAGGTTCTTGTACAGTCCATGTCACCATTGTATCTGAGCAACTCACAATTTTTAAATATATTTAACCTCACATTTCTATTATCTCTATTTTACAGATCAGGATTGAGGCACAGAAAGACTGTGACTTGCCTAGGATGTTTGTGATACAGTAGGGAACTGAACCCAGGTCTCCTATAGCTTAAGTTAGCAAGCTAATGATTGGACCATCCTTACTTAGCCAAAGGCCAGTAACATAAGTTAGAGCAGCACCTGGGCTGTTCTAACTTACACAAGAATTGGAGGTAGTACATACTATTTTCCTGATTCCCTCTCCAGTACTCCCCTGCACCAAGCAGAGCTTGTTCTTGGGAGAATCTAGCCCATATTATTTCTGATCATCTTCTTACATCCAGCACTGATTTTTTTTTCTTCCTTCTTTGGAACAAAGAAAGTAAGTGTGTGTGTGTTGATTTTCCTAAAAAGCAAACACATTAAGAATTGAAATCTTCGAACTGTTTTGCACTAAAAACCAAATGTGCCTATTTGGAACATCGTATTCAGGAGAGTCCCACAAATTGCTGTAGTATCAGTCTGTGGACTCAAATATAGTAACCGAATTAAGTACCTTCCATGAAAGTAGCACTAGCAACATGAACTTTAAGTAAGGCCACAATTGTGTGTGTCTTTTGAGCTATGTACTTTAATTAACATGAACAGAGGAAGATGTAGTAGTGTGAAAAAGGAGGAAGATAGGAATTTCATCCCTTTGGAGGAATTGCTAACCATCAAAACCCTTGATCACATATTCCTCTCTGCTTCAACCAAGGACAAATCTTCTAACTGATAAATAAAACTTTGAGAGAGGTCAGAAATGTCCATTGAAACTAGTAAGAGTAGTTGGATTTCTGTCTGTGATGTGGGGTTGGGGAGAGTGCTTTTTTTGAGTTAGAGTTAGAAAAATCTTGATTCAGATAAAGTGAAAGAGCCAAGAAACTTGTTTGCTTGATTCATTTTCTGACATGGAAAGCCAGATTGGCAATAAATTCCTGCCTGAACTTTAATCAAAAGAAGGTTTGAATGAAAAGGTCCTCTGAAAAGACAAGCATGAGGACAGTAGTGTTCACAGTTTCTTTACATCCCAAAGCTGCTTCTGCTTGTGGGACAAAAGACAACAAATAGGAATGAACCATGCTATTTGATTTAGTCTACAGGTTCAAATGATAGTTTCCAATGCCAGAATAGGTGTGAAGTTTATTTGAAAGCATTTATGTTTAAACATCTGCACAGCAAAGAAAGATCTGTCCTTTAACTGGAGATAATCTACAGCAGTGGTTCTCAAACTTTTGTACTGGTAACCCCTTTCAGATAGCAAGCCTCTGAATGCGATCCCCCCTTATAAATTAAAATAACTTTTTTTATATATTTAACACCATTATAAATGCTGGAGGCGAAGTAGGGTTTGGGGTGGAGGCTGACAGCTCGTAACCCCCTGAGGGGTCCCAATCCCCAGTTTGAGAACCCTGATCTACAGTGACACTGGGATGGTGATTGGATCATTGTATATTTTCTTGCCAAGATGAGCACAGCTCCTTCTAAGCAGCACATTATTTGGATTGCATTCTGTATTGTTGATCTGGTTGGGATTATATTGTAACTTCACTAGTGACAGATCTGCAGGGGTGACAGGCCTGCTATATTGGCCAAAATAAGATCACCTCCCCCCAATGCCCCGATATTGGGCACCAAAGAACAAAGTGAGAGTCAAAAGGATGGAAAATGAAGGCCTTTAGAACAAAACAGACAGACAAACCTATTTTTGCCAGTGAACAGGTTCCAAATGGATGATTGATGTAAAGAGTTCTGTTATTGTCTCCAGCCTTCTTTCAGGGCTGTCTTATGGACTAAACTGAACAGATCTTCCTTGTCCACATAGAGGTGTTAAAGGAAAGAAAAGAAAGTTTTAATTCACTGTCCCGGTGACCTATTGAAACATGGTCACGTGTCATTTCAACTGCAAGAGCAGTGATTGTGTCTGAATTCTGAGAAGGCTTTCAATATATGCAGCCGCTGTTGCTTGGCAAAGAGAGGTGAACTGTCTGTTTAAGATCACAGTTTAAATACATGTGAAGAGCTGGACCAATTGAATCAGCATACTTTCTTTTATGCTTTGAAAACTGGACCTTGTCTAAATATGCATAAAAAGAGCAGGGTACCAAGGAAAAAAGTACAGTGTGCTAAGACAACAACAGCATGTGGTGTAAGTAATTATGGGCAATAGCAACAAAATAATGACAAAGGGCCAGATTAATTCCTGGTTTGACTCTGTTGGAATCAGGCGAGTTACACCACAGATAAATTTGGTCTAAAGTCATTAAAATAGAAAAAAATAGTAATTTTTGTTTTTAAAGTACCCCGGTGCATAGTAATAAAAGTAAAAATAAAACTATTTTAATTAAAACTACAATATAGAATTTAAAAAAAAACACCCTTAAAATTATGCAAATAAAACCAAACAGGGTTTGTGCAGCACTAGGAAAAGAGAAATTTGGGAGGGAAAGGTAATAATTAAGGGGACAATAACAGTCACCCTGAAAACGACTATGGAAAACGTTTTATGATGTTTCTTAAAAGTGGGAAGATAAATCGGAGGCATTGGCTTCAGGAGGGGGGGACGTCTTAGGAGGCACCATAATATTATTACAAACTCCTGCTGTCATAGGGAGTGAACGGTATCTCTGCTCAGACGCCTCCCATATGTTAGGAACCCCCACCCTCAGGAAAAAGCTTGAGGAGGAGGTCTCAAATATATCAGGGATAAACAGCCCATTAAAGGGCTTAAAAAAACTGACAGTGCAAGCTCAGAATCAAGCAACTACTTGGTAGGCACCAAAAGCAGAGAGTTATCTATATGCACTTTTGAGCTGCAATTGTGAACATAGATTCATAGATACTAAGGTCAGAAGGGACCATTCTGATCATCTAGTCCGACCTCCTGCACAACGCAGGCCACAGAATCTCACCCACCCACTCCTACGAAAAACTTCACCTATATCTGAGCTATTGAAGTCCTCAAATCGTGGTTTAAAGGAGCAGAGAATCCTCCCTCAAGTGACCCGTCCCCCATGCTACAGAGGAAGGCGAAAAACCTCCAGGGCCTCTCCAATCTGCCCTGAAGGAAAATTCCTTCCCGACCCCAAATATGGCGATCAGTTAAATCCTGAGCATATGGGCAAGATTCACCAGCCAGATACTACAGAAAATTCTTTCCTGGGTAACTCAGATCCCATCCATCTAATATCCCATCTCAGGGGATTAGGCCTATTTACCCTGAATATTTAAAGATCAATTACTTACCAAAATCACATTATCCCATCATACCATCTCCTCCATAAACTTATCGAGTAGAATCTTAAAACCAGATAGATCTTTTGCCCCCACTGCTTCCCTTGGAAGGCTATTCCAAAACTTCACTCCTCTGATGGTTAGAAACCTTCGTCTAATTTCAAGTCTAAACTTCCTGGTGGCCAGTTTATACCCATTTGTTCTTGTGTCCACATTGGTGCTGAGCTGAAATAATTCCTCTCCCTCTCCTGTATTTATCCCTCTGATATAGTTATAGAGAGCAATCATATCTCCCCTCAACCTTCTTTTAGTTAGGCTAAACAATTAGGCTAAACAATCCTTAAGTCTCCTTTCAAAAGACAAGTTTTCCATTCCTCGGATCATCCTAGTAGCCCTTCTCTGTACCTGCTCTAGTTTGAATTCATTCTTTTTAAACATGGGAGACCAGAACTGCACACAGTATTCTAGGTGAGGTCTCACCAGTGCCTTGTATAATGGTACTAAAACCTCCTTATCCCTACTGGAAATACCTCTCCTGATGCATCCCAAAACCGCATTAGCTTTTTTCACAGCCATATCACATTGGCAGCTCATAGTCATCCTATAATCAACCAATACTCCAAGGTCCTTCTCCTCTTCCGTTACTTCTAATTGATGTGTCCCCAACTTATAACTAAAATTCTTGTTATTGATCCCTAAATGCATAACCTTACACTTCTCACTATTAAATTTCATCCTATTACTATTACTCCAGTTTACAAGGTCATCCAGATCCTCCTGTATAATATCCAGATCCTTCTCCGAATTGGCAATACCTCCCAGCTTTGTATCATCTGCAAACTTTATTAGCACACTCCCACTTTTTGTGCCAAGGTCAGTAATAAAAAGATTAAATAAGATTGGTCCCAAAACCGATCCCTGAGGAACTCCACTGGTAACCTCCCTCTAGCCTGACAGTTCGCCTTTCAGTAGGACCCGTTGCAGTCTCCAATTTAACCAATTCCTTATCTACCTTTTGATGTTCATATTGATCCCCATCTTTTCCAATTTAACCAATAATTCCCCATGTGGCACGGTATCAAATGCCTTACTGAAATCTAGGTAAATTAGATCCACTGCGTTTCCTTTATCTAAAAAATCTGTTACTTTTTCAAAGAAGGAGATCAGGTTGGTTTGGCACGATCTACCTTTTGTAAAACCATGTTGTATTTTGTCCCATTTACCATTGACTTCAATGTCCTTAACTAATTTCTCCTTCAAAATTTTTTCCAGGACCTTGCATACTACAGATGTCAAACTAACTGGCCTGTAGTTACCCGGATCACTTTTTTTTCCTTTCTTAAAAATAGGAACTATATTAACAATTCTCCAATCATTCGGTACAACTCCTGAGTTTACAGATTCATTAAAAATTCTTGCTAATGGGCTTGCAATTTCAGGTGCCAATTCCTTTAATATTCTTGGATGAAGGTTATCTGGGCCCCCCGATTTAGTCCCATTAAGCTGTTTCAGTTTCGCTTCTTCCTCAGATATCGTAATATCTACCTCCATATCCTCATTCCCATTTGTCATGCTACCATTATCCCTAAGATCCTCTTTAGCCTTATTAAAGACTGAGGCAAAGTATTTGTTTAGATATTGGGCCATGCCTAGATTATCTTTAACCTCCACTCCATCATTAGTGTTTAGTGGCCCCACTTCTTCTTTCTTAGTTTTCTTCTTATTTATATGGCTATAGAACCTTTTACTATTGGTTTTAATTCCCTTTGCAAGGTCCAACTCTACTCGACTTTTAGCCCGTCTCACTTTATCCCTACATGTTCTGACCTCAATAAGGTAGCTTTCCTTGCTGATCCCTCCCATCTTCCACTCCCTATATGCTTTCTGCTTCTTCTTAATCACCTCTCTAAGATGCTTGCTCATCCAGCTTGGTCTACAACTCCTTCCTATGAATTTTTTCCCCTTTCTTGGGATACAGGCTTCCGATAGCTTCTGCAGCTTTGATTTAAAGTAATCCCAGGCCTCCTCTACCTTTAGATCCATAAATTCTTCAGTCCAATCCACTTCCCTAACTAATTTCCTTAATTTTTGAAAGTCAGCCCTTTTGAAATCAAAAACTCTAGTTGCAGATTTATTTTTGTTAATCCTTCCATTCAGTTTGAACTGAATTAGCTCATGATCACTTGAGCCAAGATTATCCCCTACAACCATTTCTTCTATGAGGTCCTCGCTACTCACCAAAATTAAATCTAAAATGGCATTCCCTCTAGTCGGTTCAGCAACTACTTGATGAAGGAATCCATCAGCTATCGCATCTAGGAAAATCTGAGCCCTATTATTATTACTAGCTCTGGTCCTCCAGTCTATATCTGGGAAGTTAAAGTCTCCTATGATCACGCAGTTTCCATTAGTATTTACTTTATTAAAAACATTAAAAAGGGCTCTATCCATATCCAAATTAGATCCCGGAGGTCTATAGCACACCCCAAGCACTATCGTAGGAGAGGCTCTACTAGTTATCTTTCCCAATGTAATTTTTGCCCAGACGGACTCTGTCTTATCCATTGCATGGGATTACTTTAAATCAAAACTGCAGAAGCTATCGGAAGCCTGTATCCCAAGAAAGGGGAAAAAATTCATAGGAAGGAGTTGTAGACCAAGCTGGATGAGCAAGCATCTTAGAGAGGTGATTATGAAGAAGCAGAAAGCATACAGGGAGTGGAAGATGGGAGGGATCAGCAAGGAAAGCTACCTAATTGAGGTCAGAAGATGTAGGGATAAAGTGAGAGAGGCTAAAAGTCGAGTAGAGTTGGACCTTGCAAAGGGAATTAAAACCAATAGTAAAAGGTTCTATAGCCATATAAATAAGAAGAAAACTAAGAAGGAAGAAGTGGGGCCGCTTAACACTGAGGATGGAGCGGAGGTTAAAGATAATCTAGGCATGGCCCAATATCTAAACAAATACTTTGCCTCAGTCTTTAATAAGGCTAAAGAGGATCTTGGGGATAATGGTAGCATGACAAATGGGAAGGAGGATATAGAGGTAGATATTACCATATCAGAGGTAGAAGCAAAACTGAAACAGCTTAATGGGACTAAATCGGGGGGCCCAGATAATCTTCATCCAAGAATATTAAAGGAACTGGCACCTGAAATTGCAAGCCCATTAGCAAGAATTTTTAATGAATCTGTAAACTCAGGAATAGTACTGAATGATTGGAGAATTGCTAATATAGTTCCTATTTTTAAGAAAGGAAAAAAAAGTGATCCGGGTAACTACAGGCCAGTTAGTTTGACATCTGTAGTATGCAAGGTCCTGGAAAAAATTTTGAAGGAGAAATTAGTTAAGGACATTGAAGTCAATGGTAAATGGGACAAAATACAACATGGTTTTACAAAAGGTAGATCGTGCCAAACCAACCTAATCTCCTTTTTTGAAAAAGTAACAGATTTTTTAGATAAAGGAAATGCAGTGGATCTAATTTACCTAGATTTCAGTAAGGCATTTGATACCGTGCCACATGGGGAATTATTAGTTAAATTGGAGAAGATGGGGATCAATATGAACATCAAAAGGTGGATAAGGAATTGGTTAAAGGGGAGACTGCAACGGGTCCTACTGAAAGGCAAACTGTCAGGTTGGAGGGAGGTTACCAGTGGAGTTCCTCAGGGATCGGTTTTGGGACCAATCTTATTTAATCTTTTTATTACTGACCTTGGCACAAAAAGTGGGAGTGTGCTAATAAAGTTTGCAGATGATACAAAGCTGGGAGGTATTGCCAATTCGGAGAAGGTTCGGGATATTATACAGGAGGATCTGGATGACCTTGTAAACTGGAGTAATAGTAATAAGATGAAATTTAATAGTGAGAAGTGTAAGGTTATGCATTTAGGGATTAATAACAAGAATTTTAGTTATAAGTTGGGGACGCATCAATTAGAAGTAACGGAAGAGGAGAAGGACCTTGGAGTATTGGTTGATTATAGGATGACTATGAGCTGCCAATGTGATATGGCTGTGAAAAAAGCTAATGCGGTTTTGGGATGCATCAGGAGAGGCATTTCCAGTAGGGATAAGGAGTACCGTTTTAGTACCGTTATACAAGGCACTGGTGAGACCTCACCTAGAATACTGTGTGCAGTTCTGGTCTCCCATTTTTAAAAAGGATGAATTCAAACTGGAGCAGGTACAGAGAAGGGCTACTAGGATGATCCGAGGAATGGAAAACTTGTCTTATGAAAGGAGACTTAAGGAGCTTGGCTTGTTTAGCCTAACTAAAAGAAGGTTGAGGGGAGATATGATTGCTCTCTATAAATATATCAGAGGGATAAATATAGGAGAGGGAGAGGAATTATTTAAGCTCAGCACCAATGTGGACACAAGAACAAATGGGTATAAACTGGCCACCAGGAAGTTTAGACTTGAAATCAGACGAAGGTTTTTAACCATCAGAGGAGTGAAGTTTTGGAATAACCTTCCAAGGGAAGCAGTGGGGGCAAAAGATCTATCTGGTTTTAAGATTCTACTCGATAAGTTTATGGAGGAGATGGTATGATGGGATAATGGGATTTTGGTAAGTAATTGATCTTTAAATATTCAGGGTAAATAGGCCAAATCCCCTGAGATGGGATATTAGATGGATGGGATCTGATTTACTATAGAAAATTCTTTCCTGGGTATCTGGCTGGTGAATCTTGCCCATGTGCTCAGGGTTTAGCTGATTGCCATATTTGGGGTCGGGAAGGAATTTTCCTCCAGGGCAGATTGGAGAGGCCCTGGAGGTTTTTTTGCCTTCCTCTGTAGCGTGGGGCATGGTTGACCGGAGGGAGGCTTCTCTGCTCCTTGAAGTTTTGAACCATGATTTAAGGACTTCAATAGCTCAGACATGGGTGAGGTTTTTCATAGGAGTGGGTGGGTGAGATTCTGTGGCCTGCGCTGTGCAGGAGGTCGGACTAGATGATCAGAATGGTCCCTTCTGACCTTAGTATCTATGAATCTATGAATCTATAAGAGAATCGCCAAAAAGAAGATAGGTATTTAGACGTTTGGTCACCCTTGTTAGTGGACTTGGAGGACGACTCTCCAGTCTGGAAGCCAGAATCTTTAGCTAGGTTCTTTGAACCTGGTCCTGGATTTGCAATAAGTAATGTGCAGTGTAATATGTTAATGTTTTATTGAAACTTTGCCTTAATAAAAAGTTTCAGAAAAGGAGAGAGGGGAAAAAGTTCCCATAACAGGGACCACGAGTTACCACCAGTGGCAGTCTTTATTCAGCATTGGGTTGGGGTTTTTTTTCGGTCTGGTGCACATTTCCCACTTTCTAGAATCCCAGAGTGAGTCATTTTTCTAGAGTTTCTTTGTAGTCTGGCTGTGATATCTCCTGCTAAATTCATATGCAACATAGCAGCATTTTTAAGCATGATTGATATGCTTGCCTCATTCATAACCACAATTAAAAACTCTACATCATATTTCCTGAGTGATACTCTCTTATAATCACTTTTTATACAGCAGATAAAGAATCACGTTGGATTCTCTTTGTGAGTTTAATTATTATCTTTAATACATTTTGTTCCCAATTCAATCCAATTAAAATCAGAACTTCAAGCACATTTACATTTTTATAGAACAACATTGATAAAGGGAAAAGGCTATTTATAAACCCCTTTTAAGATTTCGCCAGTGTCACAGTTTCATGTTTTTCTTGCCTTCTGCTTCAAAACCACTTTCATTTTGCAGTTTATCAATAGCTCTGGAGTTGAGAAGTAATGGATGCTCAGCTCTGGATTGTTTTTACATTACTGTTGCTCAGTATTTCATATTGTAGTTTCACCCTTCCATCCCTCCCATTCTTTTTCTTGAATGGTATCACTGTAAATATGTTTTATAACCTTCTGTTGTGTGTGAATCTGGGCAAACCGTTGGCAATAAAAGCTGTATTTTGTTAGGATATAGATATTCAGGCCTGTCTGTAAAGGCCTATACTCTAAGAATTTATGTGTATTCTTATCACTTAGCTAGTTATAGAGTTATAAAAGAAAGAATCAAAATCACTGTCTGCCGGTGTAAGAGCCTTCTCTCACTGTGACAGTCTGAGGCCCTGTGCTTAGGCTAAGATCTTTGGCTAAGCAGCAGAGGCAGCCATAAGCTAGGAAGCAACCGGTCAAATCCTCACATTCCAAACTAGTCACATTGAAATCAGGTGCTATTGGGCTGTTAGGAATACAGTCCTGTTTTGATAATGCCTATCACCTCCAGAGAAAGGGAGGTGCCTAGAAAATGTAAAAGGAAACTTAGTTTGAGAGCATCCTGTCTGGCAAGAACTCACTTATCAATAGCTGGGATGTGAAATCCTCATTTCTTTGTTGTTCTATCACTGTAGTCCCCATTTCCCTATTGTTTGTCTGTATAATCTCTGTTTGGTTCTGTGATTGTTTCTGTCTGCTGTATAATTAATTTTGCTGGGTGTAAATGAATTAAGGTGATGGGATATAATTGGTTAAATAATCATGTTACAATATGTTAGGATTGGTTAGTTAAATTTCAGGAAAATGATTGGTTAAGGAATAGCTAAGCAGAACTCAAATTTTATTATATAGTCTGCAGTCAATCAGGAAGAAAGGGCAGGGGAATGGGAACAGGGAAAGGGGGTGGGGGAAATTGGAATCATGTTTTGCTAAGCAGGGGGAATGGGAACAGGGACAGAGGTAAGGTTCTGTGGTGTCGGAGCTGGAAAGGGGGACACTAAGGAAGGAAACTGGAATCATGCTTGCTGGAAGTTCACCACAATAAACATCAAATTGTTTGCATCTTTGGACTTTGGGTATTGTTGCTCTCTGTTCGTGCAAGAAGGACCAGGGAAGTAAACGGGTGAAGGAATAAGCCCCCTAACATCTTGTCTCTTCTTTAGGGGGATATGCAAGCAAAATATAGTGGTTATTATTAAAACAGACAAAAAAAAATTCTAACTCTAAATGGCTTTGTTAGAAAAGTGGATACTTTATTATTCAATTAGATAATTCTTTTGATAGTCGTATTCCTTTTATCACTCATATTAATATCGTGTATCTTCCTTATTAACATGTTCCTGGAAATGACATCCGATGTAGTCATAAATAGCACTGAAATATATTGAAATTGTGTATTTGTTTTTGTATTGCTAAAGCCAAATTAGATAACATTGATTCAAGCTGATTTTTGGGGTTTAATTTCATTGAATATTTTATCAAAACCATAAAAGAATAGATAGTAATTAAACAGTACAAGCAACTGATTAATACTTGACAAAGCTGCTTACTTGTTATGTCTCATTACTACGGTTTTCAGACGAAGGAATGTGACAGCCGTTCTACGCTTCATTGACTAGAGTGAAAAAATAAAACTTGTTTAACAAGAAAGCCATCAGCATGGTCATCTCACTGTTAACATCTTGATACAAACCCCATGGGGGTACAACATAGATCTGCCTCTCATTATGATACTAACCTCTCATTAAGTATTAGGGAAATCACTGACCGTTTTGTGTTCGTGTTAATTTTTGCTCATTCTGAGGTAAAGGGAATTACTAATAATACGTTGGGTCTCTGCAGGGCTTCTCATCTAGGGTTTAAAAACATTAAATGTTAGAAAGGGTAGGCTGTGCTGGGAACTAGAGAGTTCCTATCCCAGTTTTACAGCAGACTTGCCGAGCAAAATTAGGAAAGTCACTTAACTTTGCTGTTTTACCATGATGGTAATAATACAGACTTACCTCACAGGTTTGTTGTTAGTATATTTGGAAATGGACAGTGCTTTGCAAAATGCACCATATAAGAATTTATTATGAACTAAGACTCATTTAAGTGAAATGTTACTATTTAACATCTCCATATACAGTCGGTGAGCATTATCCTCCACTTTATGGCTAGGTAAACTGAGCCCCAGAGCAGTTAAATGACATGCCCAAAACTACACAAAGCATCAGTTGCAGATTTGGGGACAGAATCTGGGAGTCCTGACTCCATGCCCTATTGCTGTAACCAAGTGCTTAATTTGTAATGAAAGGTGCCAGGGCTCAAGCAATTTTTTTTACACTCATAACTGATGCAGCAAGTCCAGAGGTGCCGGGGCTCTGACCTGGCACAAATTAAACACTGCTGTAACCATGAGATCATAGCACTAGAGTGGCATTTTTAAGTCCTGGATGAAGTATGAGACAGTTGGCTCTTTGTGAACAAGCTGATCACATGCACATCCTGATTATACATCTAGTCCATTTAACTCTCCGCAGTAAAGAATACTCACTAGAAATACACCACCACACTATGCAGCTGTATCTGGGATCCTAGGTCAGATCCAAGCAGGGGTTGGGATTACTGTGCAGGAGGAGGCAGAGAGTGCATCTCACATTATCCTTGACTTCACTCTTACCCATGGGCGGTGGATATCATAGGCTGGGGAAGGCTGTGCCTTCCCAAACAGCCAGGCGTGGCCCCACCCACACTCTGCCCCCAGACCCTTCCTGCTTCCCACTTTGGCCCACTCTTCCCAGTTCCCCTGTGCAGTGGCCCCAGCTGGGGCTGGCGCTGGAGTTGTGTACGCCACCCACCCGCCCTCCTGGCGCTACAGGGCTGGGGCTGCACCACCCGCCCTCTTGGTACTCTGGGGCTGGGGGTGCTAGCCCAGGGCGGAGACCAGTGGCCGCGGTGGGGGGCTCTGGGCTCCGGTAGGGATGGGGGAGGGAAGAAGGGGTGGAGTTGGGGGCTAGCCTCCCTGACCCAGCAGTCGGGGTGTTACATTTGCAAATGAATTGTAGCTTTTCAAATTTAACGCCATTAATTTGGGCTTGAATAGAGACTGCGAGAGGCTGGCTCGCTACAAAAGCAATTTTCCCTCTCTTGGTATTGATACCTCCTCATCAGTTACTGGGAATGGACTATATCCACCCTGATTGAATTGGCCCTGTCAGCACTAGTTCTCCATTTGTAAGGTAACTCCCTTCTCTTCATGTGTCAGTATAATAATGCCTGCATTGGTAATTTTCACTCTATGCATCTAAAGAAGTGGGTTCTTTACCCATGAAAGCTTATGCCCAAATAAATCTGTTATTCTTTAAGGTGCCACTGGACTCCTCATTGTTTTTGTGGATACAAACTAACATGGCTACCTCTCTGATACTTGAGAAATGTTTATAGTTGATAATGCTAGTAGATACCCACTGCTAACTGTAGTTAGTATCGAATGCTGGTAGGATCCAAGGGAGAATAAATAGGGCCCCTACCCACCACTAGCTGCTGATCAATGCTCATTTTCTGCTGGCTAATCAAACTGGCACAGCACTCCCCATTCTACTTATTTGAAACTGGGCTGCTTCCCAAGTCTTTCTGAATAATAACTTTATCCATTTCAGAAAATCATAATTGGAAAAGATTACTGCTGTTCTGAGGATATATATGTGTGTGTGCGTGCAATGTCTTATTGTGATGTGACACAATAAAGTGTCTCCAAAGAAAGTTCCATCTCTGACCCTCTTCACATGGAGCTGCCAAATTTATCTGCCCTAGTCCCCTGACAGTGTGGTGGGGAAAGAGGAGGAGTCAGACAGGAAAACACCTGCCCAGGTATGGGGCAGAGTGTGAGGAGAGATGTAAATAACCCTTCCTCTTTCCTGCCCTGCCCTGCCCTCCCCTCCAACCAAACACAGGGCTAGATTGTGCAACCCGTACTCACACTGGTGAGCATTGATTCCCATGAGTTATTCCACTGAAGTCAATGGGACTACTTATGGAATTAAGGACTTTCCAACATGAGTAAAGATTGCACAGTCCAGCCTACAGCAAAGATGGGGAGTTGCTGAGCTCCTCTCACCAATGCAAAATTAGTCTATTCCACAAATTGTCTAGATTTTAGTAAATTCCAGTAGTAGTAGATCTCCAGATGTGGCCACCCCTTATAAATGATATCTAGGCCACTATTAAATGGAAAGGACACTATAGCAGAGAAAGTACGGGTAGTGAGCAATTCTGGCTTACCGTTTACTAGAGATACAATTATACAGAATAATTTGTGCTTTGGAATAACCATTTATCTCTTGAATACCATAAATGAAATAGTCATCTTGGAGAGGGTTAACCAGTCACTTCAATCTCTGAATCATAAACCAATGTGAGCAAACATGTCTCTAAAAACTACTGGTTATTCTATTGAGATACGCGGGATCATACCACAGTGTAGCCTGGGAAAAACTCTGTAGATTAGGCACATCATTTTCAAAAATGCAGCAAAGCATAACCCCAGATAGAAAAGAGCCCCCAGATCTCATATGATATCTTCAGTGAAGCATAAAATAAATGAGAGCTCTTTGCTGTGTAGTTTGGGTTTAACCCTTTTGCTGCTGGTCCTCTACCACCCAACTGCTGCTGTTGGCATTGACGCCGTGGATTTATACGTTAATGGAATGTTTGGAAGTACGCTGCCTAGAACATCAGTGGCACAACGGGTGCATTCTGCTGGTGCATACCTGGAACCATCCAACAGCAGGTGTGTTCTGCCTGGAATACCCAGCAGCACAGCAGGTGTGTTCTGCCTGGAATACCCAGCAGCACAGCAGGTGTGTTCTCTTTGTACCTATTCAGAACGTTCAGCAGCACAATAAATGTTTCTCTGTCTGGAAGCATGATACTTCCAACAGCAGTTAATCAGTTGTGTCAATATCCACCTGTCCATAAACCACTACATATCAACTGTCTCATACTTCAAATTGAGATAAAAATCTTGGCATTATATGCAGTACATATCCTTGATGCCTTGAGCAGAGCTTACTCCCATAAACTGTATAAGGTTACCCACAGAATATGTGTGGAGGATATTATTTCAGAGTAAATTCTGTTTCTAGTTTATAGATGTCTATTGGATCTTCCTGAATGTGTACACTACAGACCAGAGGGAGATGCTCATAGGAAAAATCCAAAATCCCTCTTCTATCCTCATGCAATGTAAAGATTCTACGATAGTAGTGGAGTGTTCTCTCATTTTTTCCAGCACTACAGTTCTCAGATGTCTGTCATAATTCTCTTTCAGCACATATCAGATATTGAACTAATGCACTCCATAGTGGTTTTCAGCTTTTTACTCATTTCAAGCCTTCTGCATTTAACCAGCTTCATCCCCTAATTGTGATTTCTGTAATACATGTCTGGGAACAACATTTTGTTCCAGCTGATCCTTCATGATCAGGTACTTCTGTATGAATGCATCCATGTGTCTATTCATAACAGGTGCTAGATTGATAGCCCTGGAGATTGAAGCATTTTCCTTATCTACCAAACAGGTACAGTCTGGACAGTGATGATTTAAGCCTCCCTCAGTATGCCCTATCCTTGTCTTAGAGCAGAGGCTCTCAACCTTTCCAGACTCTTGTACCCCTTTCAGAAGTCTGATTTGTCTTGTGTACCCCCAAGTTTCATCTCACTTAAAAACTACTAGCTTACAAAACCAGACCTAAAAATACAAAAGTGTCACAGCACACTATTACTGAATAATTGCTTACTTTTTCATTTTTAACATATAATTATAAAATAAATCAACTGAAATATAAATATTGTAAAAAGAAAAGGAGTACTTGTGGCACCTTAGAGAATAACAAATTTATTTGAGCATAAGCTTTCGTGAGCTACAGCTCACCTCATCGGATGCATTCGGTGGAAAATACAGTGGGGATATTTATATACACACACAGAGAACATGAAACAATGGGGTTTTATCATACACACTGTAAGGAGAGTGATCACTTAAGATGAGCCATCACCAGCAGGATGGGGGAAAGGAGGAAAATCTTTCATGGTGACAAGCAAGGTGGGCCATTTCCAGCAGTTAACAAGAACGCCTGAGGAACAGTGGGGGGCGGGGTGGGGGGGGGAGAAATAAGATGGGGAAATAGTTTTACTTTGTGTAATGACTCATCCACTCCCAGTCTCTATTCAAGCCTAAGTTAATTGTATCCAGTTTGCAAATTAATTCCAATTCAGCAGTCTCTCGTTGGAGTGTGTTTTTGAAATTTTTTTGTTGAAGGATAGCCACTCTCAGGTCAGTAATCGAGTGACCAGAGAGACTGAAGTGTTCTCTGACTGGTTTTTGAATGTTATAATTCTTGACGTCTGATTTGTGTCCATTCATTCTTCTACGTAGAGACTGTCCAGTTTGACCAATGTACATGGCAGAGGGGCACTGCTGGCACATGATGGCATATATCACATTGGTAGATGCGCAGGTGAACGAGCCTCTGATAGTGTGGCTGATGTGATTAGGCCCTATGATGGTGTCCCCTGAATAGATATGTGGACAGAGTTGGCAACGGGCTTTGTTGCAAGGATAGGTTCCTGGGTTAGTGGTTCTGTTGTGTGGTATGTGGTTGCCGGAGAGTATTTGCTTCAGGTTGGGGGGCTGTCTGTAAGCAAGTACTGGCCTGTCTCCCAAGATCTGTGAGAGTGATGGGTCGTCCTTCAGGATAGGTTGTAGATCCTTGATGATGCGTTGGAGAGGTTTTAGTTGGGGGCTGAAGGTGATGGCTAGTGGCGTTCTGTTATTTTCTTTGTTGGACCTGTCCTGTAGTAGGTGACTTCTGGGTACTCTTCTGGCTCTGTCAATCTGTTTCTTCACTTCAGCAGGTGGGTATTGTAGTTGTAAGAATGCATGATAGAGATCTTGTAGGTGTTTGTCTCTGTCTGAGGGGTTGGAGCAAATGCGGTTATATCGTAGAGCTTGGCTGTAGACAATGGATCATGTGATGTGATCTGGGTGAAAGCTAGAGGCATATAGGTAGGAATAGCGGTCAGTAGGTTTCCGATATAGGGTGGGGTTTATGTGACCATTATGTATTAGCACCGTAGTGTCCAGGAAGTGGATCTCTTGTGTGGACTGGTCCAGGCTGAGGTTGATGGTGGGATGGAAATTGTTGAAATCCTGGTCGAATTCCTCAAGGGCTTCTTTTCCATGGGTCCAGATGATGAAGATGTCATCAATGTAGCGCAAGTAGAGTAGGGGCATTAGGGGTCGAGAGCTGAGGAAGCGTTGTTCTAATTCAGCCATAAAAATGTTGGCATACTGTGGGGCCATGCGGGTACCCATCGCAGTGCCGCTGATTTGAAGGTATACATTGTCCCCAAATGTGATATAGTTATGGGTGAGGACAAAGTCACAAAGTTCAGCCACCAGGTTTGCCGTGACATTATCGGGGATACTGTTCCTGACGGCTTGTAGTCCATCTTTGTGTGCAATGTTGGTGTAGAGGGCTTCTACATCCATAGTGGCTAGGATGGTGTTTTTAGGAAGATCACTGATGGACTGTAATTTCCACAGGAAGTCAGTGATGTCTTGAAGATAGCTGGGAGTGCTGATAGCGTAGGGTCTGAGGAGGGAGTCTACATAGCCAGACAATCCTGCTGTCAGGGTACCAATGCCTGAGATGATGGGGCGTCCAGGATTTCCAGGTTTATGGATCTTGGGTAGCAGATAGAATACCCCAGGTCGGGGGTCCAGGGGTGTGTCTGTGTGGATTTCCCCCCTGCCCCCTGCTGGTGATGGCTCATCTTAAGTGATCACTTCCTTACAGTGTGTATGATAAAACCCACTGTTTCATGTTCTCTGTATGTATATATAAATCTCCCCACTGTATTTTCCACCAAATGCATCCGATGAAGTGAGCTGTAGCTCATGAAAGCTTATGCTCAAATAAATTTGTTAGTCTCTAAGGTGTCACAAGTACTCCTTTTCTTTTTGCGAATACAGACTAACACGGCTGCTACTCTGAAACCTGTCATAAATATTGTACTTACATTTCAGTGTATAGTATATAGAGCAGTATAAACAAGTCATTGTCTGTATGAAATTTTAGTTTGTACTGACTTCACTGGTGCTTTTTATGTAGCCTGTTGTATAACTAAGTAAGGTGACCAGATGTCCCGTTTTTAGGGACTTTTTCTTATATAGGCGCCTATTACCCCCCCCCCCATTCCATTTTTTCCAGTTTACCAGTTGCTATCTGGTAACCTTATAACTAAGTAAATATGAAAATGACTTGATGAACCTCCTGGAAGAGCTCTGCTTACCCCCAGGGGTACTTCTGGTTGAGAACCACTGACTTAGAGGAACTCTCTGAGGCTGAGAGGCTAGATGAGTCTCCATGTTCAATCAATCCTTGGAGCCTTCCAACAACAGTGTTAATGTCAGTTGTGGCGGTGATGGTTTTTATGACGTGAACCCCTGCTGACTGGCAGCGGGACTGAGAATGTCACACAAATCCATCAAGCAACCCTCAGATTATAACTTTTGGGTTCATCTGATCTGGGCTGGATTTATGCCAGCAATTTAGATTTTAAATGCTCTTTATTCTATTACTGCATTTCTGATCCATCCAGTCCTCCTAGCAACAACTTCCTTCAGGCAAGTCAAAACAATAAAAATATATAGTAAAGGGAAATTTTCAGGTTTGCAAGATGGAGTGAAAAAAAAAAATTTGCCAGCTAGACAATGACAAAACTGATAGGGAAAGAAATGTGACTTCCAAACCTCTTAGAGGGTGTCCAACAACAGAAAGTTTAACAAAAATGTATTTGGCTGAGTTACTTTAATAACAACCATAAAGGATGTCATCAGATTGCTCTGGTTTGTGAGTCAGTGAAAACACAATAAAGACTGGTCTTTACATGCATTGATCTTAGGTCCATTTTGTTAATTAGTAAATGGCTGTTATGACATGGAATAGCTTGGACCCAGTTCAAGAGGATGCTAGAGCCTTGATCCTACAAGTCCCTGTGCAGTGTGCAAATGACTGATTATGCATCATAGTGGGAGGTTGCAATTGACTTCAGTAGGTGCAAGATCAAGTCCATGTTTCTTATATTCCAGGACAAGTATGAATATAGGCTGTGTGGAAATATGTGAGGCTGAGAGCAAGTTGCAGTCCTCAGCATTAAGCAGAAGCCTTCTGTTCATGTTCTTATACTGTTCCCATCATCACAGAATTAGTAAAGATATTTAGGTGTCTAACTCCATTGAAATCAATGGGAGTTAGGCACCTAAATACTTATAAAAATCTGTCCCTTAGTGCCTCAAGCTCTTTGCGCTTCCACTCTCTCCATCCCTTCAGCTTTGCTCCTATGACTCTTGAGTTTAAAGGGACTTGGCTTCTCAAGGGTGGAAGTCTTTTCAACTCCACCAGAACTTTTGTGTCTTTTCATCTGTCCTCTCTGTGAGTTACTTTGTTTTACAAGGAAGTTATTTTGATGAGTTTTCCCCTCTGTTTTCAAATCAGATATCCCCTAATAAACACTAGCTAGGAACAGGTACAAAATCGTTTTTATGCCTCCCACCAGGAGCCCTTAAATATCTGTTCACAAAGGGAATTGACTGGTATTTCTGAGCCAGACATGAGGTTGCCCAAGTACTGTTTTACAACACATGCTCTTGAGAAGATGGTGAATGAATAACACAAGCTCAGTTGGAATCTCTCAGTTCCCAAAGCCTGGGGCACTTCTCAAGACCTTCCTTTCTGACTCATAAAGTTAGCTTACAGAACTGACATACAGTTTCTGTATACCCAGCTGTGCTTTATCTGTAATGGTTATTAACCTTCCTGATCAGGCCCCCACAATTAGGATTTATCTTGGTGCTTGCTGCCTGAAAGTCATATCGCTGCAATAATTTGATAAGGGATTAAAGGTGTGCCAACGCAGTGAATTATCATGCTTTGCCAGGCCCATGTTATTTTGCCTGGTTGTTAATGTGCAAAGAGGATTCTAGCAAAAAAGAACAAGGTAAGTCTGCCATTTACATGTAATGAATTTCCTTGCCCATTGTGTCCCTCCCACGAGTCGGCCATGATGTGAATAGAACATTGTTACACTAATGACATCAGTCAACTTGCCAAGAGGGACTGTTAATCTTGGAAGATTTGGTCTATGTATGTACAAGGAAACTTCACTGACACAATCTATCCCAGTATTGGTTATAAAAACTTCCTTAGGCTGGGTGTTTGGTCTCACAAGCAGTACAGCCTGGCTGTTCACGTTTCTGTGCTCACCACAAGGACAGAGAGAATGGTGGGGCGCACAGGTAGCTTTAAGCCATAGAGCCATTCCGGGGCCAGCACATTCAAAGTAGTCTCAGAGCTGCTGTAATTTACACTGTGCTTCCCATATGCTGTGGCCCTTGGGAAGTGGAGAATAGCTGGGGCTCAGTGCATTCAGCCACATCCCCTCCCTACCCCATCCCATCCCTGACAGTTCCTGTACCATGCTCCTGCAGCTCTGTGTCAGGTGGAAAGTCCCTTAAATAGAGAGTATTTATTGCTTATATTATTTATGGCTTATTTCCATCCCCTTTAGGACCCCTTAACAGGAAGGAAAATCAGTCCCAATGGTAGGATTGATTTTATTTATCTTTGGGTATTTGACACATAACCTGGAGGTCAGTTGGGAGCAGAGATGAGGATGCTCCAGTTAAGTGAGACCCTCATAGTTGCGATTGCAGCTGAGAGGGCACCCCTAAGTTCCTGACAGCCAGCCCTAAGAAACATCTCCTTATTCAGTTGTCTTCTTCTTGAAGAATTCTTGTTTTCCTCATATGTAATTCACAAGAAGGTTAAGGTTGATACCTGCTTCTCAATTTAAAAAAAAAAGTTTTCCTTTTTTTTCAACATATTTTAATACTGTGTCTTCTGAAAATCTGGTATTTTAGAGAATTTCCAGGTAACCAGGTGCTGCTCAGAGAGATGTAGCCTAAACTTTTTAATGATCTTATGTGTGGAGACTATTAACTGGTGCATGTAGGAGTAAAAAGTTGTGATATTTCAATGGCAATTCATACATCTCTTAGCAAAAACAAACACAAAAAATAGTGCTGTTATATTATGATGGATGAGGCTGATAGCACCCATCTTTACTATTAAGGTTGCTCGATACTTCTGAGCATAAGATCCTGTTTTCAGTTACTTATAACTTTGCCAAACTTGAACTGTTTTGGTTGAAATCTTCCATACTCGCTGTCTGATTCAGGCTGAACTTTTCTGGGAAAATTTTAGCCAGATTTGTTCAGTCATTTCTGAGAAAGAGTTTAGGGGAAAATATGTTGTTTTGCGCAGGTTAAAAAAATTCTGTTGACCTTTTCTTTGAGAAGCTGTAGTATCCCCATGCTTCGGAGGAGGGACTTGAAATTTGGCTGGAGGTTGCCTTCATGCCTTTTGTCATCTCATTAAAATTCACCCAAATTTGGCCAAGTTATAAACCTCTGAAACATTGCAGTTTTTACATGCTCATTGGAGACTTGCTAGAGTTGGTCTATCTCTGGGTAGCAAGTATGGAGGCCGTGACTCCTCTTATTTTATACATACACTCCTAACCAAACACTGGTTAGCACTGATGAGATTGGACGATGAGTGCAATCTAAACTGAAAGAGCATTAGCCCCAGCTTGATATCTTAAGCGTAACTGTAGGAAAATATCAAAAGTGTTGGAAGAATGTAAAATGCTTTAGCGATACCGAAGTATAATTATTTGTGGTCTAGAGGCTTGGTGTCAAAAAGTATTATCTCCCCATTTGACAGATGGGGAAAGCGAGGCAGACAAATTAAGTTACTGGCCAAAGCCAAAGAAGGGGATTAGAGTCAGAGCAGAATTAACAGTCAAGTGTTTGTACCTGCTTGGCCTGTGATCCGTGCACTAGATTATCTGGGTCCCAAGTGTGTTTAGTCAACATGAGACCCTTAAATAGCAATAAGGCTGCAATTCAACTGCAGACTTGACTTTACAGCCCTTTTCAAATGTTCCGTATGGTCTTATTCAAAATCCAACATGCAGATTACTGTGCTAAGCAAAATAGGTGTAGTTTTCTTTCAAGGAAATGCTTTTAGACACCTGCATTTCTGACACCTGTATCTCCCTGGGTTACATAAGACCTGATTCATGCAAATCCGCACTTACGGGAAAAATTCCGTAAGCTAGAAATAGGAGGTTTTTTTGCATAATGGTCGGGTATACGTGTCCAACTTACACAAAATTCAAGTTATGCAAGGCATTCCGGAACTAAACGATTGCGTAAGTCGGGAAGCGTCTCTATTTGAAACATATTGTGTACTACCTTAACTATGTGCTCACGGCTAGTTAGGGGAGACCTGCCTTTCCCTTTGAGCTGACTTTGAAGCTGGATGAATTCCCAAAGATGTCTAAATGGAATGATGTGGCTTTAATTTACATCAAGAACATGACAACAATGACAATTTAAAATTTTATAAGGGTGCCAACCATGCTATTTAATTTTTTTATAAAGAGATGATGTTAAAGTCTTACATTTTTTATAAAGGAAGTGACAAAAGAGTTCTTTAAATTGCTCAGACAAGTAAATGTTTGCAGCAGGACTCTAACAGATTTCAGTGTTATAGTGAGGATGATAGGACAGGTCTCCTGTAAGAATTGTCACTCTGTAAACCATACGCACTTCTCTATAGAAAGTTCAGGTGATTGCTTGTTATTTACAGCAAAATTATACAGTACCTTTTGATTTTAAAGTTGATTTGCAAATCATGTAGAAATCATCTTGAAAAATTGATGTAATCCAAATCCATGAAATGTAATCCCACGCTTCAAGAGGAAGCAGACAGGCCTTTGCTCTCTGCGGGATTTCTCCTTGCTAAGGAAAGGTGTTGTTTTCCTATTTTAGCATTTGCTGATTTGTTTGAGATACTTAAGTGAATCCAGGTTACTTAAATCTTTTAAGAAGTAGTACAGCAATGGATTACTATTGTCATAAGGACAAATTTCACCTCCAGGTGCATGATGTGTGTGGTCCTGTATCTGTGGATTTCCTGCATAGTTAAACAATGGTAACATTTAAATCAGCCCTGAGATATCCTATAGGCCCAGACTGTGTAAACCTTACTTATCTTGAGTAGTGATTATTCATGCTATGAGCTGCATATTATAGGACTTCTAAGACACGTGTGTACTTCTCAAGGTGAGTAAGAGTTGCACATTCTAACCCATTGTTAGGGAATCTTATAATGTTATAAAATTAGAGACTCTCTGAGGGCCGTCGTCTGGTTTACAGGGATAAAACAAAAAAAAAAAAAAGGAGTACTTGTGGCACTTTAGAGACTAACAAATTTATTAGAGCATAAGCTTTCGTGAGCTACAGCTCACTTCACGAAAGCTTATGCTCTAATAAATTTGTTAGTCTCTAAGGTGCCACACAAGTACTCCTTTTCTTTTTGCGAATACAGACTAACACGGCTGCTACTCTGAAACCAGGGATAAAACAAGCACCCGAGGAAAAAAAGGCTGGGTGAAGCTTGTTCCCTGTTGTTCATTTGCCAAAGACAAGCGCTCCAAGGTGATCAGGAGAGTTCCGCAGAGAATAGTGTGTGTCTCTTGGACAGCTGAGATGCAGATCAGAACTTGCATGATCTGTAGGCAGCAGCTTTAACAGCTTATCTGGTGGAGGAACATCCCTTTGGCTGACCTGTGGGAGCAGCTGAGCTATGTCTGTCTCACCTGGAAATTACTCTTTTCTCATCTGTTATAGTAAATTATGTCCATAGTTGGATACAATCTTCATGCATGCTGAATGCAAGCCACATGAAAGCAGCATTTGAACTGGATACAAATGTATGCATGCTAAATATTAACTATATGTAAACTGGAAATAAGCTGCATGCGTGCTGAAAGTGACCTGCATGCAAGCAGCATTTAAGCTGCATGCTGGTTTGATAAGATTTGACACGTTCTCATTTCCATCATACTGCCAATCTTTAGAGAATTGCCTTTCCACTGTCCAAAAATCTGCATAAGTGCCAAGGATAGTGGACCTTGTGAGTTATAGGCCTTAATAAAAATATACACCAATCTTTTATTAAACTAAAAGCACCCAAAAATTTGGTGGAATGCTTTGGGGGTCTTTGCAGCCTCCACTAAAGTTCCCAGGGGCCTCTTCAGTGAACCAGAAATGGTATCTGGTGCAGAAAAGAGTTGTCAGGCAGTCTGTGGAATTAACTTCTAAGTTCAGCATCAAAAAACACTAAACAAATTATCAAGTGCTTAAATGTAACTGGTTGAGGTTGCAGCCTGCCTCTGTTAGACATACCTAGAAGTTTGGGTCAGTTTTCTTTTTCTTCCCCCAAGTCAGGGTCTTGCATAGATTTTTCTATCTTGGCAAATTTGTGAGAGGCTGATAGTCATATTAGACCCAAGAAGAATATAAATAATAATAGCCTCTTTGCACAGTTAATAACTTGTCTGTTTAAAAAATAGACTATGCTCCTATCTGAAACTCGACACTCAAAATTTCAGACAGGAGACCAATCTTTGTACTATTTTTCCAAAAATTTGAGTTTGGCTGCTTAGGATTTTAAGAACACAACAAAAGACAAAATTGATTGCTACAAGATTTTTTCTTCTGTGCTCATACTTGTCACTTGAGAACAGCCTTGACAAATAAAATGTGGGAAAAGATTAGTTTAGAAAAGCAGCATCTACTCACTTTGGATTATTTTGGGAAATAAAAATAGCTGAAGCACTGGGGTTTGAAACATCAGCTTCTGCACTTGTCAGACTGGATCTTTTCCAGCAGGGTATTTTTGATGGAAGTGATTGTCCATCTGGATCAATGCAGCCACCGCTCCCCGGCCTCTCTCTACAAAGGGGAGATTAGCAATTGAATGAAAATGTGTAGGGCTAGCACTAATCAAAGGAACTCTCTTTAAAACTGGAATTACTTTATCTGTATTTTCTTTTAAATGGGTGGGTGTCACATTCTGGGGTGCAGTCCAGACTAGTGTGGGGTTTTGTGACTGCCTGCTCTGCAACCTTGGGTGTCTCACACAGCTTTGCTGCTGTAGCTCCTAACCCGGACTGCTCACAAACAGCCTGCCAGAATGCAGGTCACGCCCTGAGCGTGTGTGTATGCCCGCAGTGCAACCCTGGTCTAGCAGCTCTGACCCCAGCAGCCTGTCAGCAACACACCACTCACACTCTGACTTCCACCAGCTTTGGTTGCTACTTGTAACATAATCCAAGTCCCAAATTTTCCCTAAAAACATATGTTCTGCACTGTTCCAACCATCTCTTGGACATTCAGATATTAAGATCTGTTGACCCCTGTAAAGAGTCAATATTCAACAGCTGCTACTTTAACTGGAGTTACCAAACAGCTCAGTTTAAACTCTGCACTTGATGGGTTTAGATTAAAAAATAAAACAAGTTTATTAACAAAAGAAGTTGGATTTTAAGTGAATTCAAGTACGAGAGAAAGATAGAAACAGTCACAAATACAAGTGAAAACGTATTGTAACCCTTCTGCCAGGTGGAGCCAGTAGCAACCAGGGCAGGGTTCAATGTCTAGGGGTTCCTTTCCATCGATACAACACAGAACTGACTCGAGCCTCCACCCAGTAACCTGGGAAAATTACACAGCACCCCTGGGTGCCTCTGAGAGGCAGTAGTTCCCTTCTCGCAAGCACAGAGTCTGAGTGTAGAAAAGAAACTTTTAATAAAAGGAGCGAAGTAACTCGGCATTAATTTGGGAAAACACCGCAAACAGGGTTCATAAACATAAATCATGAGCAAAAGACCCACCCCCAAGTAGGTGGGCAGAGTCCTTTTCCCCTCAGCTTCTTAAGTCCAACAACCCAAAAGTCCCTTTAACATGCCCATCCCTTCTCTGCATCCCACTCACAGTTGCTGTCCTTGGTCATTGCCGACCCAAAGTTCAGAGGTGCATCTGCAGAGTTCACCTCCCACCTTGGGTGGAGGATCTTAATATCTGAACGTCCAGATAAGGAGGCACCTTACACTACTCCACTGCTCAGGCACTTGCTTGCCGCCCCTCTCTGCAGGGCGTTGCTCTGGCCCTCTCTGCCAGCCGACCTGCTGGCCACTCGCTGCGCTGCCTGGCTGCCCTGCCAGCTATTGCTCCTCACTATCTGGCTGCCCCGTCAGCCATGGTTCCTTGCTGCCTCGCCAGCCAACTGTCAGTCACCTTCTGCTGCCACCTGCCTCTCTGCTATGACCTCTGCACATCAGTCTCTTAGGGCTTGGCTACACTTAAAAAGTTAGAGTACATTAAAGCAGCTCTGGGCACCCTAACTCCTGAGGTGTCCACACTAGCAAGGCATGTGTTGCATCTGGACTCTGCAGCTGGAGCGCTCCTGGTAATCCACCTCCATGAGAAGCATAAAGCTTGCTGCACCCAGCTGAAATTCCCGGGCATCAGTATTCACGAGCTGTTGCATTACTGTGCTGTGATTGGCCTCTGGAAACGTCCCATAATCCCCTGAAGTCAAGTGACCACATTGTTTTGAAATCGGCTGCAGGCATGCAGATAACCCCTTTCAAAGCTCCGTTTCTGAGAGCCAGCATGCTTATGTACTCCAGGACAAAGCATACCATTAGTGTGGAATGCTGCTGTTGTGAGTGTGTGTGTGGGGGGGAGGAGGGTCTGCTGCTGTCTGAACTTACAAGACAGCATGCTGACACACTCTTAGCCCCCCAAAACACACTGTCTCTCCCCCCATATACACACAACACACTCCCTGTCACACTCCACCCTCTCCCATTTGAAAAGCATGTTGGAGCCACTTGCACACTGGGATAGCTACCACAATGCACTGCTCTTTGTGGTGTTGCAAGAGCTGCTAATGTGGCCATGCCAATGTGCTTGCAGCTGAGAGCGTAAACACACGGCAGCGTTTTCCCTGCTGTGGTCTCCGAAGGCTGGTTTAGCTCCCAGTGCTCTACATCTGCAAGTGTAGCCAAGCCCTCAGTAATTTTCACTTTTTGCAGAAACACTGCCCTATCTCAAGTGATTTCAGCTCTGATTGAGCATTTAAAATAACAAAGAGGCTCCTAATGAAGACTATTTAGCCCTTTCTTTGAACAGTGCGGGGGAGGGGGGCAGGAACAGGTTAAACCAGTCCAGGAAACTGGGACACCTGTTCCCACCCCTCTTACTTCCACAGGGCTTTGGCATTCGAGCCCCTGGCTTAACGAGGTCTTTTCAGCTGAGGGTGACCCCCCTCATTTGGGACAGGTTAAGCACAGTTCTGCTCCTCTTAATTCACAATAATGCCAGCATTTGTAACAGCATTTCACTACCTCTTCATTCTGTACTAAGGTGATTTATAACCCAGCACCAGCCAAAGTTGATCACTTTGAGCAACACACCGCTCTATCTGCTGAATGCATCCGATGAAGTGAGCTGTAGCTCACGAAAGCTTATGCTCAGATAAATTTGTTAGTCTCTAAGGTGCCACAAGTACTCCTTTTCTTTAAGCAGAGTAAGGTGTTCATGTAAATACAATTTTCTCTTGAAGTCTCTCCCCCTCCCAGTTAGCTGTCAGGGACAGCAGACCCTGCTTACAGTATCTAAAAGTCTTAGACTTAATGTGGCAAATTTTGGTTCAGGGCTTTGTTTAAGATGGCCTTTCTCACCCCCCAGTCTTCCAGCAAGATGGTGACTGACTTTTCCTTGCTCAAGATCTCGCCCAGAGGCCCAAAGGTGCTGGTGCCTTTGTCTTCTTAGGTGAAAGAAAGAGAACTTGGGGGTTTCTGCCTCCTTTTATAGTCCAGTGAACCTTTGAAGTGGATTCTTCTGAAGATTGCCCTTCGAATCAAAGTTTTTTCAGTGAGGTAGGTGACATGGAGTCTGGTAATGAAGGAGGCTCCATTCTCTCTCTCCTTAGCTGAGTTTGCTGAAATGGAAATTTGCTCTATCTCCTGCCATCTCCTCTCCCTGCTGTGTGGAGGCCCCTGTTTACTACTTTTATGTAAATTGAGGCAAACATCCATTCCTTTGTTTAGGATAGAGCTGTTCAACAATTTTTTGCCTAGGCAGGGCTGTGTGGTTTTTAACATATGCTAATAACATCATACAGGGGGTTTTCATAATTTTACATATAATGTTGTTACATACATTTCACCATGATATTATTGATGAGCGAGTTATTAGCTTTCAAATGATACCTTACCAGGCATATTTTGTACAAAGATTATTACAGTGATGTGTAGGGTGTGAATATGGGGTGCTGTTGGTGACAGTGGGGAAACTGACAGTAGATAAAATGCAATTTTGAGTGAGGTTTGATGGCTGGGAATCAAAAATGTGGGTGGCTGACTAAGTGAAACTGCATATCCATGCCAGTTATATCTGGCTAAGGCTCTATGTCAAAATTGGTCCAGTTCTCATCATTCTTTCAGGACTCTTAGAATAGTAGAATAAATGAAAGAATGAGACCCAGAAGAGAATTTACAGTTCCTGATTGTCAAATGATTAACAAAAGGCTTAAATTCTTGTTATGTTACTCTATTGTTACATGGCAAGATAAAGAACGGGGATGAATTCTGTACTGACTTACATCTGTGCATTCACTGACTTCAGAGTGCTCATAAATTAGTGCAAAATTCACTAGAATTCTTCAAAAGAAGAGATTTTAAAGCCAATTTAAAACCCAACAGCCAAAACAAAAAAACAGATTCCACCAGAAACCAAAACCCAACCTCCTTCTTCTCCCTCCCGACTTCTATAACACACAGCCAAATTGTGATCTCAGTTACCCTGGTTTAAATCTGGAGTAACTCCAATGATTTAAATAAAACTACTCTAGATTTACACCACAGTAAATGAGATTACAATCTAGCCCAATAGCCTAGTTATCAGTCCTCAGTAGCACTAGTATTTGCTCACTTGCCCTTTTAAATTGGACCATTTTATCTTCACTTTATCTGTTTCAGGGGTGTATTTGAGAAAATGTACAAATTGGTTAAGGAGCTGTGTTTCTATGGTTGTGTCTTCACTAGCAACTGGCAGCACTTTAATGTGGCTGTGCAGTCGTGGCACCAGAGCTGGGAGAGTGTAAAAAAACCACTCCCATGCAGGGAGTAGCTCCCGGCGTTGGTGCACTGTCTACACTGCTACTTTACAGTGCTGAAATTTGCAATGCTCAGGGGGGTGTTTTTTCACAACCCTGATCGAGTAAGTTGCAGTGCTGTAAAGTGGCAGTGTAGACAAGGCATATCTGTGTGAGATGGCAGAATGACTCACTGTGTTAACATTTTACCTCTGAAGTCCTGGATTAGCATGTTACTCTCCATGTATTCCCAGTGCACAAATGCCAGTTTATGCTTGAGAGGCTTTAGCATTTTTGGGTGAACCTATGAAACAATTCCACACCCCACAAAGTAATAGACTCCTGTCGACCACTATGCACAAGGCTGCCTGAAGATTTGGGGGAGGATTAGGAGTGATTTTTTTTACCTCCTCCCAAGCTCTTTGATCTTTACATAGAAGGACAAGTGTGGGGCAGGGAGAGATGTTGGGTGCCATACAGCATCTCTCTGCAGAAGTGGAGCCCAGCTGCTTGTGGTTGAGTCTAGGAACAGTTGCCAACATTTAAAAAATTTTTTTTTCACCTTTAGAGTGTGTTATGTGCTTTGTGTTGAATTTCGGCTCTTTATACTGAGAGCAGAATTTTACCCAATGTTTGTAAATCCAGAATAAATGCATTGTTGAATGGAGTTATTTTGGTATACTCCAGTGTAGCTGACAGCAGAACTGTAATTAATTATAATAAATACTTGTATGCCTAATAGGAGAGTTTTATTCCCATTTTTACAGATGTGGAAATTAATGCAGAAAGGTTAAATGTCTTGACTAAGGAATCAATCCAGTTGCCACTGAAGCAAATGGAAAAACTCCCAGTGACTTCATTGGGAAATCGGGTTGGACCTGAAGGCCACAGAGGAATCTGTGCCCCAGCTGGTATTAGAGTGCAGGATTCTTTTGACCTCAATTCTGTGCCTGATCCTCTAAACTAGGATTCTACTAATATTACTGAGCTATTCTACCATAATGTGGCCAGAGTCCTCATTGACTGTTCAGCATAGGAAGTCTGCATAGCTGGGTGGCAACATTCAGCAGGCCTTGTACCATCAGCAGAAGCCCCTTTGGCATTTTCCTTAACAGCTACATATTGGCCTGGTGTCCTGTACTTCCCTCTGCCCAAGAATTGAGGGACCTATTTCACAAAGACCAGCCTTGGGATGGGTAACTGTAGGGGGATATCAATAACCAGTCATCTTTAGGAATAATAACAGTGACCAATGTTCAACACTAGTGATTGGCTTATATTTTCCAAGTTGAATTCAGAAGAAAAAGGGCTAGAAACTTGCGGAAAAAAACTAATTCTGAGATTAGACTTGACATTCTGAGGTCCTCAAAACTGAGAGGTGGTGTAGACAATAGCAGGGGTACTGCAGTTAAGGACTGAAGTGCTGTAGGAGAGTCCAGGGATAGAATGATACAAGTGTGATGGATCAGGAGTGTGGTGCCTTGGCAGAGCTGTGTGGGCAGGGCCGGCCTTAGGGGTTGACCACCTGGAAAACCACCCAGGGGCACCATGGACAAGTGGGAGCCATGCGGCAGTGCAGAGGTGTGCGCTGCTGGTGTAGAGTCAGAAACTGCTCCAGGCTGGCAGGGGAGTGCCGTGTTGGGGAAGGCCACCCAGAGTTCTCCCTGCTTCCCCCTGGCAGAGGAACTGAGGGGTAGGGGGGAAGCGAGCTGTGACACACAGATATTGCTCCCCTCCCCAACGTTCCTCCCTGCCCCCCAAGGGGGCTGTAGGGAGGGAAGTGAGAAGCAACACCAAGTGCTCTATGCATCCAGATCACTTTCCCCATCTATGCTGCTGTTCTCCCGTCCTCCCCTGATGCAGCCCGGGTGGGGGAAAGTGACCTGGATGCAGGGAGACCTGATGTCGCTCCTCAATCCCGCCCCTCCCTAGGGGGCGTTTGAAGGGGGGAGTGAGCAGCAATGCCAGCTGCTCCGTGCATCCAGGTCAGTTTCTGCATGTGGGCGCAGGAGGGGACGGTGCAGGGGTTAGGGGCAAAGGGCAGGGATTGGGGTACAGGAGGGGGGTGCTGAGATTGGCGCAAAGGGGGCACAGTGCAGGAGTTAGGAGTGTAGGAGGGGGTGAAAGGGGCACAATGCAGGGGGTGGTGAGCCTGAGGCACCCTCAGAGGCAATGGCCAATGGGGGGCACCTATGGGGGCCAGGAGCATTGGGGGGGTCACCACACCCATGAGGGCTGGGGCGCCAAAATAAAAGCTCACCCGTTTTCCATAAGGCCGGCCCTGTGTGTGGGTATCCTGGGACAGAACCAGCAGAGGTGCGGCAAACCAGGAGCTGGATGTATTGGCAGTTGTGTGGGGATGGCTAATGCTACATGCTTTCACTTGTCAGGCTTGATACATTTAAATTAGCCTCTCTCTTTCAAGAATGCTAAATTTGCTCACAGGTTTTAGCAAGAAAAAACTAAAAATAAAAAGGTGTTGTGAAGTGAAACTTGTTTGTGTGCAGGGGTGGGATGTTACATGCAGTATTTCTGAAAATGATGTCTTTAGGACATGTTACTCTGGGATATATCCATCACTTACTGACTTATTATGTGATATGACAAAATGCCAAAGGGTCTGATGCATCAAGCACCATGGTTGCAACATGATGTAACAGGCAGGAGATATGAAAGGACATGATTTTCTGAAAACTGTGTTTAAAGGAATGATTGCTCTGAGAGTGTGCACACAGACAAATCTGTAGATGCTATACATGAAGAAAATGGGGTCAGCTCTTTTCTTTTGAAATATTTGCAGTAGAATTTCTTAGCTTTGAAGAAACAAGTGTTTCTTAACTCCTGAAAGCAGTAGATAATTCTTCTGAACAGCATTGAGCTAGATTCTCATCCTGCTTACATTGAGATAAATTGGGATTATCCCCATTGACATACTCCATCGGTACTTCCATTGATTTAAATGGTATCATTTGCAGAGAAGGAACTAATCAAAGTAAGGAAGTGTGGCAGAATCAGGCCCAAAGTATGTGAAATCAGAATAGGGCTCTGTGTCTCCTATTATAGAATGATTAACTTTTTAAAAAAATTTGGAAGGATTTTTAAAAATGAATTTGATTTATTCTCTTTGAGAGATTAATTATTCATTTCGGACACAGCAAATTTTTGGGGTATGTGCAATGCTGCATCCATTTTCTGGTGATTTAGCAATTGACAGTGATGAGAGCAAAGAAACTAACATGCTACCTTGAAAAATATTATTAAAGACAAGCTAATAAACCAAATGAGGAAGCAGGAAGAACAGCCTTCTGAATCAGACATTGAAAATTTGCTTTTTAATGAGTCATCTCTTTTTTAAAAAGTAGCAATCTTGTCAAGCATCTATCAGAGTTTATCTTTCCTTATTGAGGGAATGTGAATTAAGCTACGTAGGTTCTGTATGCCATTTAGAACTGAGTCTATGACTTCTCCCTATCTTGAAAGCAGGACTGTATTTAAAGTTTTCTGACATTGTGTAAAAACCTTATCAATATTACAAGAACCATTCCATGCAGATATTGTTCTAAATTCTCATTTTGGGACTCTTTTCTCCTGGGTGGTGTTAATACTTTAAAAAAGTTATGGCCCTAGTCTCTCAGGGTGCTTAGAGCCTCCTCATAGGACCAGTGGAGTCGAGGGAGCTCAGCACCTCACAGAATTGGGCCTTATTGCTCTGATCCTGCAGAGATTTATACACATGAATAAGTCTTTGCAGAAC
This sequence comes from Dermochelys coriacea, assembly GCF_009764565.3. Lineage (NCBI taxonomy): Eukaryota > Metazoa > Chordata > Testudines > Dermochelyidae > Dermochelys > Dermochelys coriacea. The sequence continues at coordinate 97,060,354 of NC_050075.1, forward strand.
TGGGGCCTATATGAATAGTTCACGTGAGGGAATGGAACATACCCTGAATGTGTAACTTGCACACAAATATAAAAAAAATTCAGCATCAATGCTTCTATTCTATCCCTTTTCTTGTGCATAAGCACTTCAGGAACATAAGAGCAGTAAGTGGTCTAACATACTCCATCTGCTGTTCTGCAGCACCTGGGTGTTACCAGCACAGAGGCACTAAAGAATTAAGTGGTAACTTTCAAGTGCCATTGTCAATTTACAAATCGTGTTGTAATTAGCAAATTTATTTACCTATGTTATTAACAACACTATAGATTGTTAAAGGGAAACAATTTTAAAAATTCCAGTGTACTTATCACTAACTGTGCTCTTGGTTTACTTTTTGCATTTCTTTCAGCTTTCACTGATTCAACACTGTAACATGGCAGAAAGCGGGCTGGCCCCTTGGCAGTACTCCTCAGACATGCAGAAGACTTGGATTTGAAATCTACTCCTGATTTCTCCCCCTCCCTACAAGGGTCAAGTCTAACTCTCATTAAAATTAACTGAAAAGATTTCTATTGACTGCAGTGAGAGGTGGATTGGGCCCTAAAGCCATAGCATCTGGAAGTACCATGTAGGTAGTGTGGGCAACCTTGAGGTGGGGATGGAAGGTAAAAACCTTCTTGTAACTTAAAAGTCTCTTCCAGCTGAACAAGAAGTGTCCACAAAGTCTAAGGCAGCCCTGTCTTGTTCTTCTCCTTATCTGAAAGATTGTTGGTTGTGCTATAGCAGGCCAAACTGTGGCTCGTGAGCTGCGTGTAGCTCTTTTATAGTTAATGTGCGGTTCGTGGAGCCCCCCACGCACTTCCCCCATTCTCCACCTACCAGACTCGGGAGCTTGGGACCTCTACCTTGCAGCAGGGTGGTGGAGTAGGGACTTCTGCTCGGTGGGGAGGGGAGGTCTTGGGGCTTCAGCCCTGTGGGGCGCACCTGCCGGGACTCGGGGCTTCAGCAGGAGCAGGGCTGAAGACCCAAGATCCATAAGGCACCTTACACAGGGCTGATGCCCTGAGCCCCAGCCCTGGCTCTTGAACTTGTGAAGATTCTGAGGATGCAGCTCAGAGGGTCAGTAAGTTTGACCACCCCTGTGATATAAGGACTCCAGAGTGAGAGAAATGAAGTGGGGGAAGGTTAATTTGAAGCCATCTAGGGAAATATGGTGAGCAGTGTAGTATTCTCAAGGAAGAAGGGAGCCTCAGGTTTCAGTGAATTGCTTTTGATAAACTATTGGAACATATTAGATGGAACTGGATTTAGTTTCTCACTTAGTCCCCAAACTATCAGTTTCCTTATCTCCCTCTAGCCTAGTTCCTCTTGCCTTTGCACTTCCTGTGATATACTTTGGGTGTCCATGAGATGGCAGTCCACGACATGGCACAGGTAACCCCTATGTCTGGGGCCTGCCCAGGAGAGGCCAGGGGCATTTTGTGGGCCAGGTGATACCAAAGCAAACTGTTGGGGTAGAGGATTAACTGTTGACAGCATTTTTCTTTGTCTCTTTTAAAGGATGCCATTTCGGCAAAATTATGTTTAAAAAAAACAAACAAACAACCAAAAAACCACACACATACCAAAAGTCAAATTTATCAGTTTCTGGACCTTTTTTCCCCTCTCGCTTATGCTCTTTCTTCACCAGTGTAGGTCCTCTGTCTTTACTGGAGTTACCTCTGATGTACACTATTTTGAGAGAGAGAGAGAGAGAGAGAGAGAGAGGAATGAGACCAGGATTTGTAAAACTATCGTAAATCTGTATTTTGACACATTTTTTTAAAAGAGAGGTTTGACCTGATGGATTATATAGCTCAAAGCAAATGAGGCATTTATTATAATGTCACAGCAATCCCACCAGCACAAATGTACACTATATTTGCATTCTAAAAATTAAGAAATATTTGTTGAATAATTGTTAATACATGAATGCATCCGATGAAGTGAGCTGTAGCTCATGAAAGCTTATGCTCAAATAAATTTGTTAGTCTCTAAGGTGCCACAAGTCCTCCTTTTCTTTTTGCGAATACAGACCAACAGGGCTGCTACTCTGAAACCTGTTAATACATTGCAAGCTGTCACTGAAGTAATTAGCTATTTTCCTCTTCATGTTATTCAAACACATTAGTCACTCCATTGACTATTAGCTTGCAAATTTTCTGTTTAAAGAAGCAAATGCATTTTTAATTATGGACCCAGTTTGAAGTCACTGAAACTTTTGCCTGCGTGAGAAGTGCAGGATTAGTCCTCATTTAAGGATTTTTTTTTAAATGTCTGAAGTGGGAAACCTTTACAACTTTGTTACATCGGTTTAATATTTTGAAGTGGACTGCAATTTCTTCAAAATTGTTTAAAAAAATCAGTCCAAGACTTAAGATCTTGATGTCTAACAGTTTTAACCCTAGGTTTCAGAGTAGCAGCCGTGTAAGTCTGTATTCGCAAAAAGAAAAGGAGTACTTGTGGCACCTTAGAGACTAACAAATTTATTTGAGCATAAGCTTTCGTGAGCTACAGCTCACTTCATCGGATGCATTTGGTGGAAAATACCGAGGGGAGATTGATATACACACACAGAGAACATGAAACAATGGGTTTTATCATACACACTGTAAGGAGAAAGAAAAGGAGTACTTGTGGCACCTTAGAGACTAACAAATGTAAGTCTCTGTAAGGAGAGTGATCACTTAAGATAAGCTATCACCAGCGGGGAGGGGGGGAAGGAGGAAAACCTTTCATGGTGACAAGCAAGGTAGGCTATTTCCAGCAGTTAACAAGAATATCTGATTTATAATGCTCTAATAAATTTGTTAGTCTCTAAGGTGCCACAAGTACTCCTTTTCTTTTTGCGAATACAGACTAACACGGCTGCTACTCTGAAAAGAATATCTGAGGAAGAGTGGGGGGTGGGGTGGGAGGGAGAAATACCATGGGGAAATAGTTTTACTTTGTGTAATGACTCATCCATTCCCAGTCTCTATTCAAGCCTAAGTTAATTGTATCCAGTTTGCAAATTAATTCCAATTCAGCAGTCTCTCGTTGGAGTCTGTTTTTGAAGCTTTTTTGTTGAAGTATAGCCACTCTTAGGTCTGTGATCGAGTGACCAGAGAGATTGAAGTGTTCTCCAACTGGTTTTTGAATGTTATAATTCTTGACGTCTGATTTGTGTCCATTTATTCTTTTATGTAGAGACTGTCCAGTTTGGCCAATGTACATGGCAGAGGGGCATTGCTGGCACATGATGGCATATTTCACATTGGTAGATGCGCAGGTGAACGAGCCTCTGATAGGATGGCTGATGTGATTAGGCCCTATGATGGTGTCCCCTGAATAGATATGTAGACAGAGTTGGCAACGGGCTTTGTTGCAAGGATAGGTTCCTGGGTTAGTGGTTCTGTTGTGTGGTGTGTGGTTGCTGGTGAGTATTTGCTTCAGATCCGTAAGCAAGGACTGGCCTGTCTCCCAAGATCTGTGAGAGTGATGGGTCGTCCTTCAGGATAGGTTGTAGATCCTTGATGATGCGTTGGAGAGGTTTTAGTTGGGGGCTGAAGGTGATGGCTAGTGGCGTTCTGTTATTTTCTTTGTTGGGCCTGTCCTGTAGTAGGTGACTTCTGGGTACTCTTCTGGCTCTGTCAATCTGTTTCTTCACTTCAGCAGGTGGGTATTGTAGTTGTAGGAATGCATGATAGAGATTTTTTAGGTGTTTGTCTCTGTCTGAGGGGTTGGAGCAAATGCGGTTATATCATAGAGCTTGGCTGTAGACAATGGATCATGTGGTGTGATCTGGATGAAAGCTAGAGGCATGTAGGTAGGAATAGCGGTCAGTAGGTTTCCAATATAGGGTGGTGTTTATGTGACCATTACCGCAAGAACTCTATCATGCATTCCTACAACTACAATACCGTACAGTACATTGGTCAAACTGGACAGTCTCTACGTAAAAGAATGAATGGACACTAATCAGACGTCAAGGATTATAACATTCAAAAACCAGTTGGAGAACACTTCAATCTCTCTGGTCACTCGATTACAGACCTGAGAGTGGCTATCCTTCAACAAAAAAGCTTCAGAAACAGACTCTAACTAGAGACTGCTGAATTGGAATTAATTTGCAAACTGGATACAATTAACTTAGGCTTGAATAGAGACTGGGAATGGATGAGTTATTACACAAAGTAAAAGTATTTCCCCATGTTGTTTCTCCCCCCCACTGTTCCTCAGATATTCTTGTTAACTGCTGGAAATAGCCTACCTTGCTTGTCACCATGAAAGGTTTTCCTCCTCCCCCCCGCTGGTGATAGCTTATCTTAAGTGATCACTCTCCTTACAGTGTGTATGATAAAACCCATTGTTTCATGTTCTCTGTGTGTGTATATCAATCTCCCCTCTGTATTTTCCACCAAATGCATCCGATGAAGTGAGCTGTAGCTCACGAAAGCTTATGCTCTAATAAATTTGTTAGTCTCTAAGGTGCCACAAGTACTCCTTTTCTTTTAGTTTTAACCCTGTTGTTAATTGTTAAAACTCTTACTATTCCCTGAAAAACATCATTGACAATAAGAGTACTGAAATGACCTTAACTCTAGTAGTGTGAATAGCACTGCAATGCTAATTTAGCACAATCAAATATTTATGATTACAGTAGAGCCCAGAGGCTGTGATCAGGATCGGGGGCCCTCTGTACAGAGATGTAGACCTGGTCCCTATGCCATAGAGTTTATACACTTGTTTTCATTCCATTTGCTGAACAAACTGTATTGGCATGTGGAATAACACAGATTACCTTTCCATTAGAAAGGAGATTACCACCTCTGGAATGTTTTAGTTTCTTGTCTTTATAATTTGACTACAATAAAGTGCAGAAGTTTATGTGAGTAGGATAGTCAGGAAATCCCTGTTTTACAAGAAAGTTAAATAATGAAGAAAACACCCAGTAGGAAAACAGTAAGTCAGTTACACAAAGACATTACAACAGCAGGTGTTTGTTTCATTTACTTAATAAAATTAAGATCATGGGCCAGATCTTCACTGTGAATCAGCATATCTACAGATTTAAATCAACTGAGGATGTGGCCCTATATTATAGAAGTGTGTTATTTGCATTTAATGTATTATATACAAGATTTCAGAAACAGAAATATTACACTTAATTTACTGTGCAACTTGTCTCTGAGGTCTCTAACATAGGAAAGAAGATGTCAAACACCAGTATGTTGCCTACAGTTTGTTTTCTGAAGGGCAATGGCTAAATTCAACCTTGATTTATAGCATGCAATGCTGTTAAATTAGGGCAGAATTTGGTCCCTTGTGTGTAGCTTTTAAACAGAAAATTTTGTGGCAAAATTTAAACCCTCTGTAAAATCAGTGTAACACCATTGACTTTAGTGGGGGTCACTCCATATTTGTTTATTATTTTATATACCAGGAACAAAGACATATTATCTTACCTCTGAGCTAGGTGATAGTTATTGTATTTATTAGTATCCCAAAGGCAATCAAATAATATGGGCTAAATTCTGCTCTCAGCTACACTGGTGCAAGGCTGGTCAGTGGAGCTGTATGGTAGAAATGAGAACAGACATTGGCCTTCCACCTCTGTTCCCCTCAAATAAACAGAATTTTTAGTTGGTCTGAAAATAATCTCTTTTTACTGCTGCAGCATTTTCTTTTGCAGTCTGCTGGTTGCTTAATATTCCATTTATTAATTTTACAGGTGAGGAAACGGAGGCCTTGTCCAATTAAAGAAATGATGGAATGGAGACTATTTTTAGCTGCCATTGGGAATGGAGATTTGCTTTGCCCTTCTGCCAGCCTGAGTAATATCAAATGAAAGTCCAACATTATCTGCGGTGTGGTACCCTGCCCCCTACGCCTGCTCATCTCAACAATGCACTTGCTTTTCCAGGAGTGGGATCAGGACAGCAAAGCAAAACCATCCACGCTTCAGGAAAAAAAAAAAAAAAAAAACGGGGGGAAGAAACTACCTTCTCCGGCAGCATTGCTCCGTCTTTCTCTCAGTATTGCTCATCCCCACGTGGCACCTGGTCTCTCTCAGTGCGCAGATTGGGCACGCACAGGTCTGGAGTGCACAGCCAGCCAGCCCGCCCACCAGGAACGTCAGCGACTCGAGTTTCAATGCACACACGCTGGAGGAGGCAAGCAGGGCAGCCGCCGACAGTAAACGCTCCGTTAGCGAAGGCAGTAAGCCCGGCTGTATGCACTCAGCACTCAAGGCATTATCGTACGGAAGGAGAGAGCGCAATGTGCCTCGCAGCACTAACCCGCCTGCTGCTCTTCCAGCTGCTGCTGATCAAGCTGCACACTGGCAAAGGTGGGTCGGGATCTCCGTGTCCATGTGCGCGCGCGCGCGTAGGGGGGGTAACCCCACAGCATCAAGGGGAGCGGAGCAAGTGCAAGCCCGGCATTTGCCTGGGTCTCTCGCTCTCCCTTTTGAATACTGGTTGCATGCGCTGGGGGGGGGGGTTCCTGGCCGGGCCCAGGAAGCCAGTTTGCAGGGGTTCCCTTAACTTTGTTCCGTGTTATGCTGGGGGGGGGAGGCTCTCACCGATGCTAGCCGACCGGTGGTGACAGGAATTCATCTTTTAAGCTAAGGGAAGATTTGTCTGGTGACCCGTAAACCAAACCCAGGAGCCCCGCTCCCTCTCTGCAAAGGGGCAGGTCCCCATCTCAACTTCAGGTTGGGGTCAGTTTCCATTTTGTGGGGGAAGGAAAATATTTAGATAAAGCAACCAACGGAGAAGCTGACAATGGTTCCCCGGCATGCGATTTGCCTTTTGCACTGACAATGAATCGCCTCTAGGTCGTTGGTGCTTTTACTTTGGCATTTCCTTATCCTTCCCTCCAACCTCCTTTTGCCTTTCAATCAATGCCAGGTTATTTCCCATAGTGAGTGAATTAGATGCTTGGTGTGTGCACACTGCAGCTTTCCAAACGGGGGATATATTTAGCCGGGGAGAAGGGGATTATTGTAACCTACTTTAAGGAGAGGCGCATTGTCCTTTTGTTATTAAACACATGCCTCCCCCCATGCAAAACAGCGCTCCCCCCCCCATGCAGTGTCCCTCTCCAGGGAAGCACCGTGTGTGCGGCGAGGTAGAGGCCATGACGGGAGCGTGGCCTGAACCCCCGAGCCGAGACGATGCGGCCTGCAAAGCATGCCCTGGGCTGGGGTGGGCACGGACGGGAATCGCGCTCGAGCCCGCGCGGCTCTGCCTCTGCTGCCCGCAGGCGCCGCCGAGGAGTGCGAGGAGGATCAGTTCCAGTGCCGCAACGAGCGCTGCATCCCCGCCGTCTGGAAATGCGACGAGGATGACGATTGCTCGGACAACAGCGACGAGGCGGATTGCCGTGAGTACCCGAGCCGCGCTCCCGGCTGCACCCGCCGCTCGCGGGCCGGGGGGCAGTCTGCGCTCGGCGGCGGTGCCGGGTTGGCAGCGGGGAGGGTCGGCTGTGCTGGGCGGGGCGCGGTGCAGAGGCGGGCCGGAGCAAGCTCGTGTCTTCTGCTGGGGCTGCCTGCCTCGGCTGCCGGAGCGCCGTTCATTGCACGGGGGCACCCGGCGGCGCTGGGCTCCCGGGCCGTGCGTCCCTGTGTTTGGAAAGCAGGTTCCACACCCGGGGCGTGTGTGTGTGGCCTAAAAAGCAACCCTGTCCGGAGACTCAGGGGAGCTGGCACATAGGGACCCCTCGGCACCGGGCGTAGGCGGGAGAGACGTCTCCCAGCCCTGCCGTCCCTCTCCGCACGCGTTTCCCCCTGGACCGAATCACAGCCCCAGCTGCTGCTGCTCAGAGATGGGCTTCTCCCTCTTGCAGGAAGGGGCGGATTTAGCTTCGAGCCTAGGTGAGAGCAGCGCAGCGCGTGTGTGTGTTGGGGGCGAATTATATCCATATCCCCTTGGGAACAGTCGCAGGTCCTGCCCTGCCGCTTTCCTGCTGCAAAACCTGGCCCAGAGGCAGACGATGGTACATTGTACGGGTCCATCCTGTTCTTTTTTGAATGGAGCTGTCGCTTTCCCCGGCCCCCTTTCGGGTTGGCTGCTGGGAGACAACAGATCGGTCACGTGGCACAAGCTGCCTATAGAAAAGTCTAGGAAGGGCTCACTGCTTTTTATTTGGCGCACCCTCGGCCATCCTCCTCCAGACCTTCCCTTGTGCCCTTGAGTCGGTTAGAGGACAGGCTGTCAAGGTCTTCTGGGGAAAGTGCCCTGACAGGCTAAATTTACAAAGGCAAAGCGGTTTTATTATTGCACCGTCAAAGTGAAATGCTTATCGATGGGGATGATTAAACTCTTTACCTACAAAACCTTGTTCTGGTGGTGATTCATCCTGAAAAATTTTAAGTTCGTTGAAAGAAAAGGAGGACTTGTGGCACCTTAGAGACTAACAAATTTATTAGAGCGTAAGCTTTCGTGAGCTACAGCTCACTTCATCGGATGCATCCTTTTCTTTTTGGGAATACAGATTAACACAGCCAATACTCTGAAATCTGTCATTTTTTCCCCCAGTAATTCTTGTATATACATACTTAAATTTAACTTCTTTCAAGATCTGTCCTATGAGCAACTTAAAAAAAAACAAAACACCAGGAACTAAACTTGAACAATGATTTCTCCTTAGGGTTTTCTCACATACACAGGATTTGTCAAAACAAGGATATAACAGTAGGAGGAAAGAGTAGAACCATAAAAAGTCACTGTTTAACGTATGGAGGAGGAAGATTTTGCAAACTATAACTCTCTGCCTCTTTAATGAACTTTGACAGATTTCAGAGTAGCAGCCGTGTTAGTCTGTATTCGCAAAAAGAAAAGGAGTACTTGTGGCATCTTAGAGACTAACAAATTTATTTGAGCATAAGCTTTCTTAAGCTACAGCATCCGATGAAGTGAGCTGTAGCTCATGAAAGCTTATGCTCAAATAAATTTGTTAGTCTCTAAGGTGTCACAAGTACTCCTTTTCTTTTTGAAAAAAATATAGTGAACTAGCTAGTGTGCATGTGCACAACTGCTTACTATTCGATAGAATCAGAACTACTCAGTTGTGTGTTATCAAGCCCCTGTGCTGCTAACAGAATATAGTAGTGTAAGTGGGAGAAGAAGATTGTTTATGCTTTTGGAGCAGGGCGGCTTGGAGTTCTACCTCCTCTGTTCCTGTGATGTCTCAGTTGGCCTTGGGGTTATGGTTGTCAATATGCCAAAGTCCCAGACAGTTGCATATTTGTTATGCTATCAGTACACATGCTTGTCCCTTGTGTGTTGCCATGTAAGTTCTGTGGGTAGCAGCATGTCTCTCAACCGAAATATGCTAGAAACATCTATGAAAGCTAAGAAATATGGAATTAAGTTCATTGTATTTACAAGAGACAAAACAGCACTGCAGGTTTTGCTGTGGCAACTGACCTGAAATACCAAAGGCATGTCTTGAGAATTATATACTGTATAGGATAATGGCATTGAATTCACACTTTGTTGTAATTCATGGGGTGAGCTCTGGAGACTTCATAAACCACAAGAACATAACATGAGCAGCTGATGAATGGCAGCAGAGTCTAGGGAATAAGTTACGGTCATGCATTTTTCACTCTATTTCTTCCTATTAACATCCTTGCAGTTTTTAATCAATTTAAAATTTACAGTCTCATCTTACAGTCCTTTCTTAGGCAAAAGTTCCACTGAATTCAGTGGGAGTTTTGTTTGTATAAAGGTTGTGTGGTCATGGCCTGAATGGATTCTTAATGTTCTGATTATTTTATTCCAACTCAAAATGAATAGTCCTTTACCCTCTGAATAGTCCCATTAGAATCAGTGAGACTTCTTAAAAAGCAAGAATGAATAAGGATCAGGACCTCCCCACCCCTAGGCCTCCCATGAAATACTGAGTCAGAAAAGATAAGGAATGTAAAAATGATATTTTGATGAAGCTCTGATTTGGTTATATTGTGCCATGTCAGATGGGTCAGGTGTGTAATTGTGTTTTCTTAGAGTTTGACTTCTGCAGCTTTTAGAGTTTTTTGAAAAAATGTATTTTATGGCATGTAACTTGGATCCTGTTTGCTGGTAAATGTTAACAAAGGGGTCATTGGTACATATGTAAGGAATTCTACTATATTGTAGAGTGCAGACTAGCATATGAACATGGATTAGGTGGGTGTATTATAGAAATTTCCCATATGGACTGATCATTTAATTAAGATATGGAATTTGCAGTGGACTTCATTCAAATTAAGTTTTTTACATGCTTATTTTTGCTGGCTTGTATTTACTTATTGCTGAACATTGATTTCTCTGAAATAATGTTAAAAGGAAAATATATGTGTGTTTATAATATAAAACACAGGAATATACAGACTATTACATTTTAAGGGATACATAATATATGTAGGTTTCAGATATAATATGTACCCAGAGTATGTTCAGTATGCTTTTGTTTCTAGATTAACACACTCCTTTTGTTGCTACTGAAGATACAATAAGATATTAAAATCAGTATTTGGAATTTGCACATTCCAAGAACTTGAATTTTCCACAGTTAACTACTGAAGGAGTGATGGACAGGGAAAAGGAAAATATATATAGCCCTGTAGTAGCAAATGCTGTGGCAGACCATTCCATTCTCAGTCTCTATATTCAGTTAGCTCAGAACTTTCTCAGAAGTATGTGGTATGCATGTGTTAACGGATTTCTTATTGTATTTATCTTCACTTCTAGGAGAAACAGGATAACTCTTGTTTCAGAGTAGCAGCCATGTTAGTCTGTAGTCGCAAAAAGAAAAGGAGTACTTGTGGCACCTTAGAGACTAACAAATTTATTTGAGCATAAGCTTTTGTGAGCTACAGCTCACTTCATCGGATGCATTCGGTGGAAAATAAATTTCAAATCAAATAAATTTGTTAGTCTCTAAGGTGCCAACAAATTTATTTGAGCAGAAGCTTTCGTGAGCTACAGCTCACTTGAGCAGAAGCTTTTGTGAGCCACAAGTGAGCTGTAGCTCACAAAAGCTTCTGCTCAAATAAAGTTGTTAGCCTCTAAGATGCCACAAGTACTCCTTTTCTTTTTGCGAATACAGACTAACACGGCTGCTACTCTGAAATAATTAATTAAGATGAGCTAATATCAGCAGGAGAAAAAAACTTTTGTAGTGATAATCAAGATGGCCTATTTAGACAGTTGACAAAAAGGTGTGAGGATACTTAACATGGGGAAATAGATTCAATATGTGTAATGACCCAGCCACTCCCAGTCTCTATTCAAACCCAAGTTAATGATATCTAGTTTGCATATTAATTTAAGCTCAGCAGTTTCTCATTGGAGTCTGTTTTTGAAGCTTTTCTGTACAGCTCACTGTAGAGGCTTGAAAAAATCTGACAAATACTGATACCTTTGTCTGTTTCTAATGGACAAGAGCCCAGGTGGCTTTGTTTTGTTTGCTTCTGTTTTTTGATTATTAGCCAGTAATGCATACTGCTCTAGGAGCAGGGCAAACTGCAGCAACAGTGAAGCTCATGCGCTGGGTGAAATTCATCGCTGGTGTGACTCTGGAGGCTTGTGAAAGTCACACCAGGGATGAATTTGTCTGAGTGTTTTCCTCCCCTTTCTCCCTGCCTTGTATTTTAGCTAATTTCTTGATTATGGATTTTTAAAAAATAGACAGTACTCTTGTGTTTTAGACCTAACCTACTTGCAGTGGCTCTTTGATGATTTTAGATTTTTGAAACCCAAAGCTCAGATATATTTGCTGTTCTTGTCACAGGGAGGGAGCAGGTTTGAAAGGGCTATAGGGGAAATTGTAAGTGGGAGAGGCAGATGGATTTTGGAATCTAAGGAGGGGTCAAGTTGAGAAGTTTGCTGTGTGGGAGGTTCAGAAGCATTGGCAGTAGGGCGTTAGGAATGGGACATTCATTATTGAGGGGATACTAGTTTGGCATGAATGTCTCTCGCTCCCTGTACTATCTACTTCACTTTCTGGCCTTGCTGCTAGCTCTCTTGCTCACCACACTCCTCACATTTTGGAATTTTTAAATTCGAACTTGAAGCGCATAGTGTCCATACTGAGCTCCACCCTTCTGAATCATTACACATCTTGATGAAGTGAGCTGTAGCTCACGAAAGCTTATGCTCTAATAAATTTGTTAGTCTCTAAGGTGCCACAAGTACTCCTTTTCTTTTTGCGAATACAGACTAACACGGCTGCTACTCTGAAACCTGTGATTACACATCTTGTAAGAGGTTTCTGATCCCTATATTTTTTCCAAGCCCCCAGAAAAATGTGTGGATTCTGTTTGAGTTTTCGAGTATTGCTTCTTGTTTTACTGCACTGTTGCAGTGCCCCTAGTCTAAAGCAATTGGTCTATTCCTATGTAACTCTCCTCTAGCACAAACGTCTGGTTCTAGCTAAAGGGAAGCTGCATACTTTTATGCTATATGGTTAGGAAGTGTTAGAAATGCGGAGCCTAATTTTTTCTAAAATGCCTTTTCCTGTTAAAATCATTAATATTTTATATTAATTAATTAATATATTAATATATTCCAAGGTGGGGGTATGAGCCTTTTGTATTAATTCATGCAAATTTTTCTGCTTCATGAAAATTCTTGCTGAAATACAAAAGATAACTTGTAAAGTCTAATTAATGTGTTACAATAATTCTGTGAACTACGTACAAAAAATCTAATGTTAAAATAATGTCAGGAGTTAGGCTTTAAATAAAGGGAAGCCAGGAAATTCAGAGTGGGGGTTAAAACTCCATTTTAATGCTACCTCAGTAAAGATACTGTGGTGTAATAAGCCGATGATCGGTCCAGCAGACCTGGGCTCTGTTTTATTACCTGTTACCTTTGCCTCCAAACAGAAGGTGAACCTTCATATCTCTTCAGAGGTTTGAATCTGAAGAGTCATGATGGTGATGCACGTATGAGGCTTGAATTTGGTTTGCTATATATTGAAACAACTAGCACCTCCACAGTGCTCTTCAGTAAGGTGAGTGAGTAACATTACTCCCATTATACAGGTGACGAAACTATGGCACAGAGAGCTAGTGTATGGTCAAGGGCATACAGTAAATCTGTGGCAGAACCAGGAGCAGAACTCAGATGTCCTAAATCCAACTGTCCAATCCACTTGAGCATGCTGCCTGCCCAAAGACACCTGTGGGACTAATGATAAAATTTCATTCTTCATTCCAGATTACCTGGCTTTTGTAGTTCTGAGTCAGAACCTGGCAGTTAGTCTAACCTTGCAGAGTTAACACAAGGAGTGAAATTAACAGTAGAGCTCTAGAATCTACTAAAGAATGGGATTTATAAGAGGTTTAGATTAGAATAACACTGAGGGCCATTAGCCGGGGCCTTGCTATCAAATTGCTGTAAAGGAGATGTTTTCTTTCTGACAGGTTTCAGAGTAGCAGCCGTGTTAGTCTGTATTCGCAAAAAGAAAAGGAGTACTTGTGGCACCTTAGAGACTAACAAATTTATTTGAGCATAAGCTTTCGTGAGCTACAGCTCACTGCATCCGATGAAGTGAGCTGTAGCTGACGAAAGCTTATGCTCAAATAAATTTGTTAGTCTCTAAGGTGCCACAAGTACTCCTTTTTTGTTTTCTTTCTGAGACATTAATATTATTTTAATATTTATTAAATGATTGACAGTGTGGTTGGTGCTGTCAGCTCATTCTATGAAGTCACAAGGCTGCCTCTATGTTTTACTGAAAAACGTCCCAGTATCTGAGATTTGCAGAGCTGCTATATGGTGCCCAGCACATACTTCTCCAGACACTATGCCCTAGTCGATGCCTCTAGATCCGATTTGGCAGTGAAGTTCTTTCCTCAGTTCTAGACTTGATGCTGAAGCTCCCCCTCCTTAGAGGGATACTGCTTAGGAGTCACCTGAAGTGGAGCAGCCATAGGGATGCTACTTGATGAACAAAAAGAAGTTACTGCACAGGGTAAGGAACTGTGGTTCTTTGATATGCATGTCTCTGTGTGGCCTATACTTCTTGGCCTCCTTCTCCTTTGCTTCAGGATTTCCCTCTGAGACTTGACAATAGAGAAGGGTGGTTTGCCCATGCAGCCTGATACATATATTCATGCCCCGCACTGAGGCTGTATGGGCCAAATGGATACTGTTCATGAAAATCTCCGATCAAAGGTGCATAGGGCACATGAGCACCTGACGTGGAGGACCCACAGGGGGACATGTCTCGAAGAGCCACAGTTACTGCACAGGGTGAGTAACCTCTTTTTGGCCAACAAGAAATTTGACACTAGCTAAAAAATGCTTGGGAAATTTTACCTCGTTGTGTATTTTGTTCATCTCACCTCATTTCCTCCCTACATTCCCCTTTCATAACAAACAACAAAAAAATCAAACCCCAACCCAGTTGCAAAGTTTAGCATCCATAGCTGCTATATTTAAACAAAGATGTAAATTCTCTCAGAGCTTGGAAAACAGTGCTGTACCCCTGGCTAGTAGAAATAACAATTAGCATTAAAATTAACACCTGTTAAAGGTAATAGGTGATTCTGTTGCATTTATTACATAATTTAAAAGGTGTATATTTCATGGACAAGTTTCTCTGATGGCAGATTAGCAAACAGGTTCAAACAGAGGCTGTGGAACAATCTCAGTCAGGATTTTGGTTCACACTGGCGTGTTGAAATTGCATGTTTTACTTAGAGACATTGCTGGGGTGAATTTTTCTCTCCGTTACAATGGTGTTATTGAGAACTGAATTTGTTCTCATTTCTATAAAGTAATATGCTATGTATATCTGCTAAATGAGCCAGTTAATGTTGGTCCTTGCAGTTGAATAAGGATTAAGAAACTAGTGCCGTTCTCTCCAGTTTTTTCTTCTCTGGAGGAACTCTGATTGGGGCATAGTACTTCAAAAAGTAGGGATTTAGAGCAGGGAGAAATCCTATCCCGAGGCCTGTGATATAAATACAGAAACTCCTCCCAGGGGAGTATGATAGATAGAGTATATTTTATCTTCATGATTGCAGGCTTCATGAAATAAAACATACATATGTGAGAAACATGGAGCCATTTGTAGGCCTGCACCATGCACTTCTCTGCCTTGCTGGAATCTTTCCTTCAAGTACCCCTGCATAAGTTTGGCCAGTAGCGTTCACACCTCCACTTTCCAGCCAGAAATGCCAGTTCTCCAGCAGCAATGCACAGAGTCTTTTATCAACACTCACTTGCCCTGGCATTGAAAGAGACTGTGCAAAGCCTGGATGAGAGCACCAACAACTTTTTCATAGCTGATTATGTACAAGATTACATGAATGTTTGCTGACCTTTTTTGTAAGTACTTGTGGAAAGGATTGACAGCTCCTACACAAACAGCGCACTTCAGGCCTCTGGGAGCTACTAAATTCACTGTGCATACACACATTCAGTTCATCACTTTTATTTTTAAACTTTGGGAATTAACTCCAAACTCTGTGTACTACGATTAAAAGGTTATTGATGTGGAGACTGAATGACTTAGGGGATTGGTTCTGACATAGTTACCTCTCTATCATTGGCTCAGATCCAGTTCAGGTCGGCAGCATCCAAAAGGCATTCCCATCCAATGAACACTTGGTGGGCTATGAAAATAGTTCGTGATCTCAGACAAGTTCTTAGTGGATACATGTCCTCAAAATAAAAACCACCACTACAATTGGCACTCTTGTTTGACTGAGTGGTTATGGAGACTCAACTACTTTCATGCCAGAAATGATCCCTGGAGGTTAGAGTTGAGACACATTAGCAGAGCACTCTGCATTATTGCTGCCAAAACCAGAATTGTCCTGTGGGATTGTAGGAAGCTACAGTCCTCAGGGTTATCAATCTGGCATCTTTCATCCACACTAAAGTTTACTTTTTGAAAGCATATTTGTTTTTAAGCTAGAAATTGGAACATACTTTCTTGGGGTATGTCTTCACTATGGCAGTGATTTAATGTGGCTGTGTAGTCGCGGCTCCAGTGAGAGAGCTCTCACAGCACTGTAAAAAAATCACCCCCATGAGGGGAGTAGCTACCAGTGCTGGGAGCCTGGCTACCAGCACTGGTGCACTGTTTACATTGCTACTTTACAGGGCTGAAACTTGCATCGCTCAGGGATGTGTTTTTTCACACCCCTGAGCAAGAAAGTTTCAATGCTGTAAATTGGCAGTGTAGACAAGGCCTTACTGGTGGTTTTCCATCCTTGTCTGTGCATGCTGGGTGGTTATTACAGAGTTGCTCATGAGAGTGGGTTTGTGCATGCTTGCTTGCTAGTTACAGGGATGCTCATCAGAACTGGGTTGTACATATTTTTTTGTTAAAGAGTGCTGGGTGTTTTTAAGTGCAGGAATATGCTTAGTGGGGAAAGAGGTGTTTTGTTCTCCCAGGGAGGGGAATCTAATTCAGGACTGACCTTGCCCCAACCCTTTCTTGTGGGTGAACATGAGCGTGAATATTACAATTAGTGATTGATGGAGGGTTGTAGGAAGAAAGTAGCACCTTCTTACATCAATTTCAAGCTACCTCTTTCTCACTAAGAGTGGCACTGATTGGCTCTGGAGGGAGACACAACCATCTCACTTTATCCAAAATATGTTGGCACTAGTGACAGAAATGGGAATTTTTGAAAGTAGGAAAGAACCTAGGGGAGAGCTGGGGCAAAGAATTGAAATCACTGAAGACTTTTCTTAAAGCTGTTTCCTAAACCAGTCTAAACTCAGAATTTATTCCAGTGTCGCTGTTTTGCGCTGCCTGGTCAGATGAATTTGAATCACTTGCAGAAGAGGTTATTCGATACATAAGGTTTACATTTAATATAGAAAAGGGCATGTGTAATGTCATTTTTGTGTGATAAATACCAAGCAATATCAGGTTTCAGAGTAGCAGCCGTGTTAGTCTGTATCAGCAAAAAGAACAGGAGTACTTGTGGCACCTTATAGACTAACAAATTTATTAGAGAATAAGCTTTTGTGGGTTACAGCGCAGTTCATCAGTTATTTTATGGCTTTTGTATTGTTTCTTCAAGCAGATATTTTCACAGCAATTTGTTGTATAAAAACCTGTAAGTTTCACTGTCTGACATTGGATATCTGACAGCCAATTCGTGCAGAAATTCTTCTAAGACTCGTTGTCTGCGTGTCTATGTGTGTGTCAGTTTTATTCCTCATGGAGCTTTTACTTGACTTTAAAATCTTGTCTGTGTATGAGCTGTAAGATCTAGAAATCAGAATATTGACTGACTGTCCAGGGACTTTGAGAAGGTGTTTTCTGTGAGTCTGGCTAAATTCATGGTGGTATTTTATGTGATTTCCAGTAGTTTTCCATCTATTTCAGCTGATGGCACTCTCTATAGATTACAGTAGAAATGCTGAGAAATATAATGTTAGTTTGGGGCTTGGTCTGATTTATGCTGCTTAAATTCTTAGGAATGTGTTTTTCTTCATTGTGCTAAGGGCCACAGATCCACTGGAATGGCTGCTTCACCCTGCGTTCAGTTTAGTGGTGGCAGTGGAATGCTCCACTCCTGAAATCCTCACCAGCTCCATTCTGTCTCCTTAGGGGCGAACAGGTGGGTTCCACTAGACCTCCCTGCTGCACAAGTCTCTGAGGAAAATCCCAGTGTTTTATTTCAGTTTTCTGACTAACAGTTTGGCTCAATCATTTGTATAAATCCCAGCTGAATCACAGGGTTTTGTTTGCCTTTGGGGAGTTCTGCTTTGTCTTTTGAGGGGAAGAGAAAGCTAAACGGAGAAAGCCAAGGCCAAAAGGACAGGGCTCTGTGTTTTTTCTCCCCTTTATTGAAAATCAGATTGAAGAGTTTGGCCTTCACTGTGGGCAGGCTGCAGTTTTTCCCCTCAGGTTCCAGTGTGGGCAGGTGTCCCCTTGGCCTGCCTTGCCCTGGGCAGGAAAGAAGCAAGGCAGGATTGGAAATCTGGCTTCCCCCCCATCCCATCTCCACGAGGGGAGCAACGTTCAAAGAGGAGTGCATCAGATGGAAGATCATTTCTGTCTCCAGAACCTGCACCAGCAGCCATGCTCGTGACTTTGAAGCCAGCCACCTCCTCCCCATTTGGGTTCCCTTGGGCTGCAAATGGAAGGCTTTTGGATGCAGTGCTAAAGAGTGTGGTAAGGGCCCTTGGGGAAACACAGGCCCATGTGAGACCCCTTAAAGTTGGGAGGAGTAGAGCCATATGGCCTCCCACCCTGTGCACCTGGTTCCAAGGCATTACATTTTTGGCGATTCCATGCTTGAATTTGAGCCAATTTCTTGGAGAGATCCAGAAGCAGGTCCCAGATTGGGAGAGGAGACAATAAGAACAGCTTCTGAGAGTAGGGAAAGCTCTAATCACCAGGATGAAACAAGGTCAGAGGGCCAAACACAGAAAATGTGGGGGGGAGGGAAAGGCGGGGGAAGAAAAAGAATTCTTCCTATTTTGGGGAGGAAGCCCAGCTGTCTGAATCAGAGTTAGGAGATCAAATAATTATAACAGATTTATTCTATTTTATTGAGAGTGGACTCTTTCAGTCACCGTGCTCGGGAGGTCTGTGGCTGCCCTAGATATGTAACCACATAGCCCTTTTTATATTTCCTGAGAAGATCTAATAAGAGAGAAACAGGAATTTCCAGGTACATCTAAAAGACTAGGAAAGTGCCAGGGGAGTGTAAACTGCAGGAGGCAGCTAGGAAGGTTGGAGAGGAAGAAAGGAAGTCTGCTAGGAAGAAAGTCTCTAGGGATGAAAGGTTGTTTATATGCCAGTACCATTCACTCCTTAGCCCAGAGGTGGGCAAACTACGGCCTGGACTGTCCTGCCCATCCCTTGAGCTCCCGGCAGGGGAGGCTAGCCCCCAGCCCCTCCCCTGCTGTCCTTCTTCCCCCGCAGCCTCAGCTCGCTGTGCCGCCAGAGCTCTGGGTGGCAGGGCTGCGAGCTCCTGCCAGGCAGCGTGGCTGCGAGAGCCGCTGGCCGGCCTCAGTCCTTCAGACTGCGCAGCAGTGTGGCTGGCTCTGGCTGGGTGGCATGGCTGCCAGTCATGGTGCTCTGAGCAGCATGGTAAGGGGGTGAGGAGCGGGGAGTTTGGATAGGTGTGGGAGTCCCGGGGGGCCTGTCAAGGGCGGGGATGTGGATAGGGGTCGGGCCAGTCAGGGAGCAGGGGGGGCTGAATAGGGGGTGGGGTCCCGGGAGGGAGTGGTCAGGGGACAAGGAGCGGGATAGTTGGATGGGTTGGGGGTTCTGAGGGGAGCAGTCAGGGGGTGGGAAGTGGGCAGGGGCCAGGCTGTTTGGGGAGACACAGCCTTCCCTACCTGGTTTTGGAACCCCGTTGTGGCCCTCAGGCCAAAAAGTTTGCCCACCCCTCCCTTAGCCTCTCTACTGAGATAGCTAGCACGGGGGCTAATTTTGATGGTATTTGTATTGTTTACAATACAGAGACCTATTGTTGGGAACTAGAGAGACCACAAACTCATTTCACATCATCATGTGGTCAGTTGGGTCATGACTGACCTGCAGTAGAGCTGACAGGCCCCATATCTCGTTATCAAGTCCCTAAACCATTGAAACTTTAGCAGTGGGTGCATGACATTGTGTAAAATGGGGGTTTTGCTTCATTCTTCACTATTATTCCTTGTGGAATCTGCTTGCACAGTGCACAACCTATTGTAGGTTTCAGAGTAGCAGCTGTGTTAGTCTGTATTCGCAAAAAGAAAAGGAGTACTTGTGGCACCTTAGAGACTAACAAATTTATTAGAGCATAAGCTTTCGTGAGCTACAGCTCACTTCATCATCGGATGCATTTGGTGGAAAAAACAGAGGAGAGATTTATATACACACACACAGAGAACATGAAACAATGGGTTTATCATACACACTGTAAGGAGAGTGATCACTTAAGATAAGCCATCACCAACAGCAGGGGGGGGAAGGAGGAAAACCTTTCATGGTGACAAGCAGGTAGGCTAATTCCAGCAGTTAACAAGAATATCAGAGGAACAGTGGGGGGTGGGGTGGGAGGGAGAAATACCACGGGGAAATAGTTTTACTTTGTGTAATGACTCATCCATTCCCAGTCTCTATTCAAGCCTAAGTTAATTGTATCCAGTTTGCAAATTAATTCCAATTCAGCAGTCTCTCGTTGGAGTCTGTTTTGAAGCTTTTTGTTGAAGTATAGCCACTCTTAGGTCTGTGATCGAGTGACCAGAGAGATTGAAGTGTTCTCCAACTGGTTTTTGAATGTTATAATTCTTGACGTCTGATTTGTGTCCATTCATTCTTTTACGTAGAGACTGTCCAGTTTGGCCAATGTACATGGCAGAGGGGCATTGCTGGCACATGATGGCATATATCACATTGGTAGATGCGCAGGTGAACGAGCCTCTGATAGTGTGGCTGATGTGATTAGGCCCTATGATGGTATCCCCTGAATAGATATGTGGACAGAGTTGGCAACGGGCTTTGTTGCAAGGATAGGTTCCTGGTTAGTGGTTCTGTTGTGTGGTGTGTGGTTGCTGGTGAGTATTTGCTTCAGATTGGGGGCTGTCTGTAAGCAAGGACTGGTCTGTCTCCCAAGATCTGAGAGAGCGATGGCTCGTCCTTCAGGATAGGTTGTAGATCCTTGATGATGCGTTGGAGGGGTTTTAGTTGGGGGCTGAAGGTGATGGCTAGTGGCGTTCTGTTGTTTTCTTTGTTGGGCCTGTCCTGTAGTAGGTGACTTCTGGGTACTCTTCTGGCTCTGTCAATCTGTTTCTTCACTTCAGCAGGTGGGTACTGTAGTTGTAGGAATGCATGATAGAGATCTAGTAGGTGTTTGTCTCTGTCTGAGGGGTTGGAGCAAATGCGGTTATATCGTAGCGCTTGGCTGTAGACAATGGATCGAGTGGTATGATCTGGATGAAAGCTAGAGGCATGTAGGTAGGAATAGCGGTCAGTAGGTTTCCGATATAGGGTGGTGTTTATGTGACCATCGCTTATTAGCACCGTAGTGTCCAGGAAGTGGATCTCTTGTGTGGACTGGTCCAGGCTGAGGTTGATGGTGGGATGGAAATTGTTGAAATCATGGTGGAATGCCTCAAGAGCTTCTTTTCCATGGGTCCAGATGATGAAGATGTCATCAATGTAGCGCAAGTAGAGTAGGGGCATTAGGGAACGAGAGCTGAGGAAGCGTTGTTCTAAGTCAGCCATAAAAATGTTGGCATACTGTGGGGCCATGCGGGTACCCATCGCAGTGCCGCTGATTTGAAGGTATACATTGTCACCAAATGTGAAATAGTTATGGGTCAGGACAAAGTCACAAAGTTCTGCCACCAGGTTAGCCGTGACAGTATCGGGGATACTGTTCCTGACGGCTTGTAGTCCATCTTTGTGTGGAATGCCCCTAATGTGCATTTACTGCTGGAATAAGAAATGGGTAGGAAAACAAAAACGTTTAACTTACCTGAATAGCAGATGGTGAGACAACCAGGCCCCTAAAACCTATGTAGGCTATTAAATAAATGGCCTGATTTTTCAAAATAAAGAAGTGGCCTGTTGAAGTCAGTTGGAACTGCTGAGTACTTAGCATGTTTGAAAATCAGGTCATCTATTCAGGAACCTATAGATGAGATTAAATGTCTAATTTGAAACACCCGTTTTTGAAAACATTGGCACCTATTCCTGGATTTACCTTGAGCAAGTCACTTCACCTCTCTGCATCTCAGTTTAGTGAAAGGGGGTAATAATGCTTGCTCATCTTTGTATAGTGTTTTGCAGTCTATGTATGAAAAGGGCTCTACAAGAATTAAGTAATATTAGTATATTCTTATAAGCTGTGAACAACAACAAAAAATCAACAAATTAGTATTAGGTCCAGACAAGTGGTTTTCAGTATTAGTGGAAGGAGCTTCAGAAGCCATTGAGAACATTGATTTCATCCCAGATGGTGTCCCAGAGGGAAGTTTTGTGGCATCAGTTAACTTGTAGGTGACTCACACTGCCAGCCCAGGGTGAGAAATTGGCAGTTTGCCACATGCACAAGAAGAATGAGCCAAAATAGGAACAATGAGAGACAGAGAGAATGAGGTGTCTTCACATGAAGAAAAAATAATACATAGGGGTTCTTGGGGAGCTGTTTTTAAATGGGTTAGGAACACGACTACGTGCTTTGCTGGCAAGTAATTTCTCAGTCACATTTGTAAAAAAGAAAACCCATTTAGAAATATTCTACTATCCTACAGCACTAGATGCCAGTTTGTGCTGTAGCATTTTTGTAAGTTAGTGTTTGGGGCCATCACTGTAGAACGTGGAGATTTATTTTATTTTAAATAAAGACTCTGTAAAGTAGAAGGGCCACTTTCAGCTGAACCTATGCAGAACTCCTTCACCTTGTGGAATTCTGAAAATTTGGGCCGAAATCAGTACACCATATCCAAATACCCCTGGTTTTTGAGATGTACCTATCCAAATTTAATGGCTTGGGTTTATTTCTACTGCAGATAGGAAACCCAATGGACTGCATCCACTGGGGTTATGTGATTCCAGAGAAGCTGGCCATGCTACTCTGGGTGGTAGCAGCAGTGATGCTAGGCAATGCTCTCAGTGCAGAATTTCCAGCCTGGAAGTTAAGAGGCATGGAGAGTGCTTGGAAGACCATGGAAGCTGAGGCTGAACCTCGGTTATTCTGCTGTGTATCAAAGCAGAGTGTGAAGACCCGTTGGTTGTAATTGGGATAATGTAGCTGCTTATGTAGGTCTGATTTAGGGCTCAACCTAAATCATGCTGAAATCAATAGGAGTCATTTCATTGACTTGAATAGGAGTTGGAGCAGACCCATAGCTGATAGACATATATGTGTTTGTTAAATTTTTGAAAAAGGCTTGAATCAGCTTTCAGTCTCAGGTGCTAATGTTTCATACAGCTTTTGCATCTGTGCAATTAGGGGTAATTACGTTTGTAAACCAGATGTTCTGCAAATTTGCACTGCGATATGACTGGATGTTTCTGGCTGCAGAGATGTACTCTTGGGGGCATTTGGTTTTGGTATTTTTAATGTAAGAGAATTGCAAATTTCCACACAAATAGATTCATCCAGCTAGGAGCATAAAAAAGGAGCTTAAGATCCCATAGATAAAACCAGACTTTAATCAGTAAACATCTGCTGAGCTCTTCAGCAGCAACAGTATTGCCTCGAGTTTGTTAAGCTGTTTAGTGCTGAGTTTTTGTTTTCCAGGGTGTTTTTAGTGTCATTTGTAATTCAGGTGATGGAAGGGGAATAATGAAGGCTGAAATTTTCACTCTTCTCTCCTGAAACAAAATAGAAAATTTTGCATCTCAAGCCTTCAAGGGAAGTAGGAATTATACCACTGTTAATCTGCATTCTAAAGTGTGCTAATACACTTCACACTGGAGAAAGAAATGGAGTTTTAAAAAAAGTCAAAGTGGAACATGAACAAAGAATGTGGATGTAGTTCTAGAATGATTTATGATTTCTGTTTTATAAACACAAAATATTCTCAAAAGTTTTTTAGTCTTGGGATGTTGTAACTCACTTCCCCACTTTGCCACATATATACAAACACATATACTTTTGGTGGTGTAGCTCTAGAAAGGCTTTCTCAAACTTCATTGCACCGCGACCCCTTTCTGACAACAAAAATTACTACATGACTCCAGGAGCAGGGACTGAAGCGTGAGCCTGCCTGAGCCCCATTGCCCTGGGCAAGGGGTGGTGCCAAAGCCCCACCACCCTGGGTGCAGGGGGCCAAAGCCCAAGGAGAAAGGCTTCAGTCCCAGGTGGGGGGGGTCTGTAACCTGAGCCCCACCACCCAGGGCTGAAGCCCTCGGGCTTCAAACCCAGGCGGTGGGGCTCAGGCTTCGGCTCTGGCCCCGGGAGCCCCAGCAAGTCTAATACCAGCCCTGGCAACCCCATTAAAAAGGGGTTGCAACCCACTTTGGGGTCCTGACCGACAGTTTGAGAACTGCTGTTCTATTTGTTTCTATATTATTAAGTGGCTATATCATTTCAACACTATCAAATGGAAGACTCATTGAAATGGAAAAAAATTAAATCCGGCTCTTTTTATGAAGCAAATATACCATATTAAATATTGTGAGCAAATGTCCTTGCTGTGATACTGTTTAGGTGCACCAGCACTTCAGAGACAACAAGGATGAAAATAACTGGTCCTCAACTTGGTATACCCACCTATTCAATTAGACCCTCAAGGTGACGGGTCTCCTTTAAAGCCAGCTTTTACTTAGTAAATCCTTCCCGTATTAGTTTTGGTTTTTTTACAACATCCAAGAGATATACTTTGGCAAGCAACAATAGCTTCTAGCAAGGAACCAGAGATGACAACACGTAAAAATAATGACTTTTAAAACTTCATAGGACCATATATGGAACAAAATATTTTCAAAGTAAACTCAGTTCTGGTCCAAAGTGTCCATTTCTGATTCCGTCTCAGCTTTACTAAACTATGGTCCAGTCCTGCAAGATGCTGAGCAAACTGGTCTATTAAAGTCAATGGAAGATGAAAGCCGTTCATTATCAAGATCTAGTGAGTCACAAATTTAGTAGCCACTTCTGTTGTAAAGAAATATGACAGGTTTCAGAGTAGCAGCCGTGTTAGTCTGTATTCGCAAAAAGAAAAGGAGTACTTGTGGCACCTTAGAGACTAACATTTATTTGAGCATAAGCTTTCGTGAGCTACAGCTCACTTCATCGGATGCATTCGATGCATTCCACCCACCCGCACCCCCTCCTGCACCCCAATCCCATTCCCCAGCCTGGAGCCCCCTTCTGCACCAAATTCCCTCCCAGAGCCCACACCCCTCACCCTCTCCTGCACCCCAACACTCTCAACCAGCCCAGAGCTCCCTCCTGCACCCAAACTCCCTTCCAGACTCCACACCCCCTCCATTAATATAGTAGAAATGTGCGGCCCGTGACTACTTACCAAAATTATTGGAGTGGCCCCCTGCGAAAATTATTGCCCACCCCTGCCCTAGAGGGTTTCAAAATTTGGTGTTTAGTTCTTAGACTCCTTTACTCTCCAGCCCCAGCTAAGCTGCAGAAGTGCTTGATAGACAGCCAGTAAGTGAGTTGCTGTAGTTCTCTCCCTCTGCCTTGATGACAGCTGGAGCGTGCAGAGGAGGATATGGGTTCCATCAGTGCGGTGTTCCTTTGTGGTAGAAACAACTTTCAATTCATGGTGAGATGCATAGGCGCTGACTCCATGGGTGCTCCAGGGCTGGAGCATCCACGGGGAAAAATTAGTGGGTGCTCTAACTCACCAGCAGCCAAGCTCCCCGCCCCACCTCACCGCCACATCCCCGTTCCTCTGCCTACTTCCCAGCGTTTGCCACCGCAAAACAAGCTCCAGGAGGGAGGAGTGGGAATGTGGGACGCTCAGGGGAAGAGGCGAGGCCAGGGTGGGGATTTGGGGAAGGAGTCAAATTGAGGCAGGGAGGGGGCGGAGTTGGGGCGGCGATTTTGGGGAAGGGTTGGAATGGGGGCGGGGCGGGGTGGAGTCAGGGCAGGGCTGCGGGCAGAGGGGCGTCAAGCACCCACCGGCACCAGCAGAAGTCGATGCCTATGGAGACACTTTAATATTTTTAGTACCTGCTGGGCAATTTATTTTCTTCTTTATCCCAGAGTCAGAAAAGCCCTTGTAAAACTCAGAAGCTTAGCTACTGACTGTCAGCACCAGGAGCTGAACTTGAAATCTGTTGGAGCCAAAGGTCTCCAAGGTTAACCCAGCAGCTCTCAGGGGCACTGGGATATTTCCAGACATAGAATCATTAATCTTCAGAGTATGCAAGACCTTGATTTAACCTCTGAGCCCACTATGATCTCTGTTGTCATGCTGATATATTATTGGTCATTGTAAGAAGTCCAGTTTAATCCCAAAACAGAATTTAATTTATGTCTGTCAATCCTGAGACGTGAGACCAATCCATGAGAGTACCTTCCCTCTTATAGTATGACTGTTTACTTTGCTTAAGAACCTTTGGTGAAGGATCTTGTGAGAGGCTTTCTGACAGTTCAGGTACACTCTATCAGCTGGATCACCTTTGTCCACGTTTTTGATCTCCCTCACTAACAGATTGGTGAGGCATGATTTCCTTTTACAAAAGCTGTGTTGACTCTTCCCCAACATATTGTGTTCATCTGTGTGTCTGATAATTTTTTTTCTTTACTATAGTTTTCAATCAGTTTGCCTGGTTTCAGCAGTTTCAATCAGTTTCAATCAGTGAGGCTTACCCGCCTGTAATTGCCAGGGTTAGCTCTGGAGCCTTTTAAAAAATCAGTGTTACATTAGCTAGCTGCCTGTCATCTGGTATAGAGGCTGATTTAAGCAATAGGTTACATACTACAGTTAATAGTTCTGCAATTTCACATTTAAGTTCCTTCAGAACGCTTAAGTGAATACCATCTGGTTCTGGTGATTTATTACTGTTTAATTTATCAGTTTGTTCCAAAACCTTCTTTATTGACACCTCAGTCTGGGACAGGTCCTCAGATTTGTCACCTAAAAAGCATGGCTCAGTTGTGGGAATCTCCCTCACATACTCTGCAGTGAAGACTGATTCAAAGGATTCATTTAGCTTCTCCACAACAGCTTTGTCTTCCTTGAGTGCTCCTTCAGCACCTTGATCATCCAGTGGCCCCACAGAATTGTTAGGCAGGCTTCTTGTGTACATAAAAAAAAAAATCCTGTTAGTTTTTGTGTCTTCTGTTAGTTGCGTTTCAAATTCTTTTTTGGCCTGCCTCGTTATACTTTTTTATTTGACTTGCCAGAATTTTTTGAACCCCATTATAGTTTTCGCTATCACAATATCAGCAGGCAACGAGTTCTGCAGGTTGACTATGTGTTGTGTGAAGAAGTCTTTCCTTTTGTTTGTTTTAAACCTGTTACCTATTAATTTTATTCGGTGACCCCTAGTTCTTGTGTTATGTGAAGGAGTAAATAACATTTCCTTAGTCATTTTCTCCGCACCAGTGAAGATTTTATGGACCTCTAGGATATCCCCCCTTAGTTGTCTCTTCTCCAAGATGAAAAGTCCCAGTCTTTTTAATCTCTTCTCATTCAGAAGCTGTTCCAGATCCCTCATCATTTTTGTTGTGCTTCTCTGCATCTTTTCCAATTCCAATATATCTTTTTTGAGATGTGGCAACCAGATCTGCATGCAGTATTCAAAATGTGGGTGTACCATGGATTTATATAGTGGCATTATGATATTTTCTGTCTTACTATCTATCTCCTTCCTAATGGTCTTTAACATTCTGTTAGCTTTTTTGACTGCTGCTGCACATTGAGTGGATGTTTTTAGAGAACTATCCACAATGACTCCAAGATCCCTTTCTTGAGTGCTGACAGCTAATTTAGACCCCATCGTTTTGTATGTATAGTTGGGCTTTATGTTTTCCAATGTGCGTTACTTCGCATTTGTCTCCATGGGAAAAGCTGAAATGCTGCTATATGCAGATGATATAGCAATAAGTGTGTCCTCAAAAGAAAACCTAGAGGAAACTGTAAACTAGTGGTATGACCAGCTAAGCAGGCATGGAACGAAAATGAACATGACGAAGACTGAGGTCTGTGGGTCAGTAGAGGTGCCACAGGAAATGGGATATAGAGATTAATAGACTGCGACTAAACCAGACTGACCAGTTCAAGTACCTGTGTGGGTAGTTTATGGAAGATGGTGAGCTTGAATGTCAGATACAGTCCAGTCTGGGGAATGCTGAAATTGTGTGGAATAACGTCTCAGGTGTTGTATATGCCACTGAGACTGAAAGCTCAGTTGTGTAGAACTATGATGCGCCCAGAAACACTGTACGGTGAAGAAATATTGGTGGTAAAGAGAAGACCGGGTCAGTGCCTACAGGTGTTCTGAATGGGATGTCTGCTCAGTCACAAGAGTTACGTGAAGGGACAGATTGTAAAATAAAAGCATTAGGATGGAAATCAAAGTTTATGATGTGGCTGACAAAATCTAGGAAACTTGACTTTGCTTGTTCACATACATACAGAAGATGAATGAAGAGGATCTGGTGAAGATAGCGTGGCAGGAGAAGGTGGTAAGAAAGAGACCCCCAGGAAAGCCGAGGAAGCGGTGGACCGTTTGAATCAAAGATGATGATAAGCAGGTGGACCTTAGTGTTGCCTCGGACTGACAAAGATGACGGATGCTTGCAAGACAACCTGGCCCCAGATGATAAGATAAGGGAAAGAAGAAGAAGGTGGCCCAGAAAATGTGATCTAATACATCAAGCTGGATTACAGTGCCAGATCAGTCTACATGCAAGAAATTACAATGCATCTGTTTACTCAAAGGAAAAATCAACAGGCATTTGTGGGGCTTCGTCAGCATTATTCAGGCAGTGTTGTGTGCATATGGAGTGGCACTGATGAATGTACAGTATAACTCACCATGCTGTTACATGTCTAACAGAGAAAGGAAATGGCCGACAATGAGTACAGTGAGTCATTCAGGTGTAAATCATTCCTTCTTCTTGTGCCTACTGACTTTTAGAAGACATGGTGAACTGAATTTGAACAGGTTTCAGGGTGGTAGCCGTGTCAGTCTGTATCAGCAAAAAGAACGAGGAGTACTTGTGGCACCTTAGAGACTGTGTGTGTGTGTGTGTGTGTGTGTGTGTGTGTGTGTGTGTGTGTGTGTATATGTACAGAGAACATGGGTGTATGGTTTTTTCATGTTCTCTGTGTGTGTGTGTGTGTGTATATATATATATATATATATATATATATATATATATATATATATATATATATATATATATATATATACAGAGAACATGAAAAAACCATACACCCAATGTTCTCTGTACATATATGTCTTCCTACTGTATTTTCCACTGCATGCATCTGATGAAGTGGGTTTTAGCCCACAAAAGCTTCTGCCCAGATAAAATTGTTAGTCTCTAAGGTGCCACAAGTACTCCTCATTCTTTTTGCTGAATTTGAACAGGAATTCCTAAGACAATGGTCCCCAAACTTTTTACCTTGTGCTCTCCCTTCACTTCTTCCCACCCCCTGGAGCTGGGGCCAGGGCTCTGGGTGGTGGGGATGCAGACAGGGGTGGGAGGCAATGGCGGGGGCCATAGCTGGGGGTGGGAGTGGAGCTGCGCTGGCAGCCAGAGCCCTGGGTGTGGGGCTGGCAGCCAGAGCCCTGGGTGCAGGACTGGGAGCAGAGCTCTGGGTGTGTGGCCAGGGCGAGGAGCAGAGCTGGGTGGCACTCCCTCCCCACTCCTGTGGTGGCTGGCCTGGGCCCTAGCTGTGCCCCCCTGAACATTCCTCC
Organism: Dermochelys coriacea; assembly: GCF_009764565.3. Lineage (NCBI taxonomy): Eukaryota > Metazoa > Chordata > Testudines > Dermochelyidae > Dermochelys > Dermochelys coriacea. The sequence continues at coordinate 97,089,664 of NC_050075.1, forward strand.
ATGCCCCCTAAGGGGGGCATGCCCCACGGATTGGTGACCTCTGTCCTAAGAAGTCATGACAAAACTTCTAGTAATTTAAAAGTACAGATGCTGCACTCTGCAATGTGGTCCAGGAGATATAGCATTGTACTGGGAGTCTTGAGAGCTGGGTTCTTTTCCTGGATTTGTCTATTGACTTTATGGCCTTGGGCTAGTCACTTAACCTCTGTGTGCCTCAGTGTATAATATGGGAATAATAATAGTGCTTTCCAAGCTTTGTAAAGCACTATGAGATGTACGGATGAAAATTGCTATATAAGAGCTAAGTATTATATAATGATGTTTCATAATGGTATAGAACTTGCTGTTTTCCTATGGCGGCTGCCAAGATTATGTAGGGAGTTATCTCTCGACGTAGCTGCAAGCAGTCTGAGTTGAACCCAGTCTTCACACGGTGTTCATCATAGATATTGGCTACTGAGGAGGCTCTTTATCCTCTCTTTGTAGTGTGCACCTCGGTCCTTTAACTCTGCTGTTGCTGTGAAGTCATAGCCAGCTCCTCTATCTCCACCGTATACCTGAACCTCTTCCATCTCTGTGGTTATTTTCAGCATTCCTATAGTTATTTTGCATCTACAGAATATCTGTATGATTATTAACCGTGCAGGTGTGGGCTTTGTCTAACATAACTGAGCCACAGCTTCAGTTTGAAACTAGATTAAACAGTGACCTGCAAGTCCTCTGACATTCTGTTGTCTGTTAACTTTCCATTATAATAAGAAATTCTTTATCCATATATGTTGTGCTGCTCTATGTCTTCAAAGCTCTCGGCAGGTGTTCACTAATTAAGTCTCCCAGCAGCCCTGAGAGGTGTGTTTATAAATATTATTATTATTCACATTTTACAAATGGAAAAATGTAGGCAGAGTGGTTAAAGCCAACATTTTCAAAAGAGGCCAGGAATATATGCCGAACCTCCAAGCCCACAGATGCTACAACAATAGATCTGGAGGAAACTGCTGATTCTCCATTTGCAATGTGTTGGCATAACCTTGCCTCTCATCATGCACATGTGACTCCACATGTAGCATAGAAGCATCTGAAGTAGGCAATGAAAGAAACCAAAGAAAGAACAGATGTGAATAGATATAGTATGCCATTATCATTATATACCTGATCCAAGAAGCTGTACTGCCATTGTGCGGTAGGTGCAACAATCTACAGTCCCTTCCATACATGCAGAGAATGCTTTGTGTGGCACTTGAAATAGGATGCATAGTGTGCATGCATTGCAGCTTGCACCAGTTCAATCATGCCAATGTAAGTTTCAACCATGCAGTTCTCCAGTATAGATACATCCTTAGTACCTGTGGTATGGGTTGTTCTGGCTTCTTTCATTATAACCTTCCTGTAGTGAACCAGCACTTTCACAAGTCAAAATTTGGGACAACCTCAGCTGACTTTAGTAGGTTGCTAATCACTTAAAGGGCCTTCCTATAGACTGGCAAACAACAGCTTTACATTTGTAACCAAATCTCTATTGTTAGTCCTTATCTCTCACTGTGAAGGTTTTTGAAGGTTAATGGGCAGACCTGGAAAAAGGCCATGAATGTCACTGAGGAAATGAATGCACTGAATGCATCCGATGAAGTGAGCTGTAGCTCACGAAAGCTTATGCTCAAATAAATTTGTTAGTCTCTAAGGTGCCACAAGTACTCCTTTTTGAGGAAATACAGTGACCCTTCCCTGTGATTCTCCATCTACCCTCAGAGAGAGGGATACCAGCTCCACTTCGACCTGTCCCCAAACACCTGCTTTTATTTATATACACGCTTGTGCACATACACACACAGGTATAAAGCTCTTTGTTTGGAAATTAAAAGGTCACATGTCTTAAGAAATAGTTTTTCTAAGGCAGAAAAGAATATATTAAAAAATACTACTAAAGAAATTGCTCAGAGCATCTGATATGCAGATCCTTGTGGGGTCCCCGGATACCTCCAGAGGTCTTTAAAACTCCTTTGGAATGGTATTTGTCTTGAAGTAGAGATTCCAAATGGTGACAGTTACATCCGACGAAGTGGGTATTCACCCACGAAAGCTTACACTCCAATACGTCTGTTAGTCTATAAAATGCCGCAGGACTCTTTGCCACAGTTACGAATGACTGAATTGGTTTAAAACCCTCCGGCTTCTCCTAATACACAGAAGAGAGGTGGTCTTGTTAGAAAAGGATGATAGCAGTTTGACTCAGGAGACTGGGGTTCTTTTCCTAGCTATATCTTGGACTTCCAGAGTAACTTCGAGTAAATTGCCTAACCTCTTTTTGCCTCATTTTCCTCATCTGTAATCTCAGGATAAGAAGCCCCAACCAAGATCTGGGCACCATTATGCTAGGCACTGTACAGACACATAGTTAAGTCCCTTCCCTGAAGAGTTTATAATCTAAATAGACAAGACAGATTAAATGTGAGAGGAGAAATAGAGTTACAGAGAAGTGAAGTGACTTGCCTAATATCATACGGCAGGAAAGTGGTAGAACAGGAATAGAACTTGGGTCTCGAATCCATCCCAACCCAGTACTTTGTCCAGTAGACATCATGTTGCGTCTTCTAGATGCTGCTGTCTTTCCTTGCACTCCTTCAGATGACAAAGTACCACGTGGGAGGATGTTTTTATGGTATTTCGAGTCTGATAGCTGGAAAAGCTTATTCTCATGGCATATGCAGTCCAGCATTGTGTGAAGGTCAGAGTGTTTTTGTTCTTAAAATTTTTTGAGGTTCACCCATCACCAGTGGGAGCCTTAGCAGAGGCAGTTGGCACAACAAAAAAGAGAACGTCCAAAGTATAATTTAATGGTTTTTTAGGGCGGTTGGAAAAAACAGCCAAAGAGCATGGAGCAGAATCACTGATCAGCTCTGTATGGTGATTTCAGACTCTTCTTAGGCCAAGTGCAATAACAACTGTACGCTTCTGTAGAGCTAAAAGGGGTATGTTGGGACGTTCATTTTGATTCCTTAAACCACAGCAGCTGTCTGCTTTTATTAACACATTTCTACATTATCTTGTAATCTCATCAAACACTTGAATTCGTCCTGCTTTCTCTCCTAGATGATGGGAGTGTGGGAAGGTTTATTGTTTCAGAGACAAAGTTGTGGCCTGTGAAAGCAACTTTCCCCCCTGATTTGATGAAAGAGGCACAAAGCCAAGAATAACATGTTGTGCTGTTTATTGCTTGAATTATTTGTAGCTGTGTCTATAACAGAGATGCCAACATGTTTCATCTTTACTTAGTCCAAAATGTTTCACCTGGACTGATATACAGTTCTGGACCAGGCAGGGAGGTTTGACATAGGGAAGTTTTCCTTAGCGTGTAGCTGCTGCTGTGATTTTATTTCATTTTTTTCTCTCCCACAAGGAAAGGTCTGTTGTGAAGCTGTGCAGTAAACTTTTGTTTTCAGTGAATAGTTCAGATAATTAAAAATAGCCACTTGTGCTTGAATTCTGTGCAGACTTTTTCTAATGGCATCTTAGAGCATCTCTTGTATTTGGATGAATGGTTTTAAATAGAATAGAAAGAATTATATGGTAGAAAAATCAAAGGAAGGCCCCTTGGAGAACAATATCTTTTTCACTTTCAATTGATTTTAAACTGTGAAAATAAACTATATTAATATTTGTGGATGGAATATATCCTTGTTAATGCTCTCAAAGCTGTAAAATTTATGTAGCTGCCTTCATAAAAATTAGAGATCACAAAGGCCTGTTAGGTCATCGACTGCATCTGCCTGTGACCAGTGCAGGATTGACAGGAATGTTGAAATTGACATACAGGATCAGACCAGTGGCCTATCTGCTCCTATAGTCTGTCTCTGACAGAGTCCTGTACTAGATGCTTCAGAGGAAGGTGCAAGAAACCAAATAGTGGAGAGCTAGGGAATTGAGGGGAAGTTGCTTCCTAACCTCAATCCATTAGTGGTTGTTTTGGGCCCTGAAGCAGGAGGGTTTATATCCTATTTTAAAAAATCTTTATCCCATCTAATGTAACTGTGGATGTTCTTATAATCCATATAAGTGTTTAACCCTGTTTGGAAGCCCTAAATGATATCTGGTGGCAGTGAGTTCCACAGGCAAACCATTCACTGTGTAAACCAGGGGTCTCAAATACACGGCCCATGGGGTTATTTCCTGCAGCTGCCAAGCTCCTCTCCCCCCACGCTTCCCCACCCCACCCCCCAGGGCGCCACGTCCCTGCTCCTCTTCCTACATCCGGGCGATTTCCAGGAGGGAGGGGGGAGGAGCAGGGAGCTGTGTGCTCAGGGAAGGAGGCGGAGAAGAGGCGAGGATTTGGGAAGGGGTTGGAATAGGAACAGGGAGGGGGTGGAGTTGGGGTGAGGACTTTGGGGAAGGGTTTGGAATGGGGCGGGGAAAAGGTGGGGCAGGGACCTCATGGAAGGGGTGGAGTGGGGGGAGACCGGGGTGGGGCTTTTGTACCTGTATATGAAAAGGTGTCAGTGATGCGACCTTTGGGCCAATGTACTAGTCCTCATGTGGCCCTCGTGGTGATTCGAGTTTGAGATCCATGGTATAAACAGTGTTTTCTTTTATCAGTTTTAAATTTTCTGCCTTTCAGTTTCATTGATTGTTTCTTACTTATTGTCTCATGAGGGTAACTGGGAGCTCCTGAGTTATCTTCTCCATGCTGTTCAGAATTTTGTATACCTCTGTCACGTCCCCTCTTATTCATATCCTCTCTAAATTAAACAGTTTTAGGTACATTTATCTCAATGTGAGGAATCTTGAACTGCTGCTATCCATCCTGTACCTAGACTGTGAACTTCACCCTTGAGAGTTGTTAATCTAGCACCTTTCATGAACAATACACTCACTTTTCCACTGAATGCATCCGATGAAGTGAGCTGTAGCTCACGAAAGCTTATGCTCTAATAAATTTGTTAGTCTCTAAGGTGCCACAAATACTCCTTTTCTTTTTGCGAATACAGACTAACACGGCTGCTACTCTGAAACCTGTCACTTAAATAATGTTCGCAAAAAGAAAAGGAGTACTTGTGGCACCTTAGAGACTAACAAATTTATTAGAGCATAAGCTTTCGTGAGCTACAGCTCACTTCATCGGATGCATTAAATAATGTTGTTTGTCTTTGAAGTAAAATTGATTTAACCTTTTAATATAGTTTTTAAAACTTTTTATTGCTCTAGATGCAGATTACTTAATTTATTTTAAAAGCAGCTCATGAAATAGTGACTGTCTTCTTGGCTCAATATTTTTTTTGTATTTCTGATAATTGAGAAGATGGCTAATTGGCAACATGTTATCTTTCAAGTTGAAACTGATTTCTCTAACGTGCTTTTTGCGGTAAGTGAAATCCAAACTTTGGCAAAGCAATATTTGATAAATATGGTTCCTTAATTACTATTGTCCACATGCCCTGGTTTCACTTTTATTTAATATGAACAAAAATAATAAAATTTTCTACAAAAGAACTTGACTCAAGGTGAAATGGGTTAAACAATGGACCGGGGAGTGAAGATGCTTATGTTTCCACAAATAACAGTTTGTAGGTTTTTCAGAAATGTATGAAATAAGCCAAAAATGTTTCAGACCGAAGAGTGTTCTCTAAAAGCATGTAACGCTGTCACCCTCTTTTCATTATTTCTGGCACACAATAATTTTTCCCCATTTATTTTCAGACACTAAAAAAAAATTTCAGGGACAAATCCTGGTCTTGGAGGTGCATCTAGTCTCCCTTTGGTTTAAGCAGAAGTTGCACACATCTGTTTGATTCTTAGTGCCAAATTTGCCAAAATAGGCACTTCAGCTGTCACTGTTAGTTATCCCTTTGCAAACAGGTAATTGCAATTTTTTAGATCCATGTATGCGCACACACCCAAATGCCACATTTGCATTTCTGTGAGTGCTTTGCACACAGTTACCCATGCATGCCTACCTATTTCCACTTAGTCGCATATTTTGCAGGCTCGTTTTAGGTGTCTGTTGGTGGAAAATTTGTCCCTTAGTTAAGATCCACAATATAAAAGGGACTGGAAAACTGAAATGCCCATTTCAGTTGGTGAAACCAATTACTGATGCTTCCAGATGGCAAAATGACAACTGCAACGGAGCTGGATAGACGTTAATCAAAAGAGACACAGACTGCTTCCAGAGTTATTAAAAGTGCAATAACATTACTGAAGCCTTGATATGTCCTGATAAACCATATTTAAGGAAACAGATACTATCTGTCCTAGCCTGGCAGTTCTGTTATCTGGTACAGTGGACTCAGACAGAGTGGTTTCATCTCATTACCTTTCATCAGTGGGAATGTATCTTCAGCTTTGAATTTCTGAGGCTGTTTCAGAACTTGTGGTGCTATTCCTCCCGCTTTGTTTACTCTGCAAGAAGAAAAGGTAGAAAGTGAAGCATGCAGTCACATTTCTATAAGCATAGGTGAACTACTGTATTTATTTTTTTATTTCTCTGCACCCTTAACAGGGTGGTTATAATTAATTAGTCAATCCTGCTGATGCCTGAGAAGAAAGCGCTAGTGTTTCTCACCAACACATGCAAGAACAACAACAAAATCATCCATCATTATTTTCAGGCATATTTTATTGCCAGATAAACCAGGCAAATCATTTCTTTAGCCGTATCTCTCAGAAATATCAGAGTATGGCTGAGACCTTGCTTTACTTCTCTTTGTCATGTTCGAGACCAGGCAGAGCTGCCAGCATTTCATCTCTTGAAATCAGATGCAAAATTAAAAGCTTCTTAAAGAATCAGGTTAATGAAACTTAGAAAACTTGTTTTTAAACTACTGTAGTGGCTGTTGGGGTAATCTAAGCCTCTGAATTGCTTTTAGTTAGAGATAGAAGCGAGTGGCAGAACATGAATCTAGACTGAGGGTTTTTAAAAATACTTCCAAAGTGATTCTGGGTTTTAACTCAGGCCCAGCTTTGCTTTAGAGATTAAGGAGAAAGGATTTGTGAAACAAAACAAAAAGGAGGTTTTCCTCGCTACTGGCTATGTCTGGAGTAGAAATGGTATTTCACTATCAGTACATATCTTAAAGCAAATGTTTAGCAATAAAACAAAAGTCATGTTAACCTGTCCATCTGGGTAGACAGTAAAAGTTATTTCTGTCACTATATTTTAACACTGTCTAGCTCACCATTCTGTGCCATGATGAGCTAATATATGGTTTGGTCTTCTATTCCCTGCAAGGCTTAGGGAGCCAAAGCTATGCTGTGTTGGGGCAAACAAAGGGTCCAGTTCTACATAATGTGTGCACAAAAATTCCTCCCTTTTGACATCAGTTAGACAGTTGAGTGAATAAAGTATATAGGAGGTAAGGGTGAAGCACTGGTGAAGACTGGGGCTGTGGGGAAGTAGCCCAGGGAACTGTGGAATGGCAGTGCATGATTGCTATTCTTAGGATCCCTGGACTGAGACCTGGAGTAGTGGGTGGGTCTGGGTCCCCCCCATCAGTCACTGGGGAAGTGGCCTACAATTGGACAGTGATAGACCCCCCACAAGGGGATCTGGACTGTTAAAAGGCACAGCTGGAGAGCTAGGGCCAGCACAGACCAGAGTGGGCAAAGAGTCTCCAAGGAGGAAGCCTTAGGGGCATGGCCCCGACCAGGACCAGGAGCGCTTAAAGATGGGGAAGTCAATTATTTTTTGCCAAGGTCCAATTTCTTGGTCAAGGTATAGTCAAGATCCAGACTCCCGAGAAAATAATAAAAATAAACTAATGATAATAAGTAAATAAAAAGATTTAGAGGTCCATTCAAAAGTGTCTGGTGGTCTGGATTTGGCCCATGGTCTGCTTAATGACGACCCCTGGCTTAAAGACTTTGTTGGACTAATAGGAAGGACTGGAAGGAGTCTGTTTGAGTTGTGTTTCACACAGACTGTGTGTGACTCGGCCGGAGGGCTGAGTCACTAGAAACCATTAGAGAAATTGCCAGAGGGGTCACCACAGACTGGAAGAGGTGCAGACACATACCTAAACCAGTGGGTGCTCGTGAGAGGTGGGTGCCACTCCATTACAGATAGTAAAGAGGAAACAGCATTTTAGAAACAGTAGATATTTAATTATTATAGAAAGTCAAATCCTGCTGGAGAACTTGTACCATTGTAGGAACTGAGAAATATTTTGTATTAGTTTATTCATTTTTTCTTTAGGAAAAAGATTTGCCACATTTAAACTTTCAATCTAAAGGGTAACTGCCTACTATCACTTGTGTTTTATTACTTTAGCTGAAATAGTGGTTTAGAGTCAGTCCATTACACAAAAGTTTTACCACCCAACTGAGTTTTAATTGACCCTATTATTATTATAATGATGAGAATAATGTTCTAGTAAATCTTTTTTCCAGTTGCTGGTTTTGGCAATAAAATCAGGCTTGAACTGAAAAAGGAGAGAGAAACTCGGCCTTCATGGAAATCAGCTGCCCCTCTATTCTAAAGACTACAAGCTCCTCTTTTAACCTCTGACAGCATTCCCTAAATTGTGTTTCCTGTCTTTTCTTCCTTCCATTGGCTTTTTGCCTTGGAGGGAAGATGGCTTTTTAATGCAGCCACCAAAATTCACCAACTCGGAATCTCAATCCAATTAGTATGGTAGATTAGTTCTTAGAGTAGCAGCCGTGTTAGTCTGTATTCGCAAAAAGAAAAGGAGTACTTGTGGCACCTTAGAGACTAACAAATTTATTAGAGCATAAGCTTTCGTGAGCTACAGCTCACTTCATCGGATGCATTTGGTGGAAAAAACAGAGGAGAGATTTATATACACACACACAGAGAACATGAAACAATGGGTTTATCATACACACTGTAAGGAGAGTGATCACTTAAGATAAGCCATCACCAGCAGCAGGGGGGGGAAAGGAGGAAAACCTTTCATGGTGACAAGCAAGGTAGGCTATTTCCAGCAGTTAACAAGAATATCAGAGGAACAGTGGGGGGTGGGGTGGGAGGGAGAAATACCATGGGGAAATAGTTTTACTTTGTGTAATGACTCATCCATTCCCAGTCTCTATTCAAGCCTAAGTTAATTGTATCCAGTTTGCAAATTAATTCCAATTCAGCAGTCTCTCGTTGGAGTCTGTTTTTGAAGCTTTTTTGTTGAAGGATAGCCACTCTTAGGTCTGTGATCGAGTGACCAGAGAGATTGAAGTGTTCTCCAACTGGTTTTTGAATGCTATAATTCTTGACGTCTGATTTGTGTCCATTCATTCTTTTACGTAGAGACTGTCCAGTTTGGCCAATGTACATGGCAGAGGGGCATTGCTGGCACATGATGGCATATATCACATTGGTAGATGCACAGGTGAACGAGCCTCTGATAGTGTGGCTGATGTGATTAGGCCCTATGATGGTATCCCCTGAATAGATATGTGGACAGAGTTGGCAACGGGCTTTGTTGCAAGGATAGGTTCCTGGGTTAGTGGTTCTGTTGTGTGGTGTGTGGTTGCTGGTGAGTATTTGCTTCAGATTGGGGGGCTGTCTGTAAGCAAAGACTGGTCTGTCTCCCAAGATCTGTGAGAGTGATGGGTCGTCCTTCAGGATAGGTTGTAGATCCTTGATGATGCGTTGGAGAGGTTTTAGTTGTGGTCTGAAGGTGATGGCTAGTGGCGTTCTGTTGTTTTCTTTGTTGGGCCTGTCCTGTAGTAGGTGACTTCTGGGTACTCTTCTGGCTCTGTCAATCTGTTTCTTCACTTCAGCAGGTGGGTATTGTAGTTGTAGGAATGCATGATAGAGATCTTGTAGGTGTTTGTCTCTGTCTGAGGGGTTGGAGCAAATGCGGTTATATCGTAGCGCTTGGCTGTAGACAATGGATCGAGTGGTATGATCTGGATGAAAGCTAGAGGCATGTAGGTAGGAATAGCGGTCAGTAGGTTTCCGATATAGGGTGGTGTTTATGTGACCATTGCTTATTAGCACCGTAGTGTCCAGGAAGTGGATCTCTTGTGTGGACTGGTCCAGGCTGAGGTTGATGGTGGGATGGAAATTGTTGAAATCATGGTGGAATTCCTCAAGAGCTTCTTTTCCATGGGTCCAGATGATGAAGATGTCATCAATGTAGCGCAAGTAGAGTAGGGGCATTAGGGGACGAGAGCTGAGGAAGCGTTGTTCTAAGTCAGCCATAAAAATGTGGGCATACTGTGGGGCCATGCGGGTACCCATGGCAGTGCCGCTGATTTGAAGGTATACATTGTCACCAAATGTGAAATAGTTATGGGTGAGGACAAAGTCACAAAGTTCTGCCACCAGGTTAGCCGTGACAGTATCGGGGATACTGTTCCTGACGGCTTGTAGTCCATCTTTGTGTGGAATGTTGGTGTAGAGGGCTTCTACATCCATAGTGGCTAGGATGGTGTTTTTAGGAAGATCACCAATGGACTGTAGTTTCCTCAGGAAGTCAGTGGTGTCTCGAAGATAGCTGGGAGTGCTGGTAGCGTAGGGCCTGAGGAGGGAGTCTACATAGCTAGACAATCCTGCTGTCAGGGTGCCAGTACCTGAGATGATGGGGCATCCAGGATTTCCAGGTTTATGGATCTTGGGTAGCAGATAGAATACCCCAGGTCGGGGCTCCAGGGGTGTGTCTGTGCGGATTTGTTCTTGTGCTTTTTCAGGGAGTTTCTTGAGCAAATGCTGTAGTTTCTTTTGGTAACTCTCAGTGGGATCAGAGGGTAATGGCTTGTAGAAAGTGGTGTTGGAGAGCTGCCTAGTAGCCTCTTGTTCATACTCCGACCTATTCATGATGACGACAGCACCTCCTTTGTCAGCCTTTTTGATTATGATGTCAGAGTTGTTTCTGAGGCTGTGGATGGCACTGTGTTCTGCATGGCTGAGGTTATGGGGTAAGCGATGCTGCTTTTCCACAATTTCAGCTCGTGCACGTCGGCGGAAGCAGTCTATGTAGAAATCCAGGCTGCTGTTTCGACCTTCAGGAGGAGTCCACCCAGAATCCTTTCCGATGAAGTGAGCTGTAGCTCACGAAAGCTTATGCTCTAATAAATTTGTTAGTCTCTAAGGTGCCACAAGTACTCCTTTTCTTTTTGAGATTAGTTCTTGACTCTCTCTGTAACTACAGCACTTGTGAATCGAGTGTTTGTTTTTCATTGTAAGTTTTTGCTAGAATCAAAGGATTTCCTTTTTCTTATGATTTGGCTCTAGCTTGTTTTCATTGTTAACATGGTTCTTAAATTGTAATTATAATAGTTCTGCTAGGCACCTGTTACAGTGCTTCTGTAAGATAAAGTTCATTGTAAAATTTTTCATGGAGGCAGAAAGGCTGGAAATGGAATAATCCGATCTGTAGGGTTGAGCACTGTCTACAAAAGTTTTTTCTTTTTCTGGTGTGAATGTTAGTATTGTAATATAATATGCTGCATCCTATTCACCAGTAAGGCAAAGTGGAAAAAAAAGGGGTTATACAATCATAAACATAGCAGTAATTTACCTTGATTGTAGTCTGTCACCTATTTTCATTTTTGCAGAAAGTAATCCAATGTGTATTCTTGCTGTGAAGGGATAGCCTCATTTTCATTTCAGAACCACTATACTGTAAGGTGGCAGGACTCAAATTGATGCTCCCCAGTTTATGTGATTGAGATGGATGATCAAAGAAAAATGTTACTTGGAAATTGTCATGAGAAATAGCCAGAAATCACCATAGTGATCAGTAGCTCCACCCCTTCATGCTTCTGTCACATCCTTGGCATGTTTCAGAGTAGCAGCCGTGTTAGTCTGTATTCTCAAAAAGAAAAGGAGTACTTGTGGCACCTTAGAGACTAACAAATTTATTAGAGCATAAGCTTTCGTGAGCTACAGCTCACTTCATCGGATGCAAATGCATCCGATGAAGTGAGCTGTAGCTCACGAAAGCTTATGCTCTAATAAATTTGTTAGTCTCTAAGGTGCCACAAGTACTCCGTATCCTTGGCATGCTCCCTCCCATCCCTGACTTATCCGCAATTCCTCAGGGGAATCCCTGACTGTCTTCTCAGGGCAGCCCTTTGTACCATTTTAGTAGCAGGAAAAGGATGGAGCTGGGACTTGGAACTGGCCCTGAGGACATAAGATTAGTTCAGTCTCCACGGCTAATTCTAATCTTGGCTGTTGAGGCATGCCAAGAAGGGTGTCAAATGTAAGATGTGAGAAATATTTTATCTGCAAGATATTTTAAAATATTACTATAGGTTTTCTGTGCAGTAGATTGTATGTGTTGGCTGCACAGAATTTTAACTCAAGAACACCCAAAACACCTGACGGTACATTGACTTGTCAGTGGGAATTTAAGCCCTGATTTATACCTTGGGGTATGTCTACACAGTGATTTTAAAAAAACAAACAAACCCTGCCGCACTGAGTTGCAGAATCTGGGTCAGCTGACTTAGGCTGTGAGGCTTAAAATAGCAGCTTGGGCTCCAGCCTGAACCTGAATGTCTGTATTGCAGTTTTATAGCCATGCAACCTGAGCCTGTAAGCCCAAGCCCAAGTCAGCTGATCCTGGCCAGCTGCAGCCTTACGGTGGGTCTTTTATCACAGTGTAGACATACCAATAGAGTCCCAGAAGTAACTGGGACTTCATGGGTTATGAATGCAGAATTTAGCTCAGTGATGGTTGAACGCACACAATCCTGATATAGGAATTGGGTATGCCTTTTGACGGGCGAATTTCCCTAACCTAACAATTCTATCAATTCCCTAACAATTCCAATGTGGACTGGGAGAATACTAAAAGACACAGTAGGTGGACAAGAGAGATATTTACAGACAAAGCTACTACATTCAAAATATGGAAAAGTCTTTATTGCTTGGGGTGTAAGAAAAAAGATGTTTCAAAATGTACAGGATACTTTCCAGAAGATAGATACGTTTATTATATAGTTAAGTTTACATAATATAACATAAGTAATATAGCAAATGTGTAGACCTCTGAAGGAAAAAAGAAAGCTCCAGAGATATCTTTCTTTGTCCAAGCTTAGTTATGGCAAAATCTCTGAGGAACTGTTAAACTAAATAAAAATAAGGAGTCGGAAACCAAACAAAGAAGTGGTTAGAATTGCCGTCACCATCAAAATACTTTGCTCTTAAAGAGTATCTTTCAGTCAAGGATCTCAAGGCACTTGTAATTAAACTGTACATCACCCTTGTGAGGTAGGTAAATATTATCCACCTTTGACAGATGGGTTGCTAAATAGATATTCCCAACTGGGTATTAAGATAGTTGGTACCTATCACATTGCTTTCAATATGTGCTTCTCTTTGTTTTTAAAACTGACCCTCATACTATTAGAGATGACTGTCTCTGCATAAAGAAAAGGAGTACTTGTGGCACCTTAGAGACTAACAAATTTATTAGAGCATAAGCTTTCGTGAGCTACAGCTCACTTCATTGGATGCATTTGGTGGAAAATACAGAGGGGAGATTGATATACACACACAAAGAACATGAAACAATGGGTTTATCATACACACTGTAAGGAGAGGTTTCAGAGTAGCAGCCGTGTTAGTCTGTATTCTCAAAAAGAAAAGCAGTACTTGTGGCACCTTAGAGACTAACAAATTTATTAGAGCATAAGCTTTCGTGAGCTACAGCTCACTTCATCGGAAATGCATCCGATGAAGTGAGCTGTAGCTCACGAAAGCTTATGCTCTAATAAATTTGTTAGTCTCTAAGGTGCCACAAGTACTGCTTTTCTTACTGTAAGGAGAGTGATCACTTAAGATAAGCCATCACCAACAGCGGGGGGGAGCGGGGGAGGAGGAAAACCTTTCATGGTGACAAGCAAGGTAGGCTATTTCCAGCAGTTAACAAGAATATCTGAGGAACAGTGGGGGGTGGGGTGGGGGGGGAGAAATAACATGGGAAAATAGTTTTACTTTGTGAAATGACTCATCCATTCCCAGTCTCTATTCAAGGCTAAGTTAATTGTATCCAGTTTGCAAATTAATTCCAATTCAGCAGTCTCTGGTTGCTGGAAATAGCCTACCTTGCTTGTCACCATGAAAGGTTTTCTTCCTTTCCCCCCCTGCTGTTGGTGATGGCTTATCTTAAGTGATCACTCTCCTTACAGTGTGTATGATAAACCCATTGTTTCATGTTCTCTGTGTGTATATATCAATCTCCCCTCTGTATTTTCCACCAAATGCATCCGATGAAGTGAGCTGTAGCTCACGAAAGCTTATGCTCAAATAAATTTGTTAGTCTCTAAGGTGCCACAAGTACTCCTTTTCTTTTTGCGAATACAGACTAACACGGCTGCTACTCTGAAACCTGTCTCTGCATAGTTATCCTTGTGACTAGATATGTGCAGTAGATGAGGTGCAGCTTATAGTCTCTGTAATGGCTATAATGTGTGATGCACAAATTACAATGCTTTTAAGTCCTATAAAACCACTGCAGATTTCCTGCTTCTCTGAGGTTTTTTTTAAGCACAGATTATTTTATGCCTTTCCCTCCCCCCTTACATTTTTGATACATATTTACCTCCTTAACTCAAGCTTGACATATTTTGGGGTTTTGTGTTTTATATCAAGGAAGAAGACTTCCTGCCCCCCACTGCTTTTCTTGCAACATGTAAGCAGCATTACTGGAAACCTTGAAGCAGATTATATGTTCTTTCTCACTGATTTAGTTACGTTATGCATTCTTTTTGTTCTTGCAAAAAGAAAAGGAGTACCGGTGGCACCTTAGAGACTAACAAATTTATTAGAGCATAAGCTTTCGTGAGCTACAGCTCACTTCATCGGATGCATTTGGTGGAAAAAACAGAGGAGAGGTTTATATACACACACACACAGAGAACATGAAACAATGGGTTTATCATACACACTGTAAGGAGAGTGATCACTTAAGATAAGCCATCACCAGCATCAGGGGGGGGAAAGGAGGAAAACCTTTCATGGTGACAAGCAAGGTAGGCTAATTCCAGCAGTTAACAAGAATATCAGAGGAACAGTGGGGGGTGGGGTGGGAGGGAGAAATACCATGGGGAAATAGTTTTACTTTGTGTAATGACTCATCCATTCCCAGTCTCTATTCAAGTCTAAGTTAATTGTATCCAGTTTGCAAATTAATTCCAATTCAGCAGTCTCTCGTTGGAGTCTGTTTTTGAAGCTTTTTTGTTGAAGTATAGCCACTGTAAGATCTGTGATCGAGTGACCAGAGAGATTGAAGTGTTCTCCAACTGGTTTTTGAATGTTATAATTCTTGACGTCTGATTTATGTCCATTCATTCTTTTACGTAGAGACTGTCCAGTTTGGCCAATGTACATGGCAGAGGGGCATTGCTGGCACATGATGGCATATATCACATTGGTAGATGCGCAGGTGAACGAGCCTCTGATAGTGTGGCTGATGTGATTAGGCCCTATGATGTTTTATGTTTTTATGATTTTTGTTCTTGCTATCTCATAAATATGATTTGTAATCTCTCTACTAGGACTTGGATCTCCCATGTCTCCCAGAATTGGTCTCACAGACTAAAAATTTAAGGGAAGAAAATGCATAAAAGACCTTACAGATCCATCATTTTTCTTTTTTAAAAAAAGTCTCTCTTTTGGAAATGAGAAAGATCTTAAAATTTTATTGTTGTGATGTGATCTTTGTTTTCTAAAGAAAAATGTTTATTCCCCTTTCCTTCACATAATAAATATGTAATCAGTTTGCTTTCCTTTCCTTTTCTCTGATTTTTCCTTTTGGACAGTTACTGTCCCCAGTGTGGGTCTCACTGCTCTGGTATTTCTTCCATTCTTTACAAAGATATAAAGCAAGCTGTGAATTGATTACTGAAATTCCTTGGGGTGGTAGTGGTAGGTGAAAGTGAACTATCTAAGGGGAATATCTTGAGATAAATGCCCTTGCTGCTCTGAGAAAACTGAAAACGTTTGCCAGTTGCTGACACCAGTTCAATTTCATCAGCTGAGGCATTGTTGCCAGCATTGGTATAGACCACTTGCCAGCGTTTAAACCCTTCATTTAACCCCAGCTCAGGTGCTTAAAATATCAATGGCAGCTGGTACACTAAAGCTCCCAACATTGAACCAATATTAGCAGCAGTGGGAGGATTTGCAAAATGTTCCTAATTTAGACAAGGCCATGAAGTCTGTGTACCAGTGTCTTTTTTTGAATTCTAAGGTCTTGAAGCAACAGTCCAAGGTGAATAATGTGTTTTAATATATTTAGCAAAGGTTAATGAAAACCACAGAAAAATACCACAGAACAGAGGAGACAAATCTGTTGCTTATTTGGGAAGTTATTACACATCTGGAGCCAGGGAACAGATAGTTTGGATATGTTTGTAGATTTCCAGGGGTCCTTCTACAAATAAATCAGTGTTTTCTGTCATGTTCAGACTTGTATACTGTGGGGTATAAACTGTCTAGCAAAGGTTCTGAAGATGCATCACAAAGCAGCTGCCTTTGTGATTTATGTCTGATTCTGTTTTTTTTTAACTGCTGCCTGTGGTACTGCTGATGGACTAAGTCACATTTTACTGCTCCACATATCTTATTTCAGGGTTGGAGTTGAGCTCCATGTGATATGGGGGTCCAGATTTAAAGGAACCACCTTGAAAATGAGAGTGCTGATCTGCTGCAGTTCCCAGCTTTTGTTTAGCAATTCCTATCCTGACTAGACTTTGCCTTCATAAGTTCTGACAGGTGCATCCACTAGGAGTGCTTTCATTTGTTTAGCTTTAACTAGCCAGTGTGAGAGCGGCAGGTTGCATGTATGTGTGTGTCTGTGAATAGATATTGAAATTACAGTTGGTGGAGAGGACAGACAGGTACATTTTAATAAAACAGGAGTGAAAAAACAAGATGCGGCAGACTCCTTGTGAGGACTGAGATGCCATGAATACAGCAAATATCACTGGTGTTCTGCTCATGGGCTTCCTCTTGGGGCTTGTGGGAAAGATAGGCACAACTGGGGGGGAAGGGGTTTCCTCTCTGAGTGATCATGGGGAAGGGGAATTGGAAAGGACTGCCCTAAGTTGTAAGCTTGCCAAATGTTCTGTGACTTTTTCTGATGAAACTGTTGATTGATTTGCAATTTGATGATGGATTCAGGACTTTTACAGAGTATGGTGTGATTCATAAAAGAGAAGAAGGGGAAGAGTGTGTGTGTGTGTGTGTGTGCGTGCGCATGGACGCAGGGCTGTCCCTACCCATACGCAAAGTACACAGCTGCGTAGGGCACCAGGAAATTTGGGTCACCAAATTTCCTGGTGCTCTGCGCAGCTGCATGCTGCTCCAGCCTCTGCCCCGCCTCTTCCCCATGGCCCCTGCTCCGCCCCAGCCCCACCTCTTCCCACTCCTGTTCCGCCTCAGCCCCGCCCCCACTCCACCCCTTCCCCAAAGCCCCAGCCCTGCTCTGCCCTAGCCCCACTCCTTCCTGCCCCTGTCCACCCCAGCTACACCCCCACTTCCCTGAGGACTGCAGCAGGTCTGGGCCTGCACTCACCAGCGGCAGAAAGTGCAATGACCTGGCCCCAGCTGCGCCACCGGTGAGTGCTGGGGAGCGGTTCCCCCCTACCCCTCAAGCCAGCCCTCGCCACCCTGTGGGGGGGGGGGGCTGCGTAGGGCCCCAGAATAGCTAGGGATGGCCCTGCATGCACACGTGTTATGGGAAGTAGAAGTCAAGGCAAATAGGGGTAGCTGTAGGAAATGGGGCAGGAGAAATTGTAAACCTGTTCCAAATGGTCCCCGTTAATAAAAGATGCTAGTATATTAATTTAAGAGTTTATAGTATGAGAATTTGCTGCATATTTTGTGCAATAACAGCGGCGTAATTTCAGGATCACAGAAAATCATTCTGATGATCTCATTAGGATCAGGATTGTGTTTCACTATTTCTTTAACAATGCATGCTTTGTAGCAGGAGGTTTTCTTACCAAGAACTGTTGCTATCCCCTTCAGGCTTAATATATGTGATGCTGAGTGTTTTTTTTTTTCTTCACCAACACATCTGTCTGAAACATACAATATGTGTATAAATACCAGTGTCAATCATTAATGTAGCAGAGTAATGAGTTGTTAGTTTACCAGAGAAATCCAGTGGGATAGTGCAGGGATTAACAAGGCATCCCGGGATCTCAAAGTACTGTATTAAGTAATTGAACTTCTGTGAGGTAGGTCATTATTATCTTATTATTAGAAATGGGGATACGGAGGCACATGAAGGTTAAGTCACTTCCTCAAATTCACACAGCAAGTGAATAGCAGGGTAAGAGACATAATGCACACCAACTTCCTGCCAATTCCCACTGATCTAGTCATTGGGGCCAAAACCCTTCCTTGGATGAAATTACAGAGTTGCTTCGTGGGTCCTGTGCTTTCCTCCTTATTAACAAAAAGGGAAGCTACAATGTAAAGTTCTATGAACAGTATTTATTCCAGAATTGTACTTGGACTGGCTCTTATTTACAGAGCTGTTGTTTGAATTCTGGTCTCGCCTACAGTGTGATGGGCGCAGTACCCTGACACGGAGATGTGCTCATGCTCTAAAGAGTCCACAGTTGGAAATACTGGTGAAATAAGTATGCATTTATTTTTCAATAGGTTTACAATTTTACAGACATTCTTTCACAAACATTCTTTGCATGTTCAGAAGCATAATTTGTCAGAGGCCAGTTAGGTCTTAACAACAGTCTCTGGGGTTAGGATCTCATTATCTTTTCTCACCGAATGCCCCAAAGGTACTACTAACCACCAAATTTGGCTGCAGAGAGTATCCCTTATACTGGTTCCCATCCCACTATTAGAAGGGATGCTTTTTAGGCACTGACTTCATCATATACAGTCAATAGTCCCCTTGCATTGGAATGCTGCCAGATGCCAGTTGGTTTATATATCAATATATTTCCTGAATACAGAGCTGGCTAATGACAGATAATGTGGGACTCACAAGTGTGGTGACTTACATAGTGTGTGTTTTAAAACATTTCTAGTCACTTTCCATAAACCTTTTGAGTCTGGATGTTTGGCTCAACTTGTACTGAATCAAAGAATGGTGGGAAAGCTGTGGGGAGTCTGGCCTACTGCCATTTGCTCTAGTGTAAATCTCCTTCAACCCTCTCCTTGAACAGGAGCTGTGTGTGTTATGTTCTAACACAGAACTGTTATTCCCAAAACAGGCAGATTTAGGCATTGACTGGCCAGCTGCCACCTAGGGCCCAACATTTCAGAGGGGGCACCCATGACCCTGGGAGAAGTTCCACTTCAAGAAGAAGTCATCTAGCTCAAAGATCCCAAACTCTGGGAACTCATCCTCAGAGTACAGGAAGCACAAGGAGGCTGCTGGGTAGGAAGACAAGTTTCCCTGTCCTGATGAGGGGAAGGCGATTGAGGGAGAGAAAAGAGATGGGGGAAGGGAAAAAGAGGGGAGGATAGGACAACCTTCTTGTTTGCTGAGCAGAGGTGAATGAAACTTTTTTTTATCTTGCTCACTAGTACATCTAAAGTTGCCCTGTTTCCAAATGGTTTTACACGCGTTATGGGTTACTGCATGGAGTGGTAACTATGCTGGTACAGATGAAATACTTGGTGTATTTTGGTTCTGTTAGATGGACCACAGAGACAGTATCATATTATTCGCAAAATGAAAAGGAGTACTTGTGGCACCTTAGAGACTAACAAATTTATTAGAGCATAAGCTTTCGTGAGCTACAGCTCACTTCATCGGATGCATTTGGTGGAAAAAACAGAGGAGAGGTTTATATACACACACAGAGAACATGAAACAATGGGTTTATCATACACACTGTAAGGAGAGTGATCACTTAAGATAAGCCATCACCAACAGCAGGGGGGGGAAGGAGGAAAACCTTTCATGGTGACAAGCAGGTAGGCTAATTCCAGCAGTTAACAAGAATATCAGAGGAACAGTGGGGGGTGGGGCGGGAGGGAGAAATACCATGGGGAAATAGTTTTACTTTGTGTAATGACTCATCCATTCCCAGTCTCTATTCAAGCCTAAGTTAATTGTATCCAGTTTGCAAATTAATTCCAATTCAGCAGTCTCTTGTTGGAGTCTGTTTTTGAAGCTTTTTTGTTGAAGTATAGCCACTCTTAGGTCTGTGATCGAGTGACCAGAGAGATTGAAGTGTTCTCCAACTGGTTTTTGAATGTTATAATTCTTGACGTCTGATTTGTGTCCATTCATTCTTTTACATAGAGACTGTCCAGTTTGGCCAATGTACATGGCAGAGGGGCATTGCTGGCACATGATGGCATATATCACATTGGTAGATGCACAGGTGAACGAGCCTCTGATAGTGTGGCTGATGTGATTAGGCCCTATGATGGTATCCCCTGAATAGATATGTGGACAGAGTTGGCAACGGGCTTTGTTGCAAGGATAGGTTCCTGGGTTAGTGGTTCTGTTGTGTGGTGTGTGGTTGCTGGTGAGTATTTGCTTCAGATTGGGGGGCTGTCTGTAAGCAAGGACTGGTCTGTCTCCCAAGATCTGAGAGAGTGATGGGTCGTCCTTCAGGATAGGTTGTAGATCCTTGATGATGCGTTGGAGAGGTTTTAGTTGGGGGCTGAAGGTGATGGCTAGTGGCGTTCTGTTGTTTTCTTTGTTGGGCCTGTCCTGTAGTAGGTGACTTCTGGGAACTCTTCTGGCTCTGTCAATCTGTTTCTTCACTTCAGCAGGTGGGTATTGTAGTTGTAGGAATGCATGATAGAGATCTTGTAGGTGTTTCTCTGTCTGAGGGGTTGGAGCAAATGCGGTTATATCATATTGAAGTGTTCTCCAACTATTCAGGGGATACCATCATAGGGCCTAATCACATCAGCCACACTATCAGAGGCTCGTTCACCTGCGCATCTACCAATGTGATATATGCCATCATGTGCCAGCAATGCCCCTCTGCCATGTACATTGGCCAAACTGGACAGTCTCTACGTAAAAGAATGAATGGACATAAATCAGACGTCAAGAATTATAACATTCAAAAACCAGTTGGAGAACACTTCAATCTCTCTGGTCACTCGATCACAGATCTTAGAGTGGCTATACTTCAACAAAAAAGCTTCAAAAACAGACTCCAACGAGAGACTGCTGAATTGGAATTAATTTGCAAACTGGATACAATTAACTTAGGCTTGAATAGAGACTGGGAATGGATGAGTCATTACACAAAGTAAAACTATTTCCCCATGGTATTTCTCCCTCCCACCCCACCCCCCACTGTTCCTCTGATATTCTTGTTAACTGCTGGAATTAGCCTACCTTGCTTGTCACCATGAAAGGTTTTCCTCCTTTCCCCCCCTGCTGCTGGTGATGGCTTATCTTAAGTGATCACTCTCCTTACAGTGTGTATGATAAACCCATTGTTTCATGTTCTCTGTGTGTGTGTGTATATAAATCTCTCCTCTGTTTTTTCCACCAAATGCATCCGATGAAGTGAGCTGTAGCTCACAAAAGCTTATGCTCTAATAAATTTGTTAGTCTCTAAGGTGCCACCGGTACTCCTTTTCTTTTTGCGAATACAGACTAACACGGCTGCTACTCTGACATCAGTAATGTAGTCAGCCATGATTATGTTTGCATATTGGGTATTGTGGGGACAATGATTGCTAAGTTGATGACAAGTTGATTGCTAAGGCTGTAATAAGTAGATCCATATCCTCAGCTCGTATAATAGACATAACTCCATTGAAGTAAATGGCTTAAAAATCAGTTCATTTGTTTTAGTGTGGGTAGAGCTTTATAGTCCCTAAGGCTGTTTCTACACGGGCACTTTCGTCTTTAAAACTTTTGTCGCTCAGGGGTGTGAAAAAAACACACCCTGAATGACACAAGTTTTAACAACTAAAAACTCCAATTTGGACAGTGCTTTGTCATTGGGAGGAGCTCTCCCAGCAATGAAGCTACTGCCCCTCCTTGGGCAAAATGCATCCGATGAAGTGAGCTGTAGCTCACGAAAGCTTATGCTCTAATAAATTTGTTAGTCTCTAAGGTGCCACAAGTACTCCTTTTCTCCTTGGGGGTGGTTTTATTTTGTCGTCAGGAGAGCTCTCTTTTGGCGACAAAGAGCGGCTACACTGCTTAGCTTACAACGGCAGCCCAGCTGCGCTGCTGTAGGGTGCACAGTGTAGACATAACCTTAGTTACTGTACACGGCAAGGTACTTGGTCTCAGCTAAGTACAGCCACACTTCCCTTTAAGGCTTATTTCTTCAGCAGTACCAGCAATGAAGGTGAATGCCAAATGGAGTGAGGTCTATGTGCTCATCCACAGATTCCTGTTCAGTGTAATGTATATCATGGAGTCAGCAACCGGTCTCTGGGTATCCTCAGAAAGTGAACTTGGGCTTTTATCTCTGTTTACTTGAACTGAGCCGACTCAACAGATTTCCAAGTGGTGATATTAAAGAGCAGCATGAGAGGGTGAAGAGTCCAGCTGAGTGAAGAGTTCAGGAAATGCCTTGATTTCAGTTCGTAGAGTCTGTCAAATTGGATTCTTGACAGATGGAGAGAATAGAAGTTGGTTTATGTCAGGAGACTGAGTTTGCAGCCAGCAAGAAATCAGAGGGAACAGACAGTGCAAGAAGGGAAGCTGGAGGAATGGTGTTGGGTATTTTGTGTTGTATTTTGTTGTGTGTGTTCTTTGCTTTCTGTATCCACATTTTAGAAGCTGCAGTACTTCACTAAGATACCCCAAGTTTGAATACAATGCTCTCTGTCCTCATTATAGGGGACTAGCACCTTCAATATTACAAAGAGCTGTTATATTGAGAATACCCTCATAATGGCTTTTGCCATTTGAAAGCCAAATTACTCTGCATAACACAGAGGGAGTGAGGCGAGATCAACACAATTCACAGGGAGCCTACTTGCCAGTTGTAAATTTAAATTTAGCTTTCTTCCTGTAATTAGTAGAGGATAATGAGGGATAGCTGTTTTACATTTAACAGTGCTGTTTTCCTGAAATTGTTCACCTTGGGCTAAAAATTAAAAATAAATAGAGATAGGATTGTGGGGAGAGGTTTGGAATCTCTACACATTTTCTTGAATATGAGATCTGCATTCAGTACCCCAAGAAGAAAAGGAGTACTTGTGTCACCTTAGAGACTAACAAATTTATTTGAGCATAAGCTTTCGTGAGCTACAACTCACTTCATGGGATGCATTTGGTGGAAAACACAGAGGGGAGATTCCGATGAAGTGAGCTGTAGCTCACGAAAGCTTATGCACAAATAAATTTGTTAGTCTCTAAGGTGCCACAAGTACTCCTTTTCTTTTAATCTGTGAAAGAAGCTTATTGGAACATCTCTGAGGGTGAGATTTACCTGTATTTAGTTTCTTTACTCTGTTAGGCTTAGACTTGCATGTTTTTGTTTTATTTTGCTTGGTAATTTACTTCGTTCTGTCTGTTATTACTTGGAACAACTTAAATCCTACTTTTTATATTTAATAAAATCACTGTTTGCTTATTAATTAACCCAGAGCAAGGAATTAATACCTGGGGGAGCAGGTATTATATGTCTCCATTAGTGTTATAGAGGGCAAACAATTTATGAGTTTACCCTGTATAAGCTTTATACGGAGTAAAATGGATTTATTTGGGGTTTGGACCCCATTCGGAGCTGGGTATCTGGGTGCTAGAGACAGGAGCACTTTCTAAGCCGTTTTCAGTTAAGCCTGCAGCTTTTGGGGGATGTGGTTCAGATCTGAGTCTGTGTTTGCAGCAGGCTAGCAAGTCTGGCTCAACAAGACAGGGCACTGAAGTTCCAAGCTGTCAGGGAAAGCGGGCTCAGAAGTAGTCTCAGCACATCAGGTGGCAGTCCCCAGGGGGTTTCTGTGACTCAACCCAGAGATGTTTCACCTTAAAAAATATTTACTGGTAAGTCCCTGACCTTAATTTTGTCAGTGCTTTCTGTTTCAGCAGGAACAGAAAATGGGAAGCCCTAATCACTATTACAGATGCGTTGTCTGTATATCTTCTGGGGTTTGTTTCATATCTGCTTTTGCCGCAGCCTACAAAACAGTATGTTAAGAAGGCAGAGGAGTGTGAATAGATATGCCTATTTTCCTTTCTCCCTCATTCCTTCCTTCCCTCCCTTTCTCTCTCTTTTTATGCCCAAATACAGTTTTCAGTGTCATGCTGTTAACATTATGGCATGTTGCATTGGTGGAAGTGCCTGTGATGTTTTCACATGACAGAATGGTGCCATGCTTTCTGTCACTCTGACAGAATCCTTGTTGCAAGTTAAATATGCAGCAGCTCCAGGAGAGGAGAATTGCAAGACTGAATTCTGCATTGCTCCATCAGTTCAGTCAGGTAATTATGCTAGATAGAAGGAAAACTGGTTAGCCCTGTCACCTAGGTAATTGCATCATATTCTAGCTGATACGGCAGTGAAAATGCTCCAGTTTAATTTTCCATGAAAGACCTCGTGCGTCCGATGAAGTGAGCTGTAGCTCATGAAAGCTTATGCTCAAATAAATTTGTTAGTCTCTAAGGTGCCACAAGTACTCCTTTTTTTTTTTTTTTTTGCGAATACAGACTAACACGGCTGCTATTCTGAAACCTGTAAAGGAGGTCATAATTACTCCTCTCAGGAGAAGATGATGAATAGGATAATGTCTGAGAGTTTTTTCTCTTCTCCATACGCGTTTACAAGAGTGACTACTAATAAGTCTTCTGAAGTTTTATTTTTTGTTGTATCGCACCTTTCTGCACAGCTAATTCAGCTGTGCGTTGAAGAGACCAGTGCTTTCATTGACTGGTACTACATTTAGATTTTTGCCAGGTATCTTTCTTAATTAAATAGACAGGAGTATGACACTGCTGGTCTCCTTGCACTTGTTAAATAAAATCATTTGAATTGGGAAGGACTCTAGTGCTTACCTATCATCATGCCCATCAGCTTGGTATCTAAACATCTATCCTCCTATCTCCCATTTCATCGTGGAAGAGACAATGTCATTATCCCTAACCCATATTAGAGGAAGCAATGTCAAATCTAGCCTTCAAGACAGTGAAGCTGATTCTACAACATCTTTGGCAGATTGTTCCTTTTCTGGCCAGTTCTTACAAAGTCTTGTTCCCCTGATATTTAACCTGTTTTCCTGCTGCAGCTGAATTGCAGTTAAGTGAGAGAGAAACAAGACTTTTCATATTCTCCTGCCAAGCAGTATTTGCTACAAGATCACGTTTGGCTTCTGGAGAAAAGGTGATCCAAAGCCAGGTCTACACTATAAACTTATATTGGTATAACTACATCCACACCCCCCGAATGGAGTAGTGATAGCGACCTATTCCCCCTGTGTAGACAGCGCTATGTCGACCGGGAGGGCTTCTCTCCTTGACACAGCTATTGCCTCTTGAGGAGGTGAAGTACCTAAGTTGAAGGGGAAGCCCTCCCATCGGTGTAGATTAGGGGTTTTCAATCTTTTTCTTTCTGAGACCCCCCCCCCAACATGCTATAAAAACTCCAGGGATCAGCGAGGGGAGGACTCGGGGCTCCGGGCCAGGGGTGACCCTTGGTCATAGGCATAGTTTGAGTTTCATTTGGAGGGAGGGGGCAAGGGCTGCTGGGGCTCAGGCCAGCTCCATACAGCGGAGTCCAGAGAGGGAGCACCAGCTCCACCCCCTGACTCACCTCAGCAGGCCACCCATCTGTCTGGGTTGTGGGGAGGCCGCAACCAAAAAAATATAACTGAAAGTGGGGACTCAGCTCAGAAAGTTTGAAAATAGTTCAGGGTGCAGACAGGTGTTAGCTAGGGGTTGTGTATGGGCAGGGGGGTAGCTCAGGGTGCAGTGAGGGGGTAGCTAGGGGCTGTGTATAGTGAGGGGTGTAGCTCATGGTGCAGGCAGGGGTTATCTAGGGGTTGTGTGCAGTGAGGGGTGTAGCTCTTGGTGCAGGCAGGGGTTATCTAGGGGCTGTTTGCAGTGAGGGGAATAGTTCAGGGAGAGAGTAGCCGGGGCTGTGTGGAGGCAGGGAGGTAGTTCAGGGTGCAGGCAGGGGTAATCTAGGGGCTGTGTGCAGTGAGGGGTATAGCTCAGGGTTCAAGGAGGGGGTAGCTAGGGGCTGTGTTCAGGCAGTGGGGTAGCTGAGGGTGGAGTCAAAGGGTAGTTAGGGGCTGTGTATGAGCAGGGAGCGCCAGAGTTCGGGGCTTCAGTCCTGAGTTGCACCCAGCTTCAGCAGCAGGGGTGCTGGGGCTCCTGGTTTCAGCGCCATGCTGCTCCCAGCTTCAGGGTGGGGGGAAACTGCTGGCTTCAGCTGCACGCCACTCCCGGCTTTATCCCCATGGGGGGCACCGGGGCTTGGGACACCGGGTTTCAGCCACAGGGCCCTGCAGCACCCCTGAAAGGGCTCTCAGACCCTTGGGGCTCCATGGACCCCTGGTTGATAACCGCTGGTGTAGATAACATCTTCACTGAAGAGCTGCAGCGGTACAGCTTTACTGGTGCAGCTGCACCGCTGCAGCATTTAATGGCAGACCTGCCCTTAGATGTTTACTGTCACACAAATCTTTTTCATACAGATTAGCTCTCTTGGGGCCTTTCTCACTTCCTATTGTCCTGCCATTTCCCCTCTTTAAGTATCCTTCTTTCCTTGCTTCTGACTCCATATGTTATGGAGTGATGCACTAAATTGGCTATCGGGTGGGAAGTAAGAGCAGTGTAGTCTCTATTCTACTCTAGTGACTGAGACTGTACTTCCTGAAATCCTTCCAGACTCAGCTGTCCTGAGGATGTGTGAGAGCTTGAAACTGACCTAGAAAATCCTGGGTCTTCCATGTGACAGCATGATGTGCTATTTGCCAGACCATCATAAAAGTTCACCTAAAGTCCATGGTCATCCTGTGTTCTTCATGGAGGTGAGCTCCATTGTAAGTTGGTATTAGGTTCTGTATTTACAAAGGGCATCCCTGCTGTGTAATTCTTAGCTTTTTCCCCAGCCATGAGTTTCTTTGCACATCAGTTGATAAGGTGAGGTTGTCTATACAATACTAATGCATCCTTGTCAATAAAACTCACATGCCATCTTTTAGATGGTGTCATAAATATAAAGGGAACCGTAAACACCTTTAAATCCCTCCTGGCCAGAGGAAAAAAAACCCTTTTACCTGTAAAGAGTTAAGAAGCTAAGACAACCTCGTTGGCTCCTGACCAAAATGACCAATGAGGAGACAAGATACTTTCAAAGCTGGAGGGAAGGGGGGGGACAAAAGATTCTGTCTGTCTGTCTGTGTCTTTTGCCAGGACCAGAGCAGGAATGCAGGTCAGAACTCCTGTAAAGGGTTAATAAGCAATCTAGTTAGATATGCGTTAGATTCTGTTTTGTTTACATGGCTGATAAAATAAGTTGTGCTGAATGGAATATATATTCCGGTTTTTGTGTCTTTTTGTAACTTAAGGTTTTGCCTAGAGGGATTCTCTATGTTTTGAATCTGATTACCCTGTAAGGTATTTACCATCCTGATTTTACAGAGGTGATTCTTTTACTTCAATTAAAATTCTTCTTGTAAGAACCTGATTGCTTTTTCATTGTTCTTAAAATCCAAGGGTTTGGGTCTGTGTTCACTTATGCAAACTGGTAAGGATTTTTATCAAGCCTTCCCCAGGAAAGGGGGTGTAGGGCTTGTGGGGATTTTGGAGGGAAAGACGTTTCCAAGTGGGCTCTTTCCCGGTTATATTTTGTTGACGCTTGGTGGTGGCAGCAATAAAGTCCAGGGACAAAAGTTTGTACTTTGGGGAAGTTTTAACCTAAGCTGGCAAGAATAAGCTTGGGGGTTTTTCATGCAGGTCCCCACATCGGTACCCTAGAGTTCAGAGTGGGGAAGGAACCTTGACAGACGGGCTGTATGCTCACTCAGGAAGCTTTCTCTTAAAATATCAGCAAGTATTAGCACGGAATGTGAGGGCTTCTTGTAAAAATCCCAGGGCCAAGGAATTCTCAGGTACAGTAAAACTGATGCATCTGTTCATGTTACCAGCGCTTTCAAAGTCTGAGGCAGTGGGGCAGCCACCAGCTTTCGTCTCCTCCAAGCCAGAAGTGAAATCTTGGTAACAATTAGAACAGGGAGATTTCATATAGTTTTCATGTTTCTTATATACTCTTTCAATTTGGTGCCTGGCCGGATTTAAGTCTGTCATATCCATGCAAGCATACAATCTACTTCGTGGCCTAAAAAATGCCTATGTAGATGCTGAAGTACAGCTCCAAGATATTGGGCTTAGCAAGCAAGGGCATGGGTTGCTCAATAAGTAGATAGTCATACTGCAGGTTTTCAGTAGGGCAACCTAAAATCTTCCTCTCACTCATACATCATTGAAGGCTGGGGTTCTCTTCACAAATTGACTGTATTCTGAATGTTGACTTGTCAAGCGTCTCAGAATGCTCAGTTCATATTTCAAACCCATCAGGCTTTCCCATGCCTATAGCATATACTACAAAGCATGCCTTCGTTCACACTGTGAGTTGGGGAAAGCTCCATCAGCGGGCTCTGTGAGAAACAGGATCCCAAGAGTGCCCAAGACTTATTTGTACTTGGAAATTTACTGAAATAGCTATTCTGGAATAATTATTCAGAAGAATTATTTTGGTGTACGCCCTTGTGTGGAGACTCTTTCCAGAATAAGAGCGCCTTTTTCGGATTTCGCTTCATCCATTTAGGAAGTGGATCACTTTGGAAGTGGATCAAGCAGAATCAGAAAAGGGCATTCCTATTCTGGAATAAGAGCGCCAAACAGGATTTCTATTGAAATAATTATTCCAGAATAGTTATCTTGGTAAGATTCCAAGTGTAGTCAAGCCCTGAGTGTCTTGTTAGCAACTTGCCCAGAAACATGAAGTGGACAAGCAAATAATTGCCCTTATCTTTAATGTGGAAGTGCAGCCTGGGGAGGACAGGACTGCAGCTCCCAGTATGCAGTACAACCAGGCTACTTGATGGAGGGGATCTGCAGTCTTCCTAGGGCACAGCTCTATATAGCAATGGAGTGGCTGTTGGGCCACATTGCAGAGCTCCATGGGCTGCAGGCTGAGCTTTGCCCACTCATGCGGTATAAAATTCATAGGATGAATACAACTCACTTCTCTAGTCTCTACAGCCAGCTGGTTTAGTCTCCCTATTCAATTTGCCTACCTCTTGAGTGCACTTGCTTGTGTAAATCTGCTCAGGCGTTTAAGTCTGAAAGAGCAAACAAACAGATGAATGAACAGACGGCATTGCTGGCTCTAGAGGGTTCCCTTGTTTCCTTCATGAGTGTGGCCCCTATGATATGTATAATGCCATCTGTCTTTTCTCCTTTCCAGACAAGGGCTTTGTTATGAAGTGTAATGAATGGTCTGTGCCCCTCTAGAAGTGCCGTTTGGAAGCTAAATGCACATTAATTTCATTGACATAATGCTGTGTTCATCTTTGGCTTTCTGCACAGTCTTCACTGTCTTAATATGGGCAGGATGGGTGATTGTGGGAGGTACATAGATCTACCGCGAGGAGCTGCTTGGCTGATTGAAGATGATCGTGTGACTGGGAATATGAAGAAGTCTTACTTTTTATATAAAGTATAACAAACCTGTGCTTTAGCCAGGGTTAGAATAAGGAGGTAT
Source organism: Dermochelys coriacea (assembly GCF_009764565.3). NCBI lineage: Eukaryota > Metazoa > Chordata > Testudines > Dermochelyidae > Dermochelys > Dermochelys coriacea. The sequence goes on from NC_050075.1 coordinate 97,119,250, forward strand.
GGAATAAGGAGGCACTGAGGCCATGGATAATATACAAGTGTCGCTAAATGTCAGTGATAACATCTAATGACTGAAAGGGCCCTGCTGTATTAAATAACAATACGAGAGGCCAGTCTGCCATACAGTTTGGGAAACCCAGGCCACAGCCCAATATGTGATGCTAATCAAGTCCTGCTTATTGCAGGACTATTACTCTGTCAGGTGTTAACTTTAAAGTATGGCAATGTTATTTTACTGCATGGTGTGGTTCAGTTTGACCCACAAAATCTTTATGATTGAACAAATTGTTCAATTTAACTGTATAATTTTTGTCCTTTTTTAACTGCTCTCACACTGTAAGTACTTTTTTGGCACCCTAATTTCTTGTTTGTCTACAGGAGTATCAGAATTCTTTTGGGTGCTCTGGTTCCATGCATTGATAATGTATTCTTTGAATAATTCCCTTCCCCAAGGCCCAGTGATGGATTCTTTGAAGTGGGCCCCGTAATATCTGACATTGTCTTTATTCTGTAAACTTGGATATATTTCTCTCTTACATGTGTGCTGTCTGCTTTGCTGCATATATACCTTTATCTTCTTCAGTTTCATACTAAGTTCCTAACTACAAATTTAACTCGATTCGGTAAATCAAACGATTTCCTTACCAAATTCAGGTCAAATTTTGAGGCCAAATTTATCTTGGGTAATTGCTTATTTAAGTTTCTCCTGCTACATCAGTTGGGCAAAATAATCTTCCTTCCCTGCTCTGAAACTATTGTGCAGTGTTGTTGGTACTGCTATAAGAGCTACTGCAGCCGATATTTTGTATAAGATCAAAGGAGTTGGATATGTAAGGCCTGTTTGGTCATATTTCCCATCTCCCTGCTAGTGCAAATTGTTCCCTACACTATGTTTTCAAGTGAAATAATGAGTCTCATAGTCTGTAATTCTGTCATGAATGATATCCTGGTGTCAAACACAGGAATTGTATGAATCATAAAGAAAATATCATGGTAATAATAACCTAGTTTTTCAATAATTACAACAATAACAAACATAATTAAGACTGTCCTTACATCTATAGGATTCAGTCCTATAAAAAAAAGTTTTTGCCGCATTTTAGGCTAATCCTTTTCTCATGGGGCTGGGGGGAAAGTTCCTTCTTCTTTGATATCCCTGAAATGCATCATGATCCCAACTCCAGAACATTGCTGGTGGCTTCACAGTTGAGAATTGGGCAGATGGCAGTGACGTTAGTATATACGGAATTCTTTCAGCCTGCAGGGAGAAAAAGGGGAGTCAATTTAAGATGTCAGCCTGAGAGAGTTTTGTACCTTGATATTCCTCTACCTGCATTTCAGTATGTTCAGCATCATTCCCTCAGGATACATCTACGCTTTGAGTTGGAGGTGTGAATTCCAACTAGAGATAAATGTGCTAGCTCCGATCAAGCTAACACAAGAAAAATAGTTTGTAGCTGTGGCAACAGGAGGGGCTAGTTGCCCCAAGTACAAGGCTGTTAAAGAAGCTAGACACACACTCAGGTCAGCTAGCCCCTCTCACTGCTCATACTGCCTGGGCTACACTCTCTTTGTATCTCGGTAGCTCAGTCAGAGTGAGTGCAGGTTTGTTTCTTTCAGCTGGAATTTACACCTCCAGTTCGAAGTTTAGACATACCCTCAGGCTGATCTTGGGGATGGGTTCTGGGGCTAATGTGAGTGGTGGCTAATTGAGGGTCAGTTTGACGACTCTGCTTGGGGATTTGTTGTGAGAGCAGTAGGTCAGCTTCTATACTGGAAGTGCACCACTGCCAACCTCCCCTCTTACCCCAGTGAGAAAAACTTACCTTTGGAAGTGAGGCTTGTGAGATTCTGGATAAAGATGGAGGACAAACAGTTTCATTGTATACATCAGGGATGGGCAATGTGAAGGAAATAGAGGGCAACAAAATCCATTAAAACCCTTTGGCGGGCCAGGGGTGTGACACGGATGGAGGGGGAGTTTAGGCACTCCCCTGGCTGTCGGAGCCCCCAGGCGGGTTTTGCAGAGCGAGCCTGCCCCTCAGAAACGCGCCTGTCCTGCGGGACTGGGCTGGGCTCCCTGCCCCAGCCTGTTGGCTCTCGCCACAGCCTCTCACGATGCGCATGTCCATGTGCAAGTGGAGTCCTTCCCCCGTGATCCCCTGTCCCACCCCACTTCCCAGCCCTAATGCCGCCGGATCACCTACCCTGAGCTGTGGAGGGCCACATAAAGTGATCTGGCAGGTCACCAAATGCCCATACCTGATGTACATCAAGCTGTATACCTCAGGTCTGTATAGAACTGATAATAAATTTCCAAACTTTCTAGTCCCCATATGTATCAGGTCATTTTGAGTAATACCTGGTGTGGAGTTTTCTGTCTGTCTACATGGATGGTTTAGGATTCCCGGTCAGGATCATGTAGGGATCTTCGCAGTGATGCCAACAGGAGTAACATCATTCTCTTGAATCAGGTATTTTTGACCACAGGAGCAACCACAGAGGCACTCTTTTCTCTCTGCTCTCAACCTCCAGGGTGCCTCTGCAATCTGTTTTTAAAATTCCCTTTGATGCACTCTCACAAGCCATCCGATTCCTTCTAGAATCCCATACCATGATGCAAACCCAATTCCCCACACTCTTGCAGTTACCATGTTTCAAAAGCTGCAAATTTATTTTTATGAACTTGGGGCCTCTTTTTAGTTTTAGTATTGGAACACCTCCACTGTCCAGGCTGTCTTGCAGAAGGATTTCATGCCTCATGGCTTCTGTAGGCTTCAAAAGGAGAAGCTGCTCTTAATCGGCTCCTGGGAGACACTTTTTTGGTGATATTTATTCTTGCGTCAAATACAGATTAAATTCATCGCTGCTGTAATCTCCATCGAAATCAATGGCTCGGTGTTTAGTGACGTGATGGTGATTTAGTTTTTATTACGCAGTGTTAGGCTTCAGTTTAAAATGCCAGCTCTAAGCAAACCCATAGGTGTTGGTTTTTAGAAACATTTGTCTGCAATTCTTTGTTCATCGCCCATATCAGCTTGAGTGACGATTCTGCAGCGTTGAGTTTTTCCCCAGGCACTTCCCCATTCCCAATTCACACTGCAATTTTTTTTTGCAGTCTCTGAGGGTGCTATTAAGCTCATTCCTAGATCAGAAGCAGTCTGCCCAGTTGCTGTACTTATTTTTCACCTAGCTCCCCCCCCCATTGGTGATCAGATGTTAAAAATGTCACAGAACTCACCAATCTGCTCCCAGTGTCCTTCACATTGGAGAATCCTTGTCCTCCATATCCTTAAGCCTCTCTTTATTAGCAAATGTATCTTTTCCTTTGTAGTTCAGTCATACTGGCCCCATCTCTCCTCTCCTCCCCTGTGATCATTACTAGTTTGATTCTAGTGACTGACTGCACACAGCACACCTGATATGCCAGGCCCCAGGATTAACATGTTCACTCTGTCTCATTGTAATTGTTTTCTCCTTTTTCCATTTTCATGGGGAATTGTTTGTTTATGATGAGGGGTTAATACCGCTGGCTAAAACCAAACCTACAACAGGCAGGAGCTGGCCACCCTCAACCATGTTTTCCAGTGTACCGTGTTCCGAGCCCAGTCTAGTCCCAAGCCTTGCACCGAGCTTTGCCAGTTCACTTACTCCTGGAGGAATTCTGCGCCATGTGTAATGCAGAATTTGCACAGAACTTCCTTTTTCCCTTGCAGAAAACGGGTTGCAGAGCTACTGGCCCCGCTGGCTCCAGCAGAGCCCAGCTCTCACACAGAAGACACTGCTGGGAGTAGGGGGAGGGAGCTGGAGGATTCACCGCCGCTGCAGTTCCTGGCACGCCCTGAAGAAGGGAGGCGACATGCAGGAAACGCTGTACAAGCCTGGGACCTAGCATCAGGCTGTTTCCCCCTCTTGGTCCCTGGACTCTGGGAGTGTATGGAGTATGGATGTCTGGGGAAGGGGTGGGATGTCCCGCAGCTGGGTTTTGGGGAGAGGGGTTGTGAGTGTCTAGGCCCCTGGCTGGGCTCTGGGTGGGTAGGGAGCAGAGAAACAGGAACTGGGTTGTCATAGGGGTTTATTTAACTCTCTACTCCTGGGGGAATTTTTGTGTGTTTCTGTATTGTTATAGACATAGTTGCTGACAGCTATTTTGAAATAAATTACCAAAATAATTAAAACTGGTGATTATAGAGTATTATTTTGATAAATAAAATATGTAGAATTTTGCAGAATTTTAAAACGTTGTGCACAGAATTTTAAATTTTTTGATGCAGAATTCCCCCAGGAGTATGCACTGCAGGTTTGGCCTGGAACAACTGTGCTATTCTAATCCTGGATCCCTACACAGCTTTGCTAATGTAATGTTGCAACACTCCTAAGTTATTCTCTCCTGGACTCCAACAGAGATCTACTAAAGCACTTCATTTTGCACTTAAAAACAATTGCCTATTCCTGTTCTGGCTTGTGCACGCTGCTCTGGTAATGAACCTCAGTCTGAGCTGAAACTCCCCCTGACATTTCAATCTTATATCTCATTTGAGAAGAGTGCTTATTGTTTGGAACTGTATACCTTTGGTTTTTCATGGATAAAAGTGAAATGAGGACATGATACAAAGACTGTGTGGCTCGTTGCATTTGTGCCCTGACTCAAATTTGAACTGGGGTCTTGAGAAGCAAAAAGCTAGTTTGTTATTCAGCTATGTCAGTCAGCACCTGTCCCCTCTACTTCTTTCTGCTGCAGTGAACTACAGTAATAGCTGTATGCATCTCCAAGGGAAGCAGAGGGATTTCAGATCGCTGAGATCACTCATCCTCCCTCTTGTTATAATCAGGCAAGGAAGATGCAGAACTGATTCCTAGGAGTGCATCTGAAAGGGATTACTGTGCCTGGTAAAAACAAGTTATTTTACTTATTACAATTCAGGAGTCAATTAACTGGCTAATTAAAGCAATTTCTCATTACATAATTGAATTCTGGTTCATTGCTATTTCTGCTTTGCAAGGCAGCCCCACAGAGTGGAGCCATTTTTTGTGTGCTTATTGTAATAGGAAGAAGGAAACATTTGAATCTGGAATGTCCTCACTTTCAGAGCCAGGACTGAGTTTCACAGGAATTGGGACGGGGGAAACAGCAAAGGGTTGGTTTTGTGTCTGTGTGTGAATGCAGAGGAGGGGGAATACCGTTGGGCTTCCCTGGCTGTCCCACACACCTGCTGCCTTTCTAACTTGTTCCAAAGGATTGTCTGATAAGGATGACAGCGTGAAGAATGAAGGGGATTTTCCATGTGGAAACAAGTGATATAATTTAAAGTCAGATGTTATGTAATCAAGAGTGAGTAGGAAAAGAGAGCAGTCTTCTCAGCCATGCTTCTTGTGTCAAGAACAAGTGAAGAAAGGAGAAGATGGATCATGGAGACCCAGCTGATGGTGTAGAGAAGAGGGGTTTGGAGTTCACAGAGCTTGGGAATACATCCTGTGATTCATGGCAGAGATATAAATATTGTTTAAATAGTTACTGTGTATACTCGATCATAAGCCGGTTTGTTTATAAGCCGACCCACCCAAGATGGATAAGTAAAAATGGTAAAAACTGTATGATCTTTTCATAAGCTGACCCTATATTTCAGGAGTTGGCAAACTTCAGCTCCCGGCCTGTCAGGATAAGCCGCTGGTGGGTTGAGTTGTTTTGTTTACCTAGAGCGTTCGCAGGCATGGAGCCCCTCACCTCCCTGTGGCTGCGGTTTGCCATTCCCAGCCAATGGGAGCTGCGGGAAGTGGCGCCACTTCCCGCAGCTCCCATTGGCTGGGAGCAGCAAACTGTGGCCACAAGGAACTGAGGGGCTCCATGCCTGCAGATGCTCCAGGTAAACAAAACAACAACGTATTAGATATTCAATTCAATGATTTCATAGAGTTTAAAATCATCAAATTTTGGTGTACACCCGTTTATAAGCCGACCCCTGCTCTTTGATGCATCACGTTTTTACCAAAAATATTTGGCTTATGAACGAGTATATACGGTAACTGTTTAAATAATTCAAATTATATCATTTAATCAGTTCATTGATTAAAGGGGGAGCGACTAGGTCTGCTTTGGCTGGCCCGGGGCTGGGGTAGCTCCGGCCAGCTGGCGCGGCTGGGGTGGGCGTGGTCAGCCCAGAGCTGGGGGTTAACAGTTAGGGTGGGTTAACTGATAAAATTCATGCTTACCAGTTAGCCGTTTAACCATTTAATATTTTACATCCCTAATTCATGGCTACTCTCTGGATTAGACAGTCTCCACCTAAATCAGATGGGTTTAGAGCTGTCGGTGCTTGTTGAGTAGACTTTTAAACTAGCTGAGGGAGGGGAGAGCTTTTACTTTATTTAAAAAAAAAAAAAAGCTGGTAGGTTCTTCCCACCTTCAAAATGAGACTGAAGATGGAGTTATTCTGAAACAGAAGGTGAATAAGAAAGTACTGGTATATTGAAATGTCTCTGCATTAATGCAAAGATTATGGGGAATGAGCAAGAAGAATTTGTATTTTTTTTTTTTTTAAATGATGGAGACTATGATCTAGTGGATATGACTGAAACCAGGTTGGCTGTTAACTGAATGCCGGTCTAGATAAGTACACTCTAAATAAGAGAGATCGAAAGGCAAGAATAGCTGGGATTGTAGTTCTGTAGCGGTGAGCTGCAATTTGACAATGGAGAAGCGTGATGGTACTCTTCACCTAAGGATATAAGGAATTGAAAACTAAGGATACACAGCACTGGGCAGCTGATAAGGACCTTAAGATGTGGAGTAGAACAAGAATGAAAAAGCACTATCAACACTTGAGGTACTCAGAATCCATTATGAATATGGTATCCTGTGGTTTTAACTATCTAAATGCCTGTTGTTTTCATAAATACTAAGGTCAGAAGGGACCATTATGATCATCTAGTCTGATCTCCTGCACAACGCAGGCCACAGAATCTCACCCACCCACTCCTGCAAAAAACCTCTCACCTATGTCTGAGCTATTGAAGTCCTCAAATCGTGGTTTAAAGACTTCAAGGAGCAGAGAATCCTCCAGCAAGTGACCTGTGTCCCATGCTACAGAGGAAGGCGAAAAGCCTCCAGGGCCTCTTCCAATCTGCCCTGGAGGAAAATTCCTTCCCGACCCCAAATATGGCAATCAGCTAAACCCTGAGCATATGGGCAAGGTTCACCAGACAAATACTACAGAAAATTCTTTCCTGGGTAACTCAGATCCCACCCCATCTGACATCCCATCACAGGCCATTAGGCCTATTTACCATGAATTGTTTATCAATGGCTACTTATATCTCATGCTGTAGGAATCTGGTTCACTTTCTCAGCTAGAGTAGAAACCTTCATGGATGTATAGTACTTCTTGCTGATAGAAGGAACAGACTGAGAACGGGAAGATTCTTAAATATTGAAAATATTTGAATTGGTAGCAGATATGTCAGATTACTTGAATTGGTACCAGTGGCATGAGCTAATTGTGGTTCTAAGTGCTGGTCTAGAACTCAGAAGTTCTCTGTTCAGTTCTTGCCTGTGCCACAGACTTTCTCTGTGACTTTACACAGGTCACGTAGACCATGTCTACACTTGCATAATAACAGGTTTCAGAGTAGCAGCCGTGTTAGTCTGTATTCGCAAAAAAGAAAAGGGAAAGTACAAGTACTCCTTTTCTTTTTTTGCATGTCTACACTACCACTTATGTTGTTCAGGGGTATGAAAAAAACCACCCCTTAAGCAACATAAATTTCGCTGGCATAAGTGTTGCACAGTTCCCCCGTTGACAAGGCTGCTGCCACTTGTTGGGGGTGGTTTAATTATGTCGACGGGAGAGCTCTCTCCCATCGTCAGCACAGAACGGCTACACAAGAGATCTTACAGCAGCGCAGCTGCACTGGTACAGCTGTGCTGCTGTCAGCTCGCTAGTGTCGACATAGCCTTAAACTCTGTGCCTCACTTCCTCATTTGTAAAATGGCTATAATATGTCTTTACTTTGCAGGGGTGTTTGAGGATAAAAACATAAGAATGGCCATACTAGGTCAGACCAAAGGTCCATCTAGTCCAGTATCCTGTCTTCCGGCAGTGGACAATACCAGGTGCCCCAGAGGGAATGAACAGAACAGGCAATCATCAAGTGATCCATCCCAATCCCAGGTTCTGGCAAACAGAAGCTAGGGACTCCATCCCTGCCCATCCTGGCTCATAGCCATTGATGGACCTATCCTCCATGAATTTATCTAGTTTTTTTTGAACCCTGTTATAGTCTTGGCCTTCACAACATCCTCTGGCAAGGAGTTCCACAGGTTGACTGTGCATTGTGTGAAAAAATACTTCCCTTTGTTTGTTTTAAACTTGCTACCTATTAATTTCATTTGGTGACCCCTAGTTCCTGTATTAGGAGGAGGAGTAAATAACACTTCTTAATTTACTTTTCTCCACACCAGTCATGATTTTATAGATCTCTATCATATCCAAACTGAAAAGTCCCAGTCTTATTAATCTTTCCACATATGTAAGCCGTTCCATACCCCTTATAATTTTTGTTGCCCTTTTCTGAACCTTTTCCAAATTGAATATATCTTTTTTGAGATGGGGCAACTACATCTGCATGCAGTATTCAAGATGTGGGTGTACCATGGATTTATATAGAGGCAATATGATATTTTCTGTCTTTTTATCTATCCCTTTCTAAATGATTCCCAACATTCTGTTAGCTTTTTTGACTGCCGCTGCACGTTGAGTTGATGTTTTCAGAGAACTATCCACAATGACTCGAAGAGCACTTTCTTGAGTGGAAACAGCTATTTTATATGTGTAGTTGGGATTATGTTTTCCAATGTGCATTACTTTTCATTTATCAACATTGAATTTCATCTGCAATTTTGTAGGCCAGTCACCCACTTTTGTGAGATCCTTTTGTAGCTCTTCACAGTTTGCTTGGGAGTTAACTATCTTGAGTAGTTTTGTATCATCTGCAAATTTTGCCACCTCACTATTTACCTCTTTTTCCAGATCATTTATGAATATGTTGACTATGATCCCAGTACAGATCCCTGAGGGACACCACTATTTACCTCTCTCCATTCTGAAAACTGACCATTTATTCCTACCATTTGTTTCTTGTTTTTTAACCACTTACCAATCCATTAGAGGACCTTCCCTCTTATCCCATGCCAGCTTACTGTGCTTAAGAGCCTTTGGTGAGGGACCTTGTCAAAGGCTTTCTGAAAATCTAAGCACACTATATCCACTGGATCCCCCTTGCTCACATGCTTGTTGACCCCCTCAAAGAATTCTAGTAGATTGGTGAGACATGATGTCCCTTTACAAAAACCATGCTGACTCTTTCCAAACAAATTATGTTCATCTATGACAGGTTTCAGAGTAGCAGCCGTGTTAGTCTGTATTTGCAAAAAGAAAAGGAGTACTTGTGGCACCTTAGAGACTAACAAATTTATTTGAGCATAAGCTTTCGTGAGCTACAGCTCACTTCATCGGATGCATTTGGTGGAAAAAAGATGAGAGATTTATATACACACACACAGAGAACATGAAACAATGGGTTTATCATACATACTGTAAGGAGAGTGATCACTTAAGATAAGCCATCACCAGCAGCGGGGGGGGGGGGGAGGGGGAGGAAAACCTTTCATGGTGACAAGCAAGGTAGGCTAATTCCAGCAGTTAACAAATGCATCCGATGAAGTGAGCTGTAGCTCACGAAAGCTTATGCTCTAATAAATTTGTTAGTCTCTAAGGTGCCACAAGTACTCCTTTTCTTTTTGCGAATACAGACTAACACGGCTGCTACTCTGAAACCTAAGAATATCAGAGGAACAGTGGGGGGTGGGGTGGGAGGGAGAAATACCATGGGGAAATAGTTTTACTTTGTGTAATGACTCAACCATTCCCAGTCTCTATTCAAGCCTAAGTTAATTGTATCCAGTTTGCAAATTAATTCCAATTCAGCAGTCTCTCGTTGGAGTCTGTTTTTGAAGCTTTTTTGTTGAAGTATAGCCACTCTTAGGTCTGTGATCGAGTGACCAGAGAGATTGAAGTGTTCTCCAACTGGTTTTTGAATGTTATAATTCTTGACGTCTGATTTGTGTCCATTCATTCTTTTACGTAGGTTTCAGAGTAGCAGCCGTGTTAGTCTGTATTCGCAAAAAGAAAAGGAGTACTTGTGGCACCTTAGAGACTAACAAATTTATTAGAGCATAAGCTTTCGTGAGCTACAGCTCACTTCATCGGATGCATTTGGTGGAAAAAACAGAGGAGAGATTTATATACACACACACAGAGAACATGAAACAATGGGTTTATCATACACACTGTAAGGAGAGTGATCACTTAAGATAAGCCATCACCCACAGCAGGGGGGGGAAAGGAGGAAAACCTTCCATGGTGACAAGCAGGTAGGCTAATTCCAGCAGTTAACAAGAATATCAGAGGAACAGTGGGGGGTGGGGTGGGGGGGAGAAATACCATGGGGAAATAGTTTTACTTTGTGTAATGACTCATCCATTCCCAGTCTCTATTCAAGCCTAAGTTAATTGTATCCAGTTTGCAAATTAATTCCAATTCAGCAGTCTCTTGTTGGAGTCTGTTTTTGAAGCTTTTTTGTTGAAGTATAGCCACTCTTAGGTCTGTGATCGAGTGACCAGAGAGATTGAAGTGTTCTCCAACTGGTTTTTGAATGTTATAATTCTTGACGTCTGATTTGTGTCCATTCATTCTTTTACGTAGAGACTGTCCAGTTTGGCCAATGTACATGGCAGAGGGGCATTGCTGGCACATGATGGCATATATCACATTGGTAGATGCGCAGGTGAACGAGCCTCTGATAGTGTGGCTGATGTGATTAGGCCCTATGATGGTATCCCCTGAATAGATATGTGGACAGAGTTGGCAACGGGCTTTGTTGCAAGGATAGGTTCCTGGGTTAGTGGTTCTGTTGTGTGGTGTGTGGTTGCTGGTGAGTATTTGCTTCAGATTGGGGGGGCTGTCTGTAAGCAAGGACTGGTCTGTCTCCCAAGATCTGAGAGAGCGATGGCTCGTCCTTCAGGATAGGTTGTAGATCCTTGATGATGCGTTGGAGAGGTTTTAGTTGGGGGCTAAAGGTGATGGCTAGTGGCGTTCTGTTGTTTTCTTTGTTGGGCCTGTCCTGTAGTATGTGACTTCTGGGTACTCTTCTGGCTCTGTCAATCTGTTTCTTCACTTCAGCAGGTGGGTATTGTAGTTGTAGGAATGCATGATAGAGATCTTGTAGGTGTTTGTCTCTGTCTGAGGGGTTGGAGCAAATGCGGTTATATCGTAGCGCTTGGCTGTAGACAATGGATTGAGTGGTATGATCTGGATGAAAGCTAGAGGCATGTAGGTAGGAATAGCGGTCAGTAGGTTTCCGATATAGGGTGGTGTTTATGTGACCATCGCTTATTAGCACCGTAGTGTCCAGGAAGTGGATCTCTTGTGTGGACTGGTCCAGGCTGAGGTTGATGGTGGGATGGAAATTGTTGAAATCATGGTGGAATTCCTCAAGAGCTTCTTTTCCATGGGTCCAGATGATGAAGATGTCATCAATGTAGCGCAAGTAGAGTAGGGGCATTAGGGGACGAGAGCTGAGGAAGCGTTGTTCTAAGTCAGCCATAAAAATGTTGGCATACTGTGGGGCCATGCGGGTACCCATCGCAGTGCCGCTGATTTGAAGGTATACATTGTCACCAAATGTGAAATAGTTATGGGTCAGGACAAAGTCACAAAGTTCTGCCACCAGGTTAGCCGTGACAGTATCGGGGATACTGTTCCTGACGGCTTGTAGTCCATCTTTGTGTGGAATGTTGGTGTAGAGGGCTTCTACATCCATAGTGGCTAGGATGGTGTTTTTAGGAAGATCACCAATGGACTGTAGTTTCCTCAGGAAATCGATGGTGTCTCGAAGATAGCTGGGAGTGCTGGTAACGAAGGGCCTGAGGAGGGAGTCTACATAGCCAGACAATCCTGCTGTCAGGGTGCCAATGCCTGAGATGATGGGGCGTCCAGGATTTCCAGGTTTATGGATCTTGGGTAGCAGATAGAATACCCCAGGTCGGGGCTCCAGGGGTGTGTCTGTGCGGATTTGTTCTTGTGCTTTTTCAGGGAGTTTCTTGAGCAAATGCTGTAGTTTCTTTTGGTAACTCTCAGTGGGATCAGAGGGTAATGGCTTGTAGAAAGTGGTGTTGGAGAGCTGCCTAGCAGCCTCTTGTTCATATTCCGACCTATTCATGATGATGACAGCACCTCCTTTGTCAGCCTTTTTGATTATGATGTCAGAGTTGTTTCTGAGGCTGTGGATAGCATTGTGTTCTGCACGGTTGAGGTTATGGGACAAGTGATGCTGCTTTTCCACAATTTCAGCTCGTGCACGTCAGCGGAAGCACTCTATGTAGAAGTCCAGTCTGTTGTTTTGACCTTCAGGAGGAGTCCACCCAGAATCATTCTTTTTGTAATCTTGGTAGGAAGGTCTCTGTGGGTTAGTATGTTGTTCAGAGGTGTGTTGGAAATATTCCCCACTGTATTTTCCACTGAATGCATCCAATGAAGTGAGCTATAGCTCACGAAAGTTTATGCTCTAATAAATTTGTTAGTCTCTAAGGTGCCACAAGTACTCCTTTTCTTTTTGTTCATCTATGTGTCTGACAATTTTGTTCTTTACTATAGTTTTGACCAGTTTGCTCGGTACTGAAGTCAGGTTTACTTGCCTTTAGTTGCCAGGATCACCTCTGGGGCCCTTTTTGAAAATTGGTGTCACATTAGCTGTCCTCTAGTCATTTGGTACAGAAGCTGATTTAAATGATAAGTTACAAACTACGGTCACCTCCTCAACAATTATTGAGAGTGGACCACATCCACCTGACTGAATTGGCCTTGTTAACACTGATTCTCCACTTGTAAGGTAACTCCCTTCTCTTCATGTGTCAATATATTTATGCCTGCATCTTTAATTTTCACTCCATGCATCTGAAGAAGTGGGGTTTTTTACCCATGAAAGCTTATGCCCAAATAGATGTTAGTCTTTAAGGTGCCACCGGACTCCTCATTGTTTTTGTGGATACAAACTAACACGGCTACCTATCTGATACTAAACTACAGTTAGTAGTTCTGCAATTTCACATTTGAGTGCCTTCAAAATTCTTGGGTGAATACCATCTGGTCCTGGTGACTTATTACTGTTTAGTTTATCAATTTGTTCCAAAACTCCTCTAATGACACCTCAGTTCCTCAGATTTGTCACCTAAAAAGAATGGCTCAAGTTTGGGAATTACCCTAACGCATTCTCAGCTGTGAAGACCGATGCAAAGAATTAATTTCTCCTTTAGCATTTTGATTGTCCAGTAGCCCCACTGGTAGTTTAGCAGACTTCATGATTCTGATGTACTTACAAATTTTTTTGCTATTACTTTTTGAGTCTTTGGCTGGCTGTTTTTCAAATTCTTTTTTGGCCTTCCTAATTATATTTTTACACTTCATTTGCCAAAGTTTATGCTCTTTTCTATTTTCCTCACTAGGATTTAACTTTTACTTTTTAAAGGATGCCTTTTTGTGTCTCACGGTTTCTTTTACTTTTTTGTTTAACCACATTGGCACTTTTTTGGTTCTCTTATTGTGTTTTTTAATTTGGGGTATACATTTAAGTTGAGCCTTTATTATGGTGTCTTTAAAAAGTTGCCATGCAGCTTGCAGGGATTTCACTTTTGGCACTGTACCTTTTAATTTCTGTTTCACTAACTTCCTCATTTTTGTGTAGTTCCCCTTTCTGAAATTAAATGCTACAGTGTTGGGATGCTGTGGTGTTTTCCCTGCCACAGGGATGTTAAATTTAATTATATTATGGTCACTATTACCAAGCAGTCCAGCTATATTCACCTCTTGGACTAGATCCTGCGCTTCACTTAGGACTAAATCAGGAATTACTTCTCCTCTTGTGGGTTCATTTATGTTTGTGAGATGCTCAGATACTGTGATGATAGGGGCTGCTATATAATGTAATATTAGGAAGTGATGTGTAAACACCAGTGAACACGGAAAAAATAATTTTAGAAAAATAACCAAAACTGGGACTGGAAAAAGCACTAAAAAATGTACTGTGGGGAACTGTCCTGCCCTAGTAGAAATAGGTCATGTACCGAAATAGGTCTTTCAGATGTCAAATTTCTATGATACTGGTATTGCTTGGACTGCATAATGTGGTTCTTCCTGGGTGACCAGATCCTAGACAGCCAGTTAGGAGAATAGATCCAAGGTACTAGCCTGCTAGCCATGTAATATATAATATTGCTCTTTTACTCTATCATCTCCTGAGATCATCACTCCTGCCCAGTGAAGCTCAATAGCCCTCCTTGAGTAGAAGCATCAAGCTCTGGTGTCCTTAATTTAGTGAATAAAAATGTTGTTCCTTACAGAGCATTCTTTTCCTCTTGCTTCTGCTGGTACTGCTCTTGGAAGGGCACAATTTCCTCCTGTCCGCAGATGCCAGCATTATTGTTACGTCACCTCACCGCAGCATAGCATGAAGTATTGTCAGGTCTAAATGTGTTCCAAAGTGTGCGTGTTCAGTCTCCATTTAGGAAGTACTTTAATCCCTTGGCCTTAACAATGCCCAGCACTTCTGACACAGTTTGATTATGGAATCATAAATAAACAAGTGGTGTAGTTCACAGAACTTCAAAGCAGCCAGTACAATCATAAAAGCCTCTACCTTGATAAATTAATCATGTTGATAAATCTGAAGGACTCTTGATTTTTTTTTTTCTTGTCTATTGATCAAAGCTTCTTTCTCCAAGCGTAGCCACTAGTCTCCTGCGCACACACTCCCTGCTGATCCAGAACAAATGTCATGGTTGTTAGGTTTGCTTTCCGTATGAGGTGCAACAGATTTTTCTAAATAATTCTGCAGAAAGTTTTGCCCAAAGTTGTGGGATTTTTGCCCCTTTGTGTGCCTCTGAATTGTGAAGTAGTTTTTAAGAACAAAGAGCTTTCGTTCCAGTTTTTCCTTGTTAACATTGACATATCTTCTGGTTTGCCTGGTAATAATAGTTACCCTCGACATTTCATTGGTCATGAGTTTCCATTCTTTACACTACACTAGCATTGGTCTGTCCAGAATGCTGCCGCCCTTTATTAGATCCCTCTGCTGGTTTCCCCTGGCCATTTGGAACAAATGTATCTGCTTGTTTAGGCAGGAACAAGCCAAGGCAGCCTGGCTCCTGCCCAGCTGTCTGCTGTCATCTCTTTTTGATGTGCTCCCCTTGTTCTGCCCAAGCTGTAAAATTAACCCTTGGTGTCACCATGTCTTGTTTCTATTCTTGTTTCAAAGGCTTCTTTCATACTGCCTCCTGTACCTTTAGACCTCTGTCTGAATTGGTCCACTGTGTCCCTGCTCTCTCCTCCATCAAGTCCTTCCTGAAAACACATCTTCAAGCTCACCCCTGCCCTTAACTTGCCTGATTAGAAAGAAACGTTTAGCGTCTCTTGGCAGTGTAAGGCCCTGCAGGTCTAGAACCCAGTCCTTCAGAGTTACCAGGTAGCTCCAGGCTGCCACCCAGTGGCAGCTATGATCAGCTTGTGCTCCACTTCACATAACCCACTGTGGACACAGACCATGAAAAGTTCTGCCTGGAGGGTTTAACAAACAGCAGCCTCATGGCTCCTTATTGGCTCCCTGCGCTATATAAACTCAGGGGGCAGTCTAGGGCAAGTCCAGGAAACAGTGTGGATCTCCTATAACTGCCATGACCGTTCCTGCTCTTTGCTTCTGAATTCCTGGCTTTGACCTTGGTTTAATTTGGACTTTGCCTCCTGACTCAGACCTTTAAACCTGACTCAGACTCTGACTCTTGGTATTGACCCTGGCTTAGAACCTGACTACGAACTCCTCTGCTAGTCATAGCCTCTGGTTTGCCCCCGCTCTGACCCTTGGCTCTGACTGCTCTTGTTGGGATCCTGACAGGCAGCCATATTATGGGATGGAATTTCTTGTGCGTCCAGCTCAGTTGTGTTAGCAACTGTCAGGAGGGTTTTCAGGAGATGTTGATGCAAAAATGCTCTTCTAAATGAGTCTAAGTCAGCAACATGGAAGCATGCGCATGTACACACAAATCCATACCAGATCACAGGATGAACATGACATAAGCTTAACTTTAACCTGTTCAACTGCATTACTTTTACATTGTTGCTCTCGCCTTTCTTTGTATGTTTATTTTAATTACAAGCTCTTCACAGAAAGATATGAAAATAAGGTCCTTTGTCCTGAAGTGTCTGACACACTGGCTGTGTAATAATATTTACTGTTCTAGGTGCTTCACAGAAGACACAAAAATCACACCCCCCAAAAAATCATATATAAAACGTATGACTAATCATACATATGTCTTGATATGTAAACCCAATCTGATAAACAGTAATTAATGATAACTGCTCCGATATTTTCCTGGTCATACTACTTTCTTCATCCACCAGTGGTATTGTGCTTATTTTTATAAAAGTCTCCTTTCTTTTCTGTCATAGTATTGTGGAGATGGAAGAAAGTGAGAGAGAGATGGGAGGGCCAGAGGCAGATAGAGAAGCAGCATGGGGCCAGCTGCGTACCAGTGTAACCATTTAAACACTGACACATCGAGAGCTGGAAAATTGTGGAGTGACCTGAAAATTGTGTTATGTGCAGGTTTTCCATGGCCCTGATTGTAAGATCTAGACAAAGTCTGAGATGCTTTTTATTCATGGCTGTACAAATTACAAGCCTATTGCTAGTTTTGTATGAAAAGCTCTGATTTTTCTGAGTGATTTCTGCATTTGTGATAGTTGAGTATTGAAGTTTGAGACCTATTGGTATAACTGTCGCCCATCAAAAGGAGATCTACAATTTTCTGAGCAACACTCCTGCTCCCAATGAACAAAGAATAGGGGCGGTGCGGGAAATTATATATGTTGTTAGCTCCTGGCAGTTGGATTTATAATGAATCCTGCCACTGAGGTCAAGTAAAACCTCTTTCCATTGCCTTAAGTGTAGAGCAAAATTAACCCATTTTTGCAAGGTGTTGAACACTAGGTGGGATGTAGTGAGGCCCTTCCACTCCCATTTAAGTCAGCAGGAGTTTGCCTGAGTAAGAGCTGTGTAGAAATTGAATATGGAGCTGGGGATTTGGCCCAAAGAGTTTAATAAATATTTATGTAGTACCAGGCACATTTTATGACAAATATACATAGTCTAAAATATTCTTCCAAGGAAAAGGATGTTTCACATAGGCATACTTTGTCTTCCTGTTTCCCATGTCTTCCTTTATGCAAGCTCTTATATGAATCCAGCAATTGTTCTCACTGTGGCATAAAAAGGCGAGTTTTAAAATCAATTATCTACCAGATTAGAGTCTTCAAAGGATTTCGCTGGTTACATTGGTTGCAATCTGCTCTGTTTTACAATTTAGTGCTTATGAAAGTGGTCAGATTGACATCTGTGGAAACTGGTAAGCATACTATGTCTGTGAAACCCAGCAATGCAAGCTTCTTCTACCCTCCCCTGACAGTGTGCCTAAACCCCTGCTAAGAGGTGAGAGAGTAGTTCAGTTTCCATAGTCCATTCAGTCTTTGTCCTCTTTGCTCAGATTGCCAGCAAGGATGCCAATCATGATGTCAAAAGAAAAGGAGTACTTGTGGCACCTTAGAGACTAACAAATTTATTTGAGCATAAGCTTTCGTGAGCTATAGCTCACTTCATTGGATGCATTCAGTGGAAAATACAGTGGGGAATATTTCCAACACACCTCTGAACAACATACTAACCCACAGAGACCTTCCTACCAAGATTACAAAAAGAATGATTCTGGGTGGACTCCTCCTGAAGGTCAAAACAACAGACTGGACTTCTACATAGAGTGCTTCCGCTGACGTGCACGGGCTGAAATTGTGGAAAAGCAGCATCACTTGCCCCATAACCTCAACCGTGCAGAACACAATGCCATCCACAGCCTTAGAAACAACTCTGACATCATAATCAAAAAGGTTGACAAAGGAGGTGCTGTCATCATCATGAATAGGTCGGAATATGAACAAGAGGCTGCTAGGCAGTTCTCCAACACTACATTCTACAAGCCATTACCCTGTGATCCCATTGAGGGTTACCAAAAGAAACTATACCATCTGCTCAAGAAACTCCCTGAAAAAGCACAAGAACAAATCCTCACAGACATGCCCCTAGAACTCTGACCAGGGGTATCCTATCAGCTATCCAAGATCCATAAACCTGGAAATCCTGGATGCCCCATCATCTCAGGTACTGGCACCCTGACAGCAGGATTGTCTGGCTATGTAGACTCCCTCCTCAGGCCCTACGCTACCAGCACTCCCAGCTATCTTCGAGACACCACTGACTTCCTGAGGAAACTACAATCCATCGGTGATCTTCCTGAAAACACCATCCTGACCACTATGGATGTCGAAGCCCTCTACACCAACATTCCACACAAAGATGAACTACAGGCTGTCAGGAACAGTATCCCCGATAATGTCACGGCTAACCTGGTGGCTGAGCTTTGTGACTTTGTCCTCACCCATAACTGTTTCACGTTTGGGGACAATGTATACCTTCAAATCAGCAGCACTGCGATGGGTACCCGCATGGCCCCACAGTATGCCCACATTTTTATGGCTGACTTAGAACAACACTTCCTCAGCTCTCGTCCCCTACTGCCCCTACTCTACTTGCGCTACACTGATGACATCTTCATCATCTGGACCCATGGAAAAGAAGCCCTTGAGGAATTCCACCATGATTTCAACAATTTCCATCCCACCATCAACCTCAACCTGGACCAGTCCACACAAGAGATCCACTTCCTGGACGCTACGGTGCTAATAAGCGATGGTCACATAAACGCCACCCGTAATGACAGGTTTCAGAGTAGCAGCTGTGTTAGTCTGTACTCGTGAAAAGAAAATGAGTACTTGTGGCACCTTAGAGACTAACAAATTTGTTAGTCTCTGAGGTGCCACAAGTACTCATTTTCTTTTTCTAAACACCACCCTATACCGGAAACCTACTGATCGCTATGCCTACCTACATGCCTTCAGCTTTCATTCAGACTACACCACACGATCCGTTGTCTATAGCCAAGCTCTATGATACAACCGCATTTGCTCCAACCCCTCAGAGACAAACACCTACAAGATCTCATCAAGCATTGTTACAACTACAATACCCACCTGCTGAAGTGAAGAAACAGATGGACAGAGCCAGAAGAGTAGCCAGAAGTTACCTACTACAGGACAGGCCCAACAAAGAAAATAACAGAATGCCATTAGCCATCACCTTCAGCCCCCAACTAAAACCTCTCCAACGCATCATCAAGGATCTACAACCTATCCTGAAGGACGACCCATCACTCTCGCAGATCTTGGGAGACAGGCCAGTCCTTGCTTACATACAGCCCCCCAACCTGAAGCAAATACTCACCAGCAACCACACACCACACAACAGAACCACTAACCCAGGAATCTATCCTTGCAACAAAGCCTGAGGCCAACCGTGTCCACATATCTATTCAGGAGACACCATCATAGGGCCTAATCACATCAGCCACACTATCAGAGGCTCGTTCACCTGCACATCTACCAATGTGATATGTGCCAGCAATACCCCTCTGCCATGTACGTTGGCCAGATTGGACAGTCTCTACATAAAAGAATAAATGGACACAAATCAGATGTCAAGAATTATAACATTCAAAAACCAGTCGGAGAACACTTCAATCTCTTTGGCTACTCGCTTACAGACCTAAAAGTGACAATTCTTCAACAAAAAAACTTCAAAAACAGACTCCAATGAGAGACTGCTGAATTGGAATTAATTTGCAAACTGGATACAATTAACTTAGGCTTGAATAGAGACTGGGAGTGGATGTGTCATTACACAAAGTAAAACTATTTTCCCATGTTCACATGTTTATCCCCCCCACCCCCCTGCCCTGGCTGTTCCTCAGACGTTCTTGTCAACTGCTGGCACCAAATGCATCCGATGAAGTGAGCTGTAGCTCACGAAAGCTTATGCTCTAATAAATTTGTTAGTCTCTAAGGTGCCACAAGTACTCCTTTTCTTTTTGCTGGAAATGGTCCACCTTGATTATCACTACAAAAGGCCGCCCCCCTCCCCCCCGCTCTCCTGCTGGTAATAGTTCACCTTACCTGATCACTCTCCTTACAGTGTGTATGCTAACACCCATTGTTTCATGTTCTCTGTGTACATAAATTTCCCCATTGTATTTTGCACTGAATGCGTCCGATGAAATGAGCTGTAGTAGCTCACGAAAGCTTATGCTCAAATAAATTTGTTAGTCTCTAAGGTGCCACAAGTCCTCCTTTTCTTTTTGCGGATACAGACTAACACGGCTGCTACTCTGAAACCAATCATGATGTGGACTCTTCTCTATTGGGTACTGGACTAATGCCACCAACTTATTTCATGTAGGCCACCAAATGATAACATTCATTGCAGTTTTACTTCGTGTCCTTTCCTTCATGATTTCTCTTTATAATTATTGTTAAACAAATTTTTAAAAAAATTTAAAAAGGGCAAATGTAAATTATTAGAAAAAGTCAGAAGGTGAAGTATGGAAACAAAACCGACCTATTTCTAGATACCGAGTTTCTGATCAAATGTGTGATGCGAAGGGTTTAGACAGACTATGGAGAAAAAACTGAAAATTTCCCATAATTAAATTAATATATGCATTTTATTTAATTTTTAGAAGGATCCTTGGAATGTCTCATTGTTCTATAAATAGTTAAGATTTAGTAGGTAGTTTAAAGTACATGCATTCTGCCGAGCCCTATACAGTGCCACAGTTCCTGTTGAGTCTTACAGACTTTCACACACAGACAAGAACCACTGCAGAGACCAAGATTAATCAGGCTAGATTACAGCAGCATCCAGTACTGTATTTATCATGTATTATTCCCTGGCACTTTTTGGCAGGGAATTGTCTTCATATATGTGTTCTTAATAAACAGTGCCCAGCACAGTCATAGAATCATAGAAGCGTAGGACTGGAAGGGACCTCAGTAGGTCATTTAGTGCAGTGCCCTGTACCCAGGGCAGCACTAAGTAATAACTAAACCATTCCTGACAAGTGTGTGTCTAACCTGTTCTTAAAAACCTCCCATGAGGCTCCAGTGCTGATTGGGATCATGGGGTGCTACCATAAAATAAATTATGAATAATAATAATTTAGTTATTCTAAAACCTACCTCAGTCATTATTGAAGTGCTACACTGCTGATTGGAGGTTGAATTAAATGAAAACAGACTTGACCAGGTCTGAATTTGAACACTGATGTGAGCTTGCTCCCTGCTGCCTCACAGAGCACACTAATACCCTGTTCCAGCCAAGCACTTAAGCCTGTGTTTAACTAAGCATGGGAGTAGTCCAGATGAAGTCATCTGAACTAGTTGTGCTTAAAATGAAGTGCTTTGTTGGGTTATGCCCTATGGGCATGATTTTGATCATGCTTATAACTTGCTTAAATCAGGAGTATTTTTCATGCCGAATTTTATCCCCATTGTATTTTTTGTTGTTTCATGGACTTTGCTGTTTCTATGTCTATTACATTTCACTTGAATAATGTTTTTTTTTTTTTTTAAAGTTCGTAGTGGCATGCTGCTATAAAATGCTAGATGTCAGCTTGGCTGAAGTCACTCATTTGAGTTGGTTAGATAGTTTAGCAAATCACAGCATGTTTGTTTTGAAATGGGACACTTAAACATCCTAGTACTGTTAGTTTAATATTATTTTCTTTTTATAAGTTATTAGCTGGGTGGTATTTGGCATTAAATATATGTATATTTAAATACATTTAAATGTATTCAAAGAGCAATTATATTAACCACAGAGGAACACAATATAAATGAGGTATAGTTGAGGGAGCATCTTATCCAGCCTGAGTGCTGTTTCATGAGCTATGTAGGTGCAAGAACCATGAAGTGAGGATTAGTTTTTCTGATGCCTATTGTATACTGCAAATGAGACAATGCTATTGTTGTTGCGTGAGCAACGCACTCTCAGATTCATTGATGTTATTACAGTTGTGGATATATTCAGGTGGCTTTTGTTGAGAACTAAGAGGATTATTTAAAAACAATAAAGGCCATTTGAAATCAACATCTACCAACAAAAGCCAATGAAGACCAGCTAGAGACACCTATTGGAGTTTTCTGGAATTTCCACTGAGGTAGTTAGGCATCTAAAAGGGTGCAGCAGAAAGCAGAGTTTAATTTTTCATTTAATGTGGGTGGAAAATTGCACCTGCAATGTTGGAGGACACTTATAAAACATGAAAGCTTAAAGGCAACATATAAGGGCTACAATAAATATTTATTAACGTAGAAGCTATGTTTTCTTTGTCATGCACAGGAATTTCTCCATACATAGACTTTACCTACCATGCAGTATATTTCCACCGTAAGAGTGACATTGCTTATGGAAAGTATGGTGATGAAACATTTCATCATTGGGTGTGAAATATTGTTATTTAACAAGAGATCAGAAAAATGGCTATCCAAATGGAGCTGCTGAGCTTCCTCCTTTGATGAGGACACAGCTGGTGTTTCCCCTGGTAATTGGATTTGGTTTCCTGGTTCTTTGAAAGGTGGGTTAGAAGGAGCATCACTAATAGCCCAGCTGATTTGTTTTGGAGACACGTAAGAATAGAACCATGCAGTACAATGGAGATACATATTAACTCCCCTCCAATCACAAGATCCTTGGAAGAATAGTGAGAAAAAACACAGCAGATTTTGATGGCTTGCTGGTATTTGCTTAACTGCTGCTGTCGCTTGATGCCACCACCACCATTACTCAAGCACAGTTAGGATTTCTACCTCTCAAAATAAATACAGTATTGTCCACATAATGACTTTTGTAGCAGCTGAAAGTTTTACATTGCTAACTACATAGGAATAGAGGAGTTGTCATAGTGGATTGGTCTGTTGGCTTTTCATGTCTGATCCAGCAGTAGCAGTACTGGATGCTGAGAGAAAAGCAAATCGCTTCCTCTTGCCCTCATAGCAATACATACAGTCCATTGCTGTAGAAAGAAAAGCTCCTTTCTGGCTCATGCAGCAATTAGTTTGTACATGGTAGAATAGTCCCTCCTCTGTGAGCTTCTTCATTATGCTAAAGGCTCTAACAGGACTGACTATATTTGATAAAGTATTTCAGATCTAAAATATTTAAATGTGGGAAATTTTTTCCTGGCATTGAGAGGAGGCTGGGTCTCAGCTGAGTGACCTGATGTTTGGTTGTGGTTTCTCTGTGTAGCTCAGTGCTCTCTGCTAATTGGTGCAGATCGCCCAGGTAGAACTCGTGTGATATTACTTGATAGTTGCCCAGGAGAAAAAGGCTCCAGAACTTTCAGCTTCCTAAAGGTTTTTTCCTTCTGTTCCTCCTCTTGCTCCCCTCGCCCTGCTTAGGTCTTCTTGGGAGTAATTCTTATGCAGATCAATTTTGCAATCTTTCATTATTTAAAAGTATTTTCCTTCTGGGTCCTTTTTGTTTAGATATGATTATTGTTGGTTAGTTGTACAGTGTACCTTTTCACCCATGGGGATGAAAGGACTGCAAGAAAGAGGACCAGATATTTTTTCTCTGGTGATGCATGATGATTGTCCTCATCATTGAAACCCATTGTTTCATGTTCTCTGTGTGTGTGTATATAAATCTCTCCTCTGTTTTTTCCACCAAATGCATCCGATGAAGTGAACTGTAGCTCACGAAAGCTTATGCTCTAATAAATTTGTTAGTCTCTAAGGTGCCACAAGTACTCCTTTTCTTTTTGCGAATACAGACTAACACGGCTGCTACTCTGAAACCTCTGATATTCTTGTTAACTGCTGGAATTAGCCTACCTTGCTTGTCACCATGAAAGGTTCTCTCCCCCCCCCCCCCGCTGCTTGTGATGGCTTATCTTAAGTGATCACTCTCCTTACAGTGTGTATGATAAACCCATTGTTTCATGTTCTCTATGTGTGTGTATATAAATCTCTCTTCTGTTTTTTCCACCAAATGCATCCGATGAAGTGAGCTGTAGCTCACGAAAGCTTATGCTCTAATAAATTTGTTAGTCTCTAAGGTGCCACAAGTACTCCTTTTCTTTTTGCGAATACAGACTAACACGGCTGCTACTCTGAAACCTATTTCCCCTTGTTTATTCCCCCCCACCCCACCCCCCACTGTTCCTCAGACTTTCTTGTCAACTGCTGGAAAAGGCCCACCTTGATTATCACTACAAAAGGTTTTTTCCCCCCTGCTCTCCTGCTGGTAATAGCTCACCTTAAGTAATCACTCTCATTACAGTGTGTATGGTAACACCCATGGTTTCATGTTCTCTGTGTATATAAATCTCCCCACTGTATTTACCACTGAATGCATCCGATGAAGTGAGCTGTAGTAGCTCACGAAAGCTTATACTCAAATAAATTTGTTAGTCTCTAAGGTGCCACAAGTCCTCCTTTTCTTTTTGCGAATACAGACTAACACGGCTGCTACTTTGAAACCTGTATATAAACAGTCTGTATAAACCCTTCCATACTCCAGTTCTGTCTTTTTGCGATGACAGCACTCCTGTTGTGGTTTTGAAAGTAGGGCTGAGACTTCAGTGCTAGTCCACAACCAGCCACTGGGGCAAGGAGGGATATGAAAACACATGGCAGTGGCACCTTTCCCATTTTAACCCTTGCTTCTCCCATGGTTTTGGCAGAATGTTAAGTGAAAGGTGGGTCTCCTTATAGTTTGCTATGGCCTTGCTATCAAGGTCATTTTGTAATATTAGCCATACACAGAGAATGCGATAAGTCCTGTGGCTGTGAGCTGGAGATAGTTTATCCACATAATACAGACAAGTCTGGACATTTTTCCTGTTTTGCTCAGTATGCTTTCACCCCAAAATCCATTTAATTTCCTACTGCTTTTTTTTTATGGAGAATAAAACTGTCTGAATGCTTGAGTAGGGGGATAACTTTCCACCTACCATATGAGGATAGCTGGTGTTTAAAATGCAGAACTTCATTCTTGATTTTAAATCTGTTGATGATGAAGGACCCCATGTACCAGAGTGAAGGAGAGGAGCTCCCCTTCTCCACCATCTCATGAGTGAGACTCATTTGGCTGAATTCTGGTTCACATTTCTGTTATAGAAGTCATTGAGAACTTGTCATATCCCAGGAGTATTTATATGGTAGAAGTGGAATTGTGAGGTTGCTCTGAAATTTGACAGAAAGTTGAGATACAGAAGAAAAAAATGCAAAATATAAAAATACAAATGTTCCTGTAGCCAATTGTGAGCCTTTTAGCTGAATTCCATATGTATGATAAGTTTGATGTAATGGCAGAGAAAGGGAGCAGAAGATTGGGAATGGCTGTGAGGGAGAAATGCATCAATTGAATCATTGAAAAATGCATGCATTGGAGAGCAAATTGTTGTGGTTACTGTGAGACAGAGTCAAAGATGTATTCTGTGCCTCCATTGACGATACAAAGGATTTGTGTTAACACATTACAAACACTAATGTTCTGTGTAATTACCCCCCATCCCTGCCAAGGTAGCAACAACAACAAAATACAGCCAGCAAATCAGTTCCATTGAAAAGAAAACACAGCAGATGTGTGGGTGAGTCCAGTGAAAGAGCGGCATTGTAAGGTACATGCTGGATTAATGCATTGCTGGGAGTACAGGATATTACTCTATTAAAGATAAGAGAAGCTCTCCATGAAAAAAGAACTTAGACTCAACCATAAAGCATTGATTCCCCAACATCCTCCATTCAAAGTCTGTGTTTCTGCATTGGCTCCCCTAAGTGTATATTACCCATGAACTGTGTAGATGATGAAATATTACTAATGTTGTCTGTAGAAAAGAGAGCAATGATTTTAATAGGAAACTGAATACAGCCATTGTCCTACAAAATCACCTGCAAGTGCTGTAAACCCAAGCTGGTAAAGCCCTACGTTTTAGATTGCTTCTCCTTATCCCACTGCCATGGCAACTCTTTTCCTATTTAATGTTCTTAAGACTTATTGAAAGAGAAAGGTACAAGTGAAAGTTAACTCCTGTGTTCCTGACATGCTAATGCCTCCCATCAGGACCCCCAATCCAGTTCACATGCTCTGTTTATAGCCTGGGCTTTAATATGGATAAAGGATGAAGAGGGTATTTTTTTTTCTGCTGTAGATTAGGGTTTGATCTGAGATGTAACCCAAAATGAAATGAGATTGCATGGGCGGAAGAGCCCAGCCTTCCATCGCAGAACTCATGTTGCTAGTTGAGAATGGTAACTAGTGACTCTAGAAATGGAGGTCCTGATTCTCCTTTTGCTTGCTCTGGCATAATAGCTTTGGCTTCATTCAGTAACTTCTGATTTACATCAACATGAGTGAGAACAGAGTCAAGCCACAAGAAAGCAAATTAAGCAAAAACTAGAGCAACAGAAAGAAAGCCATAGATAGTTTGCCAATTATATATGTTGAACTTGTTGCATTAGTGACAGCATCCTCCGGAATAGTCATTATTCATGATAATTCCCCCAGAGCCCTGAATTGCATCTGGCCTAGGGAGGTCCAGGGCTTTTATTGTGCTGCCCAGTTAAGGAGCTGAATGAAATATATGCTGTGTAATGATGTGGGACAAATTCAGTGGTTCTTAGCTGCTTTCGGAGCCTGCCATTTGTCTTCTGTAGCTGTTAGTAACTTTGGTGGCAGGCAGTAATTACAAGACCAAAATAAAATCCTGGCTAGTGAATTGGGATGAGATGCCCAAGAAGTGCAGGGAAGGAGCATAACATTCTCTTTGTCACAGAAAATAAATTCCCAGTAGAATCTGTTCTAGTGATTTGCTTTAAGTAGAGGGGTGTGGTCTGGGTCCCCAAACACAGTACTGGGAGCCAAAACTCCTGCCTTCTAATCCTGGCTCTAGCAGTGATGACTCCTGGAATCTGAGGCAAAGAGCTCCACATTTTTAAAAGCTGCTTTCATCTTTGGTATCTGAAGGTTTGGGTGCCCAACCTTTAGATCCATACAATTGGATTTTGAGAGTTGCTGAGTACTTGTGGCTCCCATTAACTTCCATTGGAGTTGTGGGTGTAATTAATGTTTGTAAAGCATACTGAAAATGAGAAATGCAATATAAGTTCTCATTATTAATGTTAATAATATTACTGTTTAGAGGAAGTATAGTCTTGTGGTTAAGGCACTGGACTGGACCTAGGAGAGCTTGGTTCAGTTCACAGACTTGGGCAAGGTATTTAATGTATCTGCGCCTCTGTTCCTCAATTGTGAAATGGGAGTAGCAATACTCCCCTCCCTCCCCCCGCCCCAGTATCTGATGTTTGTCAGGCCTGTTTAGGGTCTGATTCATATCCCATTGAAGAGAGTGAAAAGATTCCCTTTGATTTCAGTGAGCTTTGAATCAGGCCCTTGGTTGGGGCATAGAGACAGCTTCCTAATACTTATTTGTATAGTGCCCAGCACAATGGGCCAATGTCATTTGGGGCCTGTGCATACTACTGTAATACAGATAATAAGTAACAATTGTAACTTTTAAATTACCAATTTCATCCCAATTTGATGCTTAGAATGGATCCAATCCAGTTTGCCATGAGGAATGATCTGTTTATCCTGATCCAAGTGTGGCTCCTGGCCCCATCCGCCTCACAGCAAAGAATAACCAACTTTATCCTAGTCTGAGGCCAGCCCAGCTCACGGCAAGGGATGACCAGATTCATATAGTGATCATTCTGCATCTTTAGCTTCCAGAAATTAACTTAGCTTTACAAGCAGCACACTGGCTGAGCATTTGCATGGTACAGATTTGGAAAGAAGCAAATATGCAACTCATGATTTAAAATGGTAACATAACCTTGCCCCCCTCATGGACTGCTTCTATCTTTATTTTTTTAAGTGTCATAGTTTACAAGCTATCATCCCTCCAGCCTATGATCTTTCACTGGTGAGATGCCTGTAGGCTTTTAAAATATAAATTAGATCACTCTCCGCCGCTACAACCTAAAGCTGCTTTGATCCAGTTTTCTATAAAGATAGTGAGGTTACCTTCCCTTGTGGGCAGAGCAAGGAACCGGACAGTATGTGCCTTGATCTAATTTTCCACCTCTTCACCCTTGTTTTGTAAGACCATATTTTGTGTTGTGTTTTGAAAGCTGGACAAGGCACAGGGGATCTTAGTGACTATGTTGCATTTTTAAAGGCCTATGCTACATACTGACCCATAAACTGCATTCCACTGACTTTTCAGGTCTTCCAGATTAAGTAGTTGGGAAAGCCATAGCTGATTCTGGGGTTGAATCCATACCCACACTTGCTGCTTTGTGTGATCCAACCATTTTTTCATTCTGTGGTGTTGTAGGCTGTTGCTATTACATTGACCTGTTATAGACCAGACTGGCCATTCTCTTTAGCCACGGGTACCTGCTTAAAACCCCCGTCATAAAAGGACAAAAATGCAGGCGGCTAAATCAAATAATCCAGCCAGGAGAAAAACAACAGCGTGTCAGGGAGACAGACTGCTGCTTCTCACTACACAGAGGAAGGGTACCATGGAAAATAAGTCTGAGCATTGTGTTACACTTAAAAACCCTGTTGTGCTTAAATATCTTGGTATGTAAAAAATATATCCTGATCCAATTACAATACCCTATCATGATGCCTCAAAATGATTACAAGTTAGCTTAAACTACCCCCACCCCGCAACTCTCACACATGCATCTGATCATTCTGTGCATCATATTAGGGCCATACCCCTAGCGTACTGGGGCTCTGGTATGCCTGACTAGCACTCACTGAACTCACTTTTTGAACACCTCACACCTGTAGTTTTTGTTTACAGACCATAGTATTTAGGTTTTTCTTTTTTCTTTGAAAATGCTATTAACTAGAGCATTAAATGTTGGCCTCCAGCAGTGTCCCTCCATATGTTTACAACAAATGTTTTTTTCTGTAGATAAAATGAGTGTGAGAGCATGCATATAATGGGGCGGTTCCTAGATCCAGTCTCCTTATGGGTTGAAATGCAGGCACTTGAAAATGCTTATCAGTTTGAGGAATTCAGATGGAAACAGATTGTAAGCCTTCCAGTGTACCTTTTCACCCATGGGGATGAAAGGACTGCAAGAAAGAGGACCAGATATTTTTTCTCTGGTGATGCATGATGATTGGCCTATCCCCTGAGGCAGGAAACAAGGAATCTTCTTCATTCCAAGTGAACAGAGACTTTCCATAAGGAAGGCAGACTGGAATTTAAAGTTGCTTTTCCAGTTAGAGTGACTAGTCCCTCCCTATCATTTCCTCAGTGCCCTGAATA
The DNA here is from genome assembly GCF_009764565.3 of Dermochelys coriacea. Taxonomy (NCBI): domain Eukaryota; kingdom Metazoa; phylum Chordata; order Testudines; family Dermochelyidae; genus Dermochelys; species Dermochelys coriacea. Next base: position 97,148,653 of record NC_050075.1, read on the forward strand.
CCCACTCACAAACAAGGAAAAGTCTACTAATTTCATGCTTCCAGTCAAACTGCTTCTTGCCCTTCTGCTGTGGCTTCTGGGAATGGAGAATACTTAAACTTTCCCTGTTCTCAAGTATTTCTCATTACAGGCCTGTACCTCAGTTGCTTTGCTATTAACACAGTAGAATGCTAGCAATTGGAGACGAGCTGCAGTGTTTAAAGAAGCCTTGACCTCATATAGAAGCCAGGTTTAGAGCACTCAGTTGAGTGTGATTTGTTCTAATATGAGTCTTATGACAGTCAGCTTAAATTGGCCTTTGCCACTTGCTACTGTAAACTTCAACATCCCAGAGTTTTGGAGACTGAGTGTTCAGATAACGGGGCAAAATGTAGTCGGACTGCTTGAACTAGAAACTCCCTGAAAAAGCACAAGAACAAATCCGCACAGACACACCCCTGGAGCCCCGACCTGGGGTATTCTATCTGCTACCCAAGATCCATAAACCTGGAAATCCTGGACGCCCCATCATCTCGGGCATTGGCACCCTGACAGCAGGATTGTCTGGCTATGTAGACTCCCTCCTCAGGCCCTTCGTTACCAGCACTCCCAGCTATCTTCGAGACACCACCGATTTCCTGAGGAAACTACAGTCCATTGGTGATCTTCCTAAAAACACCATCCTAGCCACTATGGATGTAGAAGCCCTCTACACCAACATTCCACACAAAGATGGACTACAAGCCGTCAGGAACAGTATCCCCGATACTGTCACGGCTAACCTGGTGGCAGAACTTTGTGACTTTGTCCTGACCCATAACTATTTCACATTTGGTGACAATGTATACCTTCAAATCAGCGGCACTGCGATGGGTACCCGCATGGCCCCACAGTATGCCAACATTTTTATGGCTGACTTAGAACAACGCTTCCTCAGCTCTCGTCCCCTAATGCCCCTACTCTACTTGCGCTACATTGATGACATCTTCATCATCTGGACCCATGGAAAAGAAGCTCTTGAGGAATTCCACCATGATTTCAACAATTTCCATCCCACCATCAACCTCAGCCTGGACCAGTCCACACAAGAGATCCACTTCCTGGACACTACGGTGCTAATAAGCGATGGTCACATAAACACCACCCTATATCGGAAACCTACTGACCGCTATTCCTACCTACATGCCTCTAGCTTTCATCCAGATCATACCACTCAATCCATTGTCTACAGCCAAGCGCTACGATATAACCGCATTTGCTCCAACCCCTCAGACAGAGACAAACACCTACAAGATCTCTATCATGCATTCCTACAACTACAATACCCACCTGCTGAAGTGAAGAAACAGATTGACAGAGCCAGAAGAGTACCCAGAAGTCACCTACTACAGGACAGGCCCAACAAAGAAAACAACAGAACGCCACTAGCCATCACCTTCAGCCCCCAACTAAAACCTCTCCAACGCATCATCAAGGATCTACAACCTATCCTGAAGGACGAGCCATCGCTCTCTCAGATCTTGGGAGACAGACCAGTCCTTGCTTACAGACAGCCCCCCCAATCTGAAGCAAATACTCACCAGCAACCACACACCACACAACAGAACCACTAACCCAGGAACCTATCCTTGCAACAAAGCCCGTTGCCAACTCTGTCCACATATCTATTCAGGGGATACCATCATAGGGCCTAATCACATCAGCCACACTATCAGAGGCTCGTTCACCTGCGCATCTACCAATGTGATATATGCCATCATGTGCCAGCAATGCCCCTCTGCCATGTACATTGGCCAAACTGGACAGTCTCTACGTAAAAGAATGAATGGACACAAATCAGACGTCAAGAATTATAACATTCAAAAACCAGTTGGAGAACACTTCAATCTCTCTGGTCACTCGATCACAGACCTAAGAGTGGCTATACTTCAACAAAAAAGCTTCAAAAACAGACGCCAACGAGAGACTGCTGAATTGGAATTAATTTGCAAACGTGATACAATTAACGTAGGCTTGAATAGAGACTGGGAATGGATGAGTCATTGCACAAAGTAAAACTATTTCCCATGGGATTTCTCCCTCCCCACCCACCCCCCTCTGTTCCTCTGATATTCTTGTTAACTGCTGGAATTAGCCTACCTGCTTGTCACCATGAAAGGTTTTCCTCCTTCCCCCCCCCCCCCCCCCGCTGTTGGTGATGGCTTATCTTAAGTGACACTCTCCTTACAGTGTGTATGATAAACCCATTGTTTCATGTTCTCTGTGTGTGTGTATATAAATCTCTCCTCTGTTTTTTCCACCAAATGCATCGGATGAAGTGAGCTGTAGCTCACGAAAGCTTATGCTCAAATAAATTTGTTAGTCTCTAAGGTGCCACCGGTACTCCTTTTCTTTTTGCGAATACAGACTAACACGGCTGCTACTCTGAAACCTGCTTGAACTATGTATGGTGACTAATATTCATTATGGATCTATCCCCTTATTTTAGCTAGAGAATCTTTGACAAATGGACCCTAATTTTTTTTGTCTTTGTTATTCATAGTCTGTGGGCTGTGCTACATACTGACTATTTTTAAAAAACTATCCACTTCAGCTATTCACAGTTTGTTAGCGAGATCTGTGGTTGGTCGTCTAAGTTGTTTCTACTTCTTGATTGCTGACTGAAATATATTGTAGGAGAAAAACAAATAGTGAATAGCAAATAATATGCTTTGGCACAAATTTTCTGATAAATACTTATACTAAAATTTGTAATACTTTCAGTATTCATTGATATTTGTGTAGTGGTTATCGGAATATCTATGAATAATGTTGCACCATCAGTCATAGGTATCTGACCTCTGTCCTTTTTATTGATGAAAATATTTGAGACTCTGTGTTCTTATACATACACATAGAGTAGAAACTCAGAGTTACAAACACCTTGGGAATGGAGGTTATTTTGTTTGTAACTCTGAACAAAACGTAAAGGAGTACTTGTGGCACCTTAGAGACTAACAAATTTATTTGAGCATAAGCTTTCATGAGCTACAGCTCACTTTATTGGATGCATTCGATGAAGTGAGCTGTAGCTCACGAAAGCTTATGCTCAGATAAATTTGTTAGTCTCTAAGGTGCCACGAGTACTGTTTTTCTTTTTGCGAATACAGACTAACACGGCTGCTACTCTGAAATCTGAACAAAATGTGACGGTTGTTCTTTCGAAAGTTTACAACTGAATATTGACATAATACAGCTTTGAAACTTTGCTATGCAGAAGAAAAATGCTGCTTTAAACCACCCAAATTTAAATGAAACAAGCACAGTAATAGTTTCCTTACCTTGACAAATCTTTTTTCAAACTTTCCCTTTTTTTTTTTTTTTTAGTAGTTTACATTTAACACAGTACTGTACTGTATTTTTGGGGTTTTTTTTTTTTTTTTTTTGGTCTTTGCTGCTCCTGATTGTTTATTTCTGGTTCCAAATGAGGTGTATGGTTGACTGGTCAATTTGCAATTCTGGTATTTATAACTCTGAGGTTCCACTGTATGAGAAAATTATACAACTTAAGTATGGGCAAAACATATTTTTTTCTGATTTTGCTCTGACAAATAGCTGAAAAAAATAAATTTTCAGCAAAAACAATAATTCAGCTTGACGCAGAGACCAGGCATGGATAATTTAAGTCTAAACAGTTTGGCAAAGTTATAAGCAACTGAAAACATGGTCTTGTAATTGAAAGTATTAGGCAGTCTTAATCCTAGTGATCACCAACTTCACCTATGATAATACGTGGAATGCATGAAGGTGTGGTGCAGCATTAAGGTTTTATCAACCTAAGTTTGGGATGGCTACATTGGCCATTGGTGAATTTACACAGGTCATCCCCAACAAGTGCTGATAAAACTTTTATTTATATAGCATCAGACCATCGAGTTTCTACATATTTCTGCATGTGTTGCAGAGGAATTACTTTCGAGTTCCACGTACAGATTGATGACAGGACATGACCCTTAAAAATATCTACTTACATGTATTTGTATACATTTAGGCACTTTAAGTAAATACAAGTAGTTCTGTCCAAATTTTCATACAGCCCAAAATTCTTTCATGTTACCCAGTTTACACTATACAATGTAATATGCTCTCTGATCTTTAGTGAGCATTGGTCTTGAGCAACATGGTCTGATTTGTTGAGCGAAATAAGAGCTAGATTCAGTAAGGATCATTGTCTTAGGAGATTTTGCTGCATATCTGGTGCACAAATAAACCTTCCAGGATAATTCAGAAAAGACAGGGTGAAGACGATGGCAGTAGAGCAACAGAGGGACAGTACTGATTGCCCTGGAGATGTGAGGCACTGAAAACTGCAGCATTTTCTTCATGGCATCTGTGATTCAAACTGTGCCTGAATGGAACAGCAATGACCTGGCTTGGTTCTTGGAGGTAGAAAACTGAATGATTAATCAAAGTAACTGTCAAGCCTGATATGAAATATGTATCTTCTCTCATCTGAAGATGTGTTGTGAAGGGATTAAAAAATCTGTATTTGAAAAAAGATGTTTGATTTCCTCACCCCCTTTCTTTCTCATTTTTCATTCCATCTTTTTTTCTGCTAACTTACTCTCATTGATCTCTCACCCAGTGGTATGTTTGATGCGTCACTTGCAGATAGATGGAGGACTTGTAATATTTATCTACAAGTGGCCTTGATCTTTCCCCACTGAAATCAATGGCAAAACATTCACTGATATTAATGGGGCAGAAATAGACATCAAATGTGTAGTCCTGAATTTATCCTTTGGAAATTAGGAGGGAATCTGGAATCTAGAACTTAATTTCTATTTTTGTACTAATTGTCGGAGATGTATACCATCTCCTGATGGTGATGTGAACAGTGTAACAGCTTCCTCATCCTCTTTAGCATCGTCACCATTTGCCACTGTACGTGAGGGGCTAGATTCTGCCCTATTACACTCATGCATATTGTCTTCGTTTGGTTTTAACCCTAACCTTTCCTGGATTGCCACTTCTCATGCTATACGTTTTGCTACTGCCTTGTCTTTTAAACATGCAGAGAACACTGTGCTATGCTATTTATTTTAAAGGCTATCTATTAAGTCTACATATAATGCTCACTTCTTAAAGAATATTTGTCCTAAGTCTGGTATATAATGCTTATTATATTCAATACACTTGCTAAGTTTGGCAACCTTCCTAATTCCCTGTGGGAAGTTTATGGTCTTCTCTGGAAGTTTGTGCCTCCTGCCAAGTTCAGTTTGACTTCTGATGTGTGCCCTGCCTGTTTCTAAGGATTTTATAAAATCTGAGCGGTACTGATGTGCACGTGATATTTTGAGCCAAAGTACTGTACACATGACTAACATGTGATGATCTTAGGAATGTTTTCCCTATTCATTTTCCTATTCTTTCCTACATGTTTCATAAGCATTTTGATAAGACAGGCAGTAAATTTCCTGATGAGTCCAGTTATATCAAATATTTTCATAATTAGAGTCTATGCCGAATAATTGGATGCTTTCCTTACTCATGGCAATTTTCTGAAAAGTTCAATATCTACCATACTACATTTCCACATTTTATGGTTTACGAAGTACAATATTCTGTAATTGTTTTAGAGCTCATTTCCATAACAATATCCATTCTTAGTAGCTAAATTTTTTTTAATTTTAATTTAATGACTCTAATAATGGTACTAAAAGATTAATAACATGGGATTGCCAACATTAAAGGTGAATTAGCATCTGTTATTCATTGAACTTCTGTCCCTTTTACACCAATGCAGGGTTCTCTTGTCCTGAATCAATGCACAGTGCATGTATAAAGGAAGGATACTTGGAACTGGAATTGTTTATTGAACATTTAGTTACACTTGAGGGTGGGTGGATTTAAGCATGTGATACAGCAAAGGGCAGTGCTGGCACCAATTTGATACTGTTCAGTGATCACTCTTTGTTTAGCAGAGCAGGTGAAATCTTCTTTGCCATTTGTCATCTGAGTGGGAAGGTAAATAGGATATGGAGAGACTAGTATTCAAGAGAAAAACAGTAGAAGGAAATTGAGAGAGATGCTGCTTCTAGGCTTAACTCGTGTGGTGTGTCCTGTGACCAGACTAGTTTGCAACACTGATACAGCTATTTCACCATCAGAAAGAGTGCACAAGCATGCTCAGCTGTCACAGATTCATAGACTATAAAGCCAGAAGGGACCATTGTGATCATCTAGTCCCGGGATCTCAAACTCAAATCACCACTAGAACCACATGAGGACTAGTACCTTGGCCCGAGGGCTGCATCACTGACACCCCCCGCCCCGCTGCCCCCACCTATGCCCCCACTCCATCCCTTTCATGAGGCCCTGTCTCTTCCCAGCCCTTCCCTGCCCCCATTCCAACCCCTTCCCCAAATCCCTGCCCCTTCTCCACCTCCTCCCCTCCTTCCTGGAAAGCGCTAAGTGGGAAAGCGCCTGGAGGTAGGCAGAGGAGTGGGGATGCAGTGCGCAGGGGGCGGGAGATGAGTTGGCGGGTGAGGGGAGCTTGTTGGCCGCAGGAAATAACTCAGGGGGGTGGGGGAGGTGCAGTGAGCTTGGCGGGCCACAGCAAAGAACTCCTGCGGGCCGCATGTTTGAGACCCCTGATCTAGTCTGACCTTCTGCATAACAGGCCATTGGACTTCCCTGTATTTATTCCTTTTGTAAATATCATATCTTTTATAAAAGCATCCAGTCTTGATTTAAAAATTGTCAGTGATAGAGAATCCACCACAAACTTTGGTAAGTTGTTCCAAAGGTTAAGTTACCCTCACTGTTAAAAATTTATGGCTTATACCTAGTCTGAATTTGTTCAACTTCCAGCCACTGTATCTTCTTATATTTTTCTCTGCTAGATCCTAGAGCCTTCTAATATCAAATTTTTGTTCCCTAGAAAGGTACTTTAATAGCTTTACAAATCATCCATTAACCTCTTTGTTATGCTAAGGAGATTGAGCTCCAGGACACTCTCTCTCTGTAAGGTATGTTCCCAATCCTTTAATAATTCTTATTGCTCTTCTCATTACTCTCTCCAATTTTTCAACATCCTTCTTGAAGTATGGACACCAGAACCGGACACAGTAATCCAGCAGCAGATGTACCGCTGCCAAATACAGAGGTAATATAATTTCTTTACTCCTCTCTGATATCCCCTGTTTATACATCCAAGGATCACACTAGCCCTTTTAGCCACAGAATCCCATTGGGAGCCTATGTTTAACTGATTATCCACCATAATCCCAGAGTCTTTTTCAGAATCACTGCTTCCCAGAGTATAGCCCCCCATCCTACAAATAGGGCCAGTATTCTTTATTCCTATATGCATGACTTTGCATTTGCTTCTACTGAAATGCATATTGTTTGCTTGCACCCAGTTTTCCAAACAGTCCAGATCATTCTGTATCAGTGACCTGTCCTCTTCATTAGTTGTCTCTCCTCTTCGTTTACTCCTCCAATCTTTGTCATAAACCAACTTTATCAGTAATGATTTTGTTTTCTTCCAGGTCACTTATAAAAATGTTAAATGCAACAGAGCCCAGAACTGCTTCCTGCAGCATGTCACGACTAAACACACAGTTGCTTGACAGTGATTCCCCGTTGACAGTTGCATTTTGAATTAGTCAGTTTTTTATCCATTTGTGTGTGGCGTGTTGATTTTGTGTTGCTGTAGTTTCTTAATGGAAATATTGTGCAGTACCAAGTCAGATGCCTTCAGAAGCCTAACTATAATACAGCAACATTATTACTTTTATAAGCCAAACTTGTAATCTCATAAAGAAAATATTAAGTTAGTTTTAGAAGATCCATGTTCCATAAACCCATGATGATTGGCATTAATGATATTGCCCTCCTTTAATTCTTTATTAGTTGAATATCATATCAACCATTCTGTTATTTTGTCTGGGATTGATGTTAGGCTAACAAATCTATAATTACCTGGGTCATCCGCATTTACTCTTTTTTAAATATTGGAACATTAGCTTTCTTCTAGTAATCTGGAACTTTCTAAGTATTCCAAGACGTATTGAAAGTGAACAATAACAGTTCTGAGACTTCCTCAATCAGCTCTCTTAAAACTCTAGGATGCAAGTTGTCCAGACATGCTGATTTAAAAATGGCAAACTTTAGCAGCTGCTGTTTAACAACCTCCTACATTACTGTGTAAGTTGAAAGTATTTCAACATCATCATATCATATGAATACATTATTTGTTTTTTTTTTCAAATACAAGCCAGGAATATTTATTAAAAATTTCTTCCTTTTGTACATTATTATTAAGGCTAAATTTTAGTCATGGGTATTTTTAGTAAAAGTAATGGACAGGTTACAGGCTGTAAACAGAAATTCACAAGCCCGTGACCTGTCCATGACTTTTACTAAAAATACCCGCCCTGACTAAAACTTGGGCAGGGGGCTGAGAGTGCTCGAGGGTGGGGAGGGCGGTCCGGGGGTATCGCGGGTGCTGGGGGATGTGGGCCGGGACCCCTACTGGTACTGGGGGGGGGTTGGCGGGGCTGGCAGGGGCTTCCTACCTGGCTCCGCGTTTCTCCAGATCCTAGGTGGCAGAGGCAGGGGCCAGGGCGCAAGCTTACTGGTTCTCCAGTTGTCCATTGAGTTTTCCAGTCTTTGAAAAAAGAGAAAAGACAGAAAAAGGTGTGTGTGTGTGAGAGTGAGAGAGATCTTTTAGACTTTCTTTATACATCATAAAAAGAAAGGGAGAAAAAGGGACAAAACCAGTCTTTCTTTTACATGTTCCCTTTAAACACTTTGTATGCAGAATACTTGCAAACGTATATAGAATGTCTGATGCAGTTATATCTACAGTAAAATACTTTGCTTACAAAGTTTTTTACAGAATACCTGCTCTGTGAATTTATTAAGAACCCTCAAAGTTTTGTGTGTGCATTGCTTGAAGAATAGAGTCTTTGATTACTCATCTACTTCCATAAAACAACAGTTCCAGTAACTCTCCTGAAACTGTCCACATTGTTCACTGTTGAAAGAAATGGGGAATACACAGAGGTTCATACACAGTCTGGGTAGTAATATAAGATCCTGAGTGTTTCTGGGCTCCTGCAACTCCTCCTAAAGTCAATGGGAAATACCAGTTGCTCAGCATCTCTTAGGATTTGGCCCATTTGTTGTGAGGAAGATGAGATTCTATTTAGTTGAATTGTACAATGAAAATTCATTACGATGCAGTGTAAAGATTTGTACAATAGCACAGCCACCTCACCAGGATACAAAAGTGGGAGATAATACAAGACTTCCATTGTAACAGTTAGAGAGTATGATCGGCAGTTTGGGGTGTCCTGATTCTGTGTTGTTTTTATTGGAGGCAAAGCTGGGATCGCTACCTGTCATTAAATTTGCCTGACATTTCCCATTATAAGACACTAATTTTCAGTTGCTCGTAACCTTATCAAACTTTAACCTTTTGAACAGAAATTTTTAATGCTTGCTATCTGATTCAAGCTAATTTTTTTCAAAGTTTCATGTAAATGATTCAGCTGTTTCTGAGAATGTGGTTAGGGGAAAATACCATGCCAAAAATAATCCTGCAGCTGTTTTGCTGAGAAGCTCCAGGACCTTTTGCTTTTGAACAAGAACTCAAAACTTGGCCTGGAGTCAGGGATGCACATTTTGGTATCCCCATGAACATCTTCCTGAATTTGGCCAAGATATAAACCCCATAAAACTTTCAGTTTGCATATGTTCTGTAGAGACTTATTAGTTTGGCTACTAAATTCTCTAAAGATTTTGTCTACATTGAACAAGCTTCCTCCCCACGTGGTTCCTAGGTGCTGATTGGACTGAACACGTCATCCCCATAGAATGACTAGCTTCATCCTGGGGCTGAGCAGAACTTTCCCTGCAGTTGCTCCTCCTGTCTACTGGAGGCTATTATGGTGCTGGGCCTTGGAACTGAGCAGTAGACAGTCTCTCCTCTGCTCTTAATGCTCCCATAGCTGGCACCAGGCAGCAAGGAGGATGTGTGTGTGTGTGTGTGTGAGAGAGAGAGAGAGAGAGAGAGAGAGGTTGCAGGAGCTGAGTGGGTGTGGAGCAAGGCAGAAGCTGCTGCTGGTGAGAGAGGAGTGGTGGGAGAAGAGGAAAAGCAGGAATGGTTGGGGGTTGGGAGCAGAGGAAGGAGAAAAGACGTGCACAGTGGGAGAAAGGTCTGTGAGCACAAGAGTGCTGAGCTTCCACTTGGAACAAAGTGACATGCTCATGTGTGGCTGACCTTTTCCCTGTCCTCTGAGGAAAGGATGACCATATCTCACCCCATCTTGGTTCTGAACATGGATACCCTGAAGGTCCTGTCAGAGCCATGCTTTAAGGTTGTCTATACTGACATTTGTCTTAAATTCTCCTACCATTGCTGTGCCCCTGGTGCAGCTCTATGGGTGACAGCAACCGTAAGATTGCTAGTATAGACCAACTGCCAGATGCACACTAGTGCGTAACTCCTTTGATTTCAATGGGTTACTTCTGTTATATGCTGGTGTCACTAAGTGCAGAACCTGACCCTCAGACTTCGGTGCTACTGCTTAAGTTAAATGTATTTTTTACACAGCTATGACATCTCCACTTTAAGTAGTCTTAACTATTTGTGCTGAGGATGTCTGTTTTGCTGTAGAATGTTGACTCTGCAGGTTTACACCTTGTTTTAGGTTTGATAGTCAAAGGGAATAGAGCTAAATTTTTTAAGTAAACAGTTCTGTATAAGTTAGTCCTCTGCTTGTGAAATGATACCTAAATACAGCTGTGAAAGAACAATTTTTAATGTGGATATTCATAAGAGAATGTTACCACTGGGTTCAGGTATTCCTTCACCATGAACTATAGCCTGCTCGAATATACCAAAAGAAGGTATAACGCCAAGCTGTTCATGTGGGAAATTGAAAAGTCAGGTGGAAGGATGATGTGGTTCTGAGAACTCAATACAAGCTTATTACCTACAAGAGCAGTCTTTTTATCCCAGTGACACACGGTGGTTCTGCAGCAGCAGGAACAATTTTTTTTCCAAAAGCATTTTGAGGTTACCTTTAATGTTGTAATGGAGACTGGAGCTAATTTCTGTCTGGATATATTTAGGTTTAAATGGAAATTTCCCCTCCTTTGCCCTTCCAAAAACACATTGTCTTCTTTAATGAAATTATACCTGTCAACCCTAAAATATCTTGAATATGTAAACCGTATCTTGAATATGTAAATATAAAACCTTGAGATCACTGATGCAGCCACTGAAATGAACAGGAATGGTTTGACTTTTGTCTGTGATGATATGAACTCTGGGTATGATTGATTCAGAAAAATGTTGTTTCACATTGACATAGTACGAGTTGAGAAGCGTGTGACTAGTCTTCCCAATGAGTCAACTCTCCCCATAAAAATTCTCCAGTATGTGTTTTAAAAAACTTTATCATGCATCTTTGTACTTATGATTTTGCAAAATTGGACAGGATTGATAACTGTTTCTCCCAGGCATGGCATTATGGGCAAAACATTCAAACCCTGGTGCCTAAAGTGAGGCACCTGTTCAATTTTTAGCCACCTAAAATAAGCAGCCTGATTTTCAGAAGTGCTGAGTACCTGCTGAATTCAGCCAGGTTTGAAAATGTTGGCCTGGGATCTCTGGCGCACAGGAAAAGACAACATCAAGGAACACAGTACCGAAGAAGCTGTGGATGCAATTCTCATCAGCTCTCTTCTGTGGTGCTTTGAGCTGACCAGATGTATCAGTGGAGAACAGCCACAAATGTTGTTCCTTCTCCCCCACTCTGAGGCTGAGCTTGTGCTTGTCTCCAATATTCCCACCTCCTGCTAGCTATTTGGGAGCAAGAAACCAAACACCATCTCAAACTTTAATTCCTCATATGGCAGCATATAGCACTGTTACTAGGTCTCCAGGACGCTATTTAAGTCATTTTAGCTAGATCTATTCCAAGACTTCTCCATGAGGTGAGCATTCTCAAACAAGTACAATATTGCAATGCTTAGAGAGAGATGCTATAGAAGTACTTTAGATAGAGGGATAGTTATATTAGATAGGGTGGGAAAGTGCTTACATTTCAGGTTAGATAAAAGCAACACAAGTGGCTTGCAGCTAGGACATCAACACGGGGGCATATTCCATGTAAAAAGGGACAATGGTGCTTTCCTTAAGAAGTTCATGTACTTAGTAGAAAACACAGTCTCAGTCAGAACCGGTTTTAACCTTATTTTTATGGAATAAGAAAAATAAAATACATACAGTAACTCCTCACTTACCGTTGTAGTTATGTTCCTGAAAAACGCGACTTTAAGCGAAACGATGTTAAGCAAATCCAATTTCCCATAAGAATTAATGTAAATGGGGGGGGTCAGGTTCCAGGGGAAAAATTTTTTGCCAGACAAAAGGCATTATATACATTTTAAACAAGCAATTTAATACAGGTATTAAACAAGTTGGCAGCCTTCCTATCAGCTCCCCTACGTCCCCTCCCCCCTAGTGCCTCTTGCCTGCTGGCAGACCCCGCGGATCAGCGCCTTCCTCCCTCCCTCCCCTGCCTCCTGCCCACGGCAATCAGCTCCTTTGCGGCATTCAGGAGGCTGGGGGGGAGAAGTGAGGACAAGGCGCGCAGCCTTCCCTCTCCCTCCCCTGCCCACAGCAATCAGCTGGTTTGCGGCATTCAGGAGGCAGGGCAGGGAGGGGAGAGACTGCGCGCCGCATCCTCACTCCTCCCCTCAGCTTCCTGAATGCCGCAAGACAGCTGATTACTGCCGGCAGGAGGAACAAGGGGAAGGCGCTGATCTGCGAGGTCTGCCAGCAGGTGGGAGGTGCTAGGGGTCGGGGGCGCATGGGGGGCTGCCAGCCGTGGACAAAGCAGGTGGCCAAACGGCGTTATAGAAGAGCATTGCAAAGCTTTAAATGAGCAGGTTCTGTAATTGAGCAGGGACGTAAGATTGAAACAATGTTAAGCGAGAGGACGTTAAGTGGGGAGTTACTGTATTTATATGGCTATTCACTATAAGAAATATTCAAACATCCAAAAAATTCAGATTCAGAAATATAGAAGTATAAATCGTAACATGAAAGAGCTGTTCATTAAACTAAAGTTCAAGTTATGATAAACTAAGTATAATCAAATTCATAATTGATCATGTTTTTAAGACAACGAATAAAGTGAAATCATCAAATTAGTAAATTTTTTGTTTGCTGGATTCACCACATTAAGTTTTGGAGCTTTTCTCAAGATAAAGGATTTAAAGTTTATGGGGCTTAGATGCCTTGTTCTCCCCTGGAGGTGTCTGGACCGTGATGTTACCGAAATGGAGAAATAGCAAAAAAATTACCTGGAGCATCTCTCCTCCTTGCTGTAGTCCAATCAACTATTGCATTCCAGTGGACTAAGCAGTTTTCGTTTTTAATTAAACCTTGAGGAAGTGCATTTTTCCAATTGCAAATTCTACATTTTATAAAATCCATATCAGTTCCCATTCCACCAGCATTGCCAAGGTGTGCATACAGCTGACAAGGAAAACAAAAGGCCTTATCAACTTTAACAGAGATGGTACTCACAGCCCTGTTTGCCAATCAGTATAGGAGTTCTTCTTCGAGTGCTTGTTCATGTGATTCCATTCTAGGTCTGTGCGCGCCCACATGCACGGCCATCAGAGATTTTTGTCTTTGTGGTATCCGTAGGGTTGGCTGTGGCACCCTCTTGAGTGCGGCACCACCGGCCCTACACCCTCTCAGTTCCTTCTTGCCAGCTACTCCAACAGAGGGAAAGGAGGGCAGGTAATGGAATGGACATGAGCAACACATCTCTAAAAACAACAGTTATGAAAGGTAGGTAACCGTTTTTTCCTCTTGATTCTGTAGTAGCATGACAGTCCATCTAAGGTTTCTTCTGGGTGCTAGAGCAGCATTCCAGTTCTAGTCAGCCCATCCATGCTCCCTCATGTGCTCCAAAAGGAGCTTTCTCCTCTCTCTCAGTTTGAAAGGAACTCTCTCTTCTCTCCTTTCTTTTCCTGTCCTCTCCTCTCCTTTTTCCTCTGCCTCCAAACAGCTAGGCAGGGTCTGATCTCAGAAACTCTAGCATAGAACTCTGTGTCCCCACTTTGCTACTCTGTATACTTTGTAAGCCTTCCTGCAGAAGGTTTCTCTGCAGACACTTCCTGACTAGGGTTACCCATCTGTTATTGTAATAATGCAGTTGCCAGGCTTCACTTAGCTGGCCAATAATATACTCCCGTTGTTCCCACGGGCTACCAGAATTGTGACTTCTACTCAGTGGCGTAAGGACTACAGTCATTCATCTGAGGAAACTCAGACTAAGAAACTGGGGGAAAAGACCTAATTTCTACAGGGGAGGGGCAAAAAAATTTCCAGGGGGTCAGTGCCTTCACTCCCAGCCTCTTGAATGCCACCTTCTTGATTCTCCCTCTCCCTTGATTCTCAAGAGAATCTGAGCTAATAATGACTCTGTAGTGTCATTTTGTCAGCTCTCAATAATATGTGCAAAGTTGGGGGCCTTTTCTTGGACCAAATCATGGATAATGGTAAACTATATAGCCAGTGACCTTGTATTAAACTTCAAGGGCCAAATTTTGTCATTGATGCCATTGGAGAACACCAAGAACATAAGAACGGCCTTACTGGGTCAGACCAAAGGTCCATCTAGCCCAGTATCCTGTCTTCCAACAGTGGCGAATGCTCGCTAGTGTAGACATAGCCTTAAACTCTGTGTCTCACTTCCTCATTTGTAAAATGGCTATAATATGTCTTTACCTTGCAGAGGTGTTTGAGGATAAGAACATAAAAATGGCCATACTAGGTCAGACCAAAGGTCCATCTAGTCCAGTATCATGTCTTCCGGCAGTGACCAATGCCAGGTGCCCCAGAGGGAATGAACAGAACAGGCAATCATCAAGTGATCCATCCCCTGTCACCCAATCCCAGATTCTGGCAAACAGAAGCTAGGGACTCCATCCCTGCTCATCCTGGCTAATAGCCATTGATGGACCTATCCTTCATGAATTTATCTAGTTCTTTTTTTGAACCCTGTTATAGTCTTGGCCTTCACAACATCCTCTGGCAAGGAGTTCCACAGGTTGACTGTGCATTGTGTGAAGAAATACTTCCTTTTGTTTGTTTGAATACTTCCTTTTGTTTATTTGGATGAATTATTGGATGAAGGATGAATTTGGATGAAGGATGAATTTTCAATTAACACCCTACATACGTGAGAAAGGACTGCACAGAAGACCAGTGGGACTGATATTAAACACTAAATACAGCGTCTGAGGCCTGATCTACACTAGGAAATTAGGTTGGTACAACTTTGTTGCTCCAGGGGAAATCCATATCCCTGAACGATGCAGTTAAACTGACTTAACCCCTGGCATTGACCTAGGTGCTGCCTCTCAGAGAGGTGGATTACCTAAACTGATGGGAGAAACTCTCCCGTCGGTGTAGTTAATGTCTTCTCTGAAGTGCTACAGTAGTGTAGCTGTGCTGCTGCAGCATTTTAAGGGTAGATGAACATATTGCCTCTTTCTAGTCTCCCTTTGGCCACCATAATAGGCACTGAAAGATCCAAGAAGAAAATAAACTTACTTGTTCTCCACAACTCCAATTTACTCCATTTCTCAGTGCTCTTGGCTACCTACAGATTAAATTAGAAGCTCATTGTTCAGTATCTTCTCCAGTACGAGAGTTGTAATTCTTTCTCATTTGAATGGCCGGGGGCGGAGAGGGATATTATGATACATCCTAGATTTAGAGAATTTTGGTACCCTTGTAAAGAAATCTTGTTTCAAGATGCCCTGATATTTGTCATCCAAGCAGTGCAAGAATATAACCTCTGTGGGAGAATATAGTATTTGTGGATTTTAAGAGGTCTCTTGGACAACCCTTTTTCTTATCTCATTAGTTATTCATCTAACTTGCTTATTTTGTCTGTCTTGGGAACAAAATTTATTTTCTCCAGTTTGTGAATAAGAAGGACCAGTACTATTCTATCTAAGTCACAGAAAGCAAATGTACAAGTAAGAGATCATCTGATTCTTGCATGGGGTTTTGATTTTGTTTGAATATTTTGAAGGAATATTGTTCTTTTTTGAGAGAATTTGGCGGTGCAAGAATTCCGTTGCCTATTACATTACAAACAGTGTGAACGTTCTCCTCTAACAATCATTTTGTAGTTGATTTAGCCTTGAAGTTTTCAGTTCACTTGCCAAGAAACCTGTTGTAGATTTTTTTTTTGTAAGTGTACAAAGTCTCCAATTCATATTCACCTCTCAGTGCATTAATATTCAGAGGATGTAAGAAAGACATTGGGAATTTTAAATAATGAAACGGATCCAGACAGAGATATCTGTATCTTGTTTGGCTCAACAATACTCTTGTGCAGAAGTATGCTTGTGAATTCTATTTTCTACTGTCAAAACAAGACAGAGGTATTGACAGTTAATCATATTGGGGAGAGGAATATGTTCTGTATTTGGAACCATCTTGACATGGGTTTGTGTTGGAAAGAGGTTGGCATCTTGGTATACCGGATTTTCAGAAGGATTTATTGTTGAAGTACTTGTCTGCTAGGGTTGTGGATAGATGGTAATTTTTTTTTAAATTTTTATTTTTTATTTATTTTTTTTTGGAGTGAGATAAAGGAAAAAGGAGCAAAATTTATTATGAATAAGTCTTCAGTGAGATTGTCCCCCAGAAACATACACCAAAAATATGGTCCATGTGATACAGATTAATAGAAAAATAAAACCATCATGAGACTTACATGAGGTTCCTTACACTGCTTGGAGTGTGACTAAATCCATTCTTGAGTCAGTCTGTAGCTTTTGGAAGTTTGTCAAACACTTATCTTCGCAAGACACTCAGGAAAGTTTATTCCTTTAGCCAACTGAAATGATGCTACTCCATAATTTTGTGTGTTGTATGCAAATTCCCCAATGACTTCCTTAGTAGAAATGCACAGGTTGGGAGCTAGGTCTTGGTAGCCGAGTAGTAGTAATATAATTTCTTATGATACTTTGCTTCCCCATTTCCAATAGGATGTTTTCAGACCCCTGTGCTCCAATTTATACCTCATCTCCATCTAGACATTTACTTTTCAGGCTCTCACTAACACTTGCTGCATGGGAGCTGTTTTAATACAATTTTTTGAAAGACTCCAAGTCTGGTTTCAGCTGCAACCAACAAAGCTGATCAGATGTTGGTTGGTGAGGGGTGGAATCTGAGTGTAAGAGCCTGAGCTTGCAAAGTGGTGAGCAATCTTAGATCTCACTGATGTCTTTTGAAATGAAGGATGTTGGGCATTTCCCAGAGATGCACAGGGAACAGGCACATAGGGAGTGAGGTAGGCAATCCGAGAGAACACAAGGTCCTAGGGAAGTTTATTTTAAGAAATAATGTGTATTGGGGGATGGGTGGATTGGTTTACGTCTGTATGATCCTACCATCAGGGAATTTCAGGCTTTGGATGAGAGGAGTATTGAGTTGTGTATCATGCGGAAAGGACCCAAAGGTGGCATAACATAACATTGAAAGGTTTCACTCTAACTGGGGAGGGCTGGTCCCCATTTGTTTTTATGATTGGGCAAAAAATATTTTCTTTTCAAGGCAAACCCCCTGTGATGCCAAATGGCAAGAGGGTTACAGCAATGTCTTGATTCAGGTATGTACATTCTAGTTCACCAAATAATATCTTGTGATATGTTAAATGAAAGCCACACTGGTCATTAATATCATTGTGAAGGGTATGTAAAGATACTATGTAAGAAGCTGTGTTTTATGTACCCAAAATATGTTTTGAAGTCTATATCAAGGCATGGGTGAGAAACAGGTTTTCTTTCAGACAAGGGATGTTTATTCACCTGTCTCTTTACTAAAGTATAAATTAAGCATTGTAAGCTAACACAATGGATATCTATTTACATACAAAGTCAACAGGGAGATGTGAAATCAACTGGGAAGCAGTACACAAGAAAATAAGCCACGGGTGGTTACCCTGACGAGGAACATACAGTATGGATTTTGGGAATATAAATAGAAGGCAAAGAAGACACCCCTTTTCTTGCACCTAGGAAGTAAATGGGCAGTGCATTGGCATTCATGAAAACGGGATCACAGTCAGTGTTGGTTGAAACACTGCAGAGGACTTTGTGGGTGAGGTAAGGTTCTTTAGACAGGTGGTTGGCCTGTTAAGTTTAGTCTGTAGATAGCGTGTTATGATTTTGTTTTATATGTGACCTTCTGTTTCCATTATCCTTACTCGTTATCTCTTGAATCTTTGTTAATAAAAGTATCTTGCTTTCACTGTAAGTATAGCTAAGTGTTGTGATATTCAGCGAGGTTCTGATCCTGAGTTGAATCGTACATGCTGGAGTATACACTGTTCCTTTGCATAATGACAGGTTTCAGAGTAGCAGCCGTGTTAGTCTGTATTTGCAAAAAGAAAAGGAGTACTTGTGGCACCTTAGAGACTAACAAATTTATTAGAGCATAAGCTTTCGTGAGCTACTGAAGTGAGCTGTAGCTCACGAAAGCTTATGCTCTAATAAATTTGTTAGTCTCTAAGGTGCCACAAGTACTCCTTTTCTTTTTACTGTTCCTTTGGGGACAGCAGATGTGGTATTTCTGTGAGTGTTCAGTGAATAAGGGACTGGACACTATAGGGGGATGCCTCAAAGGGACACGGGGGCTGGGATGCACCTATTGTTAACTTGCAAGGCAAAGGAAGGGCCAGTGTGGCCCAGAGGAGAGTGCTTGGGTGGCTAACAGGCTGGTGGTGTCAGGGAGCTGCCACTCAGCTAAGCACAAGCAAGGCTCCCTCACACTGGAGGCAGGGTAGTAAAATGGTGACTCACCATCCTGGGTACTCTAAGAACCCTCACTCCTCCGTCTTTCTAGTCTATGGGCAAAATTTCAAAGGGGGCATAACCCAGTCTTCCTTCTTTCTACTTGCAGTTTTGTAGGTGAAATGCAGATGTATAACTTCAGACTTGTGGGTTTAGTCAAAGGATGCCAGGCATCTGCATTTCCTCATTTGTGACTGCAGATATTAGTGGGAGCAAAACTGTGGACACAAAAACCAGAGTAATTATTAAGAATCACTCCTTTATTTGTATTTAATAATTTGTATTCAGCTCCAAATAGCAATCATTTTGGCTCCCAAGGACTTCAGCGGAGAGCATGGAATAGGCATTTTGGAGAGAGGTGTAGTGGTTCTTTGTATTTAGACTGAAACTGGAAACATAACCTTGGCATTGAGGGCTTAAGTGATTGCCCATCTTGTATAGTACCTTCAAGATTCTGTGAGGTGCTTATGGTGACTGGTTCCCTGTAGTTTTATGATTGTCGGCTCTTTGCAGTTTGTTTAAATAAAGCTTGACTTGCAGCATGAGAAAATAGTTTCTCGCATGCATTTTTAATGGGCTTACCAGCAGTTGGTTGAACCCAGAGGTAACACGGCATCTTCAGTTCAGTGAAATTGATCCCTACCAGAAAGGCATATTTGATCAGGGTGATTTAAACCCCACTGCAATATACATTATTTATTTTATTTTATTTTATTTTATTTTATTATTTTGAATTTTTACAACTTTAGGCTTGTGTTCTGTTTTAAAATATTTATCAGTGTTGCTTTAGCTTTGTTCCAAGTGTTTCTTTACAGAGTAATTGCTGCTAGCAAATAATTTCAGTTCAAATCAGACCTAATTAAAATATACTGTTATACATGAGTGTCTAAGAAGGTCATTTGTTACATTTCCCCTGACCCTCTCCCGAGAGTGATTACATCACACTTTGTGAGTGAATCCTGCTAACTGGGGACAGAAGAGTAGACTACTTCCTTATCCAAGCCTGGTCAGGTTAATCATGCCATTCTAAACATATGTGTAAACATAGGTTGTTCTGTGCATACAGATGACTTTACTATTAATGTAAATCACACTTTGCATACATTAATTGCTGATATATCAGAGATATACATTACTTTTTTATACAAATAAATTGTTGCTTTTAATTATACTGTGTGATAACTACTAGATCTTTATAAGGCATTAATATAAGATGTTTGAGACAGCATGCATTTTTCTATTTTTAGTACTGTTACAGGTAGTAAATTACAACAACCAATAACCTTTTGTTTTACTGTTTGTAAAAACAATATAAAATCTATTCTCTCTAAAAGTTATCATCAGTTAGTAGTGTGAGGGCGCAATTCAAAATAACCCCTGGATGAACTCACCTGGCTGCTTATCACCTGTATTTCATTTCCTGTCATTTGGGTTTGTGTCTTCTTTAAAAGTGGACTTAGATGTTTGATTGGTTGATTTAGTTGCTGCAGGTTTAGCTTGATTTGAGATGTTTCCATTTTATATCTATCTATCTGTCTGTCTGTCTGTCTGTCTGTCTGTCCCAACAGCTTGTTCTTTCTGAACTATAGACATATATTTTGGGGCCAAAAAGCCTCTGTAACATGGGATGGCTGGGGTGGAGAGAAGAGCTTTATTTGACTTTAGATATAAAGTGTTTTAATTTATGAAGACTTGTTAGCAACCAGGCAATCTAAAAAATAGAGAGCAACCTAATCAGTCTTTTAAAATAGTTTTACGCATCCAAATGGGCATATTTTTATTTTCTTGCTGTTGCTTATGGCAACCTCATTTTATCCCACCCTACTAATTAATGCAAAAGCAACAGGGACTATGTAGTGATAGCTTTCAGCAGTTTCTGTGCTCTGGGAGGAAATAATATCTGGAAATTTCTGGGATTCAGCTTAGAAGGATGTTCAACATAAATAACACTCCTATTTATTCATTTCAGGCTATTTTAGTTTTTTCTATAACTCTTCATAGAATATAAACTCTGAAGAATGAGACTATTCTGTATAAATAAGTAAGATTTTAGAATTGAAAGGGTTCTTTAAAATAATTTAGCATATATACAAAAAATATGCTTTTGTTTGTCTCTGAATTACCTGTATGAAGATTATACAATTTCCACCAAATGCATCCGATGAAGTGAGCTGTAGCTCACGAAAGCTTATGCTCAAATAAATGTGTTAGTCTCTAAGGTGCCACAAGTACTCCTTTTCTTTCTAGGTCAAATCCAGTAATTAATTGGAAAACTGAGGGCAGTTACCTTTCTAGTGAACCTATATTGTGGTGGTAAGTGCTGTATGTGTTATGCACTGATTCCCTTTTAGTGGGTAGTCCACATCAAAATAAGAATTTACTGCTACTACTGCCGGTTCGTTGCATGACCCAAAGCCCTGGAAAGTTGGTGGAAAAGTTCAAGTAGCTGAAATTTCTTCTTTTGCTGCTGAAGTTTCCTTGGTCAGTCTTTACTGACAACTCTTAGTGGGAGTAGTTACATTTAGAACAGTGATACCCAGACCTCAGTGGTTCAGGATCCAAATTAGCAATCAACATTACCCAAAAGAGCCACAGTAGTGTGAATTCATTGTTTAATTTATGATAGTACTATATATTCATATTTAAACAGTATCACCAGGGAAATATTTTGTGTGTGTGTGTATACAGTTTTCACAGCAAAATGACTGACCAAGTATTATTATTTTATCAACTACAATTGGTTAGTAGCATAGTAATAGCATTCTGATTGGCTAATAACTTAGACTGGTTAATAATGAAATCACCCAGTGTTTTAATATCATGTGCTGCAAAAAGCCACAGGAGAGACATTAAAGTGCCACTTGCGGCTCATGAGCCTCAGTCTGTGTATCACTGATTTAGAATCTAGAGAGAGAGATAAAATGCCATATAGAAGTACCTTCATCTCCTAGTAGGCTGAGGTATTCATATCTGATTGGTAACAAGGAATGGACATACGATTAAAATAAATTACTTTCTAAAATACAAATAAAACAACTTTTTAAAAGCAGTGTAAGTTTCTATGGATCATCATACAGTATAGGCTAACCTCAGCTCTTTTGCAGATTATGTCATCTTGTATCAGGGCTGAATTTGGCCCAATTTATGTACAAATTCTACTTGACATTTTCTGTCAATAACAAGCCAACCTAATATATATTTGCGGATTAGGTCTCACTGATATTTTCCATAAATGATGTGTTTGTTTATACCTTATGCATTTGTCTCTTTTGCTAATGTGATAACAGTTAGTAATTCTCCTGAATTTCATAATATATTTTGTGATTTAAAGAGTCACTTATTAAAAGAGTTTGAACAAGATTGATTCATGCAACTAGCTGGAAAAATTAGTGTAAGCCAATTGTAGTCACAAATCTCCATCATTTATCCCTTGTGGCCTTTATGAGGAACAGGAACTAGCTCCTGTGTTTTCTGTTTATACAGATAGAGAGCCACGCTCTCAGCTGGTGTATATAGCTCCAATTATTTCAGACTTCCCCAGTTGAGGATCTAGTCCATGTGGTATAATCCTGAAATAAGGACCAACCCTGTGACATTTTGATCATAATTCCAGATTGGTCACTGCATCCAAATTCATAAAACACTGAATGTCAGATCAGACAAGTATATAGAAGCAAAACTTCCCATCTAATATGGACAAGCAAAGTCTACTAAGGCATTTTTATGCCAAGGCTAGACAGCCAGGTTAGAATAAACTCTTAACAGGCATATCTAGAAGCTGTAACGGTCTATACCTGTAGCCAAGTGGCACTCAGAAAGGTGTGAAATGATTAATTAGGTTAACCTGGGGCCAATCAAGACTGTGCCAGAATCCATTAAGAGCCTCCCCTCCAGCCAGATAGGGGTAGGCGATAGGAGCTGTGGGAGGAAGGTGAGCTACTGGAGAGCTGGGTGGTGCAGACGCTGACAAGCACTAGGAAAGAAACCACGCAGGTACAGAGGCAAAGGGATTCTCGCACCCTGCCCAATGGGGCAGACAGCCCTTCCGGGCCCCGGAGGTCTGAGGGAAGAGACCCTGCCAGAGGGGAGAGACTGAACCGGGGTTTAGTCTGTTGCCACCATGCCCGCAGGGGCTACCAGAAACTGAGAGGCTCCATTTCCCCTCCCCCTGTCAAGGAGGCCGGGGGTGGGGGGAACCCTGCTCTAGCAAGAGGTGGACAGCAAGCCTAGGGGTGGGGAAAATTTTGGGGGAAAGAGGAATACGGGAGTGCGGGATCCACTGAAGCGGAGAAGAAACTCTGTCACAGTATGTACCAACAGTGATTGAGCACTGTTGTTATGATTTATTTATTCATTTCGAATAGCACCTACAATGTGCTAAACACTCTATCAACAATTATGTGCCACCTGGACACTGCGCAAAAGAAGACACAAGGTCTTTTCCCTGAAAACCTTAAACTCAAAGAAGGCAAAGCAAAGAGAGAGATGGAGCATTGAGGAAAGGGGCATGACATGCATGTAAAGTGGTCATTTGGAAATTGACCTTGAGCTGAAAAAAAACCCCTTTTTTAAATTTACTAATATGAGGATATATGGAGTATTCTGGAGAACCCCACTGCCTTTCCACAGATGGCTGATAAGTTTTGTGTACTTGTCACAGTATAAGTGAGTCTTCTAATGGGTCCAGTGGACCATCTCAGGGAGGGTATTCTATGCCTACGAGCAGCAAGGAAGGAGTGCAGAGGCACTTGTGGGAAAATGGAGAAATGTGACGTTGAGGTTGGAGACAGAAGCAGTTTCAACCAAGAGACATAGAAATTCCACCAATTTTCAGCTTTAAATGAGCCTTACAAATATTACAGATCAGAGTATCAGTTCTATTATGTCAATTCTATACTGAAAACAAAGAAGGGGAGGAGGAGAAGGCAAAACATGGCACTGTAGATACATTATCAACTGGTTGAGTTGAGTCCAAAATGTGGGTTTTTTTTGTTTACCTTAGTATCCTGTGTGAGATGATTTATGGAAGACAGTTTCCTCTGTGTAGTAAGCTACATTATATTAAAGACCATCAGAAGGAATGGTTGAGTTAAGGGCTTGCCAATGGCATCTGGAGTGTTTTACCCCTGTTGTTAGTTAAATTCAGACAAGCTCTGTAGTGACTTACAATAATGGTTTGTGGTAGGACTCTCTGAAATGGGATTGAAGGACTCATTCAGTTTGGTTACTAGGGTACACTTCACAGTTTGCACCCGTGTTAGCAGTCTCACCTTAGAGCCTAAAGACACAGGATAACATTTTCAAAAGTATCCAAGTGACTTAGGAGCCTAAGTCTTATTGAAGTTGGTGGGACTTAGGCTTATAAATCACTTGGGTGCTTTTGAAAATTTTACCCATTGTTTCTTACTCCTGGATCTTGTCTCTGCAGGACATTGGTGCAGCTGCTCATGTCATACCTGCTCAGTGGTTAAACAGAGGACTTTTTAGTTTCCAGAGCTGTCCGTCCAGCAGTGTTAACAGGCACAAAATTTATTTACTCACAGTGGGACTTCTGAAAAGCAGCTCTGCTTTGACTAATCTTGAACTCACAGTTCCAGTTCTTATTTTGATGCCCTAGAAATAATATCTGTGTGTTCAGAATGATCAGTTTTAGGTTCAAAAACTGTTCTTATTGTGTTGTCTCTCCCCAGCATTCTCACAATCTTCAAAATGTCAAGGCCCTTGGGAAATAACAAGCCAGAAGTAGTAATCAAACATCTAAATAATTCCTCTTTTTGTGTCAGATTTTTGAGCACTTTCTGAAATATGTTCATGCTCTGAATCTACAAATTCTTCTCTTTCTTTTTTATGTAAATCACTCTGTGAGTTCCAACTTTGTCAAAAATATATTTTTCTGGTACTCTTAAAAATCCTTCCTTGTGGCCCTTCTGTGGAAAGCATAATACTTCTGTGTGCATGTGCACATGAGCACAAACAACGCCCCCCACCCACCCCCCTTTTTTTCCGTCTGCCTGAGCTGATAACTCTCAAATAGCTTAAATACTAACTCAGTTAAATAAAAGATGAAAACTTAGCTCAGATTGTCACATCACATTTAATATGTCTATATAATATATATATTTTAAAGATAACATAATTTAGTAAAGCAGTACGTCTTCTCAGTCCTGTAGTCAGCTGCATTCACATCTGCTCTAGCTGCATCAGTTGGCTTAGTAATAATGTACCATCACCTTTTGGCTAAGATGAAGTGTAGTAATAATATAATATCTGACACATCCTCTGTTGGGGAACACTATTCCCCACTTACAGGAGAATGATTTCCATGATTTAATAGGTCTTTTCCATTTCTTACTACCATACCATGATCCTAAATCACTTTTAATCTTGCTAACACCCTATGCAAGGCTCAGTCATGCCATTTAGGCACAGCCCTGCTTTGGAAGAGAATTCATCCATGTGGGGGAGTTAGCCTGTTACCATATTGCTTTAGGTCAGAGGTGCAGTATACTCCATCTGTGCATGCATTTCCTGGGGTGCATGGAGAGAGCAGTCCCTGAACTCCTTACAGGAATGGAGAGACCACTGGATGCTGTGCAAGGGTACAGGTATGGGGACTCCCTCACTTTTGCGTCTTTTTGAGAACCCACAGAGCAGCCTGATCCTCAGTTTGGAGTTCAGTATAACTTAAAATGGAGGAACTAGAGCTACTGGTGCAGGAAGTGAAACCAGATATTGTAGGGATAACAGAAACATGGTGGAATAGTAGTATGACTGGACTACAGGTATTGAAGGGTATGTGCTGTTTAGGAAAGACAGAAATAAAGGTAAAGATGGTGGAGTAGCATTGTAGATCAATGATGAGGTAGAATGTAAAGAAATAAGAAGTGATGCAATGGATAAGACAGAGTCCGTCTGGGCAAAAATTTCATTGGGAAAGATAACTAGTAAAGCCTCTCCTACGATAGTGCTTGGGGTGTGCTATAGACCTCCGGGATCTAATTTGGATATGGATAGAGCCCTTTTTAATGTTTTTAATAAAGTAAATACTAATGGAAACTGCGTGATCATGGGAGACTTTAACTTCCCAGATATAGACTGGAGGACCAGTGCTAGTAATAATAATAGGGCTCAGATTTTCCTAGATGCGATAGCTGATGGATTCCTTCATCAAGTAGTTGCTGAACCGACTAGAGGGAATGCCATTTTAGATTTAATTTTGGTGAGTAGCGAGAAGAAATGGTTGTAGGAGATAATCTTGGCTCAAGTGATCATGAGCTAATTCAGTTCAAACTGAATGGAAGGATTAACAAAAATAAATCTGCAACTAGAGTTTTTGATTTCAAAAGGGCTGATTTTCAAAAATTAAGGAAATTAGTTAGGGAAGTGGGTTGGACTGAAGAACTTATGGATCTAAAGATAGAGGAGGCCTGGGATTACTTTAAATCAAAGCTGCAGAAGCTATCGGAAACCTGTATCCCAAGAAAGGGGAAAAAATTCATAGGAAGGAGTTGTAGACCAAGCTGGATGAGCAAGCATCTTAGAGAGGTGATTAAGAAGAAGCAGAAAGCATATAGGGAGTGGAAGATGGGAGGGATCAGCAAGGAAAGCTACCTTATTGAGGTCAGAACATGTAGGGATAAAGTGAGACGGGCTAAAAGTCGAGTAGAGTTGGACCTTGCAAAGGGAATTAAAACCAATAGTAAAAGGTTCTATAGCCATATAAATAAGAAGAAAACTAAGAAAGAAGAAGTGGGGCCACTAAACACTAATGATGGAGTGGAGGTTAAAGATAATCTAGGCATGGCCCAATATCTAAACAAATACTTTGCCTCAGTCTTTAATAAGGCTAAAGAGGATCTTAGGGATAATGGTAGCATGACAAATGGGAATGAGGATATGGAGGTAGATATTACCATATCTGAGGTAGAAGCGAAACTCAAACAGCTTAATGGGACTAAATCGGGGGGCTCAGATAACCTTCATCCAAGAATATTAAAGGAATTGGCACCTGAAATTGCAAGCCCATTAGCAAGAATTTTTAATGAATGTGTAAACTCAGGAATAGTACCGAATGATTGGAGAATTGCTAATATAGTTCCTATTTTTAAGAAAGAAAAAAAAAGTGATCGGGGTAACTACAGGCCAGTTAGTTTGACATCTGTAGTATGCAAGGTCCTGGAAAAAATTTTGAAGGAGAAATTAGTTAAGGACATTGAAGTCAATGGTAAATGGGACAAAATACAACATGGTTTTACAAAAGGTAGATCGTGCCAAACCAACCTAATCTCCTTTTTTGAAAAAGTAACAGATTTTTTAGATAAAGGAAACGCAGTGGATCTAATTTACCTAGATTTCAGTAAGGCGTTTGATACCGTGCCACATGGGGAATTATTAGTTAAATTGGAGAAGATGGGGAACAATATGAACATCAAAAGGTGGATAAGGAATTGGTTAAAGGGGAGACTGCAACGGGTCCTACTGAAAGGCGAACTGTCAGGCGGGAGGGAGGTTACCAGTGGAGTTCCTCAGGGATCGGTTTTGGGATCAATCTCTTTTAATCTTTTTATTACTGACCTTGGCACAAAAAGTGGGAGTGTGCTTATAAAGTTTGCAGATGATACAAAGCTGGGAGGTATTGCTAATTCAGAGAAGGATCAGGATATTATACAGGAGGATCTGGATGACCTTGTAAACTGGAGTAATAGTAATAGGATGAAATTTAATAGTGAGAAGTGTAAGGTTATGCATTTAGGGATCAATAACAAGAATTTTAGTTATAAGTTGGGGATGCATCAATTAGAAGTAACGGAAGAGGAGAAGGACCTTGGAGTATTGGTTGATCATAGGATGACTATGAGCTGCCAATGTGATATGGCTGTGAAAAAAGCTAATGCGGTTTTGGGATGCATCAGGAGAGGCATTTCCAATAGGGATAAGGAGGTTTTAGTACCGTTATACAAGGCACTGGTGAGACCTCACCTAGAATACTGTGTGCAGTTCTGGTCTCCCATTTTTAAAAAGGATGAATTCAAACTGGAGCAGGTACAGAGAAGAGCTACTAGGATGATCCGAGGAATGGAAAACTTGTCTTATGAAAGGAGACGTAAGGATTGTTTAGCCTAATTGTTTAGCCTAACTAAAAGAAGGTTGAGGGGAGATATGATTGCTCTCTATAACTATATCAGAGGGATAAATACAGGAGAGGGAGAGGAATTATTTCAGCTCAGCACCAATGTGGGCACAAGAACAAATGGGTATAAACTGGCCACCAGGAAGTTTAGACTTGAAATCAGACAAAGGTTTTTAACCATCAGAGGAGTGAAGTTTTGGAATAACCTTCCAAAGGAAGCAGTGGGGGCCAAAGATCTATCTGGCTTTAAGATTCTACTCGATAAGTTTATGGAGGAGATGGTATGATGGGATAATGGGATTTTGGTAAGTAATTGATCTTTAAATATTCAGGGTAAATGGGCCTAATCCCCTGAGATGGGATATTAGATGGATGGGATCTGAGTTACCCAGGAAAGAATTTTCTGTAGTATCTGGCTGGTGAATCTTGCCCATATGCTCAGGGTTTAGCTGATTGCCATATTTGGGGTCGGGAAGGAATTTTCCTTCAGGGCAGATTGGAAGAGGACCTGGAGGTTTTTCGCCTTCCTCTGTAGCATGGGGCACAGATCACTTGAGGGAGGATTCTCTGCTCCTTGAAGTCTTTAAACCACGATTTGAAGACTTAAATAGCTCTGACATAGGTGAGAGGTTTTTTGCAGGAGTGGGTGGGTGAGATTCTGTGGCCTGCATTGTGCAGGAGGTCGGACTAGATGATCAGAGTGGTCCCTTCTGACCTTAGTATCTATGAATCTATAAAGAAAAAAGCAGCCTAATGCTGCTGTCCCGCGTTCATAGGCCAAATCCTGCTCCTGGGTCTACCAGACTAAATTGTTCACTGGGGTGCAAGAAGACACTGACTGCTAGGTGAAGGAGGAGTTCAGTTGTTGATGGATTCATGAACAGTAAAAAAGAGTTGTTGATGGATTCATGAACAGTAAAAAAGAGTTTGTGTGTTTGCTGTAAATTTTCACTACTTGATTTTTTGTCTCAGTGCTGCCCAGAAAAACAGGTGGGCCCGATAGCCAGGTCTCTCTCTCTCTTTCACACACACACACACACACACACACACACACACACACACACACACACACACACACACACACACACACACACACACACACACACACACACGTGAGAGAGAGACACGAAGTGTGATGGCCTAATACATTTTTTTATGATGAGGAAGGAGGATGTTTAATAATATTTATTCATTTTATTTTTTGTATGAAGCGAGCTAGCATCAAGGATCAGGGACCCATTGTGCTAGGTGATAAACAGGCAAGTAACAAAGACAGTCCATGTCACAGAGAAATTACAGTCTCAGTGTCAGACAGGACACAGCAGGTGGATGAGACAAACAAATGGGATGGGATTGGGTGGTAACAATGAAATGGATGTTGTAACAATGAAACAGAGTTTAGCATAAAAAGCCCAAGTTTCTCATCTTGTCACCGGTCTAATCAATGCCAGATGGCAGTGATTTGAAGGCATCTTGGCAGAGGAACGTTTCATTGAGGGCTTGAAATAGAATAAGGTGGGGAACTTTATGAATTTTGATGGTCCTTTTTCCCATGCAGAAGAAGCAGCCTGGGAGAAAACACAGAGGTCATCATGACCTTTTAGAGCCCAAAGGAGATTATTGTTTTTATTTGAAGCCTGAAGCCTGTTGGGCCTTCCTCCTTCTCTCATTGAAGCCAGTGGGTGCAGAATCAGGCTTGCCTCTAGATTCAGCTGTCCTGTCTTTTTTGAGGCCTGTACCTACTGTGCTGTATTATGCTATGTGAAATTTCTCCTCCATAGCTTCCTTATTGCACAATATCATCATCAATCAAAATGTGCTGAAGGGAAATGGAATTGCATTACATGTCCATGTTTGGTGCAGAACCCTACTCTAATTGTTTAAATAGATTTAGTTAATATATTTTTCTTTAAATTGTCCAATATATGTTAAAATAACACCTTATGCATTACATTATAAGTAAAACCACAGAATAAACTCACTGTATAAGCAAACACACACACATACACATATATATAT
The DNA here is from genome assembly GCF_009764565.3 of Dermochelys coriacea. Classification (NCBI taxonomy): domain Eukaryota; kingdom Metazoa; phylum Chordata; order Testudines; family Dermochelyidae; genus Dermochelys; species Dermochelys coriacea. The sequence goes on from NC_050075.1 coordinate 97,178,669, forward strand.
ATATACATATATATATATATATATATATATAAAAAACAAAGTATTCCAATGTTAGGAGAATAATTTCCAGAAACCTAAAGCATATAAAGCACTTTAGAAAGGGCTTTGAAATAAATAATAGATGGAGTGCCACATTATTAAGGGAATATATTTTCCTTGCAGGGCTGTGGACTTAATATATTCAGACAAAGAGAGAGCTGGTCTAAGGGAGGGTGGCTCTACTGACTGCAGTGGAGGTATGTGTACTCACACCCAATCTGAATTTGGTCAATTATGTCCATAAAGTTACCTGGAGTCTTGCTTCTTAGCTTAGATCATCTTTCTTCCTCAGTTATCCGACCACCGTGGGATAGCCAAATAGATAAATGAAAAACAAAAATGCTTTAATACGGGCAGGGTCTGCTGTCTTTAGAGGGGCACTGTGAATATTATCCCAAATTTTGATCCTGAAACCAGGCCTGAGTAACTCAGCTGGGCTCTGGGGAACTCCACACCAGCATAGAGGGGAGAAATCTTCCTTCTCTGGCCTCAGAGCTGACAGTGAAGCTGTAGCCTCTGTAGTTGTACTTTTGTAGCATTGAGAAAAGGCCAGGGGACCTCTGTAGTACCAGATTCCGTGTCATCAGAGTCATTGTGCTAGACTGCATCAGGTGTGCTGGGGGTTTAAACCTTTGCTCTGGCTCCTGACATCTTGCCCCAGCCCCACATAGCAGGACTGCTTTGGTTATGCTATGATGCGACAAAATGGGGGTGTGAAGGGGGGGAAGAGAATTTGGGCCATTATGAATAGAAGTGTTGGGATTTTTTTTTTTAATTTATTTTGCTTTAAAGATTTTCTTACGAATTGTGAGCTCGAGCACAGCAGCACTATGCTAATCCTGAGGAGCTTAACTTCTGTAGTAATAGGTGCCACGTAAAACCTACATAGAAGAAAGTGTAGGAGATCCAGTAAGTGAAACTGACTGTAATCAAGGAGAAATAGACCAGCCTGATTTAATTGTTTAAATTGAGTCCAAGTAGTTAACAAATAGGATTAAAGGTGAAATTAAATAGGAATTTCGAAATTCTCTGTATAATCCAATTTGCTGTTACTCACAAAGCCAAGGGTTTTTTAAAGCTAAGTTTTATGTGAACTGTGCCACTTTAAAATGCAAAAATGGTATGAATATGTTGCTGAATTGTTGATTTGTTACAGTGTATGGTATATATGATTGTGTAATACTGTTGGCTGGCTGAATTAACATGGTATCTTCATTTCAGTGTTTACTGCTGCTGGCTGGTAATCATAACGTTATTGGAAGTTAAATTAACTGTTGTGGTGCCTAGAGCTTTTAGTATGGGTGGTTTTTAGTTTTTGTTTAAATCTAAATATTACAAGTAGGGATGTTTTAAAAACATTTAAGGGCCTGATTCTCAGCCTATGTAGATCAGCGTAGCACTAATGATTTCAGTGAAGTTACACTGATTTACACCAGCTGAGTATCTGGCTCACCATATTTAAAACACCGTAGCAAAATGCATTTGTCCAAAAATATGAATGTATTTCCTTGCAGCACCAGCAAAAGTGCTCCACAAATGCTAGATGCTGCTAGAGCACACTCAGTACATTGTGCCCGATTACTCAAAGGCCAAATGGCAAGCGACAAGCCACATATCTTGTATAGACTTAAAATTTATAACAGTTGCAGTTCTGCTGGGGAAAGGGAAATGTGCAGAGAGGATCTTGGACAACCCTTCATAACACACTAAATCCAGATCCAAAAATGTCTCCTGTTGCTGGGATGCTTCTCTCTTTACACACACCAGGAGCTACAGCAAAAATCTGATTAAGGACAAAAAATTAAAACATCAACATCCAGAGGAGTAGCATAAACTTGGCAGCTTGTGTAAGAGGGCCAGTAGAGTGTAGTGGCAACAATAAAATCCAGGTGGTACACCTTGTTTGCTGTGGGTCTCAGCTTGCTTCAGGAGCTTTGACCCACGAAAAGTCAGAGGGACTTGCTTGCAATTACAGTTAATCCTGTTCTGCTAAGTTATCAGTTCATGGCTACACAAAATAAAATAGCTTTCACATAGATGCAAGAGAACCAAGTTAAGGAGTAAGAAGCTGATCATGCATCCAGTGAAGTCAACAGAAAAACCACTGATACTAGGGTGAGAAGAAGGGTAAAACACCTTAAGTATTGAGGGGCTAACCTTCCCTGGAATTTAGAAGAGCAGAATTCTTCACAAACCGGGCTCGTCAAGAAGCTTAGAAACTCAAGGCTTTGATCCATGGCCATCTGATACCTGTATTTTTGCTCTTTGTTAACTTTGTATGCCTCACATGCTGGATCACCTCACGATTTGTGTAAATCTACAATATGCTTTGCAGACAATGCAGGTTTCCTGTATATGTTAACATTTTTCCAGGAACCCCTATTGCTGTGCTGTTTTTCCTCTTTTTGTGTGTGTGTGTGTGTGTGTGTGTGTGTGTGTGTGTGTGTGTGTGTGAAGTTGAGTTGAATATTTTTATGTATATAAAATAAACCTCTCCCTGGATAAACACTTCCTTCAAACAGAATCAATGGCAGAACTTTTCTGAGCAAAAATAAACATAAACTCTTCTCACATCTAAACGTTGAACTAGTGCTAGCCATAACAATTAGTGTTTTTAATCTTCAAAGCACTGTACAAACTTTAAACAATGAATCCTCCCAACTGCACTCTGAAGTAAATATTATCTCAGTTTCAAAGATAGGAAACTGAGGCAGAGAGGTTAAATGACTCTTTCAAGATATCAGGATCAGAGCCAGATTAGAGCCCAGAAATTTCTGGCTCCCTGTGCTCATATCACTGGACCACACCTCACTTTCCCTCTTACAGCCCAAAATCTAAAACACAATAGTCCAAATCCATTGAAGTCAATGGAGTTTCACGAGGAATAAATTTCTCCAACCCTTTCCATGTGCTGAGGCACTGGACCATTTAGCAAATATACCCTTCATCATTCAGGGGGATGAAACCCCTGAACCGACAGCTTTCTGGATATTGGCTCCATTTGGGAAGTTCACCTCGTGACCTGATACTGACTGTGCAGACTTTGCCCAGACAAATCCAGAATTTTATATATTACAGATATATAAGGCCATATTTTAACCTCAGCTGTGCATTGCCATGTATAATATTGTGGAAATCTTTCAGTGCTTTTATGCATGACTGTCCACTAACCAGGCTGGGGGAGTCTGGCTCTTACTGGTGCTAATATGCTAAAGGACCTGATCCTACAAACTCTTACTATGTGAGTAGCTTTATTTACTTAAGGTTAGTGGGAATAAATAAGGTTTTACAGTACTGGGGCCAGATTCTCTGCTGTCCTTCTCTGGAGTAGGGAAGTAAAGGTGGCTTGATGTTATCAGGTATTAATGATAAATTATAATTTCATGCAAGTAAACATGATTTTCTATAGCTATACTAGAATTTATGATGAACAGTCACAGTTAGTAGAACATTAATTTCTGAATATCACTTATTTACACTAAATATACCTATGTATTTGCAGTAAAATGATCTGTTCCTTGCAACAGTAGTTGCATTGGCATGTGTGTCTGCTTATTCTACATCCAGGGTTTAGAGGAGATTATGGGAGCAACTCAACAAATTGTCTCAATGGATACCTCAAAAGTGGGGAAAAAAATTAAAAATAAATCTTAAATTGTTTGCTTTTGGTATCAGTATTACTTGGTGGGGGAAAAGCTTTCTGGGAAGAAAATGCATGGAGGGGATAGAAAACAAAAGTACATTTGGAGCCCTTAGGGCTTTGGAAAAACTATCGGAACAGCACGGTTGTGTAAGAGCAACATGCAACATAGTGGCTCTATTAGGTCCCCAACTCTTGGACAGTGGCTGGGAGCATTATTGAAATGGATTATAGTTATTCCAGGTGCCGTAAATAAATCACATTGTGCCATAGCTGTTTGTTTTGAGGATTCCATCTTTGAAGATGTCACAAGGCAGAGATTTTCCTGTAGTAGAAGGAAGACAAAAAAAGAACTGTAATATTAGTAAAGACCCACAGTATGTAAACATGAAATTTGAGTCTAAAGTACTATGCAGTTACCAGCTTAAAATGAAAGTATTTATTTGTCCTGATTGTGATATCAAATTCAAAAACCTGCCATGTTGATCTGTACTAGTGAACTCTGTATAAAGAAGGTACAAAAGAAACACATTATTGAAATAAGCAATAAATTAAGCTGATGTGAATGTAGGGAATAGGGTGAAGGGTGATACTAGCAGAATAATTCAAACAAAGGCCAGTCAGAAGGCCAAGCCAATGCCCAGTAGCTGCTGATCGCATGAGATGAGTGAAGGAGAAAGGTTATGCACTGTTATGCAAATTTCCTTTATCTGTTTAAGGGCAAAATTCTCCTCTACAATCTAAAATGGATTAAACAAGTTGAACAAAATGCAGCACATGCTCCAAATCTGGTGTCAATTTTTACAGTGCAGTCCACTGTAACCATAGGGTCTGACTCTCCTCTAGCATCAGTTTTGTACTAATGTAACCCCACAGACTTCAGTGGAGTTACTGCTGATTTACATTGGTGTGAAAGGACAGTCAGACCCTTAGTGATTTATACTGAGATGCAGCCCAACTGCTCCATTGTATACAAATCAGGGTGGCCCGCTCAGAGCCCAGTCTCCAGCCCAAGCCTGAATGTCTACACTGCTATATTCAGCCCTGTAGTGTGAGCCCCATGAGCATGAATCAGTTGACCCGGGCTGTGAGACTTGCTGCTATGGGTTGTCTTTTGCAGTGTAGAATTCCCACAGAGTTTCTATAAGTCAAATGTTAGTTTGAGTCGTCCCTAGAACGTTCCTGATTTCCATTCAGACTCAGTTATTGCAGCTTTCATACACCTGCCAGCACCACCATTGAATTGGCTGTGGGAAGGGAGAGAAGACTAGGGATGAGCAACTTGCCATTCCCTCACCCTGGCATCTATCCATGTCACTTAGATTTAAAAAAAATATAAAGTGCCACTTGTGTTCATTAGTACTGACGTGTATCAGGCTGTGCACTGTATTGCATGCTGCAGATGGATGATGTGCTAGAATATTTAATAAAACCCAGACTAAGCTTTTATGAGGGATCAGGAAGATGGGAATGTGCCCATTCACTCAGCCCTGGCCAGTTTATATTTAGCTGTTTGGCAGGGTTTGGAGATTGCATTGTAGTGACTTGTAGAACCAATATGGCAACTAAGCTGAATGTGTCTTTTAGGGTACCAGAGCCCCAGAACTGTAGGCCTCTTGCTGCACGTCACATATGATACAGCAAAATGGGGGTGGGAATGTTAGACAACTGTCAGATCTGTAAGCAAGAGGGAATGCTTGTCCACCATGTATGGTGATCCTATGGATGTTTGTTGGTTCACAAACAAATTGTATAGGAAGGAACAGGGAAATGTATGTAATCACATTAGTAAGAAATGAATGTGAGTCTCTTAATACAGGATGGTGGTCAAGAGTGCATTGTCCTGTTGGATGTTATGGTATTATTTATAACATTCGAAAAGCTAAGTACATTCCCCAATAACTGAGGATGGATAATTAAGGCCGTGGCAGTTGTGGATGTTTAAAAGCTAATTTCCAGCAAGCAAGTTAAAATTCTTCTCTAGGTGGCAATTCACTCTTTACTAGCTGGTTGTTTCCCTTTTTAAAATCTATGCATCATCCATTTTGCGAATGGGCAGCATTCTCAGTTCTGAGATCTGCAGCATTTTGTACCTGATAGAGATTTATTGCTGTTTGGCTAAGATACCCTAATACTTGAACACTTAAGTTGTTTTCTTTTGTTTATTGTATAATTCTTACCTAGTCTGCCACGGCACCTTATGCTGTTATATATTTAGATCTCCCCAGCTAAGCAGGGTCATTACAGGTATGGGAGATGCCAAAAACAAGCCATGTGCTATAGAAAGTGGTGTTAGAGGTTCAGTGTGCGTCATTCTTGGCCTTTCCTCTGCGTTGCTGCTAAATCAGTGTCCACACATGGGAGTAAGGAAGAACTGTGCTGTGGTAGTTGCTGTCTTTTAGATGAGACATAACACCAAAGTCCTCATCACTCAGGGTTCCCTTGCACTTTCTATAAAAGTAGGAGTGATAACATTCCTGGCTTATTCAAATTCTACTTTGATTACATTTCTTCCAACAATTTTAGTTGAATACAATATTCTTCTCCACTTGCGTGAACTCTTCAGTAATGTTATCATCCGCTGTTAAAGAGCCCAGAAGTGGCTGCATTTCAGTGGAAGGTGATGTAACCCTCCATATCTCTGGCCTGCCTCATGGATTTATGGGAATTAACCCAGGTTTCTAAGATTCTTGGATAAAAGACACTATATATACCTTCAGACTATGTTGTTTTCTGTGTAATGTATGCAGATTCCAATAAAAAGAGATTTTAAAAAGCTACGGTAGGAGTGTTAAACACCACCTTATTGAGTGTCCCCCTGCTCAGTGCATAATTTCTTGGCATGCTGCAGCTGTGGCACTCCCAGTGGAAGGCCTGGAGTGGGACGGTGGTTCCTGAAAAGTTTTAATAACACAAACACACTCATAGTAAAAATTCTTTTTGTAATTCTCTTGACGTGCCAAACTTTTAGATGTGTAATTTCAAAGGCAGAGATGCTGTGAAAACAGCGAAATGACATGTAGGCATCTTGCGGTACTGAGAACATCACACACCAGTAAACCATGGTTCATATACATATTGATTGTAAGATCTTCAGGGGACGAACTCTTTCTGAGCTTGTCTTTGTCCAGCATGATGAAGCCTTGATCTTGGTTGGTACTTCTGGGAGCTACTGTAATGCAAGTAAGTACAAATATGTTGTGGCTGTGCATGCATGTGTCTGTATGTATGTACAGGATCTAAGGTTAAATTCACCCTCTGGAGCTGGGATGCAGCTGCTCAAGACAGGAGCTTTCACCCCAAGAGAGAGCAGCTTTTATAACCAGCTGGGTCACCATATGAACCCCCCATGGAGGCTGTAATGGAGACATCTCTTTATCTGGCCCAGCCTGTTTTGGAACTGGCTACAGGCCTCTTAAGTGGAAAAGAGATTGTGGGCAGTTTTGTGCCATTGCACCACAAGCATTCTCTCTGCCTTGTGGTGGACTTGGAACCTGGGTTCTACTAGTGGAATCCCTGGAGTGAATTGAGACGTATATCTGTTATATACAAGGCAGGTCTAGACACAGAACCAGTTGGTATTCTTCTGAATTCTGAATACATCCCTGCTGTAATATGTTCCTTTCTAGCCTTTATATTGAGGAACTTACTGTACCCAGAGAAAAGAAGGGAGGGCAGTTTTGTTTAATTTTTCTTTCCTTTTCATTCTTCATGTTATAAAAATGTTTATTATTTAATAAAAGGTATATGTATAATTTAGGCTATGGAATTCCATTGTATAGTATCATAAAGGGAAAATATTATAAGCCTAGACTTTATCCTGACAGCAAATCCACAGCATGCATAACAGATACTCTGGTGTAGAAAATAATACAGTAAAACTGCATAGTAAGAAACTACATGAAAAATAAGATTTACAATATAGGAACATTATGGGCATAAAATAAGAATAATAAAAACCATCATAAACATTCACTATTAAGAATTAATGTATAGAAAGTAGAAGACCATATTAATTTATTTGATGATGGTAATATTATAGTTTTATATATTGCATCTTTTCCATATTTGTAAGTTAAATGAATCATATTTAAATCATCCAATTTTGATAAGTTTAGAAAAATCCTTTCAATTTTGACTATTATTTTGAAAGTTAGGTTTCAGAGTAGCAGCCGTGTTAGTCTGTACAAGTACTCCTTTTCATTTTGAAAGTTAGGTTTCTAAGATTCTTTGTTTGTTTTGAAGGTAATGATTAATCTCTCCTGGCAGAACTGCAGTCTTAAATTGAATTAATTGGGGATGCAAGTCCACCTGCAGTTTTTCCATTACTGTGCCACCATTTAAAAACTTTGTAATACTGCTGATTTTACTTCAAAAAGCTGCTTACTTCCTTGTCTACGGTCATTATTGATGGTTTAAATGTGTTCTTGAGAAGACAGAATGGAAAGATGGTTATAAAATGAAGCAGCTGGTCTTATGTCAGCTTTCAGTAAAGCTTTACCCACCATCTGGGTTTCTTTTCATTTCACTTCTCAATCAAAACAGCTGTAACATGGTAGATCAGATTCTGCTCTCAGTTTATATTTTGTCCTGATTGAGTTTGATTGGCTTGGTTTACAAAGGGTCACATGACATGAAATAATTTTTGGCAACAGCCACCAAGCAAGCAGTGGACCATTAGCCAACTTTTCAGTGCTTCCAAGCCCACTGTTTGGTCTCCAGTTGGCTCAGACAGGATCTCATGTCATACATTTGGGTTTGACAGATTTCAGAGTAGGAGCCGTGTTAGTCTGTATTCGCAAAAAGAAAAGGAGTACTTGTGGCACCTTAGAGACTAACAAATTTATTTGAGCATAAGCTTTCGTGAGCTACAGCTCACTTCATCAGATGCACTGGGTTTGAGAAAAGGCCCATGTCTGCTATAAAGCAGATTGAGTTAAGATGCAGTGGATATAAGAGAGTGAAAAAGACTTACTGTTTTGAGTGTAAATAGATTCATAGATACTAAGGTCAGAAGGGACCATTCTGATCATCTAGTCCGACCTCCTGCACAACGCAGGCCACAGAATCTCACCCACCCACTCCTACGAAAAACCTCACCTATGTCTGAGCTATTGAAGTCCTCAAATTGTGGTTTAAAGACTTCAAGGAGCAGAGAATCCTCCCTCAAGTGAAGTGATATAAAAAGGGTATATCTACACCCACAGCTAGCATGTGCCAGCTGTTTCGGGCTTGCAGAGCTGTTTAATTGCAGTGCAGATATCCGTGCTTGGGCTGGAATCCAGGCTCTAGGACCCCACAAGGTGGGAGGGTCCTGGAACTCAGGCTGCAGCCTGAATTGGAATATCTACACCATAGTTAAATAGCCCCGCGAGACCAAGTCAGCTGGCACAGGCTAGCTGCAGGTGTCTAATTGCAGTGTAGACATCCCCAAAGCCACGCGTTTCCAGAGTAATTTGGCATTGTGCAAGGCACTAAGCAGGATCTGGATGTGGGAAGGGCAAATATTTAATCCCCCAACATTCTAGCAGACCACTACACTACAGCATGGGTTGCCACTCTGCAGTCCTTCAGTTGGTTTTTGGTTCCCTTGATCCATGTGGTCACAAAACTCTTCCATGCCTTGGATTCCCTCACCCCAGGCCCCCAATCCACCATGCAGCAGTCTGTTAGGAACTTGTGAAGGTCCACTTGCTTGATATGTGAGAGGTCTCAGCACCCTCATTCCATGTGGTCACTTCACTTGTAGCCACCTGTCTGCACAGCTCCATTGCAGGGCTTAATTGTGCAGAGGGCTTTTCGCTGTTCCTCAGGGCTGGCCTTACCATGAGGCGAACTGAGGGGGGGAGCCACTAGGACCCAGAGTTTCAAAGTTTGGCCCAAGTGAGGGGGAATGGGGGCATCATTTCAGCTTCCCGCTTCAGGTGCCAAAATGTTGTGGGCCAGCCCTGCTGTTCCTCTACCCCATAGATGGGCTTTAGCTACAGTGAGCATTTGATTCTTGTAGACTGAAAGTCCCATGTAGCTGAGCAAACTTTGACAAGCCAAATGCCCCATGGGAAAAAATGACTTCACTATAAGAAGGCTCCATTATAAAGCAGTCCATCTGCAGATCTGGATGCTCATAAGCATTTTAGAAAGTCACTCTGTCCTCTTTTGTACACAGAGACGATCAGTTTATTCTCATTCTGACCATTAGCTCTGTACCAGCTCTAAGTAAGTTAAAACTTGCCTGCCAGGCCCAGTGTGTGGATTGCACTGTATGATGGAACCTAACTGGTCTAGGAGCAAAGTGAAATGCTAATTGTGAACTGTGTACATATCTGCTGCAAATGGAGGCAATTAGAGGTGGAATATAGTAGAGGGAGATGTGCGAAGTGGAGCACTTTTATTCATTGCTAAATTATAACAATATTTTTGCTCTACAGACTATTGGCAGTTTGTTTATTTGATTCCATGTTTATATTGGGTGCAAATGGTATATAAGCCCTCGTATCCCTCTCCTCTTCTAATAATTCCCTTATTAGCCCATCAAGATAGATAACACGAGCTGGAGACAGGATTCTAAATCATTAAATTACCCACTTCTGCTGTACATATGGGATTCTTCTGTCCATCGGATCTAAAATAGCCGTTGTTTTTTTCTTAAGAGGATCAGGATTTTTAAGTATATGGGCAGAACTTGCGTCTTACCCTTACCTAGAAAATATAGCCCTTTTGGGTCAAGGAGGAAGGTCCTGGAAAAGTTGGTGTCCCAGTGATCATCTTATACATTCGTGGTCTTTGTTCACTCATTCTTGTGAATTGAGTGCTGGGGAAAGAAGTGAGCTTGGCAGCCTTGTAGAGTGAAATTCCTTATTTATCCATAAAATGGGTATTGCAGACCTAGCCTCTGCACAAGCTTCCCCCCGGTGCCTTTACAATGTGCCTCAACTGTGATTAGGATTGAGAGGGTAAATCAGGGATGAAAGAGCCATGTAGGAGTGAGAGATTAGTTCTGCTTTCATGCCCAATCAATTTTTGGGCACTGCTAGGAGATGTGTCAGTTAATGCCACTTTTGATGGCTTTGGGGTTTGTACACCTGTCCACTAAGAACAGGACTGTGTCTACAGACTTATTTCACAATAAACCACTGCATGAGTGTCAGATGATACCTATTTTTGGTCAGAACTTGACCTTGGCTGGATTTGAACTAGTGATCTAGAGGTGGAAGACTTGAAATCTGTTCCCCTTCTCTTAGGGTACATCTTCACTACCCGCTGGATTGGTGGGTAGTGATCGATCTATCGGGGATTGATTTATCTAGACACGATAAATCAATCCCCGAACCAACACCTGTACTCCACCTCGGCAGAAGGAGTAAGTGGAGTCGACGGGGGAGCCGCTGTGGTGAGAATGGCCAGGGAAGTCGAACTAAGATACTTCGACTTCAGCTGCGCAAATAGCGTAGCTGAAGTTACATATCTTAGTTTGAACCCACCCCCACAGTGTAGCCCAGGCCTTAGATTTTTTTTGTCATTGTCTATGACAGCTGGGGAGCTGAAATGGAAGTTCTCTGTTCTAGTTCTCACACACACAAATCTTTTTGATTTCTCCCCCTTTGAATGTATAGAAAGAAAATTAAAATGTCATCTATTGATGAATGATGCTGGGACTGAACTTCCCAACTCCCAGTACAACAGGACAAAACCATTAGTACAAAATTATTTCTCACCCTGCCAGAGCTCCAAAGTAATTTGCAGCACTTGACTTCTGTGGCTTTCCATGGAATTTTTTTTTCTTTATTTTGCTCTGCTGTTTCTGTGAATATGTGTGCTTTGAAATTAAGGGGAAATGAAGTAAACATCACACAGCTTCTCAGCATATTTATGCCTTGTAGTCGTTGTGTAGCAGGATTCTTGGAGAACCTTCTATACTCTTTTCCCCACCTTCCTTCCCTCCCCTTTCAGACTGATGGTTTTTAATTGACTTCTGAATCTTGCCTTCCCTTCTCAGCTTTCAAGAAACCTCCTGTACATTTATGCATCAGTTGCAGTTTGGTGCTGAATTTGGTCATATTCACGCAACTAGGCCATAAGGCTTTGCAGGTTCAGCCACCAGCATTTGTGGGTCATGCATTGTGCTGACCCTGCTATGGCAGATGCTGGACTGTTAGATCGGGGTGGGCAAACTACAGCCTGTGGGCTGCATCCGGCCCACCAGCTGTTTTAAGTCGGCCATTGAGCTCCTGCTGGGAAGCGGGGTCTAGGGCTTGCCCCGCTCTGGCTCTTCAGCCGGGGAGCAGGGTTGGGGGCTGTACAACGTGGCTCCCAGAAGCAGCGGCCTGGCCCCCCTCGGGCTCCTATGCGCTCCAATGGCTGCCTCCGGTGCTCCAATGGGAGCTGCGGGGGCGGACGGGGCAGTATGCAGAATCATGTAGGAGCCAAAGAAGGGACATGCCCCTGTTTCTGGGAGCTGCTTGAGGTAAGCGCCTCCTGGAGCCTGCACCTCTGAGCCTCTCCCCACACCCCAACCCCCTGCACCAGCCCTGATCCCCCTCCTGCCATCTGAACCCCTTGATTCCAGCCCGGAGCACCCCAAACCCTTCATCCCCAACCCCACCCCAGAGCCCACACCCCCAGCCAGAGCCTGCACCTCTTTCTGCACCCCATCCCCCTGCCCTAGCCCCGATCCCCCTCCTGTACCTTGAACTCCTCATTTCTGGCCCCACCCCAGAGCCTGCACCCCAACCACAGTCCTAACCCCCTCCCACACCCCAACCCCAATTTTGTGAGCATTCATGGCCTGCCATACAATTTCTATTCCCAGATGTGGCCCTCAGGCCAAAATGTTTGCCCACCCCTGTGTTAGATGCACTGACCTGCAAATGAGATATGAAACTGAGATGCTTTCTATTGATCTGTGGTGTCCGGTACACACTATGCAAAGTGAGAATTAAAGATCCCATGATGCTTAAATAAAGAGAAGAGAATAACAGATAACTCAAAGCCAATCATCTTTTTTCCTCCCTCTTAGTAAAACAGGTTTTAATCTCCAAGGCAGCATGTCAGTTATTGTTGAGCTCATAATCATTGTGCTACTACACTGCCAGCAACTAACTCATTGTTTGCAGAGTGCTTTGGATTGCCTTGAGTCAGAAAAGTGCCCTGGAAAAGTATATTTTATTTTATTTTAGCATTCCTCCTAACCCCCAATAGTTACAGATTAGTGTGTGCCCTGAAACATGGTTATATTCCTTCCAAAACTCTTGTTTGTTCTTGCAATGCTTACTGTTATTACGCTGGATATTCGTATTATTCATATAAATGCCCAATCTGTTTTGAATGCTGCTAAGCCCTTGGCCTTGATGATATCTCATAGCGTTAAGAAAAGGAGTACTTGTGGCACCTTAGAGACTAACAAATTTATTTGACCATAAGCTTTCGTGAGCTACAGCTCACTTCATCGGATGCATTTGGTGGAAAATACAGAGGGGAGATTGATATACACACACAGAGAACTGAAACAATGGGTTTTATCATACACACTGTAAGGAGAGTGATCACTTAAGATAAGCCATCACCAGCAGCGGGGGGGGGGGGGGGGGAGGAGGAAGGAGGAGGAAAACCTTTCATGGTGACAAGCAAGGTAGGCTATTTCCAGCAGTTAACAAGAATATCTGAGGAACGGTGGGGGGTGGGGAGAAATAACATGGGGAAATACTCTACTACTCTGCTACTCTGAAACCTTACTTTGTGTAATGACTCATCCATTCCCAGTCTCTATTCAAGCCTAAGTTAATTGTATCCAGTTTGCAAATTAATTCCAATTCAGCAGTCTCTCGTTGGAGTCTGTTTTTGAAGTTTTTTTTGTTGAAGGATAGCCACCCTCAGGTCTGTAATCGACCAAGTAAAACTATTTCCCCATGTTATTTCTCCCCCAATGCATCCGATGAAGTGAGCTGTAGCTCACGAAAGCTTGTGCTCAAATAAATTTGTTAGTCTCTAAGGTGCCACAAGTACTCCTTTTCTTTCTCCTTACAGTGTGTATGATAAAACCCATTGTTTCATGTTCTCTGTGTGTGTATATAAATCTCCCCACTGTATTTTCCACCAAATGCATCCGATGAAGTGAGCTGTAGCTCACAAAAGCTTACGCTCAAATAAATTTAAGTCTCTAAGGTGCCACAAGTACTCCCTTTCTTTTTGCAAATACAGACTAACACGGCTGCTACTCTGAAACATCTCATAACATTGAGTATGACAGAAAAAGCATTTCCTTTTGTCAATTTTCAATGTCCCCTTTTAATTCTATTGAGTGCCCTTAGTTCATGTACATTCACAGCAACCATTTCAGCAACACAGCACTCCTGTTTTTCTCAAGCAGCAGCTTCTCTAGTACTCTTCCCTAGTGGTGAGCTCCAGAGCAGCTTTGGGGAGAAATGCCAGTACTTCACTGAACAGCAGAGTACTGAGGGGCCAGTACCCATAGCAGAGTACTGAGGGGCATCACTGACTCTAGATCCACATCTGGTTTTGGATTTTGAACAGTTCCAAAGTTCTGGGGTTTCGCTTTGGGCCTAACCCTACTTTAGTTTGCTTTTCAATGAAGCTAGAGGTAAATGAGATCAGGAAAATTTGTGAAAGGGTGAGACATATGGGCAGAATATAGAGCTGAGGGTTAAAACTGTTTTGGGGAGGAGGCTGCTGGGAACAAGATGAGGGAAATCTTTTTAACAAACAGTTGCAGAGTGAGAGATGAGTTCTGGAATTTGTACAGTCGGCTGCCAGCTCAGTGCAAAGATGAAACAGAATAAAAGTCAGTGGCTATTGGCAGAGTTTGAATATCCCGCTGACTCTGGGGATTGTTCAGCCCCTTGAATTCATGCATTCTGAATGCACCCAGCATCATTAAAGTTTAGCCATGGGATAGTGCTGAGATACAAATGTTTCTTTGCAAATTGCAGCAGAAGTAGTCAAGGTTAGATCCTGCCAACCACCTGATGGAGATTTTAGAGTGATCACCTGGGAAATTAGTTTTTTGAATTTATCCTGTCAAAATAGTTCAAATTCTAGTTTAGTTTAGGTGGTTTTTTTTTTTAAGAAAACAAAAAATTCAGCATTCACACCAAGAGATTTTAGTGGTTCACATAAAATAGACCCTACATTTGAGCCTGCACTGGTTTAGTAACACCAAATCCTGCCTGATGAGGTCTGGAAAGCCTAAATACAACCTACTCGGCATATTCCAGCTGGGAGTGAGCAATGCATCCGATGAAGTGAGCTGTAGCTCACGAAAGCTTATGCTCTAATAAATTTGTTAGTCTCTAAGGTGCCACGGGTACTCCTTTTCTTTTTTAGAAAGAAGTGTGTGTCCCTTCCCTGTCCCCACCTCCTGAATGGTGATGTTATTGCACCCTCTCCTGCCCCCTAGCATTTTAAGCTTCTTTTTTTTTCTTCCTTTTTCCCCCTTTAGTGGCCTCTTCACAGCCCCATTTCTTCTGACTCGGAGTGAATTGCTGCCTTTTGGGGAGGTAGGATTGAGAGAGTGGCCTCCATAGGACAGACTATATCTCCACTGAGCTGTTTGGCAGGGGGATACCCAGGGTTGCTGCTGCTCGGCTAGCTGGCCGGCTCTTCCTGATTCATAGCAGGAGTGACGGGCTACCGAGTTCTGGGAAGCCAATACTGTTCCTTTAGGTACTCAGCTGAGTGCCTGTGGAACTGCATTTAAATCCGTTTAAACCTGATTCTCAGTCTCTCTGAAGATGGGAGCTTCTGGAACTCATATTGATATATAACATCAAAGGTTTTCTGTTGGCTAAATATATCAGACCTTTGCAGTCTGGTTTGTTTGATTTACATACCTCAGACTTCTGGGGCTACTTGGCCATGTGTGTTATATGCTGAACAAGATGTGTTTTTATGAATGTGCAATGGTTGTTTACACCCACATATATGAGGACCGTGGCTAGTTTTACTGAATATGAAATCAACCCCCCTGAGTTATAACCCACCACTCCCAGTGGGGAGAGGAAAAGCCAAACACTAGGAGCAGACACCTCTTTGTCTTCCATGGAATGATCAACATCTGACCTATTGTAGATGCACAGTGAGCTTTACCATACATATCATGGTATCTTCACTGAGGCTACCTGTGATTGCAGTCAGGTTGTCAGATGGTCACTTAGCCTGGCTGAAGTATTAAATAGATGCTTTGATGCTGTGCTGTACTGCATTAGTCTGGCAGACCTCCTCAAAAGGAAAGGTGAAACCACATTACCATCCTTGTCTAGGGCTCTGATGTTGGCTCCTTACAAAGATTCAGCTGTTTGTGCTTGATGTTTTAATCCATGAGGCCCTTTGAAACCAAACATTAGATGATATAATTGAAGAATTATTATGCTTCCATTTCTTTGAGTATTTAAATCTGCATAGTAATGTATTCACACACCTCAAGAAAAATGAAAAATGTTCAGTATTAATATTAATGAAAATAGGAAATAAATGGATCAGTTTCATTCCTCCTGAATACTTTTCTGTTCCTTTAGGATTACCTCACATTATGTTTCCTAATTCAGTCACCTTCCCCAAGTTCCCCTGCTATTCTCAACTGATTGCAGTGACTAGAGCAGGTGATGGGAATCAGGATTTTTGGTTTCTTTTACCAGCTCTGCCACTGACCTGCTGTGTGAACTTGGGCAAGTCACAAGGGCTTGATATTCAAATATGCTGAGCAACCATAGCTCTCACTGAAGCCTGTAGGAGTTGGAGGTGAAGCCCAGATTGTCTGAAGTTGGATGTGCAGAATTGAAGGCACTCAAAATTAGAAGCCACCCTGGAAAATTTGACTTAACCTCTGAGTTCTGTTTCTCCTTTGGTTCAAAGGGTACATACCTTACAGGATGTTCTGAGGATCAGTGCTGGTAAAGCATTGAGATCCTCAAGTGAAAGGTGCTGTGCCAGGGTAAAGTATTATTATTGGACTTGAATACAAGGCACAATGGTTTTTCCACTCTCAGATTTTGATTTTCATCTCTAAGCCCTAATATTTCTTCAGATTCCTAGTAAAGTTGCCTAGATCTCTGGGGTTATATTTGCTGAAGCTATTTTTTGATTTGCTTTATTTTTCAGTCCAGTAACCTAACTGCTTCTGTACTTGGTTTATCAGCCCTTTTGCAGGATATTCCATGCATCCAGATCATTTATTTAATACCCCGGATGACTACCTAAGCCTGAGTTCTAAGATTGCTTCGCTCACTGACACCAAAGGCAAAGGAAAATGTATGTCCTTTTCCACGTTTTGGCAGGAGACAGAAATAAAATCACTCCAAAAATGTAGCTCTGATCCTTATTTCCAAATATCCCACAACATACAGGGTCAGCTGGCTTTCTTGTGTTCAGAGTTTTTGCCCCAACATCAGAACTTGTTTGCTGTTGATATCCAGGACAAGGAGAAGAAAAAGAAAAAGTGATGTTTCCTAGGGAGTGAGAACTCTGGAGCTGGCAGTCATGAATTACAAAGCTGGTTTTTGTGTGTGTATGTGTGTGCGTCTCCTCCTCTTCTTGCTCTGTTTTGTTGCCATTGTCAGTAACATTTTTTCTGGACTATGGTACCATTGACTCCTGTGATAGTTTCATAGTTGCTGTTCTTAACTCAGTTGTCATTTAAATTGTTGTCATTTAAATTTGCATGCAGAGTTAGTAAGCCTTGGAGTTTACTATGGCACCTCAAAGGTAAAATGTATTCCAATGGCTGGAGTTGTCTTGGTAACACTTAGGTGACTGGAAACCATTTGTAGAGAGGAAATTTTGTTCCAGTATTGCTCACTAATCCTCATGCTGATTGTAACAGGCTGTACAAAGTTTGGTAGCTACGGAACCTTTTAACTTGACCTCGAAGCCTCTAATCTTAGTGTGGTCTCACTCATTCTGCTTTACTGTCCTTACCCTGGGTGTTGAAACACATACCACACTAATCTAAGCTATTTTAGGGGCTTTTGCTGGTATTAAAATCCAGTGCTACTCTTATCTAATAGATTGAGTTGAGACAGAAGTCAGACACCAGAAACGTGATTTTTTGCTCCAAGTGAGTCAAAGGGATTTTTTGGAGCTTTTAAAAGTTATTTTCATGACGCTGTCTTAGTTAATTCCCATTTTTAATGGTGTAGAATACTTCTGTTCTGCTAATTCCATTACCTAAAAGTAAAAAGTAGGATCCATGCATTCCTGTCACCTTCTTATTTCAATATCCAGAACTCTAGGCACTGTCCACACAGTAATTTCTAAAATACATGCAATGTTTTTCATTGTGTTAACAACCATAAAAAGTCCCTAACCACCCCCAAAATAAAGTTTGCTTTCTTCTGTCCTCTTAATAACCACTAAATGCCTCCTCACCTCCAGCACCACAGACAAGATCCTTCACCCTGCAACCCACTCATGCCCCAGTTAACCCAGTCTCTCAGGAAAAGCGTAAACATGTCTGGCCATCTGTTCCTTAAGCTTTGACAACAGGTGCAGTTATATGATCCTTTCCAAAGACTAATGGGAAAATGGGTATTTGGGGTGTTCTTGAAAATGCTGGTCTTCTCCTGAAATTGATTTTGGCTTTGCTGATGCTACTTTCTATTCCTATAGATCATTAATGTACATGTGGTGAGAGGTCATTGAATTACAATGCTTGCAACTCATTATTGCCAATTCATTTAGTAGCAGGCTCAAAAGATAGCGGCTATTTTTCATCCTTTGGAGAATTAAAGTATAGTCTGTAAAATGGGAGGGTTTCAAAGGAAAACTCTTAAGCATATGGTTAAATATTAGAAATCCCATTATTATAAGTGTGTTTGTTATTCCTTTTAGATTTCATATTTATCAAACTTTTATATCTTTTAAAGTGTTTATTTTTGCAGCCTTCATTTAAAATGCTATTTGCCCTTACTGACTTCAGCACTTCTGGAGTCCAGCTGCTGGCGCTGACATAAATTTAAAAAGGGTTGGTTTTGTGTTTTATACAGGATCAGCACTTGAGTCCCAGTCACTGGAACTCAGGTCCATTTTATGGTATCTAAAAGAAAATTGTTCTTTCTAAAGAATATTGATGTTGTCTGTCTAACTGTAAAAATCTTACTTTTAGGTTGTTTCCTCTAACGCTTGTCCATAAAGTTATTACTGAGACCGGGACTGACTAGGACCTTTCAATCTAAAGAATGAACTAGTTGATTTCCAGTTCAACATGCATCCAGCAAATTTGGTGAATTCCTGTAGGAGCAAAATGCATGTTTTGGTTGCCTCTATCATGAACCTGTTCCTTAATGAAGTGCATATAACAATCTTCTGTGGCAGTGGTAAAGGAAATATAAGCCATTTTGAAGTATAATAAATTTTTACCCTTCTGTTTTCTCTGTAGCTTTGGCAAGAGCCCATTACTCACACAGCCCAAATGTTTCTGTATACGATGACTTAGGAAACTCTTAACAAGCTAGTTAAAAATCTCAATCTGCTATTAGTGTCATGTGTTCTTCTTATTGAGTCTGACCTACATTTTGAGAGAATTGCTCTCTTTTTGGCTTGGAGTGAACAGGATGACTTTGCATAGAAGTTATCACCAACACAGCTCCTCTTTGTCAGCTTCTTTGCTTTGGTTATGAAGAAAACCAAACTGTCTACAAAAACCTAATGAGCATTTCAAAGAGAGCTTTGGAGTAAAGTTTTTAACTAGAGTTTTTTGATTGGAGATAAGGGTTTAACTAAACCCCAAAACTTTTGAGGGTGGGAAATGTTTCAAAATTCAGTTTTAAATTTTGTGGACTGATCTCTAATATCAGTTTGGAAATTGAAAGATAAATGATGTGTCAGTTTACTTCTTCAATAGAGTAGGTGCTGGTACAGCATCACCAAGGAGGACAAGCACCAAATGATCAACACTGGGAAGGGGAGGTATTGCTAATAAAAGTAATCCCAGAGTCATTTTCGTGGGCACTGATATCTACAGTCCTTTTATGAAAACAGCTGTGGCAATAGACTTCCTGTGGAGAACTGCAATCTTTTATTAAAGATAGCTGTGCATCTGGTCTTATGGTGAGGATACCTGTTACAATGTGTTATAACTAGCAGCAGTGCACTGGCACATACTTATAATTGCATCCGATGAAGTGAGCTGTAGCTCACGAAAGCTTATGCTCTAATAAATTTGTTAGTCTCTAAGGTGCCACAAGTACTCCTTTTCTTTTTGCGAATACAGACTAACACGGCTGCTACTCTGAAACCTATACTTATAATTGATCATGTTACTCACATGGCGGTGACATTTGAATGAGAGACTCAACGGGGTCTGATCCTCAGCTGGTGTAAATTGGAGTTATCCGGTTCATTTTTGAACCCAGCTATACTTTTGGTCATCACAGCATCCCAAGGCAATGACGTTGTATTACCCTAAAAAGGAAAACACACCTTAGGCTTTGGAAGTGGCTCATAATTACAAGGATTCCATGGCTGAAGGAGACTCTCCTTTATGGAAACTGCATTTAGTGATGAAGTAAAGGTTTTAAATAGGGATGGTCAATGACCCTTTGACAAGGAATGCAAGAAAAAGTACAAAGAAAAACAACAATTGTAGCCATAAGGAGGTTTGTACATATTGGTGTTGGGTTTATTGCACTTGTATCTTCAGTATATTATGATGAGGGACATGTTAAGTGGTAAGAAGTACAAGGTTCTGAAATAACGTCGTCCTCCTTGTCTCCTCCCCGACGCTTCCTTCCCCTCCCCGTAAATCCCATAAGAGAAACTATTTAAATCCTAGGCACCTTTGGAAATAAGTTCAAAGACTCAGCAGACTTTGTTATGCTTGTCAGTCATATCTATTAATCTATGTTTTAAAACAACACTTTCTTTCTACAAAGTCAAGGGAATTACTGATGAGTGGGAGTGCTTAATAATGGAGTAAACATTTTTTTCCTCTCAACGTGAGGAAGATCTTTTTGAAGTTGATGCAATGTTTGGGGGGGGCAACTCTTATTCAATATATTAAACACATAATTCCTCCTTTTGATTTTTCTTTTGGCTTTTGATTTTTCTTTTGGCTTCTGAATATTCCATGGTTGGATGTCCTTTTGCCATGAATTATCCATACATGTCATTCTGTAACACTTCACTCCAAAGGAGGGTTGATTTATCTAAGCCGGGGTAACAAAGGAAAGTGTATTCAGCAACATCTACCTAAATAAAGGAGGCGGGCTATTTATGTTGGAAGGCACCAGGCAAATTGGTTTCTCTTTGTCTTGGGTTTTCTGCGTTACTCTGTCACTATTCCTCCAAGTCCTGCGGTAGAAACACCATTCCTTTGTTGCTTCCTGTTCATTTCCATGGCAGCAGATTAAGTCATTACATACACAGGTTGATTATATAATGGCATTGTGGGAACAACTGCGGGGAAGAAAACCAATAGAATTTCCAGGACTGGGGTGGAAGAACAAGAATGTGGATTGTAGTTAGATCAACTTTATATAATTGCATAAATTCCATAAACTGGATCCCCATGGTTTCAGCCCCGTAGAAGCTTTAAATAATGCATTTTAATTAATGGGTTGCTGGGAGCTCTAATGAAAATCAGTTTGGGTCAGATACTGCAAATCTCCGCAATTTTAGTACTTGGCACTTATATGTGGTTTGATTAAATGTTTGTTGCTTCTTTAATTGTGTCAGTAATAGGTCTCAGAGTAGCAGCCATTTTAGTCTGTATTCGCAAAAAGAAAAGGAGTACTTGTGGCACCTTAGAGACTAACAAATTTACTTGAGCATAAGCTTTCGTGAGCTACAGCTCACTTCATCGGATGCATTCGGATTGGATGCCACAAGTACTCCTTTTCTTTTTAGTAATAGGTCTAAATCCCCTCATCATACTCAGACAAGTAGCCCTATTGAAATCAACAGGGTTAACCAGGTGAGTAAAACAAGCCAAATACAATAGACAATAGAATTCTGCAGTCCAAATAATCCTGTTATATATAGGATAGAGAGATCTTAGGCAGTGGTGTTCTCTCAAAGAATCATAAACTCCTGGAAGTCCTTGTTTATTATTTTGCTTATGGTTCTTTTATTTGTGGTTTTACATTTTCTTTGTATCAATTCCTATTTGCAGTGGACATGAATTCTTCACTTCCTGTCCTATTCTGGTTTGTAGTGCTGTTGAACTGCAGTGTGCTGCATGTTAGAAGCATTTTATTGCTGGGAGAAGTGATTCATCTATGTACATTTGTAAAGTATTTTGGATGAAACATGCTGTTGATATTATTATTAGCAATCGTAACATATAATAATTACCCTAGTTTTATATCTCTGGAAACAAATGGATTGTTTTAGTCAGGGATATTGCAGAGATAAGCTACAGTCTATAGTGATTTCTGCTTCTGCTTCCCTTCAAGAAAAGGAGTACTTGGGCACCTTAGAGACTAACAAATTTATTTGAGCATAAGCTTTCGTGAGCTACAGCTCACTTCATTGGATGCATTCAAGTACTCCTTTTCTTTTTGCGAATACAGACTAACACGGCTGCTACTCTAAAACCTGCTTCCCTTCAGTTTCATATCAGTTTACAGGAATTCTGGAGCAAGTTAAAGTGTATCCAGTAATAATTTTGACACTGGTTCCACAACCTGCTTCTACAATATTCACAAATTCAGTTAGCCATGAAAGTTACACGGTACCATGTGCTTTCTTCAGTTTGTTCCATGCATCACAAAGGGCAAAGTCTTTTGTGTTTTCTCTGGCCCTTCAAACCATGAGATCATCTTATAGGCATTTGTAAGGCATTGTGGATTTTCCCAAGAGTCAGTGAAATGCGGTAGATACTGTTGTCTTTTTTGCTTTGATGATTATAGAGCTAAAGATAAGCGAACTTGTTGGTACTTGTTCCTAATGTTTTTTTTAAAAAGTCTAAAACATTATTGCATGTATTATGATTCCTATGTTGTGCCTAGTCATTCCATAGCTATAATATGTTAGCCATTAATAATACGGCATATAAAATATTTTAAAAGGTAATCAGTGGAGGTAGCTCTGTTTGGCTAAAGAGACTGCTAAACTTTTAGACAGATCACATTATTTAATGTAATATCAATACATGAAAGCCCAGCAAACCAGTGATTCTAGGTGGAGTGTTAGTAGACATTTGCTTGGCATTATTCCTCTCTGACAGATTTGGATCAGAGGATGAACCTGCTATTCAGTGTGCAACTGATGGTTGCTTCTGAGAGATTTTTTTAAAAATGTTTGTGTGTGTGTGTGTGTGATTCAGCCAGCTTCCCAGTGCCCAGGTTCAACAGAACTGTCTTGTCCTTTGTGGACTAGCTAAGACAGAGCTGGAGACCGAATGAGATTTTTTTGTCATCTTTTAGGTGTTGCCTGTTCTGTTCTATTAGGATTACTCTTTGTGATATCTCAGTGCCTGCCAGTAAAGTACTAGAGGTTCTGCAAGCGCAGGTGGTCAAACTAGATGATCATGATGCTCCCTTCTGACCTTAAAGTCAATGAGTCTGTGAGATGACATAACTAGTACTTACCATGTGTAGCTCTTTCCTGCCTTAGTATATTGGTTATTGCTTTTCAATTTCCATTTCTGTTTGGTCACTTTTGACATCCAAGGAAGTAAAGAATGCAGGACGATGCATATAGGTTCCCAGGAGGACAGACCATTTTTTAAATAATCCCAGCAAAACAGATTTTACTCGAAAAAGAGCCCTAATTTGGCTAAAACCAAACAAGAGAAACTGGAAAATGCTACTTAAACCTCTTTGGAAAATCCTAAATGATTCTCCAATTTCTTCCATATTTAGACATACCTTATCATGCTGCTGAGAAACCTGACAAGTGTGAATTTCGAGTGCTGTATTTTCTTCCATCAGGGCAACTGAATCGAGGTTGTTAATTTTTTAATTCTATAATACTTTTTTTTAATTGATACTTTGTTGATTGGCGGGGGAGGAAGGTACAAACAATATGATTCAATTTTAATCAACTGGATCATGTTTTAAAGTCTTGTACAATGATGTCAAAATTCCAGTAAAGAAAAAACATATAGGACAACTCAGTAGTAGTAAGTGTTTTGTTATTTCCCATGCTGTTCAGCTGCAAAGCAGAGTCATCAAAGTATATTTCTACACATCTCACTCCCTGTTCAAGAGCCTAGACTAGCGTCACATTTCCCAAATGATTACTAACAGGGAATTTGCACACAACACCAATAATACTTTCTCAGTTACTCCAGACTCTTCTGCTGTCCTCTTTGCTCAGCACATACAGACAGCAAAGATCATTTTCCACTGAAAGAATCCAGTCTTTCTGTGTATATTGTAAATCATGGATCCTGATTTCAGGGATCTCAGTGCGGAAATTTTCCTCATCTCATCATGGTAGTGTTGTGAATTATGAGATTTACTTTAATTTCCTGCTTGGTTTCCAATTTCATATTTAATTTGTGATTTTTATATTATGGGTCTGTTTTTTTTAATTATCACAAGCAATTTTGGCATCTAATTTTTGTGTTCCTTACCCCACTTATGCATGGTAAATTTGCACATACAAATGTCAAGTTCCATATCAAAGTTACCATTTGCCCATGATGTCATGGTAAGTGTGCATGCAAAATGAACACACTCAAGTTTGAAAAACAGGCTGTATATGCCTCATATTTTATATTATGTTTATATTGGTTATGAAGTCAATCCTTGTGGTAAAACTGTAGTTGAGTTGTAAGTGAAAGGACCTACTCTGAGATTTTTGCTTTGAGCCTCGAAAAATATTTGGTAACTTGAAGATGAATAGTAAATATACGAAAGCTTATGCTCTAATAAATTTGTTAGTCTCTAAGGTGCCACAAGTACTCCTTTTCTTTTTGCGTATACTAGTCCAGATCCTCATCTGTTGTAAATTGGCATAGCTCCATCGATGTGTAAAAACAATGTGGAGTCCTTGTGGCACCTTAGAGACGAA
Source organism: Dermochelys coriacea (assembly GCF_009764565.3). Classification (NCBI taxonomy): domain Eukaryota; kingdom Metazoa; phylum Chordata; order Testudines; family Dermochelyidae; genus Dermochelys; species Dermochelys coriacea. Next base: position 97,203,318 of record NC_050075.1, read on the forward strand.
CCGTTTATTTGGGCATGAGGTGCCACAAAGACTCCTTGTTGTTTTTGCTGATACAGACTAACACAGCTACCCCTTTGAAACCTGTCTCCATTGATGTGTGTGTGTTTGTGTGTGTGTTGTGGGAGCTAACCTGTACTGTGAGAAGTATATTGGTTTTAGTTTCCAGGGACTTGAATTATTATTTTTCAGTGGGGACTTCAGAGCTCAGGGTTTTACTGACTCCCACCCAAGCTTCACTTTGAGAAAACTCAAAATGAAGCTCAGCTGAAATTGCCACATTTTGCTTTGGTTAGAACAAACCCTTTCCCATAACCAATAAGGAGGCTGGGAACTCACTTGAAACGGTCTTAAATTTGATTGAAGCTCTGCCCTGGTTTGTTTGAAAGATTTATGAATCATTACTCAACCTGGGCCAAGTCTGAGGTTAGTAATAAAACCTAAAATGGGGTGAAACTGATGTGACTTTGGAATCTTTTACGGAAGCGTTCGCATAGCTTAAGTGACAATTAGCTGGTTAGGCAGAAGTGGATAAACTAGAGATTAATGCAGTGCTTTTAGAAAAACACCTTGAATAGGACTGGGAAAAGGAAGGTTACAATGAGCCTATAAGCTTAAGATGGTTTGAAAGTCTTAAGAAGGTTAGAAGCCGGATCAGAACACGTCAGATGGGTGGTCTTAGGGACTTTGCTAGGGATTAAAAGGTTTCACTACTAGATGACTACTTGTTATTAAAATGGATTTGATGGCATAGAAGTTCAGGTATAGCAGGATAAGAAGGGTGTATTTTGTTATAGGTCGAGTTACTGGCTTTAATTTTATGTCATATGTGATTAAACTCATGCACTGAAAAGTTGTCCTAACATTGAATCAATGCAATGTAAGGATGCTGCTGTGACACAGCATCACCACATTGGATTAATGCTGTAACGTTATGATGCAACAGCATGATCCGATTAAGTTACACGGGCATTTAGCTATTTTGGGACTGTCCCACCAGCTAAGCTTACAGGACTTGGCATCACCATACTGAAATAAGAATGATCCCATAACAATCATAACAGATGGCAACCCTAAAAAATGACTTTTTCCCTTTATTCTTTCTCTGTATATGTATCATTCAACAAAAGGAACTGCATTTCCATATGCCCCTTTTCTAGTCCGCCCTCAATGCAAGCCCTGAGAACAGTAGAACAAATTTTGCCTTCAATTGCAGCTGTGCAATCACTGATTTTGCTGATACCCATCAGAGAAGGTACACCCATGTTTATAGGTGGGAGCTGAAATTGTTCTATGGACTTATCTGAATTCTTTGTAATTTCCTAAAGCAAGTAGCCATCAGTATATTTGTTCGGGAAGCCTGACTTCGTGCATCAAGGGGTTAATTGTTCCCCTATATATACAGTTGCATGGTCATTAAGAACCGCTAGGTCAGTTTAGCCACAAGGGATTTAGGGCAGCATCAGCTATAGCTAGAGAGTCTGATGATTGTGATTGTTCCAAAATAGAGTATCCTTTGAAGCGTTTAGTTTTTTCGTGTTATGTTCTTGTTTCTGTCAGGGAGTATTACATAGCTCTATCTGTGACCGTGCTGTCAAGTAGGAGCACTGAATGCCTCGGTGAATGCTATGTAAGTCTGACTTTAAACTGATGGTAAAACATACGTGAATAAAACCTAGCATAAAAACATCCATGTCCAATTTGGCAAACAGGCCACTAGAGCCAAAATTATTCATTGACTTTAGTGGCATTTACCAAGGATGAATGTGGTCCCTGTTATACAGTCCTCAGAAATAGCAGAACAGACTGATGTCAAGTGCTTGAGGGGAATTTTCAGAAGCTTTTTACTGTGAAATAATTTGTATATAGTTCTCCCCAAAGATCATGTGTCTCGTAACAGCATTGTACTGTGTTAAAAAAACAAACCAGAGAATCAGAGCTGCAGTTGTGTCAGCAAAGGCCCCAGTATTTGTTTCACTAAAGCGGAGGTGGGCAAACTATGGCCTGCGAGCCACATCCGGCCCGTGGGACCGTCCTGCCCGGGCCCTGAGCTCCTGGCTGGGAAGACTAGCCCCCAGCCTCTCCCCCGCTCTCCCCGCTCCCCCACAGCCTAGCCACACCGCCAGTGCTCTGGCCTGCTGCTCCTGCCCTCCTGCTGGCGGTAAGGCTGTGAGCTCCTGCTGCTCTGAACAGCATGATGGGTGGGAGGTCCCAGGGGGCAGTCAGGGGACAGGGAGCAGGGGCGGTTGGATGGGGTGGAGGTTCTGGGGGGGGGCAGCAGTCAGGGAACCGGGAGGGCTGGATAGGCGTGGGAATCCCGGGGGGTGTCAGGTGGCGGGGGTGTGGACAGGGGTCGGGGGGGCAATCAGGGGACGGGGAACAAGGGGGGTTGGATGGGGGTGGAGTCCCAAGGAAGTGGTTAGGGGAGGGGGATCCCAGAATGGGGTGGTCGGGGACAAGGAGCAGGGGGGGTCGGATGGGTCGGAGGTTCTGAGGGGGGCAGTCAGGGGGTGGGAAGTGGGAGAGGGCGGATGGGGGCGGGTCTAGGCTGTTTGGGGAGGCACAGCGTTCCCTACCCCGCCCTCCATACAATTTCTCAACACCGATGTGGCCCTTTGGCCAAAAAGTTTGCCCACCCCTGCGCTAAAGTCACTATTGAAAATCTGAGAGGATTTGCAATGATGACTTTAGTGAAACAAATGCCTGGGAACAAAATGATTAGTGAGAGTGAATCAAGTAATTCAAAGAGGTGACACACTGCAGCAGCATGAAGTTACAGAAACATGTTTCACTTTTGGTGGCAAAACCAATAGCTGTTTTTTCTGTAGAGAGGACATTTGGTCTTGTGTTCAGGTCACTGAGCTGGGATTTGGGAGATAAGAAGTGCAATACTTGGCTTTGTCACAGATTTCTCAAGTGACTTTAAGCAAGTAACTTACTGTCTCTGCATATAAATCCCTGTCTGTAAAATGGGGCAAATATTGTTTCCTTTCTCCCAACTGTTGTCTGTCTTGTCTCTTTGGACTGTAGGCTGTTTGGGGCTGGAACAGTCTCTCAATGTGTGTTTTTACGGTGCCTAGCACAATGGGCTACAATCATTGTTGGAGCGTCTAGGTGCTGTAGTCATAACAATTTTTACTAACTCTAAGAGCCCATCAGTGTATTTGTCAGACGCAGGCCTTTTCTCCCAATAAGCTAGATGGGAGAAACTACACCTTTCAAAGTGAGAGTCAACTAAGACATTCAGAAAGTTGAGTGACGGGCACCTTCACACTTGCCAGCTCATCACAGCAAAATGAGGATGATCAATAGCATCCAGTGAAGACGCAGTCTGGGATTTGTCAGTCCCTTCCCATCCAAAGCTGGGAATATTTTCAAGTTATTGTTTTTGGGAGGGAGTATGATCAAAAATATTCAAACCACTCATTAACCACTGATTCTGTGTGCTGTGCAATTTTACGCAACCCCACAAATGGTGGCATAATTACCCCCCTTGAAAAACTGCCACAGAATCCCTTTTTGTGAGCCTTAAATTGTCAGTGGGAGCTGATTGGGAGGGGATCTGAGAGTATGTATCCATGAAGCCCCAAGAAAAGACAGCAGGGGAAGGCTTTTTGAGAAGATACTGGCCTGGTGGAACTTTTCTAGAGCAGAGCCTCTTATGGAGCATAGAGGCTCAGCAGGACAGGCACTGTTTACATCTGTAGAAATCCTTAGATATGCAATAGAGGATCCCTCTCCAGAGAGTAGAGGCAGGGCAGTCTGGACTGCTGGCTGGGGCGAGATAGGCTAGCACCTTGGTAGCTCCACAGCTAAGGCGATGTCTGCCATATAAGATCATTTCACGTTAGAGAGCTGCATGCCTTGTTTCAAAGGGACCTCTTCTAGGGTACTTTAGTCTGTATGGTACATTCAGTCTTGACCTCTCTGCTGAGACTCCTATCAAAGGGGCAAATATTGCCAGTACTGATGGTGATGCAGACACATATCCACTAGGATTGAAACCATCAACTCATTTCACAAAACTCACAAAACAGCCTGCCTTTAATGATTTTGAATAAGGTGCCCCTGCTTCCATTCCAGATAAATTGGTTATTACACGTGCAGTGCAACAATACATGTTTTAATATGGCTAATTGTAAACATCTGGGAACAAAAAATGCAGGCCATACTCACAAGATGAGGGGATTCTATCCTGGGAAGCAGTGACTCTGAAAAAGATTTGGGGCTCATGGTGAATAATCAACTGAACATGAGCTCCTAGTATAATGCTGAAGCCAAACGAGCTAATACGATCCTGGTATGCATGCACAGGCGAATCTCGGGTAGGAGTAGAGAGGTTATTTTACCTCTGTGTTTGGCTCTGATGGGACTCCCGCTGGAATGCTGTGTCCAGTTCTGGTACCCACAATTTAAGAAGGATGTTGATAAATTGGAAAGGGTTCAGAGAAGAAGCCACGAGGATGATTAAAGGATTATAAAACATACCTTACAATGATAGACGCAAGGAATGCAATCTATTTATTGTAACAAAGAGAAGGTTAAGGGATGATTTGATTAGTTTATAAGTACCTACTTGGGGAACAAATATTTAATTATGAGCTCTTTAGTGTAACAGAGAAAGGTATAACATGAGACAAATTCAGACTGGAAATAAGGGATAAATTTTAAATAGTGAGGATAATTAGCCATTGGAACAATTTACAGAGGGTCATGGTGGATTCTCCATCACTGACAATTTTTAAATGAAGTGTGGATGTTTTTATAAAAGATCTGCTTTATGAATTATTTTGAGGAAATTCTATAACCTTTGTTATACAGGAGGTCAGACTAGATGATCACAGTGGTTCCTTCTGGCCTTAGTATCTATGAATCTATAAAAATTTTAAATAAGAGTTTTAAATGATTTTCATTTAAAATTCACAATATTGGATACCTTTAATATTAGGATAAATCTCCTGTAACATCTCTTTTCTCCTTTAAATTTATTTGATCAGCAAGGCTAATTTAGACTCAGCAGCTACACTTTTATTTTTGGTTGGTGTAATACAGGTTTCAAGGAGACCTGAAACCTTCAGTCATACTTCTGCTAATCTGGCATTGTTTTATGTGACTAGTTCAGGGAGTCCATGAGAGACGTTGCTTTTAAAATGTCTCTCATGTGAGGTATCAAAGGACATGTGATCTCTGTTGGATTTTCAAGTACGTGAGATTATTTGATTAATCTCACCTTTATAAGTGCACCTGCCTGCTGAGATAACGGTAACAAAACTCTGCCAAATTCAGAGCACTGATTAAATATTCCCTTTCATTACTTCAAGGTGTCTTTGGCTGTCTGAAAATTGAAAGAGCTCCACAGTGGATGTCCACTGGGATTTCCTGACATCTCAACTTTCTGCTTTTATCTGATGCCATTATGTAGCTAGCAACACAATGAGTTTCTGTCCATGGGATTTCCTGTGGAAAGGATTTTCCCAGTAGGAGTGGCTTGCAGAGGTTTGAAGTGCTGCTCACAAGCAACCCCATTGTCAATGCAAGTGCAGACATGTGTCCTGCAGGGACTAGAACTCCCAGCATGCAGGGTGTTGGTGTGAAACCAAGGGCAGTTATGCTTGGGTCAAGATGCAACACTGTGTGTTGGGAACTGTAGTATCTACCTGCCACAACTGATCTACCTGCCACAAGTCTGTAATAAAGATGAGGTTCGCTACAATATACTCCATGTTGTGACGTCTCCTTTACAAAATCAATACCACAGTATTCTACATTAGCACTTGATAATATTCCAGTAACAGTATTGTAATGTGTCAACTGGGATTTTCAAAAGACTTTAAGGGAGTTAGACACACTTTGAATTTCATTAGGAGTTGAGCATGTTTTTTTTTATTTAATTTGGAGGGGTAGTTATTTAGGAGGTTGTCTGTAATAGTGTGATGATTGTTCCATATGTAATCAGAAGTGAGGAACTGTTATAAACTCAAACCCGCTGTTAACTCTCAAGTAGTGCATATTCCAGAGTGATAGAATGTCTCCCCAAAGTTGTATGAGGATCCCAATACTTATTTATCAGGGATATTTAGCTCATTGTGAGTACTGGCTTAGTTGAGTTTCTTAAGTGTTGCAAAGTAAACTGGGATAAAATGATGTAGTCAGGTTATGGGGATGGCTAGCCACTCGTTTCTGTTGCAGTTAATGCTTCCATCCATCTAGTCCTAGTCTCAAAAGTGAAAAACAATTATTTTATCTGATAAGATGTTGAGCTCTTCTGTGGTGTCACTCCTTTGCTCTCTATTTTTCAGATGGAGTCTTGTCAGTTTTTCTGATAAACCCATGATCCAAGTTTTCATTGAGTTTTCCAGCATGAAATGTAACCCTGTTTTATGATTTTCTGTATTTCTGGATGGAGGCAGGGGGGCTAGCAGCTTCTTCCCATGCCAACTCATTCACATAAAGAATCTGACACATCAGAAAAGGGCAGACAAATAAACAGTGACAAGTTTTTAAAGTGCTTGTACGCAAATGCTAGAAGTCTAAATAATAAGATGGGTGAACTAGAGTGCCTCATGTTAAAGAAGGATATTGATATAATAGGCATCACAGAAACCTGGTGGAGTGAGGACAATCAATGGGACACAATCATTCCGGGGTACAAAATATATCGGAAGGACAGAACAGGTCGTGCCGAGGGGAGTGGCACTATATGTGAAAGAAAATGTAGAATCAAATGAAATAAGAATTTTAAATGAATCCACATGTTCCATAGAATCTCTATGAATAGTAATTCCATGCTCTAATAAGAATATAACAGTAGGGATCTATTATTGACCACCTGACCAGGACAGTGACTATGAAATGCTAAGGGAGATTACAGAGGCTATCAAAATAAAGAACTCAATAATAGTTGGGGATTTCAGTAATCCCAATATTGACTGGGTATATGTCACCGAAGGACGAAATGCAAAGACAAAATTTCTCGATACTTTAAATGACTGCTTCTTGGAGCAGCTGGTACAGGAACCCACAAGGGGAGAGGCAACTCTCGATCTACTCCTGAGTGGAGCTCGGGATCTGGTCCAAGAGGTAACTGTAAGAGGATCGCTTGGAAATAGTGACCATAATATAATAATATTTAACATTCCTGTGGTGGAAAGAACACCTCAACAGCCCAACATTGTGGCATTTAATTTTAGAAAGGGAAACAATGCAAAAATGAGTAGGTTAGTTAAACAGAAATTAAAAGGTACAGTGACTAGAGTGAAATCCTTGCAAGCTGCATGGACGCTTTTCAGAGACACCATAATAGAGGCTCAAGTTAAATATATACCCCAAATTAAAAAACACAGTAAAAGAACTAAAAAAGAGCCACCGTTGCTTAACAACCATGTAAAAGAAGCAGTGAGAGATAAAAAGGCATCTTTTAAATAGTGGAAGTCAAATCCTAGTTAGGTAAATAGAAAGGAGCATAAACACTGCCAAATTAAATGTAAAAATGTAATAAGAAAAGCCAAAAAGGAGTTTGAAGAACAGCTAGCCAAAAATTCAAAAAGTAATAACAATTTTTTTTAAGTACATCAGAAGCAGGAAGCCTGCTAAACAACCAGTGGGGTCCCTGGACGATCGAGATGCAAAAGGAGCACTTAAAGACGATAAAGTCATCACAGAGAAAGTAAATGAATTCTTTGCTTCAGTCTTCACAGCTGAGGATGTTAGGGAGATTCCCAAATCTGAGCCATCTTTTGTAGGTGACAAATCTGAGGAATTGTCACAGATTGAAGTGTCACTAGAGGAGGTTTTGAAATTAATTGAGAAACTTAACAGTAACAAGTCACCGGGACCAAATGGCATTCACCCAAGAGTTCTGAAAGAACTCAAATGTAATAGTGCATAACTATTAACTATGGTTTGTAACCTGTCCTTTAAATCAGCTACTGTACCCAATGACTGGAAGATAGCTAATGTAATGCCAATATTTAAGAAGGGCTCTAAAGGTGATCCTGGCACTTACAGACTGGTAAGTCTAACGTCAGTACCGGGCAAATTAGTTGAAACAATAGTAAAAAATAAAATTGTCAGATACATAGAAGAACATAAATTGTTGCGCAAAAGTCAACATGGTTTCTGTAAAGGGCGATCATGTCTTACTAGTCTATTAGAGTTCTTTGAAGGGGTCAACAAACATATGGACAAGGAGGATCCAGTGGACATAGTGTACTTAGATTTCCAGAAAGCCTTTGACAAGGTCCCTCACCAAAGGCTCTTACGTAAATTAAGTTATCATGGGATAAGAGGGAAGATCCATTCATGGATTGAGAACTGGTTAAAAGACAGGGAACAAAGGGTACGAATAAATGGTAAATTTTCAGAATGGAGAGGGGTAACTAGTGGTGTTCCCCAAGGGTCAGTTCTAGGACCAATCCTATTCAACTTATTCATAAATGATCTGGAGAAAGGGGTAAACAGTGAGGTGGCAAAGTTTGTAGATGATACTAAACTGCTCAAGATAGTTAAGACCAAAGCAGACTGTGAAGAAGTTCAAAAAGATCTCACCAAACTAAGTGATTGGGCAACAAAATGGCAAATGAAATTTAATGTGGATAAGTGTAAAGTAATGCACATTGGAAAAAATAACCCGAACTATATATACAATATGATGGGAGCTAATTTAGCTACAACCGATCAGGAGAAAGATCTTGGAGTCATCGTGGATAGTTCTCTGAAGACGTCCACGCAGTGTGCAGCGACTGTCAAAAAAGCAAACAGGATGTTAAGAATCAAAAAAGGGTTAGAGAATAAGACGGAGAATATTTTATTGCCCTTATATAAATCCATGGTATGCCCACATCTTGAATACTGTGTACGGATGTGGTCCCCTCGTCTCAAAAAAGATATATACTGGCATTAGAAAAGGCTCAGAAAAGGACAACTAAAATGATTAGGGGTTTGGAATGGGTCCAATATGAGGAGAGATTAAAGAGGCTAGCACTTTTCAGCTTGGAAAAGAGGAGACTAAGGGGGGATATGATAGAGGTATATAAAATCATGAGTGGTGTGGAGAAAGTGAATAAGGGAAAGTTATTTATTTGTTCCCATAATATAAGAACTAGGGGGCCACCAATGGAATCAATGGGCAGCAGGTTTAAAACAAATAAAAGGGAGTTCTTCTTCACTCAGTGCACAGTCAACCTGTGGAACTCCTTGCCTGAGGAGGTTGTGAAGGCTAGGACTATAGCAGGGTTTAAAAGAGAACTGGATAAGTTCATAGAAGTTAAGTCCATTAATGGCTATCAGCCAGGATGGGTAAGGAATGGTGTCCCTAGCCTCTGTTTGTCAGAGGGTGGAGATGGATGGCAGGAGAGAGATCACTTGATCATTACCTGTTAGGTTCACTCCCTCTGGGGCACCTGGCATTGGCCACTGTCGGGAGACAGGATACTGGGCTGGATGGACCTTTGGTCTGACCCAGTATAGCCATTCTTATGTTCTTATGCTGGGTTATAACCTTTTACTGCTATAGACATCCAGAGCCTACCATCCCTTAAACAGATTCGCAAAAAGAAAAGGAGTACTTGTGGCACCTTAGAGACTAACAAATTTATTTGAGCATAAGCTTTCGTGAGCTACAGCTCACTTCATCGGATGCACCAAATGCATCGGTGTGGCTCCTTGATGGTTCATGGGGTTAGAATCCTCCTGCTGTGTGGAGGTACGACAGGTGTTACTGAATAGTACAAAGAGATTAACTCTCTCTACTTATCTGCAGAAGTAGAAGAGATTTTTCTGTTGGTGTTGTTGCCTCCTGCCTGACTCGGTGCCACTTTCAGTCATCTTGGATTATCTGTTGAATCCAAAGAATAGGAGTTATCAGTTAGTTCAATGAAGGTCCATTTGGCCACAATATCAGCCATTCATCCCCTGGTGGAAGGATTCTTCATATTTGCTCATCCCATATCATCTAGGTTTATTAAGAGTCTGGGGAATCTTTGTCTGCAGATTGGAAACCCCTACTGCAACCTTATGAGACCTCAATTAAAACCAATGGCAATCTGTTCTGTGTTATATTTATCTGGGAGATTGAAGCCTTGATGGCAGATCCCCCTCTTTACAGTGTTCTTTAAGGAGAAGGTCTCTTTACGTCCGCACCCTAAATTGTTGCCTAAAGTTCTATCGGAGTTCTATCTTAGTCAATTATCTATCAGTTTTTTCCCCAAGCCAGATAGTTTTCTACATTGGGGGTTCTCAACCTTTTTCTTTTTGAGGTCCCCACAACATGCTATAAAAATTCCATGGCCCTCCTGTGCCACACAACTTGTTTTCTGCATATAAAAGCCAGGGCCGGCATTATTGGATAGCAAGCAGGGCAATTGTCAGGGACTCACGCCACAGGGCGCCCAGCAAAGCTAAGTTACTCAGGCTTCTGCTTCAGCCCTGGTTGGTGGGGCTCAGGGCCACAGTCTTCAGCTCTGCGTGGCAGGGCTTAGGCTTTCTTCCTTGGTCCCAGCGAGTCTAACACTGGTCCTGCTTGGTGGACCCCCTAAAACCTGCTCGCGGCCCCCCAGGGGGCCCCGGACTCCTGGTTGAGAATCACTACTCTACAGGAATCCTGTTTACATATCCTGGATGTTAGAAGAACATTGGCCTTTTACTCAGATAGGACCAAGCAATTTAGAAAGTCACCTAAGCTCTTCATTTCCTTCCTGGATAGGTCTATGAGGTCATCACTCTCTACTCAGATACTATTGAGATTAATAATACATCCAGATATCCCTTGTTATGATGATGCTGAAGGCATTCATCTCTCCCTCCACCCAAAAGGGTGATAGCACATTCAACTAGATTGCAGGAAAAGCTATGGCATTACTGAAGAATATTTTGAAATATGTAGAGCTGCTACATGGGCTTCAATGCATATGTTTTTAAAACATTACGCCCAATCCATGCAGTCAGAGCCAATGCAGCACTTGGTTCTGCTGTGCTATTTTCAATTCTGGACTCTATTCCAAACCTCCCTCCTCTATCTGGGGATACTGATCAGAAGTCAGTTGAAGTAGAGCACCCATAAGGACACAACTTATAGAAGAAGTTGTGCCATAAGTGAAGTTTATTGTGGCGCATGCCCTTGTGAGTGCTCCACTACCCACTCTCCTTCCCTTCTGCTTTGGACTGTTCTTTGGGGGATGTTTGGATGGAGAATGAGCTGAGAGCATTTCACCCACGCATCCCTATAAGTCCTGGTTATCCAGTACAAGGAGGCATAGGGCACATACGTGGGTTGAACGGGCACTGCTAAGTGAAAATCTCTGATACAGGGCTCGAGAGGTGCATGCACACCTGAAGTGGAGCACCCATGGGGACACACATCTCAGAAAACCACAGTTGCTGCACAAAGTGCGTAACCTCTTATTTACTTTCATTTTTCAAGAGCTATGGAAACAAATCTGCCTTGTTCTGTTTACAGCAAAGGGAAGCAAATCTGTGTAGGTTTCATGGGGATAATTAGTTTTGCTTGGCTATTTCTGAGGGGAGCAGTTAAAACTATAAAAGGAGCCTCTCCCCCATGGCATTCTCTAAGGGGAAAAAGTGATTTAAAAAAATACAACATTGTCAATTTATGGTCATGGATCACATTTAAATGTTCAGTATTTAAAGTAAAAGATGCATTGCTCTTTTCCTGCTGATTTATCTAGGGCAGGACTATTAGACCACTGGGTGGATCTAGCTAACTGGAATGCTTTTCCCTCTGGTTATGCCAGAGGGTAGTTGCGTGCAATTTCATTTTGCAGAAAGGAAGTTTACATACAAGGAATATATTAATATCTTCCAGATGCCACACTGTTATTGTCAATAATGTATTTCTTCTCCCTTTTATGATTCCCGATAATATATTAATTGTATTGCTTAAGAACAGTATCAAGGGAACAAAGCAATCAGTGGCACCATCTGCTGTGAGCAGGTTTGTGTTGTTGAAGGGACTGCATATCTCTGTCATCTCTGTTGATGAACCCTTAAACTTTCATTTCCGTGTCCCAGAGATACCAGTCTGGTCAGAATGTTGTCAATGGGGGAATCGCTGTTCCATTGCAATGTGGTGCGACAGGGTCGGGCCAGATGGCTACAGGAGAGTAATAGAAGGCAGGTATATTAGCCCCAGGTTAAGTAGGTCCCTTTTCCCTGTGTAAGGTAACAGGGAAGGTTCCAGAACAATCTGGAACCTTCTGGAGACAATTAAGACAGATAGGCTGATTAGAACACCTGCAGCCAATCAAGAAGCTGTTAGAATGAATTAAGGCAGGCTAATCAGGGCACCTGGGTTTAAAAAGGAGCTCACTTCAGTTTGTGGTGCGCATGTGAGGAGCTGGGAGCAAGAGGCACTAGGAGCTGATAGTGACTTGCGGACTGTTGGAGGACTGAGGAGTACAAGCATTATCAGACACCAGGAGGAAGGTCCTATGGTCAGAATAAAGAAGGTGTTGGGAGGAATTCCATGGGGAATAGCCCAGGGAGTTGTAGCTGTCACACAGCTGTTCCAGGAGGCACTCTAGAGAGCTGCATCCACAGGGCTCTGGGCTGGAACCCGCAGCAGAGAGCAGGCCCAGGTTCCCCCCAAACCTCCCAACTCCTGGTCATACACAGGAGGAGTCCACCTGGACGGTGGGTTCAGAAAAACAGCCAAGCTGAGGACTGCCGTGAAGTTCCAAGGCGAGCAAATCCGTCAATAAGCGCAAGACCCACCAAGGTAGAGGAGGAACTTTGTCACAGTGGACAAATAATCATGTCACTATCTATACCACTGTGGAATAGGACAGAGGTAGATGCACAGACGCTGTCTTTCTTAGAAAGTCAACATAACATTGTGAGAAGAAACAACACAAACTAAACAAACAAATAAAAAACTACCCTGTGTGTCCAGTGTTGTACTAAACTAAAATCTGGTATTTGTATTCTGAGTAAAAGTGTGATTGTTTCCTTTACAACGTGTCCGACTTTCATCTAATAGGAAATACTACAAACTCCAGCTTGAGATTTTCATAGAAAGTGAAGGAATGCCTAAACTTTGCTCAAGTGTTTGCCACATGGGAATCTAACCAGAGTTGCATAGAGCAAGTTAAATCTGTCCTCTCTTTGATATGGAGATGCAGCCTTCAGAAAGAGCAAATCCCAGCATGCAGTGCTTCAGCTTGATCTGAGAATCCTTTCTCTAGGATGCTGGGATGGTAGCCTCCATTGGCTACAGATCTGTACTGAGAGCAGCCAAAGGCCACACTGTAAGACTTTGCAGGCCGCATTCGGCTTGTGACTTATACTATGTCACCCCAGGCTTAATATATCCAGTACTGGTGACTAAATAGTATATATAGCAGCCCACGTTGTCCGAAATGCCTTGTGCTTTTGGGTGTTACAAGTTTTGGTTACCTAACTTGAAACACCTTCAAGAGGCCTTTCCAGAAAACCTTCTGAAAATCAGACTCCTTTGAGACATCTCAGGTTTGGCTCCCCAAATCACTAGTTATTTTTTAAAAAATCTTGGACTGTATGTTTTATTTCTACATTAATATTCACTATCTGTGATTTTATGAGACGAAGGGAAATGCATATCCTATATCTGAATCCGTATCTGGCTCATGTGTATCAGGGGAATAAATGCATACTCCATATAGAAAGCACGTCTGGATAGATTACACATATGTTTGATGGTCTTCACAGCAGTTCCTTGTGGGATGTCTAAGCAGGGAAGCTGCATGTTTTATGAAACAGAAAGTGAATACCACATCTAAGCCATATAAACCTAGCCAACACCTTGCAGTGCTGTGCCCCCTTTTCTGTGTGTGTGTGTGTGATTAAAGGAGTTTTTCACCTATCGGGCACCTGTTCTAAGGCCTTATGTGTCAGTAGTGACTGAAAGTGACCAGAAGCCATTGAATTGCTGTTTGGTAGCCCATGTATAAAGAATTTGGCAGTTTCAGTCCAGTTCCCAGTAGAACAGCCACAAAAGCTACCACCGTCAATGTCATTAACTGGCATCCTTGTTGGTAGTGTCAGCAAAGAGGCCAAGAATTGAATGGGCTACAGAGCCTGAATTCCAATCTTGGCCCAAGAAGTGGTTTCTTCAGGTCAGGGTTGAGGCCCATTGGGGTGGCAGTGTGAAAAGTCTTGTACAGCTGGGCACTGACTGTATGGTACCAGTTCTGTAGATAAACAGAGAAGTTAATTTCCTGGGTCCATCGGTACAGCACTTTTCTCAAGCCACAGACTCACATGGACAAACTAAAGAGCTGAGAGGTGTCACTTAGATTTAGAAATACAACTGGACTTATTTTCAATGGACTTTTCATGAAGTTACATGGTATTTGGAGGCATGTATTTGTGACTGCATGCTAAGCTAATGGATATGCTAGAAATGCCATTAGTAAGTTAGACAAATAAGGTTTGCAGATGATACAAAGCTGGGAGGTATTGCCAATTTAGAGAAGGACTGGGAAATCATACAGGAAGATTTGGATGACCTTGTAAACTGGAGTAATAGTAATAGGATGAAATTTAATAGTGAGAAGTGTAAGGTTATGCATTTAGGGATTAATAACAAGAATTTTAGTTATAAGCTGAGAACGCATCAATTAGAAGTAACGGAGGAGGAGAAGGACCTTGGAGTATTGGTTGATCATAGGATGACTATGAGCCGCCAATGTGATATGGCCGTGAAAAAACACAAGAACAAATGGATATAAACTGGTCATTGGGAAGTTTAGACTTGAAATTAGACGAAGGTTTCTAACCATCACAGGAGTGAAGTTTTGGAATAGCCTTCCAAGGGAAGCAGTGAGGGCAAAAGACCTATCTGGCTTTAAGATTAAACTTGATAAGTTTATGGAGGAGATGGTATGATGGGATAACATGATTTTGGTAATTAATTGATCTTTAAATATTCATGGTAAATAGGCCCAATGGCCTGTGATGGGATGTTAGATGGGGTGGGATCTGAGTTACCCAGGAAAGAATTTTCTGTAGTATTTGGCTGGTGAATCTTGCCCATATGCTCAGGTTTAGCTGATCGCCATATCTGGGGTCGGGAAGGAATTTTCCTCCAGGGCAGATTGGAAGAGGCCCTGGAGGTTTTTCGCCTCCTCTGTAGCATGGGGCACAGGTCACTTGCTGGAGGATTCTCTGCTCCTTGAAGTCTTTAAACCACGATTTGAGGACTTCAATAGCTCAGACATAGGTGAGAGGTTTTTTGCAGGAGTGGGTGGGTGAGATTCTGTGGCCTGCCTTGTGCAAGAGATCGGACTTGATGATCATAATGGTCCCTTCTGACCTTAGTATCTATGAATCTATGAAATAGAAGTAATTATTTAGACTCAAATACACTTAAAAGCAGGGACCTTGTCTTCTTACCTGCCTGTAAATAATCTAGCACATTTTCAATTCCATATAACAAGTGATTATAATAAAGCTAGCTAGCTAGTTATTCTGGGTCAATGAAGTATTCCCCACTTTGACTCATTTTAGCTAAATGACTAAATGAAAATAGAAATGAGTGAGTCTATTTTAAAGACATGTACAGTTGGGGACATAGGATTTTCAGAGTCCAGAGACAAAGCATCCTTCTTTGATACCAGCTGTTTCTTTGCCTTTGAGAAGCCAGTATAGAATGGGAAATTACTTTTCCTCGTGTGGATGACAAGTATGGTGCTCCCTTTAGTGGGGATCAAGGGAGTGTAGAGTGTGTGCACTCCTGAACTGAATTATGTTGTTTTTTGTTTCCTCCTTGCAGTGAAGAAAACCTGTACAGAATCAGACTTCACCTGCAACAATGGCCACTGCATCCCAGCCAGGTGGAAATGTGACGGTGAAGAGGAATGCCCTGATGGGTCTGATGAATCAGAAGCGACATGCAGTGAGTACTGTAGATAATCAATTTGTCTTGTGAAAGTAGAAATGGTTTAGAATGGTAAGGAAGCCAGAGTCACCTGCCCTCCTGAAGTTTGCAGGATGATCTCAATTTTCAGAGTTCAGTTTTAGAATAAATTAGAGATGGAAAATTTCTGTTAGGTCATTCAGTCCTAAAGTTCCCGACAGTGTTCCCCTCTAAGCTGCGCACCTGCGCGGCGACAAAAGTCAATCAAGTGCTACGCGCTTGATTAGTAGAGCCGCGCACATCTGGTGACTTGTGTTCAGGTGCCCCTCCCCCCGC
Source organism: Dermochelys coriacea (assembly GCF_009764565.3). Classification (NCBI taxonomy): domain Eukaryota; kingdom Metazoa; phylum Chordata; order Testudines; family Dermochelyidae; genus Dermochelys; species Dermochelys coriacea. The sequence continues at coordinate 97,219,501 of NC_050075.1, forward strand.
TGCTCTACTGTCATGCTGCTCCTGCCCTCTGGCTTGCCAGCTACTCCCAGGACCCTCCCAGAGCAGGCAGGGAGAGGGGGGCACTGATGTCAGGGTGTCCCCTTCTTCCCCGCCCAAGTACCCCATCTCTGCAGAGTGGAGGAGGGGGAACAGGGCCCGGGAGTTAGACAGAGCTGCTGGCATCTACTGCAGTCTGAATGAGCCTTCAGACTGGAGAGTGCCGCTGTGCTTAAAGAGATAGCGCATGGTCTCTCATACACTTCCCCATCAGCCAGCACACACACACTCTGTCTCTGTCTCTCTCACACATACACACACTCTGTCTCTCTCTCTCTCTCTCTCTCTCTCTCTCTCTCAATCACACTCTCTCTCTCTCACCTCCCTACACATACTTATGTTATTGTTGTTGGTTTTACTTCTTGGTACTTCCTGCAGTGTACATATATTCTTTGTAATTTTATTCTTTTAAAGTGCTGTTATTTCAGGTTTTTTGGACAGGTCTATGCATTTCATTATTTTATTTCTCTCTTGTGCTTAAATTTGAGTGGTGAGTTCTAAAATGCCTAACCTGTCCTGGCTGGAGAAATTATCCCTATGGTAACTTTTCAAAAATATATATTATATCTAGATTTTTTATTTCTACTGATGGCACACATCCACACATTACGCCGTTATTGGTGCACATAACAAATTCATTCCACACATGGATGGAAAAATTACAGGGAACATTGGGTTCCAACCTTTCAAGTAACTGTAGCAGCTTACCAGACTAAAATGTAGGCTGTACCACTCAGTGCCTGTCTCAGTTATATAACTGGGGTTAAAAGCAGCCTTAGCTGTGTTACAAATTAGAATTCAGAGAGCTGGATAGATCATGGTTAGCAATGGTGCACAAGAGATTGGCACTGAATCTTATGAAAGAGAAGGAATCTAGAGTACCATGTGTAAGAGCTTGGAATATTAGTACTGATACATATACTAGGAGCCACTGCTCTAATCCCTTCCCCAAAGGGTGTAGCATTATTCCCTTAGTATTTATTTAATATCTGCATTTTTTGCAGATATTAAATTTTTAAGATTTTTTTTTGCATTGTTGGTCGTTGATTAGGGTTGGAAGAGAACACTCCTGAGGTCTCTTCCAACCCTAATCTTCTATGATTCTATAATTTGGAGTCTGAACTAAACTGATCGTAATCAATGGGCTTTGGATCAGACCCTTTGAGAATTTCAGATTTATTCTGTATTGGATTGTGACATTCTGAAATTCATCATGCTGCAGTGCCTTTCTCTTGTGTTGCAATGCCACAACTTTGTAACATATTGTGTCAGTGATTTTTGTCTTGGAAGATGAATGAAGAAAGGTGAGCACTGTAACAGAAGAAGGATCAGCTGTGGGGAAAAACTGAAGCAGAAAGTCACTGCAGCAAACACTCCTTTCAGTTTAGCATCTTTAATAAATGCACCAGTTTAGTAAGAGGCAGGACATACGTGGCCTTGGTTCGGTAGATTTTACCTTTATCCTTTCACTCTTTATGAGAAGGTTCATCCACTTTCCACTGGTCTGGAATACTGAAGTGTTATTAAATATTGACTGGTGCTGAATAGAAGAGGCCTCCCAAGGCAACTGGAATTGAAACACTTGCTAGCACATGAGCGTGCACGCGTTGTGTGTTCATGTTGTGCTTGGGAGGACCAGAGTAAACTAATATAAACCACACATTGAATATCAAGTCATGTACTGCACAAATGTATTCCCATGGGTCAGCAACAGTGACAAGACAAGTATTTTATCTGACTTCACCAGCGTGCAGCACAAGAAGAGTATACAATTAACCATATTTTTTTATTTATTTTTAAGCCTGATAGCCAGTTCTGCATTGCTACCTAATTAAGAAAGATAAATGTGCTTCTCTCTTGCAGGAAATAAGTGGATTATTTTTTTCAAGCCATAGACAGAGTACTGAAATAATTACCTCAACAATGGCATTAACATATTTATATACTGTATGTGTTTTCGTCTCTCTGTCCCTCCAGCTCCCTTCTTAGTCAAAAGCTCTCTTATTAATGCTGTATCACTATCTGATTGCCATTGGATGTGGGTTGAATAAATAAGCAGTTCCATTCCCAGCAGTCTCTGTCTGTAAATCTCCTATCAGAGGCAGCAGAATGGGCTATGTTTAGAGCACCCAGTTCAGCATAAGGTCCACAAGTGTTTCTTTTGACCTCCATCTCCTCTAGCACGTATGCATGTATTTCCTTGAAGAAGATCAGCCTTCAAGCTGTGTAGGAGGCTTGAATTGTGCAGTTACCTGAGTACCAGCCTCGTTAGCCATTTTATGAATGTGACTGTGCTGTCCCAAATGGTGAGCTTTTGCTTGAAACCTAACGAGAGGCTGAAGTCTGTATTATTTTCAGGTCAGGTGGTGCATGGGGAAACTGTGCCCTTGAAACATCTTTCCTTGTAATATGAAATGGGAGTGGGAAGGAGTGTGGACTGAGTCACCTCAGACAAATAGAAAAACCCTTTGGTTGGAGAAAATTTTTTTGCTGTTAGGGGATGAGCTTGAGCAGGAAATCAGAAGCTCATTGAAGAGAGTGGGGGTGCCAGTATGGCAGCAGTTTTCTCTTTGTATTTTTAATTAAGACAGTTTTCAAACCATATCAAACAGCATGGCAGAGTGGGATGGTGGGAAGCTTCTCTTCTTTGTCTAAGTAAGATGATGTCGTAATCCCATCAGGGAAACATGTCCTCTTAGTTGGGGCGCTGAGAATTTTCTCCAGGGAATGCTCTCTCCTCTGCAGAAACAATAGGCCCTGAAGCTTAACACGGTACATTACAAAGCATCTGTGGCCACCTAGGATTTCATGGTTGTCACTCTGCTGCACAGTTTGGCCACTTGATACATCATAGTGACAAGAGATCCTCCTGCTTCATGAGCACAGGCCATGACCACTGGAGCTAAAGGAAAATCTCTGTTAGTTGTTAGCAGAACAGAGTCTAAAACACACAGTTGAAGCAGTACTGATTCTTTAGTGTAGTGGGCAGTGCTCCACCTACAGACTGACCAGTTCACTACCCTAGTATAGTGGCCATGAATAGCTTGCACTGTCATTAAAGCTGATGTCCAATTTTGATTCTCTTCTGCTTTTCAGTTGCTAATAACTTTCTCAAACAAACCTCCTTACTGGTGAAATTTTCCATTCTTCATCTCATCCTAAAGGTGTTTGGTTCTTTATTATAAGTTTTAGCCAGATCAGTTCAGTTTTGTGTAGAGAGTGAAATGACTCCTGTATCAAAGTTCACAGAGGGCCATATATGGCCTTGGGTCCACCCTGCTACTAACTACTCTTAATACAGTATGAAAATCTGTCTCCTCCCATGTTCCAGTTAGAGACCTAAAAAAAAGAAAAATCTGAAACTAGAAATGTGAAATTTGGCTTGTTCCATAGAATCATTGAAATTGAAAGTTCATACCTGTTTGAAGAAAATCAAGCAAGTAGTTTTAAAGTTCTGATGATTAAAAGTTATCAGTTTTATCTGGACATGTGTAGAATTTTCCTCTCTTTTTTTTTTATACCTCACTTCTAAGAGATTTCAGGTGGAGTTCAGGCTGCTCAGCAATTCACAGGACCAAACCCATTATTTATAAGCATGCGTTGGTTGTTTGGTAAACTTAGCATAGTGGGGGAAGCTGTTCCAGTGTTCTGTAGGTCTTTCTACCACCATCACTTGGGACAGAAGTGTGGTTATAAACCCTGTGGGCTATCAAAGGAAAAACTATTGGCTACTTTCTTTTTTTTAATGTTCTACCCCTAACTTAAACACCGCACCCCACTGTGTGTGAACACAATCTGAGGGCAGTTTCATATCTGTAATAATATGGTGAAAAATGAGTGTGAGGTGAAATGTACATTCTAAAAGTCTGGAAGGTCTTATTCCTATATGGTCCCTCCCATCTTCTCTGCTTTCTTCCTCTTTTTGGTCAAAGCATTGCTGAGTTTGTGCTTGTGGTCGGAAAACCACTTTAACGATCTCATTTTCCTTTTTGAGAATGCATCGCGGCTCAGTATTGGACAGGGCCCAGGCAAGCCACCTTCCCTCAGAACAGAGCAGTTAGGGGAACTGAGATTTCTCATCACAGGAAGATCAAACTGATTTTTAAAATTAGTTGCTATTAGAGAGACCACATAACTGGCAGCATCTTTGCCAGATCCCAGGTTCATTCCTAAAACAATATATCACCTAGATTAACACAACACTGGGGCATTGTCCATTGGAGCCAGTGAGGGCAAAGCACTGACATGCTTAATATTACATTTTAAAAACACTTCCAGCTTAGAATACTGTCAGAACTGATGCTATTCTCCTTCTCAGGACTGACATCTGACCAGTTGCTAAATGGCTTTAACACTCTGGATACAGATGGAGCTTTCTGATTTGTTGTTAGTGATGTCATGCCCATGTCTATAATCCTCAGTAAAATGCAACAGCTTATTTCCCTTATTTGCATGTATAAAATCCCTTTTCCAAAAGTAGAAAAACACTCCTTGCTGGGCTTTTCTACATGCTTATTGCACTTCCCAGGGCACTGAAGTCCCTCAGTGTCCGTGTGCCCTGTGATGTGATGACAGTATCATCATTGCACAAGATTCAGTTATTTTTTGATATAGGTAATCATGAACACAAGTGCCACCCCAGTGACACTGTTCCTGTTCTAGAGTTAATTGTCTGGAAGCAGTTCCATTCAAAGTTTCCTCTTTCAGGGATTTTACAACTCAGCCCATTAAAAGAAATGTGGTTGAAACTTTGTGCTTAAGAGCCCAGCCTGAGAGCTGATGTTTTGTTTTAGTAAACTTTAGTAAAGTTTCTTTGGCCATTGGTGAGTTATAAAAGCAGAAGATGGAGAAGATTCAAAGGTGGAAAAGACTTTTTTACTCCCTGCAAACTCAAAAAACTGATGGTGGGGGACATACCTACCTGATTCTGAAGGGTAATTCCCCCTGCTCAGTGCTTCAGAGGAATGTGAAAACACCCCAAAAGCCCAGCAAGGAATTCCTTCCTCAACCCTGAGTGTGAATACAGAGCAGTGGGGTGAAAGAAGTGAGCAATCTGAGAAACTTTCACACACTCCCATATTTCAAAGTTAGGTTATTTTCACTGGGGGGTTCAAAGTCATCTAGTTAGTGAGAGTTTGCAGGATTGCTCCCCATGTTGGCTTTTTAAGGCTTGTTTACTCTGATTAGTTTTGTAGCACAAACTGATTTGTAGCACAGACTCACCAGCAACTACACACCACACAACAGAAGCACTAACCCAGGAACCAATCCCTGCAAAAACCCTGTTGCCAATTCTATCCGCATATCTATTCAAGGGACACCATCATAGGACCTAACCACATCAGCCACACCATCAGGGGCTCGTTCACCTGCACATCTACCAATGTGATGTATGCCATCATGTGCCAGCAATGCCCCTCTGCCATGTACGTTGGCCAAACCAGACAGTCTCTACACAAAAGAATAAATGGACACAAATCAGACATCAAGAATTGTAACATTCAAAAACCAGTAGGAGAGGACTTCAGTCTCCCTGGACACTCAATAACAGACTTAAAAGTGGCCATTCTTCAACAACAAAAAACTTCAAAAACAGACTTCAACGAGCAACTGCAGAACTGGAATTAATTTGCAAACTTGGCACCATCAAATTAGGGCTGAATAAAGACTGGGAGTGGCTGGATCACTAAAAAAAAAATAATTTTCCCTCTGTTGATACTCACACCTTCTTGTCAACTGTTGGGAATGGGCCACATCCACCCTGATTGAATTGGCCTCGTTAGCACTGACCCCCACACTTGGTAAGGCAACTCCCATCTTTTCATGTGCTGTATATTTATACCTGCCTATTGTATTTTTCACTCCCATGCATCTGATGAAGTGGGTTATAGCCCACAAAAGCTTATGCCCAAATAAATGTGTTAGTCTCTAAGGTGCCACAAGGACTCCTCGTTGTTCTTGCTGATACAGACTAACACGGCTACCCCTCTGAAGACTGATTTCTGTTTCTCTTTTGGAAATTTGAAACAGCACAATTATCCAGCAAGGTATTTTTGGAAAAGGTTACTGTGCGCAAACAACCCTCTCCTTTTTCATCTGTTTTCAGGCAGATCTTTAGCCCAAACATTTGCACATCTCCTCAGGTTCACCCAAGCAAATTTTTCATACAGTGTGAGTTTCAAAGTGTCTCCATCAACTCTGAATGTCCTATCACTTTATGCACTAGTATATGATTAATGAATTTGTTGAGTCTCATTCAGTTTTTTTCAGCCTTCGGGAAAACTTGTCTATCTTTATTTTCTATTAACTGATCAATTTGGAGATCTATTATAGGCTGGAGCCTGTAAAAATTTCCATTGACTTAAATAGGAACAGGGTGAGCCCCTAAATCAGGAGAAGTGAACTGTCTCTGAAAGCCATATTAACTCAGGAATTTATACAGTCAGCTAAGAGGCAGGACTCACTGGCAGGATCAAAAAATTTTATTAAATGAGGCTGAAAATTATTTTTTTAAATTCATACTAACGAGGCACAGCTTATTGTTAAAAATATACTTTACAAATGAGATGTCACAGAGAGATGGGTGAGACAGGCCAAGAACAAAGAAGTAGCCGATGCCCATACCGAGTTGCTGCTGCTGGAAGAGGAAGCTTGACACACACACAAAGAATTGTATCTGTGTTGCTAGGGGAGGATGAAATCAGCTAATTGTGGACATCTGCTTTGGGATGCTAACTGCCAGGATCACTTTTCTTGTGATTCTGATCAGATTGTGCCTTTGTGGCACAATCTGAATTCTCACTGCTATAGATCAGCCAGCAAAAGGTGCTCTGAAATAATCATGCATTTAATTTTTATGGTACCAGTTTGCTGTTCTGTTCTAGGTGCCTCATTCAACAACATCCTTAAAAATCTATCAGATAGGAGTAGTTGGAAGCCTGTTAGGGTTTAGTTAATCCCCCACCTACCATGAAAGCCTATCAGAAGCTATTTTGAGATGTAAGGTGAGCTGTCTGCATCATAGTAATATCAAGGGCATGAGAAATAACTGCTCACAGGAGCTTAATACAGGCAGAGAAGAACACCACAGCCAGGTGAAACTACAAGGAGAACTTCAGTAGGTAGTGGGTATACTATCTCACATTAGGACTTAGTGAGAACACCAAAGTGCATCATGGGAACTTTCAATAATCAAAGGAGGTCAGGGGAGCTCAGTTTTATCTATCCAAAAGATGGCACCTTTAACAGCACTGTGCCCTCTAACACCATGCTGGGACACAGTGCTTTCTTCATGTTGGAGTTACTGGTTCATAATGACTCAGTGGTCACCTAGTACCAAATATTGCAGCATCATGGGTTTTCCTTGGCACTTTTTCTATGAAACTCTTTTAAGCTTGTGAAACTTGGTGTGATCACAGGCCATAGTGAAATGGCTGGAGACAAAATTTAATAGCAGGAATGTTGATGGCACACGTAGCGGTACAAAACAATAGTGTGTGTCTTTACTGCTCAATCCAAAATGAACTTGTTTTTCCATTATCACAGAGTTTTGGAAAGTGTTACGTCCTTTCCTAGGCTGTATATTGGCTCCATCTGACATGTGATGGACTCAGAAAAGGGTGAGCAGATTTCCTTGGACCTCTGCATTGAGGACATTATTCTTTATAAGTGAATTGTCTTGAATTTCTAGGAAGCCAATATTAAACAGTTTATTTTGTACTATCTTCCATCCAATTTCTTGAAGCTAAAGAATAGGTTGGGGATTTTCTTATTGAGCTAGCAGAGACTCCTTGCAGAATTTCAGCTTTAACCACCTGATATTGTTTCACCCTAGTAACTGAACTGTCTGCTTTCTCGCAGCATTTGAAAAGGGAAATTTTAAATACCCTCTGAAGTATTTTGGTTATTTAATCAGAGAGACAATTTAAAAAAAAAGCTCCAGTGAAAATAAAAATTGCTAACAAATGGTAATAGCGCTGATGGGAACCCAAACTAAACGAATAGAAAAAGGAAGTGAAAATCTGAGCAAGCAAACTCTAGCCTCAGGACATTATATATGTATGAGATCAAGGAATTCAGGCAGCATAAATTTAGCACTCACTTTTTTTTCCTTAAAAAAGTGACACTTTCCCAGTGAATACCACAAATTATTATGCAAAAAATATAGTGGGGAGTTTTGAGGGATTGAAAGATGTGATGGGGCAAGGCCAGATGGCTATGGAAGAGTAGTGGGAGATAGATATATTAGCTCCAGGCTAAACAAATCCCTGGTACCAGGATAAGTGAACCGGCAGCTGCTCCAGGTCAATTAAGACAACTGGGGCCAATTAAGAACTTTCCAGAAGACAGGGAGAAGGCTAGGTTGATTGGGACACCTGAAGCTAATCAGAGGCTGGCTGAAACTAGTTAAAAGCCTCCCAGTCAGTCAGGTGGGTGTGCATGTCAGGAGTTGTGGGAAGAAGTTGCGCGGATGGAGAGGCTGAGTAGTACACACCGTATCAGGCACAAGGAAGGAGGCCCTGAGGTAAGGGTGAAGTGGAGCTTGAGGAAGTGAGGGCTGCTGTGGGGGAAGTAGCCCAGGGAATTGTACATGTAACGTTTCTAAAAGGTCAGCTACCATAGCTGATACTATTAGGGTCCCTGGGCTGGAGCCCGGAGGAGAAGGTGCACCCGGGCTCCCCCCGCACCTTTGCCCCTTGATTAATCACTGAGACTGGGAGACAACAGAGACTATGCAAGGAAGGATAACTTCTCCTCACCTCCCTCGCTGGCTTATGATGAAAATGGCTCAGTAGACTGTGACCCTGGTCTTTAGAGAAAGAAGGGTTACGTGGAGGGTCACAGTGAGCCTCTGAGGCTAGCGAAAATCCACCAGGAAACGCGGGACCCACGGAGGCAAGGACAGAGCTTTGTCACAAAGAGGAGAAATCTAATGCCATATTACACATAATATAGCGATGATTTAGCGAGGATAGGTTTAATGAGCAGCACTCATGCAAATTGATCTTTAAATGGAGATATAATTTGCAGTCAGACTCTGAATTTGGATCTCAGATGCCAGCACCAGAAAGTCAAACAGTTTGTGCTCTCTTTTATTTCTAAATGGCTGCTCAGAGAACATGACAGTTTTATTTTTAATATATTCTATTCTGTGGTCCTGAAGAACCTAGCATGCTGCTGGTGTTATATAAAAAGTGTATTATAATTATTATTTCAGTCCTGTGGATTTCTGTTAAGTTGCACCAAGTGAAATACTGTACTTGCTGGCACGTCTTTCCTCCCTTCTACACACCTGCTCCCAACTTCTATCTCCTCATTTACCCCAAAATAAATTGTTTTTATGATATTCCTCTTTGATCCAGATCTACTGCATGACTGACTTGGTTTGGGGACATTACTGTAGGTTTCTGCAAAGCAAGTTGTTAGTCTGTTTCTTGCCCTATGAGACTTTAGTCCCGGAGGGGAATGATGGAATGTCTCATTTAGGGCATCACACAAATACTGGGTCATTGAACTTTGAGCAGGAAAAAAAATAGGCCAAATCAGTCAGAGAGAATCAGATATCAAGTTCTGGGACCTGGGGCTGTACTGCAGACAGATTCCCTGTGTCTTTTACTAGAGTAGCAATTAACAGAGCAATCCTATTAGTATACACTGTGATGCTTGATGTTGGGTTTTTTTTGGATGGGGTAGGATAAGTTCTCGAGGACCCTTCTATTTTATGAGTAGTTATACAGATGGCTGAATATCCCACAAGAATTTCAAGGAATTACAGATTAGATGTTTGAATGTCAGATGCCCCATGGGCTGTTTTTACAATGGATAAAACAAACTCCTTGGTTTCACTGCACCAAATGGAAATTTCTTGCATAAAATACAGCAGCTCAGATAATAGCAATGTTAATGTTCTCCAGTAGAACAATGGGACAGATGGAGCTATGCTGAAGACTATGCCCAAACTCTCCACTACATCTATAAGGCAGACAGGCTACAGAATACAGAAATGTAATTATGAAAATTTCCAGTTACAAAATTATCATGACTGGTGTGGTGATAGCTTGATTTTCAGATACTCAGACTGAAGCTGCAGTGCTAATAGAAAAGTCATTTCTGGACTTGCTTACAGTGTTTGTTGTAGCTGTGTTGGTCCCAGGACATTAGAGAGACAGGGTGAAGCAGTATCTTTTGTCGGACTAACTCGAAAGCTTGTCTTTTTCACCAACAGAAGTTGGTCCAATACAAGGTATTACCTTCACTCTCTAGTTTCTTGACTTGTCAACTTGATCAAATCAAGTATGGAAATCTCCAAGACAGAATAAAGATGGAACACCATTAGGGCTCTTTTATAGTCTTTTTTTTCTGATTATCACTGTACTTTAACTCCATACCCAGGATAGTTTTCATATTGTTCACAAACCTCTGTCAGCAAATTACCAGTTCCAAGTATAGATAGGGAGGATTCCAATTTGATATTCTAACTCAGTGGTTCCCAACCTTTCTAGACTACTGTATTCCTTTCAAGAGTCTGATTTGTCTTGTGTACCCCAAGTTTCTCCTCACTTAAAAACCACTTGCTTGCAAAATCAGACATAAAAATGCAAAAGAATCACAGCACACTATTACTGAAAAATTGCTTATTTTCTCATTTTTACCATATAATTATAAAATACATTGATTGGAATATAAATATTGTACTTACATTTCAGCATGATACTTGAGCGGTCTGCGTCTCCTGTCCGGGAGCACGTGAGCTGCTTGCACATACTCGCGGACCAGGGACAGATGCTGGTAAGCCTGGTGCCCACATCAGTGGGCAGGGCTGAGGGCAGTACAGCCACGCTGGAAGAGTTGCCCTCATGGGGCGCTGGCTCCTGTGAGTGCTAGCCCAACATAGAATCATAGAATATTAGGGTTGGAAGGGACCTCAGGAGTCATCTAGTCCAACCCCCTGCTCAAAGCAGGACCAATGCCTAATTTTTGCCCCAGATCCCTAAATTGCCCCCTCAAGGATTGAACTCACAACCCTGGGTTTAGCAGGCCAGTGCTCAAACTGCTGAGCTATCCCTCCCCACCTAGACAGACATGCTGTTGCTTTTGCTGTTGCGGTTTCCAGTAGAGCCCTGCAGCTCTGTGGATATCCGCTTTATTTCCGTGGATGTTCGTGGATATCAATTTTGTATTTGCACAGAGCTCTACTCATTCCTCTACTTAAAACACAAGACCATCCTTCTGAATTTAGTGGAATCTAGTGAAACCAACTCAGGGGAGTTCTTCCCCCTCAGTAGTAGGCAAACCTCATCTGAGACTGTCCTCTTGACAGTCAGCCTCTGGACCAATGGTGAATGTGTCTTTTGTTTAGTGTTATCTGGCTTCAGAGTTTCACCCGCAGATGGAATTACATGTGTAAATTAATTTTGCAGGTTAGATAATGATTAGGGGTTAGTTTTATCAACAATAAAAGCCCTTAAATAATATTTATTTAAACAAACAAATATTTTAAGGGAAGATCGTAACAGTTCACAATTACATTTTCTGAGGTTTTAGGGCCAATATAAAGCCCATGGGCAGTAGCTATTAAGTCCCCTGAAATGTTTTTGCTGGTCTTATTCTTGAATCACATATTATACCACAAGAAACAAAACAGCTTTTCAGTGCTGCATCCCATACTTTGATGTCTGTGATGCTTCCATGCCTCAAATCTACTCTACGTATTTGTTAGTCAAATATTATGAAGATGCTGGCATTTAAATGATTGCCTTCTTAGTCTAATGCCTTCTTAAAGTTCATAAACAAGGATGACAATGAAAGATTTTGTTGCTAGGATTTTATAGCTGTGATTAATTTTACATCAGTTTCAGTTGACAAGAGGAAGAGAGGGAGAGCGAGGGTTAAGCATGTGAAGGTTTTGTATCTGCAATTATTTTATAGCCTATAAAAACTAGTAAAAACTGAAGAAGCTTTGGAAGATAGGGTTTTGTCCATCAGACATCATTCTTTCTGTTCACCTCATCTTTGCTTTTTTGGAATTCAGAATGATTTATTTTTTACTGGGGTTGACAAAATCATGGTAGAATAACAATATAAACAATCAGCTTCTTCATTTTAACTTTTTTTTTTTTTTTTTTTCAAAACAGTCCTGACAAAATATAGGTTCAGAATTTAACATTTGTTAAAACAAAAGGAGGGGAGTTTGGTATCATGCAGCTGGTCTAATATGAATAGGGATAATTTCTGGAAATCAAAAGCAAAATACAATTTGAATATTCTTCTACTGTGTTAGAAACGCAAACACAATAGTATTATGCTAGTGCATGACAGCTAAAAAAGTGAAACTGCCCGGTTTCATTTCACTGTCCCAATTGAAAGTTATGTCTTTAACATTCTTTTAGTTTTAATGAGCCACATGTTGTTAATATCACAAAAGTCATGGAGTTGCCTGACCTCTTGTTCTTATTTTTAAGAGTCAAATTCTTTCTCATATTAAACTTCTATTGGTGTTCTGATTTAGTAAGTGCTTCAAAATTTTGTCCCTAGAATTAGGGTTATGATTAGGGCTAGTATGGTACATAGTTTCTGTATGCATTGGTAGACACTTTCTGTAACTAGAATCTTATGCCAGTGATTTTTCTGAAAATGCTCTGAGTTAAGTTCTGCTCCTGGTTGTAAGTATTGTGACGGGGCAAGGCCAGATGGCTATAGAAAAGTAGTGGGAGATAGATATATTAGCTCCAGGCTAAACAAATCCCTGGTATCGGGATAAGTGAAATGGCAGCTGCTCCAGGTCAATTAAGACACCTGGGGCCAATTAAGAACTTTCCAGAAGACAGGGAGAAGGCTAGGTTGATTGGGACACCTGAAGCCAATCAGGGGCTGGCTGAAACTAGTTAAAAGCCTCCCAGTCAGTCAGGTGGGTGTGCATGTCAAGAGCTGTGGGAAGAAGTTGCGCGGTTGGAGAGGCTGAGTAGTACACACCATATCAGGCACAAGGAAGGAGGCCCTGAGGTAAGGGTGAAGTGGAGCTTGAGGAAGTGAGGGCTGCTGTGGGGGAAGTAGCCCAGGGAATTGTACATGTAACGTTTCTAAAAGGTCAGCTACTATAGCTGATACTATTAGGGTCCCTGGGCTGGAGCCCGGAGGAGAAGGTGGACCCGGGCTTCCCCCGCACCTTTGCCCCCTGATTAATCACTGAGACTGGGAGACAACAGAGACTATGCAAGGAAGGATAACTTCTCCTCACCTCCCTCGCTGGCTTATGATGAAAATGGCTCAGTAGACTGTGACCCTTGTCTCTAGAGAGAGAAGGGTTACGTGGAGGGTCACAGTGAGCCTCTGAGGCTAGCGAAATCCACCAGGAAATGTGGGACCCACGGAGGCAAGGACAGAGCTTTGTCACAGTATTATCTCCCCTGACAGCCCAATATGCACATCTTAGGGCAGAAATTGGCTCCTTTTACTGTGCATTTGTGGGTTATAGTGGACTTTCCATTGCTACAGAATGTCTTAACCAGTGCCTTAATTTAGTAGTGGTTTATGGGCTTATTTCTGGGGCCATGGTATTTAATGTCTGTGTTCAAAGTGGCAGGTCTCAGTCCTCAGTTCACCCCTTCTCAGTCTTGTGTTTAAGTCAACACAGAGGATTTAGTTCACCCACTTCATTTAAGTCAGACTTCAAATACATGTGGGAGTGTGCAGTCATAAACACGGTCACACACACTAGCTGTCTCACTTTTAGGAGATAACACTGATTTATTTATTTTTTTTATTGCCTTTCTTCCACTCTGTACTTCTAACCTATTCACCTGACCTTTCACGGGAGTACTTAAGGGCTTGTATTATAAAGGACTTCATTTACTAGTACAAGTTGCAAATGTTGGTCCCAAAAGGTTGGGGATAAGTGGCTCCTTTGCTTGTTTCCTAAGAAGCAGGTGAGCTTCCTCATTTTGAAACAGTTTTAGCTTGTTTAAAGTCAGTGATTTCACCCTAGATATGTTAGTTTGCAAGTTTGCAGTAATCAGGTCTGGAGCTCACAGTACTGTGATTGAGGTTGACTGTATGGGATGAACTTTTCTAGCAAGGTATAGGTGGAAAAGGGTGTTCTGCCTAGCCGTAAGACTGTATGCTGGTGGTGGTGTGTGACATCCTAAATAAGTTCAGTTTGTTTTAACATCTCAGCTGTAAGACTTAAAAAATGACTATTCCATCCTGAAAAACTAAAATTAGTGTTTTTTGTAAAAGATTAAAGTTATATTTCCAGATAGACTTTAATAGCATCAGAACTATTCAGGTCCTGTCTTTCCATTTGCACATGTAAATGAATTTAGGTTGTTCTGATTTTTATAGATTGATTCTTTGCTTGCCTTCTGATGCCTATTCTTTTTTGCATTAAGCCAGAGGTGGGCAAACTACGGCCCGCGGGCCACATCCGGCCTGCAGGACCGTCCTGCCCTGCTCTTGAGCTCCCAGCCAGGGAGGCTAGTCCCCACCCCTCCCCTGCTGTCTCCCCTTCCCCCCCAGCCTCAGCTCGCCATGCAGCAAGCACGAGAGGGGGCTGCACTGCGGGGGCAGGGGAGAACAGGGAGCGAGGCTCACCTGAAGCCTCAGGGGAGCAGGCGAGCAGTGCGGGTGGCAGGAGCACGGCGAACATGGGCGGAGGACTCAGGAGGAGCACCGGGCGGCCGTGCATCCGGCTGGAGAGAAGCGGTGCTTTGAAGGGGAAACCGCCGCTTCTCTCTAGCTGCGCGATTGCCCCTGCTCCTCCTGAGTCCTCTGCCCATGTTCGCAGGGCTGCATTCTGAAAGGGGCTTTAGAGGGGGGGTTGGATAGGGGGTGGGGTCCTGGGGGGCCTGTCAGGGGGTGGATAGGGGTTGGGGCAGTCAGGGAGCGGGGGGGTTGGATGGGGGTGGGGTCCTGGGGGGGCAGTTTGGGGAAGGGGGTCCCAGGAGGGAGTGGTCAGGGGACAGGAGTAAGGGGGGTTGGATGGGTCGGGGGTTCTGAGGGTTGAAGTCAGGGGGCGGTGAGCTGTAGCTCACGAAAGCTTATGCTCTAATAAATTTGTTAGTCTCTAAGGTGCCACAAGTACTCCTTTTCTTTTTGCGAATACAGACTAACACGGCTGCTACTCTGAAACCTGTGATAGTAGAAGTGGTTGAAAGAAAGAGGGTATGGCTGGATTTTTTCAGCATTCCACTGAACCCAGGCTGGCATATTGATCCCTTTTGGGCCATTCACATCTATAATAATACACATATTAAGTATTTATATTATGGTAATATCCAATCCAACCCAATCAGGATTTAGGCCCCTTTGTCCTGGGCACTGTATGATGTAAATAGAGCAGCCCTCAGGCTTCTGTAATTTATACCTAGGGATTGAATTGGCATACAGCTATCTCAAAGCTGCTTTTGGAACCCCACCCTTAAGTTGCAATGTGTGCTTCTCAGCCATAACTGAGGGGCTGGGCATTGCATTCAGTGAAGTTACACTACTCCTATATCTACATAACTAAAACCAGAGTCTGGCCCAGAATCTCTCTTCATATATCATCATATGAGATTTCCATAGCCTGACACTATGGACATCTCAACCTAGTATTCCCTTCCCCTTCGTCCCCCCGTCCCCTCCAATCTCTCCACTGCCGATGAGCTTAATAATACCGTTTGTATTCAGACTTTCCAGAGCAAGCCTTGGAAAGTAACTCTATTTATTGATAGCCGTCTCATTAAATGCAACAAGTGATGTCTCAGCTTTCAGGCATTTGATTGGTGTCACTGTGGAAACTGAAGACTAAGCAAAGAGGCTTCCACAGCTGAAAATAATTTGTGAATGGTGGGGAATGAAGGGTGTGAGCTACTGATAAAAATATTTCTGATCCTCTAGATTTATCATTCTGCAGTGAGTGTTTATGAAGCTCATGGGTGGGGGGGGAAGGCGGGGGGAAGAAACAAAGAACAAGTAATAATAGACTTTTTTTTTTGCCTGATAGTGAAATAAATTAATCTATGAGGAAAAATAGTGTGCTCTTTGGATAAAGGTTATTTGAACCTCTAGATATTTCCAAGGTATAGACAAGTTATACAAATAGCTCATACAAAAGAAAACCCGCAGCTAGTAATAATAGGTCATTTGTATTGGTGCCCTCTTCCTAGATTCCACAATGTATTCATTTATAAGAAATAATGCAGTGGAAAATTACAATGGTACAATCTAAAAATTGTTTGCATAATTAAAGTCCCATTTTATTTCCATAATTATAATATGCTTATTTGATGAAAACTGTTAGTGATCCATTATATTTCCAATCAGTCAGTAAGGTAAGTAAATTGTATTGAAGGGCTTAAAGGAACACTTAACTTTAAAAATCACATTTTAAAAACCCTTTTTCCATTTAATTTTCCTACTACTCATCCATCCAAAAACCAGATAGCATTTTGCAAGTTCTAATTAACCTCAGTACTGTATCTGAGCACCAGCAAGTGTGCTAAGCACTATATGAGTAAAGCTTTGACACTGTAACAGAGTCAAAAACCTAGGGCCCCAGTCCTGCAACTGCCTGTACGTGGTCAGACTCCACACACCTGTGTGGAGCCTAATTAAATCCAGTGGCATTCTGCACAGGGTCACACTGATATATCTGCTTTCTGGCACAGGATTTACTACCTGAGTAAAGTTACATGTGTGCATTTGCAGGATTGGGCTCTGAATTAAGACGTGACGCAAAAAAATGAGGAAATAAATAAGCAAAATGGTGGAAAGTAGACTCAGACAAAGCTTAGAGTAAACAGATCACAGGGTTCCTCAGCTAAGGCCAGGGAACAACTGTATTGTTTTGTTAATTTTTTGATTGTATTATGATAATTATTATAAGTGGTTTGGCAAAGTTGGGAATATTAGGTTCGTTTGAATGCAGAGAAGAAGCTAGCTTGGTGAAAAGGTGTAGAGAGGCTGCTCCATGCATATGGGCAACATGAGAGAAAGCAGAGGAGTGTGACGGGAAGAAGGGAAGAGAAGGGATATTGAAACTGCCTTCAGTGGTGAAGGTCACCCCTGAAAATAAAGGTAATCATAGGTGCCAAGGTCACACAGGAGGCCTGTGGCAGGCACAGGACTGGAAGTCGAGAGACCTGAGCTGACTTCTCAGCTCTGCCATTAATGTGTGGGGTGACCTCGATCTTGGACAAGTTGAGTAGTTTCTCGATGTTTCAGTTTTGCCATCTGTAAAATGAGAACAGTGATACTTCTACTGAGACTGCCAAGAGTGGCGTCAGTTTGCATTATTCATGGCACAGAGATCCACTAGGAGTTGGGCTGAATATCATTTTGTTCACATAGGCCACTGAACTTCCAATCAGGTGGTTTTGTCACTACTAAATGGGCTGGATGTGGCCAGAGGATTAATATGAGCATATTGGAACCCCTTTAATACTTAGGCATCAACTAATTTATCCTTACGGCACCCCTATAAAGTAGATAAGTTTCATTATCTCCATTTTACAGATGGGGAAATTGAGGCAGGTAGTAAGACCTATGTTTTCAAAAGTACATGAGCAAAGATACATGCACAGATTTTCAGACATAATGTGTGATATTTGGGATGCCTCAATTTTTGGACAAACAGCTTGAGACACAATGGATCTCATTAAGGTGACTCAGATTGAGTGCCCCAAAATTGAGGCTTCCAAAACAAGCAGTTACTTCTGAAAATCTGTGCATGTACTAGATGGGGATGTGCCTGTGGGTAAGCTTTTCTGACTTGAGCGTGTACTCTATTGTGCACAGACTTTAAAAAAAACTGGGGCCAAACAGCTTGCTCAAAATCACAGAGGGTATCGGTATCAGAGCCAGCATTTATTTGAACACAGGAGTTCTTGACTCATAGTGTTGTATTCACTGTATGGGACGAGACCATACCTTTCCATATGTAGTCTCAATAAATAACATAGTTTATTGTGTCTTAGAAATTGTTGGTATTCTAATACTTATGATAGACTTTTATGGCCTGATTTTTAAAAAGTGATGAATACCTATGGTTACTGTTATGTTAACTGGCAGTTGGGGTTGTTCAGATCCTCTGAAAATCAGCCCAGTAGAGTATAAAATATAGTATTGTGTTGTCCCAGCACCTGTTAATGCTTTATGGCTCAGGGACAGAATTTCCCTTATTACTAGCCATAATTGAAGTTTTATATCTTGGCTGTGAAAGTTTAGAGGGAAATGTTTTAGCTATTTAAATACCAGGAACACAGAAAAACAGAATTTTGCTTGTTTCTCGTATGTCAAAACACCTTGAATTACCAGATTATCCTAGGTTTCAGAGTAGCAGCCGTGTTAGTCTGTATTCGCAAAAAGAAAAGGAGTACTTGTGGCACCTTAGAGACTAACAAATGCATCCGATGAAGTGAGCTGTAGCTCACGAAATAAATGCTCAAATAAATGTGTTAGTCTCTAAGGTGCCACAAGTACTCCTTTTCTTTTTGCAGATTATCCTAGTTTAACCAGTACACCTGATTTGCTTTAAAATATAGTAATATTTTTAGAAGGACAATTTCACAGAAAATGTGTTTAAAAAAAATAGAATTCAAGGACCCTTAGATATTCACTGAAATATGCATAGGTTTCAGCCTTAATGTTCAATCTGCTGTGTTTTGTTAATTAAAGAAATTACTTTGTGCCAGGTATGTGAGCCTCTGTCAGTGCATGCATGTGTCAGGGATCCAGTATTAGGATTTATACAGGAAGTAGGAATGGGGAGTTTTGTGTTATGGTAAGTCTAATGGTGACGCTTCTCAGGGCACCCAGAGCTGTGAGTCGTTTTGTTGCCACCTTCTTCCAGCATGAGGGAGTTTGGCATATTCCATATGGGTGTCAGCCCTCTAGCACCATCAGCACTCTCCTCTGGTCCACACCAGTCCTGCCAATTGACAATAGATGTACCCCAGCCCTTGAGTCCCTTTGACGTGTCCCCCTGTGGTGTCCAGTCCCGATCACTGAATACCCACAAAAATTCCAGATCCTCCATTCCCAGAGGAACAGTGTACCTCAGTTTACCAGTTTTACCATAGACCACTGTTCCTGTATCACACACAGCGCTTGATTTCAATTATAGTAAAACAAAAGGAAATGTGTTTAAGAAAAAATAGAGATTCAACTAGAAACAAATGTGAATGGTGAAAAGAAATGGTTTACATACAGAACAAGAAAATAAAAGGTCAACTGGGCCTGCACTTATTAACAGTTACCTTTCCTAACTAATAAAGTGGATTCTGACTCCAAAAGTTTAGTCTCTTGCAGCATTTGCCAGCCCCGAGGAGCCAGGACCTAGTTTTAGGTGAAGCACCCCGGTTCATCAACATATCTTCTCAGTGAATGATCCAGAGTGTCTTTCTCCACCCTGTGATATACTGAATCAGTCTCTTGTCTGTGTTCACAGACAGGGCACTCCCCTCGCTGTCGGATCATTCCTTTTCACTGTCAGATGGTTTTGATGTTTATAGTTTAGCTTTGATGATTTTCCATTGACTTTTCCAGGTTGGTGCAAAGGTGGACAGTTGAGCAATACATGACATAATCAGCTAGTCAGAGAGAGGTGACAACTGCCTCCTGCTTGAATGGGCCAGCACCGAGACACACAATCCTCTGGTGACTCACTTTACCTCTAAAACTCTGATGGCGTAATGTTCAATGTTGTTACATTAGTCCTTAAATAGTAAGTAAACACACATCTCACACTGGTATGACTATCGATAACTTACAAGGTTTCAGTAGAGACCTCACATGCTACCCATTATGAATAAATCCCATGAAAGAAGTGTCTTAGGCGT
The DNA here is from genome assembly GCF_009764565.3 of Dermochelys coriacea. Lineage (NCBI taxonomy): Eukaryota > Metazoa > Chordata > Testudines > Dermochelyidae > Dermochelys > Dermochelys coriacea. Next base: position 97,239,375 of record NC_050075.1, read on the forward strand.
CATGAGTTTGTCTTGTCTGAGACAGGAGTTGTTTTTAAAGAACAGTGAAACCTTTATTGTTTGGCACCAATAGGCCTCTAAGTCACACTGAGGCTTTTGCTTTGTTTTTGAATTAAGCTCATGCTGTTCATAGATAATTTAAATGGAGTCTGAAGTGATTTTGTGGTGATTTTTCTGATATACAGATAGACTTATGGGGTTGAAGTTGATTCCCCTTATGTTGATTTTTAATAAGAAATTATTATACATTTTAAAACTTTATTGTAAAAAGTTATTGGCTTCAGGAAACATAGCAGTGTGTGATGAGACTCCTATTTTAGCAATGTAGACATGTGTATCTTTCCATTTGCACCTGCTTTAATCAGAGGACTCAATTGGTGATGTTTTTTAAATATTGAGGAAGGATCTGTGTAGCAAGTTCTAAGTGATTATAGCTAGAAGTAATAGAATGATGTTAAGGAAAGTTCAGTTTAATCTAAAATAATAAGGAAAACTATCCTCTCCATAATATCTATTAGATGGTAGAGTAGTCTCTCAAATGGTGGAAGCCCCATTGCCTGGCCAATTTTAAGAGTCAGTAGGAAAATGGAGTAAAATGGATTATTTGACCTAATAAGTATTTTCTATAACTTAATTTCTATGATTCTACCAAATATGTACAACTTGGGGATCAGCACAAATGCTTTCCTGAAACCACTGCATTACATGACCTAGTACTGTACTAGAAGAAGCAGTTGTGAGAGGGGAATCTGATGTTCAGGTTCCCAGGTGAGTGTTCAACAATTAAGCTAAATCAGAAAGCTTATGATTTGAGGCCAGCTATGGCTGTTTTGTGGCTAAATCACAATTCTATGTATTCTTCCTATTCAATCAGAGTTTCTCATTTAGTTTCCATGTTGATGGCTTGGAAAGAGTGTTTCCCCCCCCACCGGTGTGTAAAACTGGAAGCTGTCATGTGACCCATCTCCCAGAAGAAAGAATATTTTCCTGTCTGCCTATCAAATATTATGAGAATTAGGACTGCAGGCTTCAGCTTTTCAGACATGGTCTCTCCCATTGCACCAAAGGAGGAATTTTGATAGTTCAAATCAGCAAACATGCTGACTTACTTTCTCTGTACAGTAATTACTTACATTCTTCCCCAGAGATCCTCAGAATTCTAAATTAGAGTCTTAGGAGCTGAGATAAAAAGTGAGTGTCAAATGAGAGAGAAAAGGAGTACTTGTGGTACCTTAGAGACTAACAAATTTATTAGAGCATAAGCTTTCGTGAGCTACAGCTCACTTCATCGGAAAAGTGAGCTGTAGCTCATGAAAGCTTATGCTCTAATAAATTTGTTAGTCTCTAAGGTGCCACAAGTACTCCTTTTCTTTTTGCGAATACAGACTAACACAGCTGCTACTCTGAAATGAGAGAGAGAGAGAGAGTACGTACAGTATAGGTCAGTTTTTGCCCTCATTTATATTCATGCAACCTTTGATTTCAGTCAGGAGCACACTGCATGTAAATCTAGGCAGAATTTGGTCCCAAATACTGTCATATACAGTATATAGATTTAAGAAAAACCCTACACTTTTGCATAATCAGAAACAGTAACACACCTCCCTTGTCTATGCAGCAGATACCTGGTTAGATTGGTTTATGCAGTGGATCTAGAACCAATATACTCACCAGTCCAACCAAATGTTCTGCTCTAAACTGAAAGATTAGAGTTGCAGGCTCAAGCGAGTGGAAGCACAATGTATGTGTCTAGCAGTCTGCACAAACAGTTTGCATTTGGCTTTCCACGTGGTGTAGTGCTCCCAGAATAAGTGGATCAAGTACTACTGCAATCTGAATGCTGGGATAAACCATAGATTGGTATTATGATTTATTACGGAATCAGGATGTTGCCTCCTTTGAAATGATAACTTTGATTAAAATAAGCTGCTTTGGGAATGTAATACATTTACAGAGGATACAAAAACAGCTACTTCTACAAACTGCCCAATTCAGTCTGGATATTGAAACTATGGCACCTGTTTTCTTCCAGCAGCCAGAAATAGGTCTTTGGTTTGTGAATGTCATAAGTCTGCTTTTTCCACATCCCCCATAGTATTTTGTGCCTCCAACAGAGAAATGGATAGTTCCAATATTCAGATGCTTTTTCTACCTCAAATTGTTGTTTAGGGGGCACTTGAAAGATAGTTTCTTTTAAATTTTGATTGCTTCTAAATCTGTTCGGATTCAGCTCAACCTTTGCCATTAACTGCAGGCAGGAGCTTGTAAAGGGACCCATCAGAATTCCTGATCTAATGCTTCAAGACCACCAGTCCCAGACTACAAAGGCAAGGCAGGCCAAAACATCTGCCAGGCATACTCTGCTTCTCCAGCAAGGAGATTAGCAGGTTGATGTCTGTTTTCTTTGGGGGAAGACAGCACAAAGACAGGGAGTGCACTGGTTTGGGGGTTCGCACTTGTTCCATTGTAACTAAAATCTTTCTGAACTGCAAATTTAAAATGATTGAGGGGGACAGGCCCATGTACCTCAGACATTCTCAGCAGTTCCTTGAGATTAGAAAATGGGATGGTAAGTCTGAATCAGACTGCCTTCAGTTTAATGTCTCTAGAAGGGAAATCGCATATGACCTACATGAGAAATGATGTGATCTTTCAAGTTGAAAGTCATAAATTGCTTAATTAAACAAATTGCAGTAATTTCAAATCTAGATCAGGCTCCTTCTGCCAGAGATCACAGTTCTAGATATTTTAGCTAGGCTGTATACCTTATAATAAAGGCATAACTTTTTATTAAGCATATTAAGAAAAAGACTTGTATAACCAGCTCTTGGGAATCAATGGACTGCATTGCATAACAGTCCCCTGGCTTCTGATACCACACTTTATGGGTCAGATTCTGACAGATAAACAAGAATTGATCACTGAATTAAAAACTGATGGTTGCCTATGTGAAAGTAACCACAATCTAATTTAATTTGCTATGTACCAACAGAATATAGTCCTAACCAAATACGCGGGCGTGTGTGTGTGTGTGTGTGTGTGGTGCGTTTACAAAGGCCAATTTCTCAAAGCTGAAAACCATTATAATAAAAATTAAATGGGAGAAAATATATCAAACCTAGCAATGGTATAGCTCCAATAGTAGATAAGGATGATAAATTTGTAAATCATGACACAGCAAAGGCAGAAGTATTTAATAAATATTTCTCTTTTGTATTCAGAAAGAAGCAGGATGATGCATGATCTTGCAGTAGTAGTGAAATACATTATATTCCATCAGTAGCTAGGGAGGATATTAAAGAGCAGCTATTAAACATTTTTAAATTGGCAGGCCTGGATAACTTGCACCCACAAGTATTAAAAGAATTGGCAAATTAGGTCTCTGAACCATTTATGTTGATTTTTTAGCAAATTTTGGAACACTGGGGAAGTTCAGAGAACTGGAAAAAACTAATGTGACAATATTTTATAAGATAAATAGGACGATATGAGAAATTATTGGGTGGTTAATATGACATCAAACCTGGATAAAATCATGGAAAGGTTAATATCGAACACAGCCAGTAAAGAATTAAATGATGGTAGCATAATTAATGGCAATCAACATGATTTTATGGACAATAGCTGTTGTCAGTCAAACTTGTTTTTAATGAGCTCACAAGATTGGTTGATAAAAGATAACTGTGTTGACATAATATAGTCAGGCTTCTGTAAGGCATTTGACAGAATACATTGGCAATATAATAAAAATGTTAGTAGTACACAAAAACAATGCAGCCCCTTTTAAAAACTGGGTAACAGATAGATGGCAAAAAAGTAATTGTAAATGGTAACTCATCATTCAATGGGGATGCTTCTGTTTGGGTTCGGCAGGAATCTGTTCTCTGCCCAATGCTATTTATCATCTTCATCAGTGATCAGGAAGAGAATATAAAATCATTCCTGGTCAAATTTTAGATGACACAAAAGTTGCTGGATTGGTGAATAATGATGGGACAAGTGAGTGATACAGACTGACCTTGGTAAGGTGAGCACATTTGAACAATATGTATTTTAACACAGCCTAACGCAGGGGTCTCAAACACGCGGCTCGCGGGATTCTTTCGTGTGGCCCCCCCAAGCTCCCTGCGCCAGCGCCCCCCCCCCCATGGCGCCGCAAGCCCCGCGCCGCTCCCTGAAGCAGCCGGAACCATGTCACTGCGGCCCCTGTGCGGGGGGAGGGCAGAGGGCTCCAGGCATTGCTCTCGCTTCCAGGCACCATTACCGCAGCTCCCATTGGCCAGGAACGGGAAACTGCGGCCAATGGGAGCTTTGGGGGAGGTACCTGGAGTACCGGCAAGAGCAGCGTGTGGAGCCCTGTGTCCCCCTTCACCCAGGGATGTGGTTCTGGCTGATTCCTGGAGTGCAGCAGAGCGGAGCAGGGCCAGAGCAGGCAGGGAGCCTGCCCTTGCCCCGATGTGCACTGCTGCCACCCTGGAGCTGCTCTAAGTAAGCGGTGGCAGGCTGGAGCCCACACCCTGAACCCCTCCTGCACCCTGCACCCCAACTGCCTTCCCTGAGCCCCCTGCCGCACCCTGCACACCTCCTGCACTCCCTGCCCTGAGCTCCCTCCCGTACCCTGCACATCTCCTGCACCTCAATTCCCTGCCCTGAGCCCCTGCTACACCCCCCTGGAGCTCCGGTGCCCTTTAAATCCTTGCTGGAGCCCTTCCACTGCTACCCCAGGACTCGGGCAGCAGGGCTCAGGCGAGGATTTAAAGGGCTCGGGACTCCGGCAGCCACTACTGCCCCAGCCCTTTAAATCCCCGCCAGAGACCTGCTGCTGCTACCTGAGGGCTCTGGCAGGGATTTAAAGGGCTGGGGGCGGTAGCAGCGGCTGGAGCTCCGTGGCCCTTTAAATCCCCAACGGAGACCCACTGCCACTACCCCAGGGCTTTAAATTGCCATTTGGGAAAGCCGGTCCTGGTACGGTGCAGGTATGCTTTTGCTGGTACGCTGTACCAGGGCCTACTGGCTTACTTTCACCTCTGGCTTAATCCCAATGAGTCATTCCTGAGACTGAGTGTGATGATCATAAGAAGCAATTGCCTGCAGCTTTGTGATAGGGCTCATGCCATTCAACCGGAGACAAGGACTCACCCAGGTGACCCCAAAGCAGATATATTGGTTTTTACAGGTTGCAGTCTCTCCAGTCTGCTCAATGTCACCACTTGGCCAGGAGCACTCCCTTTGCCTATTAGTTCTGACAGACTATTCCTGGTCCCCATCTAGCCAGCCCCTGCTCTGCTCCAGTCTGCATCTGCTCCTGCCTCGACCTGCGAAGTCCGACACATTATGATAATCTAACCTGAACTCCTGCATAACAAAGGCCAAAAAACCCAAAGAATCAAGATTTAACGGGCCTGGCGATTTAAGGCCCTGCCTCTTCCGGCTGAGGCCACGCCCCCTGCTCAGGACTCAGGCGTACTGGTAAATCCTTTAACTTACTTTCATCCCTAGTTTAAGCAGGCTCAGGGTCAGAGGTACTTATGCTCAGATGTAGCACAGGGATAACTCATCACACAATGGCCCCCTGTGGCCTGAAAATCTATTCAGTTCTAAACTCGTGTAAATAGACTTCAATGGAGCTGTACCAGCTACACCAGTCAACAATTTGGCCCAGTATATCCCAGACACTCCAATCTGCCATGGGTTCTGCTGTTTGAGAATTACTGCACCTGGGACTTTCAATTAGCCACAGATGGTCTGAGCAGGTTCCAATCACTTCTAATAGCCAAGAAGTAGCTAGCAGCTTTATTCCTTTCTGAGACTCAGCCCCAGAAGGCACAGGCAGGTAAGGGGCAGGGGAAACAAACCCTGTGTAGGTTTCAGAGTAGCAGCCGTGTTAGTCTGTATTCGCAAAAAGAAAAGGAGTACCCGTGGCACCTTAGAGACTAACAAATTTATTAGAGCATAAGCTTTCGTGAGCTACAGCTCACTTCATCGGCATCCGATGAAGTGAGCTGTAGCTCACGAAAGCTTATGCTCTAATAAATTTGTTAGTCTCTAAGGTGCCACGGGTACTCCTTTTCTTTTTGCAAACCCTGTGTATAAACCCTCCTATTTACTTGGAAATACTAATCTTTCCTCCCAGCTTCAGCTGAGCTGCAGCCAAACCACATCATTCAATTAACCACCTAGACAGGGAAAGAAAATGTTTTCTCTCTGGGTGAGGTGAAGATGGAGTGATGCAGCAATTTAGAGCAAGAAGACAAATAGTTAATTGCTTTTCACACCCCATCTGCACCTTATTCACTCACCCACACAAATTACTTGGAAAGGAATTCCCAAAGCTGAAAAAGAGATATTAAAGGGGAAACATCCTGAGTCTTGGAGAGGGGAAGGAGTGGAGTTCTGGTCTTCCCCTTGCAGGCTCTCTGGGATTCTCAAACAAGACACAGGATGGCAAGAAACCCCATCTCTGCTATGCAGTTCTTGGAGAGCTCTCCTTTCCTATACAAAAAAAAGGGATGGAAAACAAGCAGACCTTCTTAGGATGCGTCTGTCCTGCAGGTGAAGGTGATTTCCAGCTCTGGTAGATGTACACGCGCTAGGTTTGATTGTGGTAGTGTGCTAAAATAGCCATGTAGCTGAAGCAGTGTCATCAGATAGCTGCCTGAGTACTTACCTAAGGTGCAGACAGGTTGGTACTTGGGTGACTAACCGATGGCACTGCTGTGACTATACAGCTATTTTTAGTGGGCTACATTAATCAAAGCTAGTGCGTGTACATCTATTCAAGAGGGGAATTTACTCCTCCAGCTGCAGTGTAGACATACCTGACGATGATGTTGTACGGATGAAAGACCTGATCAGGCTGATTCTGCCACCCTTGCTTACAATGAGCAATTGTTTACCCTGAGAACAGTCCCATTTATTTCAGTCAGAGTGCTCATACAGTTAGGTATTGTTCAGTGTGAGTAGGAGTTGCAGAACTGGACCCTGTATAACAGACGGCATTATTGTTCAGTTTGAGTCTGTGCAAAAAACAGCAATAACAGGAGACTAAATTTTAGCTGAAGGAAAGTTTTAGTTGACAGGATTCTCTGTCACCATCTGCTGGAAATAGGCAGCATTGCATTTCAGGTCTAGACTGTCAGGGAAATTAACAGAAAAGACAGTTCACAGTTAAAGGTAAGTTCCACTGTTTGAACAAACTCCAGCTCTTTTTCTTTTGATCAAAAGAAGAGTTTTGTGAAAGGTGCAGCCTGGATTCTTTAAAGTATCTAATTATAGTTTTATATTTAGAAGTGGCTAAGAATATATTATTAATTATAAAGAAATTCTAAAGCAGAAAAGCTGTTTAATCTGTGTCCTTGGTGAACAGCAGAACTACCGTACTGATGGAAGGTTATGCAATTAACAGCATAAATATTCATTACAAGTTCAACTGATACCAACTACCTTATCTTTAGATAGTATTGGACATCCAGTAACTTTCCAGTTGGCTGGTTTCAGAGTAGCAGCTGTGTTAGTCTGTATTCGCAAAAAGAAAAGGAGTACTTGTGGCACCTTAGAGACTAACAAATTTATTTGAGCATAAGCGCTTATGCTTTTTCCAGTTGGCTGTTAAAGTGGTGAGAGCCAGAAACAGTGACTGCCGGGGAAAAATTATATAATGCAGTTTATGCACTTATTGCCTGCTAATTTATGTACAACATTTTAAGTTTTAATTTACAGGCCAAAGTCTCTCATCCATTACATCAGTGGAAGTCAGTGATGTTTCACGGGAGTAATTGAGAACAGAAATTGTCCCTATATGTTTAGCAGTTCCTGTGTTGCATGGTTATTACATGGCCCCAGACAATCCCCAAGTCTCTCATTATGAGTGTCATTTGAATTTCCTCACATCTTTTATATATGAGGCTCATCCCAACCTACAAATCTTCATTTATCAAATTAGCTGACTAACAAATTCACTCCACCCCATTCTGTGTTATACAGACTTTGATCTTTTTAGCTCAAAACCACATTCTCTCTGTGTACTTAACCTCCACTAAAGACCACCTCACAGAAGCAGCCCTCTTTCTTAAGAGATTATTTTAAAGTATCTCTAACTTTTCAAGTACAATTTAATCCAATTTTTAGTTCAAGAGCTACCTCAGGCAACTGAGTTTTGTTAATTCCTTTGATAGTCCCTTAAGACAGGTTTAAAATCTTCAGGTAAAGTTAAGGGTCTATTTAATTCATCTAAAGCAAGAAAATCCAGAGTTAAATCTGCCAGAATATGTAGGAAATAACTCTCCTTCTAGCATTATCCTTTTGGGTCCAACACAGTAAGGATGTAACAGTGATGTGGCATGAATATTATGTAGAATTCTAAGGTGGGGATGGAGAAGTCAGTGGACACCAGTATCCTTCTCACTCTGATGTTCCCAGTAAAAACAATTCCTTCCTTTCAATTTGAAAGACTCCCAATGTAGAAAAAGTCCCATTAAAGCCATTGAGAACTCTGTCCAGGTCTCAATAACATGCCATGTAATCATCTGTGAGGATGGAGTCTGAGAGTGCTCCTTCTGGAGAGAGAGATCACCCTGCTGGGGTATTTACTGGGGTATGTAGTGGGGAGGGAATGGATTAAAGCAGCGGTTCTCAAACTGGGGTCGGGACCCCTCAGGGGGTTGTTTGGTTATTACATGGGGGGTCACGAGCTGCCAGCCTCCAACCCAAGCCCCGCTTAGCCTCTAGCATTTATAATGGTGTTAAAGTGTTCTTAATTTATAAGGAGGGGTCTCACTCAGAGGTTTGCTATGTGAAATAGGCCACTAGTACAAAAGATTGAGAACCACTGGATTAAAGGGAGAAATGGGTGACTTTACCTGGAAGCCCTTGGGTTTATAGTCTATTCCCTTATAGCATTGCAGCTCCAAGATTGCCACGGTTCTCCCTTTGGTGCCCCAGAAATTGTGGAGAAAGTCCACAGCTCAGATTCAGTTCAGCTGGTTAAAATTAAGTGCTTAGTTTGCTATGTACCATCTAAGGGGAAGGTAAAAAAAGAAGGTGAGTTTTCCAGTTCAATGTTAATACTTTGTGGCTTTTTGTAACTCCAAAGGGCTTCACAAACATTAGCAAGAATGATAAACCTCACAACACTGCTATGAAGTAGGTATTATCCCTGTTTTACAGGTAGAGAAACAGACATAGTTATGAGATTTACATAAGGGCACAAAGGGTGTCAGTGGCAGAGCTGAGATTAGAACTCGGAATTCTTCTTTGAGTGCTTGCTCACGTCCATTCCATGTTAGGTGTTTGTTTGCCACGTGCACCGTTGCTGGAGATTTTTCCCTCAGTGGTATCCATCAGGTCGGTTCTAACTCTCTAAGGAGCTGTGCACTTACGCACGGATATAAGGGGCCATGCACCCTCTCAGTTCCTTCTTACCGCCTGTGACAGTTGCTGGAATAACCCCTCTTGCTCTGGCAAGACTTTCTTCCCAGTGGTTTTTGGACTCTAATTTCGTTATTAGTTATCATAGTTCAGCGTATATAGTTTTTGTAATTAGTGTTAGTGTACATAGTGTAAATAGATAGCTTCCAAGCGGCTAGGGACCTACTTTCTCTTCCGGTCCCTCCAACTCCAGTGGAATGCCAGTCAGCTCTGGTGACAGGAAGCAGGAGGGAACAAGGAGAGTGTTTTGGCTGCAGAACAAAAAGTTCAAACTAAAAGCTAATAAAAGCTTGGAAAGGGAAAACTCATTGTCACATTTGTTTGTAGTTTCTCTCCCTCTCCTCCTCCAGCCAAGCTGCCGAGGGGACTAGGCTCCCCGTTCCCCCGCACTCAGCAGGGGCTGCAGGGGCTCCCCTCTACCTTGTAGCAGGGAGCAGGAGGACTGGCTGAGGGAGACGCCTCCCCAGGTAGCCTGCTGCCTGCATAAGAACAATTTAAATTGAGCTGTTCACTCCAGGGTCTGAACCAGGGAATGAGGGGCTATTTCTGGCTTCCTTGTTAATTTCACTCAGGGTTGTTGGGGCGGGGGTACCAAAGCCTGGGCAGTTTTTTTCTGGCCCCTGGATGAGGCGATCTTCAATAATATAATACACAAAAAATACAATCAAAATCAGGAACCATTTCCAAGTTCAAATCTATCCCATTCCCTCCCCAGCAGAGGATCACGGTTGTGATGTCCAAACTGCTTGCAGATCCTCTTTGAAATGTTACCGTTTAAAAAAAACAAAACATGGAGAACATGCTGGGAAGATGTGTTCTGATGATCGGGGTTTATTTTGGGCAAAGCAATTTTGGTAAAACAACTAAAGATTCACAGGGAAAGCAAATAGCCCCATAGACAAAACCACAAAGGGACTGAAGGGGAAGACTGGATATTCAGGGAAATTATTGTTCCTCCTTTAAAAGAAATAGTAGTTTTCATTCCACCCTCTTTATATATTGAATTAAACACCTGAAATGTCCTTAGGACAAAGGGGCTCAGATCTCTTTTTGTTTTGTGGGTGTCATGTCCTGCAGAGTGCGGAGGCTGAAATTGACAAAACTTTCTCTAAGTATCTTGTATATTTCATGGCAGCTATTCCAGTTGTCCTTCATTCACCCCTGTCTTCCCCTACTAATATGCACCCTTGCAGCTAACACCTCAGGAACTTCTGCTCAATGTGTGCTGCTTAATGGCATCTTGCCCCTGGGGGGGGCTGTTGGTCCGATTCCTACACTGTAGAGCTATCTTTTCTGAGAGATCCATCCATACTGGACATATACATTTAGAACATACCTGGAATAAGAGTAGATTTAGATCTGTCAAGGAAGACAAGAAGATTTTGTTTTCACAAGAAGACATTCATGTGGATGTTCCAAAATTAGTTTTTGAATGCCATACCGCCACATGGTAATTGCGTGGGCTTGCTTCTTATTGGTCAAGTCTTGTCAGGCGTGCTATTAACAGCAGGAGGACAGTAAGTGGGGGGAAAAATGCCACCTAATAAGATACATGTTCAACAGATACTAACAGGTATGTTTAAATGTAAAAGTGAGGAAATGAGGCATTGTCAGTCAAAAACAACAGCAACCAATGAAGAAGCTGTAACTAGTCATCCACAGAGGGAAAATGCTGACGCTTTTACACCTGTGTCATGTAGTGAGCTGCAGCCACCACAAAGAAAGGAGACAAATGAAACTGCTGAATTGCCTTGTAAAAAAGCTGATACTCCACCACCAGACCCTGCTGTGTGGTCAAAAATGCAATTTGAGGAGTTCAAAAAGAAAAATCTACTGGCTTTTTGCTTCAGGCGGTACACTTGGGTGCACAGTATGTCATGATGTTTCAGATTTAAAGCTCCATTCTGCAAGAGGGGTTAACATCTCTCCAAAGTGGGCCTCTTGTAAAATATCCTCGTACGGAAAGAATAAAGAGACAGAGCTGTCCTCCCTTCGCAAAAAAATAAATGAACATAAGAAATCTGCAGCTCACATGGAGACTGAAAAAATTCAAGCCATGACTAAAAAAGAAACTCTTCTTAATCTGAATGCTAAAAGTGAAGAAGCAGCATTTGAAACTACTGCTCGTGTATTCCGAACAGCCTACTACATTGCCAAAACAAATCGACCCCTCAGTGACCACGAGAGCCTCATTGACCTACAGCAAATCAACAGAATTGAAATGGAGCATTTGTTGCATAGTAGAACAGTTTGCGTAGACATAATCAATCATATAGCCAATGAAATGAAAAAGAGAATTGTCAACAAAATCATCGACAATAAGGCAAAAATGACAGTACTTGTCGATGAATCGACTACTCTAGCTGGAAACTCGACTCTCATCATTTTTTTGAAAGCCAGTATAGATGGAATTATGAGGTCTCTTACATTTCCTCTGGACTTGATAGAGCTGCAAAGTGCAACAGCAGCAGCCATTAAAGGGGAAATTTTGAAATGCTTGCTGCATTGTGGGTTCACTAAATAACTATTATTGGAAGTGATGATCAGCTTTTGTAGTGATGGCGCAAATGTGATGTTAGGAGTCAAAGCTGGTGTTGGAAAATTACTACAAATGGACTTTCCTAATGTGATATTATGGCATTGCCTCAACCATAGACTGGAACTTGCTGTTGATGAAGCATTAGAAGTCACCAGAGGTACAAATGACTTTAAGGATGCATTATATTCCTTGTACAGTCAATCACCAAAAAACTCTCATGAACTGAGTGCTCATGCCAATGAATTACACATTGTACTTAAAAAAAATCGGCAAAATATTCAATTTAAGCCTGGCTGGAGGTGGAGGGAGGAGGGAAACCAATGTGATAGTGAGTTTTCCCCTTCCACTGGCTTTTATTAGCTCTGGATTTAAGCCGTGCAGTAAAATACCTATTGTATTCTGCCCCTGCCTTGGTCTCACCTTCCTTCTCCCCCCCCCCCCCCCAACAACTGTGAATGAAATTAACAAGAATGCCAGACATAGCCCCGAAGACCAGTCTGAACCAGGGAGGGAGCAGCAAGTTTAAACTGTTCCTATGCAGACAGCAGGCGTCCTGGGGAGGCTTCTCCCTCAGCCAGTCCCCCTGCTCCCTGTTACAAGCTAGAGGGGAGCCGCTGCAGCCCCTGCTGAGTGCGGGTGTTTGGAGAAGCACTGTCAGCAGCCTGGCTGGAGGAGGAGGGAGGAGAGAAACCAATGTGACAGTGCATTTTCCCCTTCCACTGGCTTTTATTACCTCTGGATTTAAGCTGTGTGGCCAAATGGCTATTGTATTCTGCCCCTGCTTTGGTCTCACACAACCTCCACTCCCCCGCTGCCAGCAACAACCCTGAGCGAAATTAACAAGGAAGCCAGAAATAGCCTCTCATTCTGCCCTTCAGACTGCAGAGTGAACAGCTCAATTTAAACTGTTCTTATGCAGGCAGCAGGCTACCTAGGGAGGCTTCTCCCTCAGCCAGTCCTCCTGCTCCCTGCTACAAGGTAGAGAGGAGCCCCTGCAGCGTTGGCAGCCTGGCTGGAGGAGGAGGAGGAGGGAGGAGAAGGAGAAAAATGTGACAGTGAGTTTTCAGGCCTATTCCAATAGTAAAGTTTTATTACAGACAGTACTGGTAGTAGTAATAGTAGCTTTATTTTCTATAGCTAAGTCATGCAATGGGGGGGAATCTATGAAGTATGTAGGAGAGGTGGGTGGCTTGTGTTTGGACTGTACGGGTAAGAAATGTAACTTACTTCCACCCCTGGCACCGCCCCTTCTACCTGAGGCCCCGCCCCTTCTGGGGGAAAGAGTGGGACCCGTACCGGTAAGAGCTGTATTTTACTTTCACCCCTGCATCTTGGCCTCCACTGTCACCATGACGTATTGTTCTTGGCTCCAATTCCCTGGGCTTCTTCGTGAGGTCCAACAGTCCATCTAGGACCTCCCCTTTGAAGGCTCCTCTCTTTTCTCGGGGCTCACAGACATGAGACTTCACAGTCTGTGTTACCCCGAAAAATTAATTTTTGGATGCTGCTATAATAACCTGCCTATTGCTCCCCCTTAGTCTGTTTTTCCCGAGGGAAAAGTTCCCAGCGTTGCTAAGGAAAACACCAAAGGACACTGATATAGCCTTCTGATAAAGTAATTGACACAGGCAGTATTATTTCAAAACAAAGTATCTTTTTATTAAAGTAACTAATAAATTCCTACTACAATATGATCTAAAAATCCTAAACAAGGCACAAAATTTGAGACACAAATTGCTTATTGCAAGTTAAAAAGCACTTAAACTACAATAGCGCATAGTTTAAATGATTGTAAGTGAAGCAATTTGTTGCAAGTGGCCAGTTTGCAACAAATTGCTGACAGCTGATCTTAAATTGCTTTACACTTTACATAAGTAAAATATAATTAAAACACAAACACACACATTTCAAACATACACATACTAATTCTATGTACTATTCTGTACTATCCTTATAGTAAACTATAATTAAAATAATATTAAGCTTACTCTATAAATCCCTTGCCGTTTTCTTTTAAAAATCACAGCTGTTGCTGTTCCGTTCCTGGTCAGTCAGCTCTCTTCCGCTCCAGCTTTTTTTTCTCTCTCTGCAGCAGTTTTTCTTTGGCTTCTCTTGCTGGCTTCCCAACTCTCCCTACATGCCTCTCTCCTTCTCAGACACAGCCTCTGGACTCTAAAACTATTGCTGGCAGCTGGCCTTTTATGCGACATTGTAGCTCTTTCTTTTATATACCTTCCTATTCTTAAAAAGAGTTACTTCACCTGCACATGCTCAGTCTTGAGCATTACCTCAGCATTCTGGTTGACAGCTCAGACCTTTAAAACAAGTTGTGACCCATATGTGTGGGCTCTGACCAGCTATCTGCTTACCTAATTGACCTTTCTGACATTCACCCCTTACTGCACGTGCTCAGTAGCCACCAATCTTGCACATGTTCACTGTTGTCATTTACCTCAGAACTATGGTTCTACACCACCACCCCCCACGCGCGCACGCGTGCACACACGGCTCTTTGCCAAGGCACCATTTTAGAAATCCTAAGTTCTGACTGAGCATGCTCAGAATATGCAGCATTCATCTCAGGGTGGAGTGATTTTTGTTTATTCAAAATAAAGATTTAATGTTTGGGCCAAGAATAGGACCAATTCCTATTTTTCTGACCTTATTTGCCCACTTTTCATTCAAAAGTGCAATGTGTACCAGGACAGAGGAGCAGTCTCCCTCTTTACAACTGGCAGTAAGAGGGCAGATTGATGTCAGGGTGTCAGTTTTGTGCAGAGCAGGTGCTAAATCAGTGACTACCAAGCTGGTTCTAAAAATAGATAGTTTAAAGAATATTGAGAGAGAGAGAGAAGGGAACACTTGGTACATTTTCAAGTCCTTTCAACCAAAGCCATTTGATTTTTGAGCCTCACTGTTGCCTTGTTAGTGAAATCGATAGTGGAAAAATATCTCTCTTATAAAACAGAATGTTTAATAGTTTTCCCACTAGATGCCTATATAGAAATAACTTTGTGAGCAAATTTTTTAAATTGTTTTATTTATTTGCCCAGCACATTCCTGGTACCCCGAAAGCCTCTTCTGCAAGCTCTGTTTCATCCGTTTCTCATTCCTTAGTTAATTCATACAACTTTTCATTGCATTTTTACTTAGTGTTCTTCATGATTACTGTCCGCCTATCAGCATACAGACTAAGCACACTAGCAGTGAGGTTCCAGGTCCAAAGCTTCCTCACCAGCAGAGCTAAAAAGACATTGTAAATATTGCAAAGGAATTTGAAGGACTTGCTTGTAGGGAATCCAGCTTTTTGTTAATCAGTGTTGAAGATTTGTTTTTTTCAAATGTAATAAAAATACTAGTGATAAAAACAAGGTTTAAGGGTGGTTTTATCTGACTGAATTAGAGGGAGGAGTGTCTAGATAAGCAGAAGGGAGATGGCAGAAAAGAACAACTAAATTCTTTTCTGAAGATAAACCCTGAATGGGAAGCACTGTATATTCCTGTTAAAGGGATAGGTACAGTCAAGGTTTATAAGACCTACATGTGATACACAGAAGGAGCCTCTGCTTCTGTAGCACCTTTCGTCCAAGGATCTCAGAGTTCTTCACATGCATTTAATGAAGGAAGCGTCATAAATCTTCTACAAGGCAGGTATTATGCCATCTTAGAGATGGAAGATACTGAAGCACACAAGATTAAGGCCTGGTCTACACTACAGAGTTAGGTAAATGTAAAGCAGCTTATGTCGACCTAACTCTGAGCATCTACACTAAAATGTAGCTCCCAGTGATGTAACTCTCCCATTGCACTGACTTAATAACTCCATCTCCGCAAGTGGTGTAATGCTTAGGTCGATGTAGTTAGGTCAATTCCTTGTCAGTGTAGATACTTCATTGCTTACGCTGACTCTTACTGGCTTTCAAACCGGTCCCACAATGCTTCACGCAGACATTTCAATCAGTGCAAGCACCCCTGGTGAAGACGCGCATTGCCAACGCAAGGAGCGTAGTGTTGATATTCAAAAGGGATGTAATTACTGTGGTGGGTGTGCGACAACATAACTTAGGTTGACTTAATTTTGTAGTGTAGACTTGCCCTAAGTGACGGGCCCAGGTTATATCTCATTAAGTGGCAGACCTGGGATTGGAACCCAGCTGTCCTGACTCTCATTCCCCAGCTTTTGATCACTAGACTAGTGTTTCTCAAATGTAGCCACCAGGGGCTTTTCTTGCGGCCAGAGCCTCCTGGGCTGTGATTGGGGGGAAGGAGAGGGCAAAGCAGTGGCCCTTCCCCGTCTCTGTTGCTCCTGGATGTGCTGGCTTGGTGGTGGCTGCTGGGGCTGCAAGCAGGGGTTGAGCCCTACCCCTTCTGGAGACAGCTAGTGAGTTCCCCATCTTCCCAGGGGCAGGGCGGCTCAGGCTTTGGGCTTCACCTCTGGGGTGGTGGGGTGGTAGGCTCCGGCTATGGGGTTTCGAGCTCCAGTCCCAGGCCCTGGCTGCATGGTGGCAGGCCCCAGGCTCCAGCTGTGCGGCATCGGGCTCCATCCCTATCCCATGGCCACGGGGCTTCAGGCTCTGGCTGCAGGGCTTCAGGCTCTGGGCCCCCACTGTCACCCTTGGCCCCTGCTGCCTCCCTCGACCTCCCCATCCAGGGCTTAATTTGTCCCCAGGCTTGCCATGGCTGAGTAAGTCTGCTGTGAAAAGTGATACTTGTATGTTTGTTAATATCACTTTTCACAGCAGACTTACTAGCTAGCAATAAATAAATTACAATGATTTGGACTTCTTTATGTGCCTATTTATTTGTTTTTCCTAAAGCTAATTAAGTATTTTAGGAAAAAGTGTCAGAGCAAGCGTTGGTGGCTGCACTCTAAAGCCACCAAAAAAATTGTCTTGCGAATCCCTGCCCTGGGCCATGTCCTCTGCTTGACCTATTGCCAGATCTATGCAGGGGCACAGGGTACTGTGGAACCAGCCCTTGTGAAGTCTCTTCTGCTGCACATTTTTTACCCATAGATAACAATGGAGGCTGCTTCTGTGCTGATTTGCTAAAGAGTAATGAGCTCTTCCCATAAGGAGGTTTGAGCCATTCCTATGCACCATCAGAAGGAAGGGTTGATGCCCTCCTGAGTTTAAAAAATGCTGGTCAACCTTATGACTAATAACAAATAATAAGTATTATTTATTCTCTTCAAATCACTATGAAAATAGTTCTTTATATGATTTAGAGCCGTGTAAATGAAGATAATGATAAGGGAATACAAATGGCATAATTAGTTAGGTATATTTTGATTTTAAGCCTTGTTCTGAAACATCAGGTATTGGCCATTATCAGAGGCAGGTTACTGGCTGGGGTGCACCAATGGATCTGGTATTGCAGATCTTATAGTCAGCCAACCCTCAGCTATAGTGTGTGGGTGAAATCCTGACCCTATTGAAGTCAATGGCAGAATTCCCAATTTTTCAGTTGGGGCAGTATTTAATCCTGTGTACTTTAATATTTCTCCATTGTCAGCCCAGAGTAGATAATTGGACTTGCAGGTCCCCAGAGAGGGTATTGCAAAGGGTTGAAGGAGCAACATGCATGGAAATACTAAGAAAAGGGTGCAGAGTTTAGCTTGTGGAAAGCTGCTGTTTCTCCACTCAGACTGGGAGCTCTGCCCACTAGTGATTAGACCAGACACTAGTCCCAAGCTGCGCTGCTGCTTTTCATTCATTTTCTTTGCAGGCCAGTCTAAGAAAATGGGCCTTGTGACCACATGGCTGTAGGCTCATGAAAGGCAGTATGTTTTTTCTGTGGGAATGAGGTGACAAATGGCTCATAATACCCAGAATCACTTCTTGCTATCTCATTCACTTAATTCTGACAAGATGGAAATATTCCTGAAGTACATTTCAGATTGTCCTTGTTGCTAATGTTTTACACCCATTCATATTTAGCGACTCTTACATATTTCAAGCACTTTATCTCACATCTCTCAAACAGTATATCACGCTAAACATCTTAACATATCCCACTTGCCCTCTCTTTCATTGTCCATCCATTCATGAGCTAGTGGAGGAGCTGTACAGTGCCATGTGAAAGATCCGAGTTCAGTTCAATCCTGGTGACTCATTCCCAGGCCAGCAGCTGCTGGGCCATCTGGAGAGGTAGCATACCCAGCTCTTAGTTTTGCAGAGGAAGGTGGGAAGAGGAGGGATTTCTATGGCCACTTCAAGAGAGGAGGTGAGAGGCTCCATGGTGAGTTGTGCCCTTAGCCAATAGTGGAGTTGTTGCCAATCAGGCCCTCAGGGTGTCTGGTGTAAAATAGGGATGGAGAAAATTGAGGCTGCTCAGATTTTTGAGAGAGATGGGGAGAACTCATTCTCTCTCTATAAATAGGTAGAATAAAAGGAGGAATCTGACTAATCACAGAGGATAAACAGCATGTCAGTCCTGTCACATCTTGAGTGAATTTGTAGCAGTAATGTGTCTATGTATAATGGCAAGAAAGTTTGGGGGCATTCATTGCATCAGATATAATTTTGTTATATCCCAAGGGTTTCTGCCCTCATTTCCTGCATGCTGGATGAGAAATACATGGATTGTTGGAAGGCAATAATCTCTAATCAACTATCAAATTTTGAAGGAGAGAATCCTAGTTTTAACCTGTAGATCTTCTTATACAACCACCGTGCCAAGCACCGTGGTACCTACGTACTAATAGTTCCCCTAGTGTGCGTTGATCTGCACTGATTTGAAACAGGAATAGATTGAAGTGCACTGTAGGGAAATTTTAGTGCATAGTAGCAGCAAGACATGAACTCTTAGTGAGCAGCAGGCTAGTGTGGAGTACATTTACAGCCCAGCTTGCCATGAGCTAAGTGTTCATGTAGATAAGCCCTTACAATTACTCTGTCTTTTAGGAGGGGTAGATGATAGGAAATGGCCAGATTTTTTTAAAGAGCTCAGCACCCACACACTGAACTTTGTTAAAAATCTAGCCATAAGTGTCGGTAGGAACTACTGGAGGCTGAGCTCTTTAAAAAGTCTGGCTCCAGTTGTGAGTACAGAGCCCTGCAAATCTGTCCCTGGGCCCTTTTGAAATTCTGGCCCCATGAGTCTTTTCAGTCTGTGGCAGAACTTATCTTGTCTCTTTACATGGTGCTCAAATCAGTTTATGTAATAAATATTAAAGCTGCTGGCAAGACCCCCGGGAATCACTTTTATCATCAATCCCAACAATAAGTAGCTTTGTAATGCCCCTGTTCTTCATTGTGAAGCATACCGACACCTCTCCTGTAAAAGTCTAGGCCAGAGTTACTCTGCAGAGTCACTCTTTATTTTGGTAATTAGGATTAATCCTGGGATTTTGAATTCCTGGTTATAGTTTACTCTGATCTCAGAGACGATAATTAGCAGTGTGTTAATCTGTGTAAAAGCAATGTACGTGCTGTCTGCTCTAAGCATGTTGAGCCCTTGCTACAGTAAGCACATTTTAATCATATCTCTAAGTGAGGAAAGGAGTTGGATGAGAATCATGGGCTTCTAACCCATGTGGCCGAAGAGAGAGCAGTTTCTGTTATGAACACCCAAGAATGCATTTGGGCTGTACTGTTTCGTGCAGCAGAATTAAATCCATGTAAATCCTGTTCCATTCCCCAGAGAACTTCTGAAAACAAGTCAGTATCAGACAAATCAAACTGTAGAAGTGAATATTTTGTCAGGCTTATCAACTATTATCCCATTAACGATGTTGCAATTTCTTGAGCTTTGTAGTTATATTTTCTTATTGTCCTTTCTTAATTAGTCTTTGGGTCATTTATAGTAATTTATGTTCAAAGCCTGGAAGAAGTTAATTATCTTGAGCTGCAAAAATAATACTTGCTTCAGGGTTTTCCCCTATAATCTGCCTTTATACTCACTGAAAGTTTATTTTTATAAAATATGCATATATATCCATTGCAGATGGTCCAGACAAATGACAGCCATGCAAGCGCCCCAGTGTCCTGCAAATGTGCCTCAATCCTGACCTATCTAATAAGTGTGGTGGATAGATTAGTCTCCAGGCATCCTTCCCTCTCTGCTGAGACTGCCAACAAAGAAGCCAGGTGTGCTGGTTGTTTGATGTCCTCATTCCAACACGGTAGATGCCCCAGTCTCATTTCATGTGAGCCACCGATCATAATGTTCCATGCTAGCCTGGGGCTGGATTTGATCTGAAACCTTAGAGGTAAAAGGCTCCTTTTTTATCAACAATCCCCTAGGTATCTAAAATGTAAATATAGATATAGTGTATGAACCAAATTCTGGAGCTCAATATTGAGTTCCAGTGACATCAGTGGAAGCTGAGTGGTCATACAGAATTTTCACTCCTGTATATATACACCTACCTTCAGCATATAGCTTGTTGTGGTAAGAGAAGGAATTGACTGGAATCTTAATCTGTTTTGCACTGTAGTGTATGAAGCCTTTGTCTTTGAACTCCCACGAATGTGTTCTTGATTTTTGTATGTATTATTCATATATAAAGCCATATTTAGGCACCTAAATAAGAGATTTCAGGGGAGTTCCCCTAAGTAGTTATGATATGTCTTTTGTATCAATATCAAAAGAATTCACCAGCCCAAATTCAGTGCTGTTGTCAGTGAATTTGGTCAATCATGATTAGCAGTAAGTGATTATTAGAAGAAATAGAAAACGTGTTACTGATTATAAGAAAAAGACTTTGTTTGCTTTTTGCTTTTGGAGAGGGGAAGAAGGGATAAATAGGAATAATAATTTGGATACTTAATGCTTATAATACCTTTCAACTGAGTATCTTAATGTTTTACAGAGATGAGTAAACTGAGCTGAAGCGTGAGTGACTTGTCTAAGGCCACATAGTGAATCAATAGATAAACAGGGAATAGAATCCAGCTCTCCTAATTCCCAGACCTGCTCCAGCTCCTGAATGAAGAGGGGAAAATGCATAAGGAAGGGAGATGTTAACAGAAACTAGAGCTATGTAAAATAGCAGCCACATATAATTCAGAAAGGAACAAATTCAGAGCTGACTTAGACCCCATGCAGTCCCTGTGCCTTCAATGGAAATGTACAAAGTATAAATTAGCTGTGAATTCAGAACGTATATGCAAACATGCATGATGAACCTGACTGTTAATCACATGCGTCTTGCTCAATCATAAATCTCTGGAAGTCAGGAGCATATCCTAATTGAAACTAGAATTCCATTTAAGAGTGTTAATTTTTTTCTGACTACCAGCTTCTAACAATTTTCTTTTTGCGATAATGCTTGCCTTGAGTAGAAGCACAGAGGGCATGATCCTTCCTTCAATGAATTCAGAGGGAGTATCTCCTGGAAAGAATCATAGAATCATAGAATCATAGAATATCAGGGTTGGAAGGGACCCCAGAAGGTCATCTAGTCCAACCCCCTGCTCAAAGCAGGACCAAGTCCCAGTTAAATCATCCCAGCCAGGGCTTTGTCAAGCCTGACCTTAAAAACCTCTAAGGAAGGAGATTCTACCACCTCCCTAGGTAACGCATTCCAGTGTTTCACCACCCTCTTAGTGAAAAAGTTTTTCCTAATATCCAATCTAAACCTCCCCCATTGCAACTTGAGACCATTACTCCTCGTTCTGTCATCTGCTACCATTGAGAACAGTCTAGAGCCATCCTCTTTGAAACCCCCTTTCAGGTAGTTGAAAGCAGCTATCAAATCCCCCCTCATTCTTCTCTTCTGCAGACTAAACAATCCCAGCTCCCTCAGCCTCTCCTCATAAGTCATGTGCTCTAGACCCCTAATCATTTTCGTTGCCCTTCGTTGTACTCTTTCCAATTTATCCACATCCTTCCTGTAGTGTGGGGCCCAAAACTGGACACAGTACTCCAGATGAGGCCTCACCAGTGTCGAATAGAGGGGAAAGATCACGTCCCTCGATCTGCTCGCTATGCCCCTACTTATACATCCCAAAATGCCATTGGCCTTCTTGGCAACAAGGGCACACTGCTGACTCATATCCAGCTTCTCGTCCACTGTCACCCCTAGGTCCTTTTCCGCAGAACTGCTGCCGAGCCATTCGGTCCCTAGTCTGTAGCGGTGCATTGGATTCTTCCATCCTAAGTGCAGGACCCTGCACTTATCCTTATTGAACCTCATTAGATTTCTTTTGGCCCAATCCTCCAATTTGTCTAGGTCCTTCTGTATCCTATCCCTCCCCTCCAGCGTATCTACCACTCCTCCCAGTTTAGTATCATCCGCAAATTTGCTGAGAGTGCAATCCACACCATCCTCCAGATCATTTATGAAGATATTGAACAAAACGGGCCCCAGGACCGACCCCTGGGGCACTCCACTTGACACCGGCTGCCAACTAGACATGGAGCCATTGATCACTACCCGTTGAGCCCGACAATCTAGCCAGCTTTCTACCCACCTTATAGTGCATTCATCCAGCCCATACTTCCTTAACTTGCTGACAAGAATGCTGTGGGAGACCGTGTCAAAAGCTTTGCTAAAGTCAAGAAAATATGTCCAACTTGGCCTTGGTCTTCAAGAGTGGGGAGGAATTCCTAACATTTAGGAAGGAAGATACCAGTACAGTTCGTACGGAGGCCCCAGTTAAAGAAACCCAAGCCTTCTTTTAAATCACGGGCCATACCATTGATGAGGATTCCATTATGTAGGGTTTTAAAGATCCAAAAGCTGCACTGGAAATTGAGGAGAAGCAATTTACTTGACAGGACAGAAATAATAATTAATAAAATAAAACCATTCTGCCTGGCATTCTCTCCTGTGCTAATTAAAGCTTTCTGAAAGAAACAAGAAAAAAAAGGTCTTGGGGATTCTTAAAACAGAGATACTGAAAAAATGGCTCCATCATTAAGATGGTGCATTTCCACAAAGGGTGCTTTTTTCATAGATACAGTCTGCTGATTAAAAGTCTTGTAGGTTTCCCACCAGTAGAAGTTGCTTAATTACATTTTATGCATGCTCTCAGAGTACCTGTATGGTGAGAACCTGACAAATGGTCTTCTGAAAGCAAATCAATTCTGTTCTCTTGCGCTTTCTTGAATATACATGCTGTCCGGAGCCTGAAAAGCTCAGCAGTGGCATAAGAGGAAGCCAAACAGTGGGGCGCCAGTTAGGCTCTATGGTTCTGTGAAAGACTTTGTAGCCTCATGTAAACAAAAAGAAGAATGTGTCATTGGCTGTAGTGAGTAAATGGAACCTTCTTGTCTCCTTTGCTCTTGTCTCCTTATAAATAAAGCGTTGTTGTCCATCCTTGGCATTTGCCATTCATTGTGATAAATTGGTCTTGATGTGTCTGACATTTTAACCAAGTTGTTTAATGGTCTATTTCTGAAAAGACAGACCTTGCTATAGTTTACATGAGCACAGGATATCCAGCTTTGACGGTCACTGTCACATACTACATTAACCATTTCCTTCCCAAGTGTGTGAAGACTGGAGAAGAATAGAAGGAACTAAACATTTTAGTCACATAAGTCTAAAGCATACTAAATTCTGTAAGCAAGATTTGAGACCATCCTGCCTATATATAAATCAAGCATGATTTGCGGCTGCTAAGAGGAGACTGTTTCATGGCTTGTGCAGTATGTTAAGTCCCATTGCATTTGAATTGTCTTGGTAACTCTTAGAAGACGCTTGTAGAAATGCTGCTGGGTATTTCTCCAGTACTCTCACTTTGATTTTTTTCAATTTCTGTTTCTTTTATATCTCATTTTGTGCTGAGTACTTGGCTTCAGTGCAAAGATGAAAAGATCACTTGGACTCACAGTAGCCACTGGGGCCTGGCTCAGTGCGAAGAATTGATGAACTGTGACAAGGGACAGCTTCTGTCCCTGCGTCCTGCAAGTTCATCTGGTCTACTTTACTTTTTGTTAATGTCTCTAATTACTCAGTCAATGAGATGATTAACCTAATTCTTCTACTCTCCATGAATAGAATTCTTCTGTCCCTACCTTCCCCATTCCTCCTGCTCCCCCAGGCTGTTTGGCTGCTACAGACAGATGGCTAGAGAAGTGCCCACAATTAAATTGTGAATACTACATAACCTTTCTGCAGGTCAATGATCACATTGCATTACAATTTCAGTTGTCATTATATGTTCTCTTCCTCAAAACCAGACGTGCTAGGGAATATTTTCCACTCCCTTCTCCCCCATGCCAAGCCCCACTTATGGTCTTCTCCTCCTGTATGATGCACAGACAGGAGATTGTCTTTGAAAATGTCATTTTGAAACAAAATGTTGAAATGGCTCATTTTGAAAATGTTGAAACAAAATGTTTTGACGTTTCCAATTTGTATTAGGGGTTTTTTTTCAGCTGAAATTGCTGAATTCTATCCAAATTCATGAATAATTTCAGTGCACCAAAAACGTACAATATTAGCTTTCTTTCTGTCTTCTGAAACTTCCCCAGTGCTCCAAGACTTATTGAAAATCAGTATTAATGGTCTAGCAAGCTCCTGTGCCAGTTCTTTTAAAACTCTTTTCTGGACCTGCTGATTTAAAAATGACTAACTTTAGTAGCTTCTGTTTTACATCCTCCAGAGAAACTAGTTGAAATGAAAAGAGGGTTATCATCACCATATGATGTGACGGCATCATCTGCTTTTTCCCCAAATACAGAACATAAATATTTATTAAACATTTTTTTCTGCATTGTTGTTGATAATTCTGCTATTTCCATCTAGTAATGGAGCACTGCCATTGTCAGGATTTTTTTGTTCCTAATATTTAAAAAACAAAAAACGCTCCTTAACTGTATTGTGTCATAGAGTTCTCCTTGTGTCCCTAGGCTTTCCTTATCAATTTTCTGCAATTCCTAACTTCTGATTTATACTTATGAATACAATCAAGTTCCCCTTCCTTCCATTTGTTATATATTATTATTTTTATTAGCTGCCTTTTCTTCCCCTGTAAACCAGGCTGTTTTTTTAACCAGCACAGCCATGTTCCTCAATTGTGGCCTTTCATTGTGCTCTTTTCTAATTTTTAGCCAACTATAGTTGGATGTGTGCAAAATCTATGAGTTTGTGATTATCTTGTCTACTTAACTCCCTTGTCTTATAGGGGAAATCTCTCTTGCTTCATGAAATTCAGAAATTGCTGTACAAAAGAAATTGCAGCCAAAAAAAAAAAACCCAAACAAACAAAACGAAACAAAAAACAACCACCCCCACCACCACATTAGCTACTAGTAGATCAATTAATAATAAAAAATGTGTCAGATAAATTATTTACTGAATATTTAAATAAAAATCAGTTCTGAAGTTCTTTTATTGTGATGTATCTGCATTTGACTTTTGGTATTCTAAACATGCCCAATTCCCATTGATATCAGTGGTCTCTGCCATTTATTATAGGAATTTTACCTGGATATCAGGTTCAGAATTTGGCCACATTAAATTTACTAAAGCAATATCTCATTAATGTGTACTGCTGTTTTCATATCTACATTTATTTTCCTTGTATTTTCTTTTTTTTTTAGCCAAACAAGTGTGCCCAGCTGAAAAAATTAGCTGTGGAGACTCAAGCAACAAATGTATCCCATCATCCTGGAGATGTGATGAGGAGAAAGATTGTGAAAGTGGAATTGACGAGGCTGGTTGCACTACTGGTGAGTTATAATAATACCTAATATCTATATAGCAGCTTTCTTCCAGAAGGCTCTTGAAGTGATTGATAGATTGCGTATGAATGGATGACTTTTCTCACCAACAAACTCCACAGTCACTCTATATTAACAATGCTATTTCAGCAGATTTTAGGAGGAGAAATGAAGGTTATCTCCAGTTGGAGCTACTTGAGGAATGTAGAGTAGATTTTGTGTACAACTGAGTATTCTTTTGTCACTCTAGTAGAATGCAGTTACAGTTACAGAACACAGCTGGAATTTGGTTAAGATATACTGGTTAGCATGCATACTCGTGCAGAAAGTGCTGTAGGGGCATAAATGGGCAATAGACAATGGGTTTTGTGTGTCTTCCTAAAGACAACACACTGCCTCAGGTCCCATACTGGATCATGGATGTATTGATGATTCAGGGGGAAAGAGTGCTTCCTCCTAAATCACTAGCATCACTTCTTGCAGATTTCAGAGTAGCTGCCGTGTTAGTCTGTATTCGCAAAAAGAAAAGGAGTACTTGTGGCACCTTAGAGACTAACAAATTTATTTGAGCATAAGCTTTCGTGAGCTCACGAAAGCTTATGCTCAAATAAATTTGTTAGTCTCTAAGGTGCCACAAGTACTCCTTTTCTTTTTGCGAATACAGACTAACACGGCAGCTACTCTGAAATCTAGTCTCTAAGGTGCCACAAGTACTCCTTTTCTTTTTACTTCTTGCAGAGTCTCTGTTTTATTTGAGGGCTGCCATCCAGGTACTGGCTATGCCCACCTCTGGTCAATTTAGAAGTTCTGACGAGATCACACAGCCAAATTGGAAAGGCTATTAACACTTGATTTTTTGTGTGTGTGACCCAAATGATCTCCCTTTCTTCAGCGAGGTTTCTCTTTGAAATTCACTTTTTTTCTCCAGGCCTGTCAGTTCTAATCCTTCAATATGACATAGCTCATTTCTCAGACACTTCATGCGTTTATTTTTTTTAAGTCAACAGTATGGAATCCAAGTTGGAATTGCTGATAACTCTGGGTAACTACACCCTTAAGGGCTCTATCTCTCTCTTTGTTTGTTCCACTGATGCCTTTCTGTGTCTATTGTCATGTTTTTGGTCTTTGGAAAAAGATTTTGTGTACTATGTGTGAAATATGTCCCCTAATTTTGATGTTGTGGACAGTAATTTTTTTCCTAGTTCAAACATTTATTCTTTCATGATTAAAAACAAAAAAGTCAACACAGTAAGTGGGAAATATCATAAAAAGTTACCCAAGGGCATTTTCTTTAGCCACTAATTACACATGTGGGAATGGGAATGCAGTATTTAACGGTTGCTGATAATTCTATGAACTGTTGAGTGCATTAACCAGTTAATTTATGGTCCATTAGAAGATTTCTGGGTAGTGTTACTTACACACACTTTTTTTCTTCAGTTATTCACAGTTCTTGTAAGTATTTCCAACCTCCAGTGTGGTGAGATCAATAGATAATCTCCCTTAAAATATTATGCGGGCATTTAGAAGGACAAATTCAGATCTCATATTTATTGGGGCAACCACAGTGACTTTGTGTGTTCAAGAGCAGAGCTGGCTTTAGTTGGTGGGAGCATATCATCCTTCTGTTTGTCATCATACACCTTACAACATAAAATAAATTGTTCTCTTTATCCATAGTGAAGTTCCTTTTGCCACTGTACATGCAGCTCAGCCCAGGACTTGTGTTGTACAAGAAAACAAGCACATTTTTCATGGTGTATTTCAGCAAAAACAACGAGGAGTCCTTGTGGCACTTAGAGCAGGAGTTCTCAAACTGGGGGTCGGGACCCCTCAGGGGATCGTGAGGTTATTACATGTAGGGTCGCGAGCTGTCAGCCTCTACCCCAAACCCGGCTTTGCATCCAGAATTTATAATGTTAAATATATACAAAAGTTTTTAATTTATAAGGAGGGTCGCACTCAGAGGCTTGCTATTTGAAAGGGGTCACCAGTACAAAAGTTTGAGAACCACTGCCTTAAGAGACTAACAAATTTATTTGAGCATAAGCTTTCGTGAGCTAAAACCTACTTCAACAGATGCATGGAGTGGAACATACAGTAGGGAGGTATCGATACACAGCATGTGAAAAGATGGGAGTTGCCTTACCAAGTGTGGGGGTCAATGCCAATTCAATTAACGTGGAAGTGGGCTATTCTCAACAGTTGTCAAAAAGGGGTGGAAATCACTTTTGTAGTGCTAATGAGGCCAAAGTAAACAAGGTGACCCATTTCAAACAGTTGACAAGAAGGTTTGAGTATCAGCAGGGAGAAATTTCTTTTTGTAGTGACCCAGCCACTCCCAGTCTTTATTCAGGCCTAATTTGATGGTGTGCAGTTTGCAAATTAATTCCAGTTCTGCAGTTTCTCGTTGGAATCTGTTTTTGAAGTTTTTTTGTTGAAGAATTGCCACTTTTAAGTCTGTTGTTGAGTGTCCAGGGAGATTGAAGTGCTCTCCTATTGGTTTTGAATGTTATAATTCCTGATGTCAGATTTGTGTCCATTTATTCTTTTGTGTAGAGACTGTCTGGATTGGCCAATGTACATGGCAGAGGGGCATTGCTGGCACATGATGGCATATATCACATTGGTAGATGTGCAGGTGAACGAGCCCCTGATGGTGTGGCTGATGTAGTTAGGTCCTATGATGGTGTCCCTTGAATAGATATGCGGACAGAGTTGGCACCGGGGTTTGTTGCAGGGTTTGGTTCCTGAGTTAGTGTTTTTGTTGTGTGGTGAGTATTTGCTTCAGATTGGGAGGCTGTCTGTAAGTGAGGACTGGTCGGTCTTCCAAGGTCTGTGAGAGTGAGGGATTTTCCTTCAGGATAGGTTGTAGATCCTTGATGATATGCTGGAGAGGTTTTAGTTGGGGGCTGTAGGTGACGAGTAGTGGCGTTTCATTATCAACTATTCTTCTTTGAGTGCTTGCTCATGTCGATTCTATTCCAGGTATGCGCACACCCACATTTGTGGTCGTTGGAGATTTTTGCCTTAGCGGTGTCTGTGGAGTCAGTTGTGGCGCCCTCTTGAGTGCCGCACTCATGCATCGGTATATCAGGCACCACCAGCCCAATGCCCTCTCAGTTCTTTCTTTCTGCCTGTCGGTCGTCCTCTTGGCGTACTTCCCAGTTGCCTGCCTCATGGGAGCGCTCCCCATTGCATCTCCGGTTTCGCTGCGCACTGGCACTGATCACTTCATACCAGGCACCCGTCTCTGACGGTGACGGTCAGCAAACAAACTCAGGCGTTGGTGGCCCCACCATGGTCACTGGAAGGGAATTCCTCCGACACGGAAGCCCAGTTTAGCCCCTCACCTAGACTGCACCAGCACGAATAGGCACCTGAAACCACGTCGACAGCACCGACTTGGCAGCACGGCCAGTGGCCAGCGCACTGGCCTTATTGTGGTGCGTGGAGAATGCCAGTTGTGGCAATGCCCCCTTCGCACTGCTCGTCGGCCGTCACCTCAGAGCAACAGTCGGCGGAGCTGATGGCACCAGACTCGGTGCACGAGCCATGCTTAGTGGTCGAGGCAGAGGGAACTGCACTCACCCCTAAGCTTCCCTCCCCTATGGGGGAAAATGCTCTAGAGCCTTCCCCGGTGGTGCAGTTGTTGTCCTCATCCCCGGATGAAGCGGTTGCGGGACCCTCCAGCTCGCCGGATGATTTCAAAGAACACCAGGCCCTGCTACAACGGGTGGCCAAGAACTTGGACCTGGAGGTGGAGAAGATGGCTGAGCAGGCAGACACCTTGTTTAATGTTCTGTCAGCATCTACCCCAACCTGTGTTGCACCATCAGTGCATGACGGTGTCCTTAAGATTGCCAAAGACCTCTGGCAAACTCCTTCCTCCATTCCTCCCACCTCAAAAAGGGCCGGAAAAAAATATTTTGTCCCGGCCAAGGGGTTTGAATACCTCCATACTCACCCTCCAGCTCGCTGGTGGTCTCTGCAGTCAATAAAAAAGACAAGCAGGAGCGTACCAGTTCGACCCTCAGAAATAAACAGGTCAAAGGATTGGATCTGTTTGGAAGAAATATTTATTCAACAGCCAGTTTGCAGTTCCCGGTAGCAAACCATTAGGCCTTCTTGGGCTGTCACAACTTTAACTTATGGGATTCCCTCCATATGTTAAAGGAGTCCCTTCCACAGGGTTTGGCCCAGGAATTTGGCACCCTGGTGGAGGAGGACACTGTGGCTGCCAGGTGCTCCTTCCAAATGGCATTGGACACGGCGGAATCAGCAGCTAGGGTGGTTGCGTTGGCAGTGGTTATGAGGCGCAGCTCCTGGCATCGGACTGCAGGTCTCTCCCAAGAAATGCAGACCTCCATCCACGACCTCCCATTCAATGGGAATGGTCTCTTTTCCGACCGGACGTATGCAAGGCTGCATGACCTAAAGGACATGGTGCCACCCTTTACTTGCTGGGCATGCATCCACTGTAGCCTGCGAGAAAGCAGTTCCAGTTGCCCCCACCTCCTAGGCCTTGGCAGTCTCATCGGGGATCTGCAAGAAGAAGGGACAGAGACACTAGTTTCAGCCACTTTCACCCTTCCTCCTCCTGCTCACCCACGCAGCCCAGCCCAGCAAAACACCCCGGGGGCCAGTAGCGCTCATTTTGAGGGTGCGGTCGAGAGCGATGCTCCAGTCACCTTCCAGGATCCAACTGGCCCTTTCCTCGAACATCTTCATCTGTACCATTCGGCCTGGTCCCAAGTCACCTTGGACTGTTGAGTGCGGGACATAGTGTCTCATGGTTATATCCTGTAGTTTTCGGACGGCCCTGCCTTCTACCCCCCATCTCCTCCTCCCCGCCCCTCTTCAGGGACCCTTCTCACAAGAAACTCCTCATTCAAGAGGTTGAGAACATCTTGCCCCTGGGGGCAGTGGAAGAGATCCCTTGCGACATGAAGGAAAAGGTTTATATTCCTGCTGCTTCCTAATCCCCAAAGCAAAAGGGAGCCTCAGACCCATTCTGGACCTACGACACCTCAACAAGTCTCTCAGAAAGTTGAAGCTTTGCATGCTGTCCCTGGCCTCCATTATCTCCTCCCTGGATCCGGGAGACTGGTACGCCACCCTTGATTTGAAGGACGCCTATTTCCATATTCCAAGGTCACAGACGTTTCCTCTGTTTTATAGTGGGTGAATGGCATTTCCAATTTACGGTATTCCCCTTTGGCCTCTCATTGGCCCCAGGGTGTTCACAAAATGTATGGCGCCAGTCACTGCTTACCTGAGATGTCGAGGGATCCAGGTCTTCCTGTATCTCAACAATTGGCTCATCAAGGGCAGGTCTCGGGAGCAAATGCAGAGGAGCCTCAAGAAAAAAATCCACCTTAATGCCCGTCCAGCAAATAGAGTTCATTGGGGCGGTTCTCGACTCCACATCTTCCGGAAGCGCATTTTCAGGCCAGGTCAGACGATCTCCCATGCAAAGAACCACATACTCACACTTGCCTGCGGTTGTTGAGCCACATGGCTGTGTGTACATACGTGATCAGCCATGTTTGGCTCCATCTCTGGCCTCTGCAAGCCTGGCTAGCATCCGTCTACATCCCCAACAGGCATGACCTAGGCTGGGTGCCAGGCCACATCAGGTTGTCCTTGGATTGGTGGGCGGACCCAGGGTCAGTGTTGGAGGGAGTCCCCTTTGTGTCCCTGTTGTTGATGCTAGTCTCCAATGCTTCGGACTGGGGCTGGGGAGTCCACTGGGCAAGCTGAGCACCCAGGGCTGCTGGTTGCGGGACAATCTGGCCCTCCACATCAACATCAGGGAGCTAAAAGCAGTTCACCTGGCCTGCCAGGCTTTCTTGCGCCACCTGAAGGGCAAGGTGGTGCAGATTCTGATGGACAATACCTCTGCAATGTATTACATCAACAGGCAGGGCAGTGCTGGGTCTTCAGCTCTTTGTCAAGGGGCCCTCTGCCTTTGGGATTTTTGTGTGTGGCATGCTATTCATCTGATAGCCGCGCACCTGCCTGGGACTGGGAACGTCTTAGCAGATCACATCAGCAGGACTTTCTCATCTTGCCACAAGTGGTTGCTCCATCTGGAGGTGGTCAGCATAATCTTCCAGAGGTGGGGGACTCCCCAGGAGGACCCGTTTGCATCTAGGGAGAACAGAAAATGCCACGTGTTCTGTTCATGGACAGGGGCTCTCTATCAGATGCCTTTCACATTCCATAGTCAGGGGCACTGATGTATGCCTTCCTGCCAGTGCCATTGATTCACAGTGTCCTTGTGTAGATCAAGCAAGACAGGGCGAGAATTATCCTAATAGCCCCTGTGTGGCCTTGCCAGCACTGGTTCGGCACGTTGATGAGCCTTTCGGTAGGTCCCCTGCTGCAGCTGCCTCTCTGGCTGGATCTGCTGTCACAGACCACGGCAGCCTTTTGCACCCTAACCTGGCAGCTCTGCACTTGACGGTTTGGCTTGTGTATGGCAAAGTGTGAACGAATGGGCACGTTCAGCCTGTGTTCAGCAGGTCTTGCTGGGGAAAGCAGAAAACCCTCCACCATAGCGACTTACCTGGCTAAATGGAAAATGTTCATGTGCTAGGCCTAGGAATGGTGTATCCAGGCCTAGCAGGCCCTGCTGCAGGAGATCCTGGTTTTTTATTGCACCTCAAGATTATTTATTGCACCTCAAACTCCAGGGTTTGTCCCTATAATCAGTCACGGTCCACCAGGCTTTCCATCCTCCATTCCAAGGCAGGTCGATCTTTGCTCACAACATGACAGCACTTTTTTTGAAAGCTCTGCCTGCATGTCCGGGATTCCATCCCTCCTTGGAACCTGAATCTCGTGTTGTTGAGGCTCATGGGGCCTCCCTTTGAGCCTCTGGCTTCCTGCTGTCTCTTGCTTCTCTCCTGGAAGGTTTCATTCCTGGTCTTGGCCTGCAGGGTGTCCAAGATCAGGGCACTTACTTTGGAGCCACTCTATACAGTCTTCTACAAGGATAAGGTCCAGCTGCAACCGTACCCAGCGTTTCTGCCCAAGGTCGTTTTCTAGTTTCATACTGGCCAGGACATATACTTACCCGTCTTCTTTCCAAAGCCTCATGCGTCAGATGAGGAGTGCAGGCTACACACCCTGGACATCAGGAGGGCACTTGCCTTCTACATAGATAGAACGAAGCCGTTATGTAAGTCAACACAGTTGTTCCTTGTGGTGGCAGACAAAATGAAAGGTTGCCCAGTGTCTGCTCAGAGGATTTCATCCTGGATCATGGCCTGCATCTGCTACTGCTATGAGCGGGCGAAGGTGCCTCTGCCAGCTATCATGACAGCACACTCGACTCAGTCGTCAGCTGCCTTCCTGGCACAGGTACCAATCCAGGAGATCTGTAGGGCGGCTACCTGGTCATCTGTCCACACATTCACGTATCACTATGTGCAACAAGCTTGAGATGACACTGGCTTTGGCAGAGCAGTGCTGCAAGCTGCAAGATATGAATTCTGAGCCCGCCTCCATTGATACTGCTTGAGTCACCTAGAAGGAAATCAACATGAGCAAGCACTCAAAGAAAAAATGGTTACCTACCTTTCATAACTGCTGTTCTTCGAAATGTGTTGCTCATGTCCATTCCATTACCCTCCCTCCTGCCCCTCTGTCAGAGTTGCCATCAAGAAGGAACTGAGAGGATGGAGGGCTGGTGGCGCTTGGTATGCTGACGCATGAGTGCCGCACTCACGGGGGTGCCACAGCCAACCAAATGACTACTGCTAAGGCAAAAATCTCCAATGATCATGCATGTAGGCGCACACACCTGGAATGGACATGTGCAACACATCTCGGAGAACAGCAGTTACAAAAGGTAGGTAACCTTTTTTTTTAGTGGATTGTATTCATAAACTAAACATACTGAAATGAGCCATTAAATAAATGAATTTAGCCCAGTACCATTTTTGATCATTCTTTTCATTGTTGCAGGTTCAAAAGAACAGCAGTAACACAGTCACATAGAAAGGCTTGACATGGCTCACCAAACTGATCTATAAGTATAAATTACATTCTCGTGACGCATTTTTCAAAAATCCTAAGTCCCATTATCTGCATTGCCCCTCCTTTCAGACTAAGGGGGTGTGAATAGCAGTGCACACAAAAGTGCTGCGCTATTCCCCCATGTGGATGCTGTGGACACAAACTTAAAAGGTCCCAATTTCACACTAATGTAGTCTCTGATGTGCACAGCTATTCACACCCTCCTTAGTCTGAACCGCAAGGCAGTGTAGAGATGCCCTTAGAAGCCTAAGTCATATTGACTTTCACTGAGACTTAGGCTCCAAAGTGCCTGCCTCACTTTTGAAAATGTGACTTAGGGGTTTTTAAAATTTTTTACCCATTGTCTATATGTACGTCTCAATATAAATTTCCATAAAAGTACATACTAAATGCATTTTTCTTTTGCGCTGAAAAGAAATTTGGATTAGAGGATGTTTCAGCTCCACATCAGAACTACTTATTTCTTGAAAAGGTGATTTTTGTTGAGTGCTGAATTAATGATCGTAAAACAATGTTAGGACTAAAACCTGCAACTCTCACTTTAGTTGCACTACTTACGCAAACAAGGATTGCAGTATTGAGTCCATTTTTAATAGAAAGCTGTTTTAAATAGCTTGCATTTAACTTTGTTTTTTCAATGCTCAGAAGTAACCCCTAAAAAGGTAGTAAACTGTGTTCTAAGTATCACTTTATTTCAGGTTAATTATGCTATTAATACGGATGTAGAAACCGCTAAGAATTTCCTTTCTGGGCATTTCAATTGATGTATCCTTTGTTATCTTCAGCTTGTTCCATGCACATGTGAATTCTTAACATGGAAATTACTCTGAGGACAAATTTTATCATCTTCTGAATCTATTAAGTAGCCTGTGTGAACCACATTATTGGCTTTTGGCCAGTTCTTTGTGGACAGGTGTCCACACCACAAAACAGCCCCCAGTGTTACGGATGCTAATTGGCAGCCACAGTGGAGAGAGGCCAAGGACAGAGCAGAAGTGTAGGATGAGCTACTCTCTCAATCTACGACTGGGCTGAGACACACTGGTAGGAAAGTATTTCTACTGTTTTACCTTTCCTGTGCATTAAAACAAATAGAAGCCTTTCAATTTTCAGGCCTGTCAGTCCAGCACTTTCCACATGAATTAAATTCATTTTAAATAAAGACGGAATGGCAAGTACTGAAATGCTGTAAAGAAGGCACTTTAGATGTGGTTGTTTATCAAATTAAGAATTTTTTTCTCCTGGACGAGGACAAATATGTTGTCTTTTCTATTAAACTCTGAGTACTTGTGGAGGATTGATAGCAATCCTCTCTTTTATCCAAATCTGATAAACCTCACTAAGCTTGTCTACTGATACTCTGTTAACATTCCCGTTTCTTCTCTATTTAGAATCTTTCTTTATCCCTTTTCTCTTATCTCTTCAGTATGCTTCATCCTGATTTTTTTTAAAAGTATATTTCTGTCAAAATCTCTTTTCTATGCTGACTTTTTTGTTGTTGTTTGTTTGTTTAAATGAAGCTTCATCCACAACTGTCAACTGCAGCCTCTCAAAGCAGAGCTCCCTGTCATACCAAAGGCTGCTCCTTTCACAGAGCCAGAAAACATATTGAAATAAAAATATAACATAGTTCTCTGTATAAATGTTTGGATGGGAAGTTTAGTTGTGTGCAGAGTAATTTCCATGTTGAGAGCTTGC
Source organism: Dermochelys coriacea (assembly GCF_009764565.3). NCBI lineage: Eukaryota > Metazoa > Chordata > Testudines > Dermochelyidae > Dermochelys > Dermochelys coriacea. The sequence goes on from NC_050075.1 coordinate 97,274,701, forward strand.
ACATGCCGTAAACAAGCTGAAGGTGACTAGGGATAGCAACTGAAATGTCCAAACCCCTAGCTGTTTCTAAATTCATATTAATTGCATTCTTATTCTGAGCTAATGTGACACTTTGGACACATTTTAACTAGGGCCATTCCCATTTATTGATTGGAATAACTGGCTTTAATATTATCATCCTTCAGAAGAGCTTATGCTGAATGTGGAAGTTATGAATGTCATTTCGGCCTATACTTCTACTATTATATTATTGTGCAGTGCTGATCGTATTACACTGGCAGCTAGAGGCCAAGGCAGGATCAGGTGTAAGTCCAGACAGACATAGTGCTAGGGCTGTACAAATGCAGAGATAAAGGATTCAGAGTTGCAGCTGTGTTAGTCTGTATCCGCAAAAAGAAAAGGAATACTTGTGGCACCTTCTGTTCTGCCGGGAACAGAAAAGGAATGCAGTCTTAGAACTTAGTAAGTAATCTAGCTAGATATGCGTTAGATTTCTGTTTTGTTTAAATGGCTGGTAAAATAGCTGTGCTGAATGGAATGTATATTCCTGTTTTTGTGTCTTTTTGTAACTTAAGGTTTTGCCTAGAGGGAATCTCTATGTTTTGAATCTAATTACCCTGTAAGGTATTCACCATCTTGATTTTACAGAGGTGATTCTTTTATTTTTTCTTTAATTAAATTCTTCTTTTAAGAACCTGATTGCTTTTTCATTGTTCTTAAGATCCAAGGGTTTGGGTCTGTGTTCACCTATGCAAATTGGTGAGGATTTTTATCAAGCCTTCCCCAGGAAAGGAGGTGTAGGGCTTGGGGGGATATTTTGGGGGGAAGACGTCTCCAAGTGGACTCTTTCCCTGTTCTTTGTTTAACACGCTTGGTGGTGGCAGCATAAGGTCCAAGGACAAAAGGTAAAAGTTTGTACCTTGGGGAAGTTTTAACCTAAGCTGGTAAGAATAAGCTTAGGGGGTCTTTCATGCGGGTCCCCATATCTGTACCCTAGAGTTCAGCATGGGGAAGGAACCTTAACCATTTGATAGTCTCTAAGGTGCCACAAGTATTCCTTTTCTTTTTTAGAGTTGAAGGACAATCCCTGTACCAACAGGCTCTCTGGCTAATTTAAGGCAGAACATCAGAGTGAGTAGAACAAAGAGTAGGAAAGAGCAGGGGTGAGAGGACCAAGGAAATGGTATTTGTGAGGCACAGAAAGTAGGAAGTTATCCCTCCCCACATGTCAGTACAGGCATTGGTGAGGCTCAGCTGAGCAGGCTCAAAGAGAAGAGTGAAGTTTAGAACTCAGTGGCAACAACAAATATGGCAACAAATCACAGGCTCTGGTTCATAAAGATTACAAGTTTTATAGCAGAGATTTTTAGATGCTCATTCTACAGTCAGCTCATGGACACATTCTCAGTGCATTATGTCATGTCACATAACTGGAGAACAAATGATACATCACATGCTCCTCTTTTGCCTTTAGTCATGCATAAAAGACTATTACAGAACTGTTGGCAAGATGTAAGGCTTTTAGGGCTAGATCCACAAAAGGAAACTTAAGCTCAGCCTGGCAATGCCTATTGTATGGGTACCCTGCCACTCAGTGGAATCCACAGCCTTGCGTTAGGTACCCAGACTCTAGGCAATGCATGGGGAGTCAGGCTCCTGAGAATGGGATTCACAAAAGCCAGCAAGATGAGTAGGGAACCACCTAAGCTAGCCAATAGGAGATGCGGGGGTGGGGGAGAAGAGCTGCTAAGCCCCACCCCACAAAGGTAGTTAGAAGCACCTCCTATTAGGTGCCCGTAACACCAACAGATTGCAGTCATTGGCGGGCGGGATTGAACCTGGGACCTCTGGAGCTTAATGCATAAGCCTCTACTACATGAGCTAAAAGCCATATGGTTCTTAACTAAGGCTGTAGAGCAGACTCATTAACCTGTTTCTCTCTCTAAATCAGGGGGGTGGGCAAACTTTTTGGCCTGAGGGCCACATCGGGGTGCAAAACTGTATGGAGGGCCGGGTAGGGAAGGCTGTGGCCCCCAAACAGCCTGGCCCCTGCCCCATACACCCCTTCCCACTACCTGACTGTCCTCCTCAGAATGCCCGACCCATCCAACCCCCTCTGCTCCTTGTCCCCTGACTGCCCCCTCCTGGGACCCCCCGCCCCAAACTGCCCCCCCCGGGATCCCACCCCCTATCCAACCCCCCTGTCCCCTGGCTGCCCCGACCTATCCATACCCCAGCCCCCTGACAGGCCCCCTAAGAGTCCCACACCCTATCCAACTCCCCCTGTTCCCTGACCCCTGACAGCCCCAGAACCTCAGCCCCATCCAACTGCTCCCTGTGTCCTGACTGCTGCCTGGGACCCCCCGCCCCTAACCGCCCCCTGCACCGCCTACCCAAACTTGCACCGCCCCCTTACCATGCCGCTCAGAGTGGCAGGCACTTGCAGCCCCGCTGCCCATGCGGTGGCGTAGCTGCTTGGGAGGGGGAGCAGCGGGGGAGGGACCGGGGGCGAGCCTCCCGGGCCAGGAGCTCAGGAGCTGGGCAGGGCGGTCCCACGGGACATGGGGGCCATAGTTTGCCCACCTCTGCTCTAAATGGTCTCGGTGCTACTAGATGGGACAGAACACCACACCCTGGAGGTGTGTGGGTTACATACTTCCCCTAGCCGAGGCACTGCATTCCAAGCTTCAGAGATTTTCCAGTTGAAATCCTGGATGAGCCCTCACTTGTAACGCTGACAGACCCCGGTTGTCGACGGGCAGGATTGAACCTGGGGCCTCTGGAGCTTACTGCATGAGCTAAAAGCCATATGCCTTTCTCTGTCTTTCCCTCCCACCCACCCACTAGATGGGATAGAACACCACACCCAGGAGGTGTGTAAGTTGCATTTCCCTCCACTCAGGATTCAGAGCCATGAATTCTCTCCTTGAGTTAGGGCTGACCTGGCTTATGGGCATTTCTCACAAAACACAGGTGGTGGTGGTGGTGGTGGTGGTGTCTATCAGGGGACTGCCCTGGTGCAAACAGTACTATGCTGAGTAGTCTTATAGGGTTTTGCCAAATGTATAGGTCTGTGGGAAACTTGTAGTGTGGGCCATGCCATCCACACCCCGTAGGATTCAATCACAGGCTTTGGCAGCCTAGCAGTTCTTCTTAACTGTCATCAAGTGTGATCAGAAGTAAATGTCAATAAGACTAGCACCCAGGAGAGCCTTGCTGCAGGGAGAAAGATGCCACTGGTAGGGTCGTGCAGGCTGCCCATGTAAATTGCTTGTGATCTCTGCTTTGGGTCAAGTTTCTGACCACCTTGTTAGCAGGCAGCACACTCTCCACACATCTGGCCATGAATGCAGGTAGGCTGGAGCATGTGTTGGCACAGTATGTGAATGGTAAGTCAAGACCATCAAAAAGTCTGTCTCCTGATTTCCCTGTCCAATTTGTGAGCAGGCAGGCATCATGTCCTACGAACAAATGGTCATGCATATAGGCAGCCCAGGGAGCATTCATTGGCATGAAATATGAGTCCTGAATGCAGTGTTCCTGGTCAGAAACATCAGCAGGGCTATTCTTCCTGTGCTGTCTACACCTAGGGTTAACAGTATGGACCACTGCTAATCCCAGTCAGAGCTGGATTAACCTACTAAAAACTGCTTCCACAGCTAGGCAAGACTATTTGTGTGGTTCTGTTAGGCACAAATTGTTGCAAGGGACAGAGAGATAGTCACTTCTGTGAGGAATCCACCTCCCTCCTGTAGCACTCCTTGGAAGACCGATACAAAATGAGCAATAACAAGCTTCTGCTCTTATTGGTGAGATATGTTAATAATAAAACAACTTTGTAATGGTGAGATCTGTCAGCCTGTGGAATAATCTTGAAAGAAGCAGTGCAAGGCTTCATGATGTGAGTCATTCAAACTACAGTGGATAAAGTGCCAGTGATCGTGGGTCCAGATTTGTGCCAACAAAGACTGCCGCTGTACCTGGGTTTAATTGTGGGTATAAATCCCAGCGCTGAGGTGGCTAAGTACCTGAGTGTAGGTGCAGATCATGAATGTAGCAGTCTAAGTGGTAGAATTTAAACCCACAGTTAATTCTGGGTTAACAATTTTTGAAATTGCAAACTGCACCTTCATAAATGACTTTTCCACAACAAACTCAGGAGATGAGCAGGGAACCACCTAAGGTAGCCTTTATTGAGAATGAAGCACACTGAAATTCTTTTCTCTCCAGGGTACTGTAATTAAAGCCTCAATTTAGGATCAATGTAGATGTTAACCACTTGCACTGGGGATGTTACATCCATGGCTGGCTTATATTACTGACCAGCACTTTGTAAGCCTCTCTTTGATGCCCCTTTTAAGCTAAAGCCCATAATGGAATGGGGTTTGTATGAAAAAAAGAACATGCAGGAACCCTGAGAGGAATTCTGAGTAACTTTTGAATGGGAGCTCTGCCACCCTTTATAAGGTATAGGGGTGCACCTCTCCTCCTACACCACTACCACCCATACTGACTCAGCTCCGCTGGATGGCTCAAAGACCTCTCCCCTCTCTTTCTGAGTATCTAGTTTCACCAGCAGCCTGAGCTGGGGTCTGTCTTTATACTTGGGACTGAAATTGTGACGAACATATGTGCAGGGGTGCAAAGGGGCAGGAGGGCCCCTTGTACTGTGTTCCTTCCTCCGTGGACCAGCCACAATCTGTCAGGTTCTGCCAGTGCAGTCATTACTATTGTAATAGGATATTTTTCAGTAATTTAAGTGTATTTCCAAGACACACCCATCTGTGGTCCAAGGGAATCTGTGCACTTAATGGATACATCCTCTCTCATTGATCCCTTTGATTAGTTGTCTAAGGGAACATTTTTATCAGACAGACATGGAAAGGACCAGGGGCTCTGTCAGGGTTCCTTCCCCACTCTGAACTCTAGGGTACAGATGTGGGGACCCGCATGAAAGACCCCCTAAGCTTATTCTTACCAGCTTAGGTTAAAAACTTCCCCAAGGTACAAACTTTGCCTTGGCCTTGAACCGTATGCTGCCACCACCAAGCATTTTAAACAAAGAACAGGGAAAGAGACCACTTGGAGACGTCTTTCCCCAAAATATCCCCCCAAGCCCTACATCCCTTTCCTGGGGAAGGCTTGATAATAATCCTCACCAATTTGTACAGGTGAACACAGACCCAAATCCTTGGATCTTAAGAACAATGAAAAATCAATCAGATTCTTAAAAGAAGAATTTTAATTAAAGAAAAGGTAAAAGAATCACCTCTGTAAAATCAGAATGGAAAATACTTTACAGGGTATTGCGATGCAAAACCTTAAATTTACAGAAAACAGGAATAAATCTCCCTCTTAACACAGGGAAAATTCACATAAAACAAAATATAAACTAATCCGTCCTGCCTGGTTTACCTATATTGGTTGCAATATTGGAGACTTGGATTAGGATGGGTTGGAAAAGATGGATTTCTGTCTGGCCTCTCTCAGTCCCAAGAGAGAACAAACACGTAAACAAAGAGCACAAACAAAAGCCTTTCCCTCCCAAAGATTTGAAAGTATCTTGTTCCCTTTTGGGTCAGGTGCCAGCCAGGTTAGCTGAGCTTCTTAACCCTTTACAGGTAACAGGATGTTGCCTCTTGCCAGGAGGGATTTTATAGCACTGTATACAGAAAGGTGGTTACCCTTCCCTTTATATTTATGACAGGCTCTCACAGGAATCTCTTACATGAACGGTCTTGGGTTGTTTAAACTGAAAATGTCTTTTACTAAAACTAAAAACAAAGAGATGAAATTGCGGGAGGTCTCCCTCAGTCACTGCACATGTCCTCTCCCCCTCTTTTTCTCTGTGTGTATCCCTCTTCTTCCCCTTCCCTCATCTGACACACAGGTTTTTGCCCCAAAAGGGACTCCAGTATTTGCCTTTTCAGTGTTGTATAAAACCCATGTAAATGCTGTGACTAAGTGGCAGTGACAACACTGTATATTTCTATAGTGCACTTTTAATCTGAGGGTCACTCACTGAGTAATTCAAACCCTCAAGGCCCTGCTTACGTCTAGTCATTACTTGCCTCTGATGCACTGTTCACTCTGCCAGGTCAGCTCACGTTCTAGTACCCCTGGGCTCCTGCTCCCACAAGTAACTCCTGGCCAAATCCTCCGTAAGTGCAAATGGACAAAACTCCCTTGAAGCCAATCAAGTTGTGCCCATTTACACCAGTATAGAACTGTTTTTTCTTCTTTGAGCGATGGTCCCTATAGTATTCTCCTATGGGTTACGTGTGTGCACCATGCACTCGGAGCTGGAGAATTTAAAAGTAGTATCCATTGGTCCGTGCATGCCCCGTTTTGGAAATTCCTCTTTGACCCTGTTTGCCTGCTCACTTCACTTTCCTCCTCAAAGTCCTTTCTCTAGGGTTTGGTAAATGTTAATTTCAGCTGACACACTGGAATAGATGAAAAAATCCATCACTATTGGTCAGAGCAAGTATAGCCTTCCCCTGTACTTTGTGCCTGTAGGGATCGGCTCAGCCCAGGCCAGTGGTCTTCGCTCTGTCTTCTTCCCCGCATGTTGTATCTGCAGGGATCCAGTGTCATCAACAGGGTAAGGAGCTCTTTGGGGCTCTGTCGTCACGGCCCCAATCCCTCACGCGAAAGCCAGGAGCATGGGGGCTGTCCACGGGCAGGAACCATTCAGTGGTGGGGTGCCCTCCCCTGTGGCTGAGAGCTCATTCTCCTTGCACACCTGGCCAGGAGATTTCTGCTCTGCTGGACCAGGCCCACAGCTTCTCCTGCACCTTGCCTAAGAGTGCCTAGGCCCCTCATATGTGCAGGGAACCCCTTGCAGCCCTGCTGTCAGTGCTGGGAATCCCCTGCAGCCCAGCTGTTAGCGCTGCTTTCACCCCGACCTCCCTTTAATTTTCCGTGACTGTAAAAATTATAATAGTTAAAAATAAAAAAATCTATCTTAATCATTGAAATTGAAAAAAAGGATAAACCAAATTCTACCAAGCCTTGTTATCGCTATGAATTTTGTTCTTTGCCTTCATTAATTAGCTACGTGCACTGCTTGCTGTTAGGTCATATGCAATTCAGAGAAAATCAAACACACAGGATCAAATTCTGCTTTGAATTACTCCGTTTATTTTAGTGAAATTGTACTCATCCAAATGGAATAAGTATGTGCCCAGTGTCCCATTCTTAATTATTTCAATGTGTGATGAAAAAAAGAAAAGGAGTACTTGTGGCACCTTAGAGACTAACAAATTTATTAGAGCATAAGCTTTCGTGAGCTACAGCTCACTTCATCGGATGCACCATGCATCCGATGAAGTGAGCTGTAGCTCACGAAAGCTTATGCTCAAATAAATTTGTTAGTCTCTAAGGTGCCACAAGTACTCCTTAGAGACTAACAAATTTATTTGAGCATAAGCTTTCGTGAGCTACAGCTCACTTCATCGGATGCACCATGCATCCGATGAAGTGAGCTGTAGCTCACGAAAGCTTATGCTCTAATAAATTTGTTAGTCTCTAAGGTGCCACAAGTACTCCTTTTCTTTTTGCGAATACAGACTAACACGGCTGCTGATGAAAAAAATGTATTTCTTGCAAAAATCTTGCTACTGTGGGAAAATAGCTATATGCTGGGTGCACTTGTATTGGTGGAAGAATCTAATATTATCCTCAAGAATGGAAAGAAAGTGATTCTAGGTTTAACAAATGAAAGTCCTTCATAAATAAGATTAAATAGGAAAGCAATGATATCCTCTGGGTTTCACATGATGTTTAATTACTGGACAGCTGGAGGGATTAATGCTTGTGCATTATGCCCCCGCTATCCAGAAATTAAACATCGTGGACAGCTTTGAATTTATCACTGCTTAAAGTATTAGATCTCCTTCAAAAGCAGTAGAAATTACAGGAAGATTCCCATTGTTCTTTAGGAAATATCTCATTCCGTATTCACATTTGTTTTGAGCTATATAACAACAAGAAAGCAAAAGGTTAGTTATAATTGCACCCTTATAGTAAAAATGAGAGTAGTTTCCAGATGAATGTATCAATGTCTATCATAATTAAATGTAAAACCCTACATTAATGCAATGTTAAGGTAGAGATTTTAATTGTACATGTCAAGAAATTCACACTTAGGGCCAGAGCTTTAGCTGTGCCAGAGCTCTGCTCAGTGCAGCTGAAGAGATGTGTGGTCAAAGGTGGCTGTTAAGCAGACTTTGCTTTTTCCTAATGTTGGAGCCAGCGCAGGTGTAATGTACTATTCCACAACTGATGCAGAGTGATGTCCTGGCCACACCCCAAGCAAGCAGAACGTAGTTCCTGGAATCTGACCCTCAGTGTTCCCATAGCAGCCTTAACTTTTCTTCCTTGTGTGCATGCATTCACAACAGGAGCTTTTACTCTAAAATCATATAGTGTATCAGTATGTTCAGTAAATAAAATATTCTTCAAAGGGTACAGAAGAAGGTGCAGTTTAAAGTAAAGATTCACTGATTAATGTTTTTATATAGTTTTACTGAAGGTGCATTTTTTAAAAAGTGCAGTTCTTTCCACTGGCATTATATTGTCATGTTTGCTGAAAAAAATACAATTTTGCCCAGGGTTGTAGGAGCTTGTTATGAAATACTTTATTTTAATGCAAAGGAACAAAATTAAGATTATTATGGGACAGAGTTAAGATTGCTTTCAGGTGTTTTGATAATTAAAGTATAAACTTTAGGATTCCCTTAATGTATATTTTACATTATTTACACTTATACAGTGGACGTATCCTGAAATCATAGTTGCATAAACAATCATCTTGAGTGCTAGAGAAAGGTCTTGCCCTGCTTCTGGAGTGGGAGAAGTTGCCTCTTCCTCTTCTACACCACTGCAACAGAGGACAGAATTTAGCCCAGAGCTGGCTCACTATATACTCCCCCAGTGGCTAGGGTTCATGGATGTAGAAATCCCATATCCAATAGGCCCCTATTTGTGCCATTCTATAGCTGCCAGCCATATTGCACGTCATGTACCTAGAAGACTTTGGGTGACAGAGGGTCCAGAATTCTGTACCTTTTAATCCCCAAACCCAGCTTTCTACTACTTAAACTAAAAGAGAATCTGCTTTAGGTATAGAAGTGAAAGGGCTTATGTTATGATGAAACACATTTGAGCAGATTGGACATGCCTCCCTTTTACGCGCAGTGGTACATATAGTTTGCTCCCTCTAGCCAGTACATTATAGTTCTATGAACTGAGCACAATTTGAAAACGTTATTTCAAAACCAAGTATCTTCAAACATGGCACAGCCCTTTTCCAAGACTATGGCCAGGAAAAGTTTGAAACTTTAAAAGAAAGTTGTTTTGTGAATTGGCCAAGCACAAAAACATCTGCAAATTTTCATTGTGGGTGAAAAATGATCTTTTTCTTTTGCCCTCAGACAATTTAATCAGCTGAATGGATTTTGCTTGCATTTTCTAAAAAAATGTACCTCTGGGATGAAGTATAGCTGGGAAGGTTTAGTCCACAGTTAGGTTATTTTTTATAAAGTTTAAAGCAATGATTGCACATATGAATGTAGAATTAATGTGTCATCTCACCAATAGTGCTGGTGATATGAACCAAAACTACACTAAGGTGCAGCCCTAGGGTTGCCACCTTTCTAATGGCTGGTAACTGGACCTCTGAGTCCCCGCCCCCTGTACCACCTTTTCCCCCGAGGCCCTGCCCCTGTTCCGCCTCTTCCCCAAGACCCCTCCCCTGCTCCACCTCTTCCTTCAAGGCCCCATCCCTTCTCTGCCTCTTCCCCTCAAGGCCCTGCCCCTGTCATTCGCAGTGTCTTCACCTTGCCTGCCACCTGTGGGCTGCGCAGGGCCATGCGACACCACAGACCACACAAGCAGCCTGATCCCGGAGGTGGCAGCTGCTGCTGCGCAGCCTCCTTCCTTCCGCTTTGGGTTGTCACCTTTTCCACAGATCAAAAAAATTGGACATTAGGGCTTGCCAAATGGCACCTGGGCACGCAAGCCAAAACCCAGACTGTCCAGGTGAAAACTAGACAGGTGGGAACCCTATGCAGCCCTTTATTTCTAAATCCTTTTTATACAAAAACTGTAGAAGTGAAAAACCAAATCCTAATCCCGTGGAAATCAACACCAAAGGGATCTCCATCCCATTAACACCCGTGGAATCACAGCCTTGGCCTAAGAGTGTTTGCTTCCAAGTTTATTCCTATATCAGTGTTGATTTCCTTTTATGGAACTTCCCATTTGAATAGCTGTAGTTTCTAGGCCAAATTTTCTAAACATGGTCATAATATTTTACATACCTATCACAGTGCACCCACCAAGTAGCAGTGCTGCCAGAATTGCAAATAGAGGCCAAGTTGCCCTTTGAAAATTTGGCCTGTGTTTAAGGTAGTGGTTTTTTCCACCCCTACTGCTGCATCTAAAAGGAATCTTTGACTGCCCAGCCAACACAAGCCAACTTGCTTATATTTTATTCCAAACATATATTTTTAAATTGTCATTGCAGTTTCACTCCACCTTGTTTAGGATCTCAGGTTTTGGTGGAAATGCTGGAGATAACGGCATCATTAGGGTAAATTTTGCACAAGGTTTTGCATGGCAAATTTTAGCTTTCTCCTGATTTGTCTTTTGCTCCAGAGGAGTTAATGATATAGTGTGCTAAATGCTATGAATATTCAGGTCTAATGGTGCGATGAACCACTGTAAAAAGAAATATTGCTTCTTGTGAAGAATTCCCTTCAAGCAGATGAAATTAATGAAGGTAGAGATTTTTATGGGGCAGTGACCTCACTGCTTGTAGTGTGAACACAGCTTTGTACCTCATTATTCAGCAGACCTAGACTTCTGGAGCCTGCGTTTCTCTCAGTTGTCATAGCTACTACAAGATTATCTGACTGAAGTCAGGCTTTTCATTTTGAATGTTTTTTTCTTACCTGTTTTACCCATTGATTCAGAAGCAGATCTCTAGGGAAGGGAATGTTGTTTTTCTCCAATCAACGAATTGGCTTTTACCTAAGAATTTGGAAAATAAAATCTATTTTTCCCAGATGGCTTTGAGACATGTGTGAGTAGCTATGCAGTGATTGGCAGTAGGTGTTTAGAAGCTACAAGAGGCTGTCGTGTGTTATTGCCGGCAACCATTTTGTTTATAGATGTCCAGGAAAGAAACATACTGTAAGCGTATTATTAATCTCCAGTGTAAGACAATGGGCCAAATTCTTTTCTCATAAATCCATAGTGACTTAGTTGACTTAGTGGAATTACTCTTGTTTTACATGGGTTTAACTGAGAACCAATTATGACCCAAAGGTGGTTCAGTTGGTCCTGGTGGTTGATGTTTGCTTTATCCTTGTGCTTGGGAATTTGAAGGTAGGAAGAGGTAGCATGCACTACACCACTGATGTCTTAATCTGAATTTTTTTTTTCCTAATCACAACAAAAATGGAGTTTACAAACTCCCTGGGATTAAAGCAGATCTAACTATAATCTGATAAATTTAATTTGACTAATCTAAAGCTTTTAAGACTCTGCAGAGTTCCTTTCCTGAGTTGAGAGTAGGAAATCAGAAGCAGCATCTTTCTAAAGGGGAAAGATAGAAATTCAGACAAATATTCTTGGGTACTTCTTAATTTATTTCATATTGGCATATACTGCATAATCAGTGTACCTCAGTATAATGGACTAAAGGTCTGACAGTCATACAGTCTGCTTTTCCTGGCAAAACATCTCTGATTTAAATTCCCTAGTGGCAGAGTTAGCTCCCACACCGTGCAAAAGGACCAGTGAAAACAATTCTTATAGCTAGAGGGAGTCCCATGCACTTCAGTAGGACTCTGCATGAGCATAATATATCCTTTGTGGATCCGTGTGCAGCATCATGGCTTTATTCTGTAATACCTTAGTTGAGTAACTGAAAACAACACAATTTCATGATAGGTATGAATTTGTATGTTAATATCACAGACCTATTAGTTTAATGGATATTCTCATACGGTTCTTAGTGATTTGCCAAATCAGTATAATTCGTAAAATTGCCATTTTAACAAACAAGTCATGTCTGGAGGAATGTGAGTGGGCACATCTCATCCAGGTTCCAATTCTAAAAATAAAAAAAAATCCAAACACTTTCTTGCATATATTTCTACTAAAATTATATCTACTACAGAACATCTAAAATTTGATTCAACAGATTACATGCTAAAAGAACATAAAAAGCGTAAACATAGGTCTTTATCTCTTCCCTTGTGGGTATCTCTGCAATTTGAACATAAACTACACAATATAAACCTTATACATCGTAATGCCTTTTTCTCTTTACATTAAAATCACACTTATTTTGATCTGCCTTTCAGTTATTTAACCAGGAAATCTGTGCTGTTTCAGTATTCAGGAGTCTTGTAGCAATTCCCCATTACAGAACAGAACTGAGGACACTGAGAGTTCTTAATAGTAACTTTGTATATGTTAGTGAAAAAGATATTAAAAAAATGAAAATTTTTCAGGTCTTGTGTATATACGGTACTCTTCTGTTCATTAAAGTGCTATGCAATTATTGCTGAATAAAGTAGGTATGTTAATTATACCACCACGAAAATAAAGCCATTTTCAATGAACACATGAGTCTCTGAAAACTTACTATAGATCAATAATGCATTTTTGCATCAACAATTATTTATCAGCAGTAACTTTGGAGTCTGGTCACACTGTTATAATTAACTAATATTACTCTAATGAAGCTCCAGAGACTGGAAAAATAGCTTGTTTGTGTTTGTGGAGAGCTGTGTTGCAAAAGAAGGAGACAAATGCAAATATTAATTTGTGAGATTATTTGAAATGGTTTCCCTGGCTCCTTAGCTACATTAATGCTTTGACTAGAATTAGGAATTACCATTTCTTCTGCACGCCGCATCTCAATGGGCTTCTCCATATCAATCACCATAGCAACAGCTACTAATAGTGGTGAGACTGCAATTCTGTTGCATTATTTCCTCTATGGAAGGTCTGTCTTTATTCAGAGGAATTCACTTCAAGGTCATCATTATTTACCTCCCTCTCTTTTGCTGCCCTCCCTAGAGGGTAGCCTTCTGAGGGAAAATGCCCCAGGGAGCATGAATCTTGCTTTGAACAGAGGCACCTGACACATGACCTCAATGTCTTTGAAAATTTATACTGTCACTGTTTCCAAGGTAACTGCACCTCTGACCCCTTTGTGGCTTCCTTAAGGGCATCTAGCTTATGTCTCAGGCCTTCAGCCATCACCTTTCTTGAGGCAGAGTCCCACAACACACTCTCTCTAGAGTGGAGATTTAGGCTGCAGTTCATCCTGCAATTCACTATGACTACCTCAGCAGATCTGACTTTAGTTCAGCACCTATATCCCTCTTCTCTGTGGGGCAACAACAGGGTTAACAAGTGACCAGCCAGCATTCATAAAGCAAAGTATTATTTATTCAGAAGAAAAGCATCACAGAGAAAATATATTGAAAACAATAAACAGCTTATTATCATGCTTACAAGGTAATGCCTATCTGCCACCTAGGACGCTGGTAGGTTTCAGAATATGTCACATCCTTTCACAAGGCCTGTCCTTCTTTTCACAGTCTCATGTCTGTTCTTAGACTGTGTGAGTGACTGCTCTCCTTATTTTAGGGTGGCCATTTCATACAGTTTTCAGTTCTTTGTTGTTAGGGTCTCTTTTACCAGATCACATGCATTTTGTTTTCATCACATGCAGGAATAGTCCATATTCCTCACTGACTCTTTTTATAGACGTCAACATTTGTTGCATTGCAAAAAAAGTTTCAAAAAGTGAAATTCACCTCATTTTCCACACCCCAGTAACTCTGAAACTCTTTGTCAATTCACCACAAATTTTGCCAAACAGTTCTTGTTTGGCTGTAAACTACACATGTAATTTCAAGCAAAATGGATTTTTTTTTTTTTGAGAAGCAGGAGGCAAAATCAATTGGGCTTATTATTGAGAGGCTAGTAACAGCCTTAATGAGGGAGTCACTTCTGCAGCTGTATGATGGAGTGTCTTTTTTATTAATGATGGATATTGTCAATTTCCCATTTTGTTTTGCATCAAATTAATATTTGAAAATCCACAGTAATTACTCTATAGATTCCTATCTTATGGAAAAGATGTTATTCATAAGACTCACTTTACCCACATTGAAACACTGCAACTGTTAAGCAGTGCCCAATGACCTTACACTAGTATAGAAAATAAAATATACAAATGAAACCAGATGTGGAATTTACAGAGACAGAATTCATATAAATGATGAGGAATTTTTACCAGGACATGAATGTAACTATTCTCTGCTCTTAAAAAAAGTGCCAAGGAATTGACTATACAAAGGCTTCAGTTTTACATCTTATCCGAAAGATGGCATCTCCAACATCCTAGTGCCTACGAGTGTCCTATTGGCTGAATAGTGACTAAAAGAAAAGGGTACCAACAGTGAGTCACTAAGCGTACCACTTCGTTGCTTTTAAAACCTGTAGCAGTGGGTCTCAACGCACAGGTCTATAGACTTCGGCCTGTGCTACCACATTAAAAACAGCTAGTGGACGTTGCAGTTTGGGTACTGAAGCCCAGGGAAGGGGGTGGGTTTCGGAGCCCAAGGTCCAGTCAGAGCTGCAACACTCCTGCCAATCAAAGATTTTCAAGATTTCTACTGGGATCACTTCATATTTAAAAAAGATTTTGCGTCTGAGACTACAACACTTGCTTCTCTGCACTGAAAAAAGTGGAAACTAATATTGGTTTTTCTCCCTTTTATACAAAAAAATCTTCTGATAGGGCAGGTAGCAAAATAGAGAATGTAAACGAATTGCTCAAGTCAAAGGATAAATAAATGCCATGGTGGGTATTTAATTTACTGTTTAATGTTATTTTCTATTGAAATACTTGGGAAGAACTTCTTAGCATATGCGCAACGTGCATCAGATGGCATGTGACCAGGATTCATCACTGAATTTGGTCTGCTGGTTGGATCATTAGCTGGGCCAGGTATTAGTGGGGAGTGTGGCATGAACACTGATCCATGACCTCTGGGAAGCTCTGAGATGCTGTAATAATGGGGGCTGCCTAAGTACCCAGACAGACTTAGGAAGGATGATGTGTGTGTAAATTGCCTTTCACTTATTCTTCCCACCTTATCTCTCCATATGCTGTCTATAGTAATTCATAATGCAACCCTTTTCTTGCTCTAAGGGCACTTTATACTAGTGTAAAGCCATGCTAAAGGTCACAATGTGGTTGGCTCCTGTGTGGGCGTAGAAAGAGTGCAAGGAGGTCCTCTCCCCCTATTTCAGCCCTGTACAAGAGCAAGCCACAGTATGGCTGGAGGGTGCAGACTTTGCTTCTTCCTAGCACACTCCATAAAATCTAGCTCTCTGAAAGTGGCTAGGGAGGGGCAAGGTAGGTTGAAGGTAAGACAATAACTCCCTCTCTCCTTTCCTTAAAAGCCAGTGGAGCCAGATGGATCTGGAATGGGGAATACTCTCTCTATGACGGTGCCACTACAGTGCCAATGTGTAGTGCCTAGGCAGAGTTCTGGCTGAGGCCTGTGGAAAATGAGTCAGTGGTAACAGTCCAGTCCATAATAACCTGATGACCACATCACAGGAATCACCACTGTAACTGTCACCACTGTTGCCACTGAAGCGTTGTGTGCACAAGCACAGTTGTCAGCACTGATGCAGCTACACATGCTTCTGGGCCAGGGTTAAAGATGTGCCAGTGCAGCCCTCCCTGTTCAAGGCTGAGGCACAAGGGTGGAGTGGTAAGTGCCTGCTGCCCATGCTTTACCTATTCAGTGGAAAGAGGACTTCAGTCTCTAGTGCTCTCTGGCATCAGCACTGAATTCACATTTTAAAAACAAAATAATCATAAGCTTGTGAATTAGTAGCTAGGAAATCATAAGCTTCATTGCAGAAGTCCTCAGGGAGGCATGAAAGCAAAATTGCTTTTCTTTTCTAGCTGAGATTTTCGATACATTTAATATTTTAGTGGGGTTTGTGTGTACAGGGGAGGAGGAGCTTCTATATTAATTTGCATTGTCTGTAGGTGACCGACCCCCATTTTCTATGGATACATGTGACCATCTCTAATTTGCCCACTTGGCAAATTTCAAAAGGGAGACAGGCAACACATACAAACATAAGAAGGGACAGAGGTGGGAGTAATGAAAACAAGGAAGAAAGATGTGCTCATTACAGCTCAGGGAAGGAAATTAATTCACGGTTGGAGTGTGTAAATTGCTGTAACCCTGCCAAAATATTAGGAATCAAGAGCTTATGCAAACTTCGCTTATTTATTTTTTTCTGAGGTAGCTTTTCTAACATTTATTTTGATGTATTTCCTCAGCTCAGCCTTGATCTGTTACGTTATCTGCATGTAGTCACTGCAGCTCTCATATTTATCATCTCTTTTCAATCAGATCAGTAAGGCTATAGCTGTGTTACTTCAAATTAATACTCCACAGTGCCATAACATTACCCATTTGAAATGGCTGCTAGATTACAGAGATGAAGACAGATCGATAAGATTAATAGGTCATTTTGTTTTCAGTTATACAAGTGCCAATTAATCAGAATAGCTAAATATGTATAATTCGAACTTTGGAGAAAGGCAGGTGCCGTGTAAATATTTGTGAGAGGAAGACAGACATAGAAGTAGAGATTGTGCCTATTCTTTTCTTTTAATGAACTCCAGCTCTGCCCTGCAGTTAATTTTAGATGCAGTTCCTAGTGTTTAGACATCTCTCCACCTGAGTGTGCTAACAAATCAGGTAGCTAGATGACCAAATGCTGTAATTTTCAGATGCACTTAATTGCAGTTATAAAATTGCATCCAGAAAATTGAAGGTGGAATTGAGATTCCTTTAAAAATCTGCTGCATCACAGCCATAGAATAGCTTATGGTCTGTGCTCAAGAGTATCCTTCTCCTTTGACTCTTTTTGGAACCTTAATCTTTTTCTTATTGGCAAGACATCTCTGCCCCATTCTACCACCAACCCCCTAACAAGCAAGAATTCATTTGGTGGTTCTAGTAATTTGTAATTTTAGTGCACTAGTGATTTGCTACCATGGGATTTAAAAATACAGGCATAGGATTTGCCACACTGAATCAAAAAATGGATCCATCAAATTCTGTCTCCATTAGTGCACAATGTGAGATGCTACCAAGAAAGGCAAACACCTCTACTTCCTCAAATGAGCTTGTCCTTTTGGTACTTAGGTGGTGAGAGCCAAAATAATGCCCAGACAGGTAGAAAGAAGTTGGGTTTGCTGGGACTGATCCAGGAAGGGAAGGAGGACTTGGGTTTCTTAGGTTTTACTTTAGGGCATATCAAAATAGATTAAATAGGTAGAACACTATCACTTCAGGGAGTTAGAAACTTCAGCTATGCTCTTTGCCCATACAGCCTGGTAAGTTCATGAGTAAGGTAATGTATATACTAATAATTCCAGTGCAAGTAGTCTGTGCTTATCTTCCTAGGTGAAAAAAACAGAATAGTTCTGTATAACGCTGTTTAGAGCATGTCTCCACCTTGAGCTGGGGTGTGATTCCCAGCTCACATATATACTCTCACACTAGCTCTTGTCAAGTTAGCGTGCTTAAAAATAGTAGCATAGCTGTGGTAGCATGAGCACAGCATGGGATAGTTGTGCTGAGTATGTACCCACACGGTTCAGGCAGCTGCACTACGATTTTTAGTGCTGACCTTATTAGATAATTCTCCCTGTACTCTTGCCACACCCTCAAAGCTGATACATAACTCCACATAGTAGAGATTCTGTTGTCTTTCAGATGGACTTCCCATGTTACGTCTCAGCTACCAGTTTCATTTCAGCAGTGTGGTTTCTCACAGGAGCTGTGCACCAGAGGCAATAAGTACTTTTGCTATTGAAGACAAAAGCCTCCTGAGCGAAATTAAAAGAAGCATTTTTCAAGACATTATTTGATCTAATCTAATTGATAAAAGCCATAATTTTCCGCTGGATCTTTGAAGCTGCTGAAACTGAATTTTTTTTCTTAACTGAGTAAATTAGGTACCAGTTAAAAGTAGTTATAGGGAACTCTTGCCAGTGGCTGTGTTTTTCTTTTTGCATAAGAGTGACCATTGTTGGGACATCTGAAAGTTTAATTTGAGCAGATTCCTCTGGCTCAGCAGTAAATCAGGCATGCAAAGGAAAAAAGTCTGTTCTCCTTCGTAGCTCAAAAAGTCTGATTTGTATGTAAATACAGAATGGTGACTTCCAGGGAAAATAGTAGGTACCTTGTGAAGGGATTTATCGACGTGATTCAGCAGCTAATCCCTGCACAACTCACTGAATATTTACCTTATGTGTCTCACTTAATATGTCCAAAACAAGACACTGTGAAATTCTGAAATTTGCTTAGTTTTGGGGATGAATTGGTGAAAGTCATGAAAGTCAGGAACTGATAGCACTGGCTTGAGCTCAGTATAGTGACATCAGGAGCTATGCAAGCCCGTGTCACACAATGCCATGCATCTCCATCCTAGACTGTAATATCTCTGCTGTTCCATTGCTTGTCTCCCAGGATAGCTTTGACAATGCTTTTCAGTCTTAGCTTGCTACACCTTTGCTGTTCTGGTGCTGGGACCACACACAATATTGCCAGTGGTCCTTGTTCCTGATCTTCAGTTCCTTTGCACTTCTGTCCGACGGTCTCCAGGCAGTTCTGCCAGTGCTTCTCAGTCTTGACCTTCAGCCCTTCAACTATTCCACTCCTGGGCTCCACGCACAGTTGTGGTAATGATCCTCAGTGATCCTCAGTGAACCTACCACAATTCTGGTATTTCAATCCTGGCTGGACTCCACACACACGCAGCCAATGCACATCACTACTGACTTGGAACACCCTAGCTGTTCCTGGTCTGGACTCCACATAGCCTAGCTAATACCTTTCACTCCTAGCCTGCTACAGTGTTGGGTTTCTCCTGAGCAGAGATTGCCCAAGTGTGTGTGGTGGGTTCGTGATACGGACACAATGTCCAGTTGGGGTCTAGGTTGAGGATCTCCCAACTCATCTTTTTGTTTTTACCCCACAGTCTGTTCTTCCAGTGAGTTCCAGTGCAGTAACAAGACCTGCATAGCCATGATCTTTGTGTGTGATGGCGACAACGACTGTGGAGATGGCAGTGACGAGAGGAAGTGCTCACCACTCACCTGCAACCCTAACGAGTTCCAATGCAACAACAGCGTGTGCATCCCAGAGCCCTGGGTCTGTGACAACCAGCCCGACTGTGAAGACCACTCAGATGAATCGATGGAGAAGTGTGGCTACAAAGTCAAGTCTCAGGTGCTGAACACCTGTGCGGCCCACGAATTCAGGTGTGGCAATGGGGAGTGCATCCACTTGAACTGGAAGTGCGATGGCGATGAGGACTGCAAAGACAAGTCAGATGAGCAGGATTGTCGTAAGTATCTGCAGGGGCTAAGCAGCATGGGGAGAAGGGATGTCTGCTGGGTAAAGATTTCCTTGGAGCAGAGGGAATTTTTGGATGCCACTAAAGGCCACATTTCAGCCAAGACCTCTAATGACATGTTTGCTGCAACAAATCCATGCCTTCAGCCTGGGTATTTGTGTCTGCAGACTCTGTAGCTGAGTGCCAAGTTACCAAAATAACATGCCCAAATGAGACTGAGCACAGAACTCTGTGGCTGCAAATAATGGTGCATTCAGTGAGAAGTGATCTGTGGCTCAGAGAGTTAAACAGCAGCTTCTGTAGTGACTTAAATGTGAGCCTCTATGACGGGGGGGGGGGGGGGAGGAGAGAGCCAGCTTTCCAGGAGCTCCAGGAGGCAATGGTCCTCACTGAGTCACAATCCCTTTCAGAGGCAGGGTGGCTCCACCCTGCCCCTTGTTCAGTGCTAGAACCTTCATGACACAATCTGGCCCATAGCTTCTTAAAGAGAGATGAAAGCATTTAGGTTTGGGGGGAAATTAATTGTTCTAAAAGAATAACACAGGACTGGAAAGGAGGTAGAAAGGGTGGGGTGGAGTGGGGAAGATTCATAGATTCCAAGGCCAGAAAGGACATTGTGATCATCTAGTCTGGCCTCCTGCATAACACAGGCCATAGAACTTCCCCAAAATAATTTTGGGGAATTATTATCTAGTTTGAACTGGAACATATCTTAAAAAATATCCAGTCTTGATTTAAAAATTGCCAGTGTTGGCGAATCCTCCACAACCCATGGTAAATTGTCCCAAAGGCTAATTACCCTGTTAAAAATTTTCACCTTATTTCCAGTCTAGCTTCAACTTCTATATATCTTTGCCTACTAGGCTGAAGAGTCTATTATCAAATATTTATGTCCCATGTGGCACTTATAGACTGCAATCAATTTACCCCTTGCCCAGCTTTTTGGTAGTGGAATGGGTTGTGGGGGGCCTAGCTGAAGAGGAATTGGTAGCAAGAGACTGAGGATATCTGTTTCAGTTGGAAATCAGAGATACGGAATGGGAACAGGTTTGAAAACCCCTAGTTTGCCCCAGGGGGTCACAGCTCACAAGTTGGAAACATCTATGTTAAAGCAAAAAATATATAGTTTTCTGCCTATGAATCCAGAACATAAAACAGACAATCAGTAAAGGCATCTCTGAAGAAGCCAATTCAAAATGCACTTTGTGCTCTAAAACCTAAGCCCTTTCAGTGTAAGAGTTTGGCTTGTTAAAGGCACAGAGATAATAAATAATGGATTTCTCTTCAGTTAGCTTTGTGTATTTAACACATTGTTGCTGTGTACTGAATGTTTTATCCATTTCCAGACACTAAACTGCTCAAACTGGTCACTTACCCAGAGAGACCAAGAGGGAAATGAAGAAAATGTTTCTCTGAAATATTCATAATGACAAGATTGAGATGAAATAAAATATTTACACAACTATATACATACATACAGCACTGCTGAAAAGTGGGCAGCTCTGGGGAGGAGGGCCACAACCAACTGCAGGGATTGAACATTTTAACTAAGGAACCCAGGAAAACCTCCTGCTCTTAGAATCAGAAGCATAGGATTTTTATTGTCCACATAGACATTGCACCCAGTAGGGCAAAAAAATCCAGCCTGTGAGGCTAGTAGGGCAATCCCAGCTTGGGAAAGACCTGTACAAGAAGGCAGTTAGGCTTTCTGTGAAGCGGAGACATAGGCTGGGAGCAAATGCTGTAGCTCCTTTAACAGGGGAAGGCGGAAGTGGAAGCTCCTGTTTTTCAGGAGAGGAAGGGAAAATGCAGAGTAGCCTCTGAGCTGCTCTTAAGAGTAGGGAGAGAAGAAAAAGGAGTAGATGGCTTAGGAGCAGGAGAAAGAGCTGGTATACAGAAAATCAAAGGGGGTGAGGGCAGCAGCAGAAGAGGAGTCCAAGATGGGCTCAGGATTTACTGCTGGGGCAATTCTGCGCCACTGTGCAATGAAGAATTTTGTAGAAATTAACGTTGTGCACGCAGAATTTCTTTTTCCCCACAGAAATGGGCTGAAGTGCTGCTGGCCACCACTAGGGGCCACTGGACCCAACAGAGCCCAGCTCGCACATAAAAGACACTGCTGGGGGAGGGAGCTAGAGGGTTCTGAGCAGTTCCCAGCACACCCTGAGGGAAGGAGAGGGCCGTGCACAGGAAACTCCGTGCAAGCCTGGGACCCAGCATCAGGCTGTTTCTCCTTCTGGATCCCTGGGCTCTGGGGAGGGAGAGGGCCGTGCACAGGAAACTCCGTGCAAGCCTGGGACCCAGCATCAGGCTGTTTCTCCTTCTGGATCCCTGGGCTCTGGGGAGGGAGAGGGCCGTGCACAGGAAACTCCGTGCAAGCCTGGGACCCAGCATCAGGCTGTTTCTCCTTCTGGATCCCTGGGCTCTGGGGAGGGAGAGGGCCGTGCACAGGAAACTCCGTGCAAGCCTGGGACACAGCATCAGGCTGTTTCTCCCGCTGGATCCCTGGGCTCTGGGGAGGGGAGAGGGTCAGGTGTCTGGATTGTGGAGGGGGGCCCTGTGCCTGGGTTTTGTGGGGAGGGGGGCAGGTACCCTCATGGTTGGTCTCTGGGGAGGGGAGAGGGATGGGTGTCTGGGCTCTGGGGGGAGGGGGGCATGGGTATTTGGACAAGGGGGGCCCCGTGTCTGGGCTCTGGGAGGGAGGGGATGCAGGGACCTGGGCCGGGGGACGCCGCGGCTGGCTTCTGGGGAAGAGGGGTGTGGGTATCTGGGCTGGGGGGGCTCTGTAGCTGGGCTGGTGCGGGGGAGGGAGTGTGGGTATCTGAGCTGGGGGGGTGTTCCCCCCCAGCTTGTGGGGGTAGGGGGACAGAGAACAGGAACTGGGTTATAATAGGGGTTTCTGTAACTCTCTACTCCTGGGGGATTTTTGTGTGTGTGTCTGTATTGTTACAGACATACTTGCTAATGGGTATTTTGAAATAAATTACCAAAATAATTGAAACTGGTGTGATTATGTAGTATTATTTTTACAAATAAAATTTGCAGAATTTTTAATTTTTGGTGCAGAATTTTTATTATTTTGGCGCAGAATGCTCCCAGAAGTAAGGACTGATGCTCAGCTTCGGGGAGGATTGATTTTGTTGAGAGAGGGAGCGTTGATTGACTAGATATGAGGGGGATAACAATGTGATTGTGGAGAACGATATGATGGAATTGATTTACTCGCGGGATGAAATAGATCTATTTGAGCCACAGAATTGGTCCTTCACCTTCAGGAATGTAGGCCTCAATGGCTGCAGGTGAAGGTGAACTCCCTCAGTCAACACTAGCAGTAGATCTGATATCCTCTCTGTGGACAGCCACTAGAGGGCAACATCACTGATCTACACAAAGCCAGGGTGTTACAGTAGAGCCCTGTGCGGGGCTATTTTTAATCCCGCTCCTACCCACTCCCGCTATCGTGGCAGTGGGTCCTGTGGGATCCCGATTCCAGGCAGGACTCTGCCTCCTGTTAAGGAGACGGGGGTTGTCATAGGGTGCTAGTAGCCATGGGGAGTTATCTTGGGGCCCTTTGCTGTGTTAATGCACATTTGATTCTGATAACTTCTGTGCACAATTATTTGTAGTATCTAGGAGCTCTAGTCATGGACTAGGATCCCATTGTGCGAGGTGCTGTACAAACACAGAACAAAATGACAGTCCCCACTCCAAAGAACTTAGAATGTAAGTAAGTGAACTCAAAGCTTGAGGAACGTTCCCTGGAATGGCATTGGCCTTTGAGGGTGGACTATTTACACACAAGCTTCAATCCAGTAAAGGAAAGATGAGCTCCCCTCTCTCCTTCTCCATATCCAAGAGACCTAGGTGGGTGCAGTAGGGGACATGTCACCGGAAGCATTTGCCAGTTGAAATCAGTGAAAATGCTGTTTTGAGCCCCAGTTGTTTAGTTTAGAAGGGAGTCTAAGTCAAGTCACTTACAAGTCACATTCATCCAGAGGTGAAAGTAAGCCGGTACGTCCTGGTACTTGCCGGCGCACCGTACTGGGGCAGCCCGGCTTCCCCAGGGGGCAATTTAAAGGGCCTGGGGCTCCCAGCAGTGGCTGGAGCACCAGGCCCTTTAAATTTCCTACAGAGCCCTGCTGCTGGAGCCCTGGGGTAGCGGCTGTGGGGCTCCGGAGGCTATTTAAAGGGCCCAGGGCTCCCCTGCTTCTACCACCCCAGCCCTTTAAATAGCTGCCGGAGCCCCGCCGCCACTACTCCAGGGTTCCGGGGGCCATTTAAAGGACCGGGGCTGTAGAAGCATGGGAGCGACAGGCCCTTTAAATAGCCCCCGGAGCCCTAGGGTAGCGGAGGCTCCAGGGGCTATTTAAAGGGCCAGGACTCTAGCTGCCTCTGCCACCCCTTTAAACACCCATTTCCCCAGGGCTCTGGCAGCTAATTAAAGGACCAGGGCAGTAGAACCAGGGGAACCCCGGGCCCTTTAAATAGCCCCTGGAGTCCCGGCCTGCTGCTACCCCGGTGGGGGAGGGGGGACTTACGTTACAGGGTGGGCTGGGGCAGGCTCTGACCCCCTTAGACCCGCCCCTTCCGGGGGCCAGAGCTGGCCCCAGCATACTGTAAGTCATTCGACTTCCTTTCACTCCTGCATTCATCTCGCCTTTGCTGCATGGTTGGCAGGACTGGGACTACACTTAGCCCACCTTGGAGGCGAGAGAGTACTTTATTACTCAGGGGCATCCCCTAGCCTGATCCAACATGGGCAGAGATGGGTTCCAAAGAGAATCCACTGAGCTCCAGCCGTCACGATAGGAAGCCTTGAAGGAGCATGGTGTAAAGCGGACAGCAGTAATAATATCTCACAATTATATAGAAAACTTTTCAAAATATCTCCCTACAACATCACATAGTGCAACTTCCTCTGAGGCGGTGATGACTGCCAGCTAGTGCATAGCTGCATAATAGTGAAGGAAAGAAGAAATTTGTCCAGGGAGATGGGCAAACTCCCACTCCTTTGGAAAGTGCCTTGGGACCTTTAACATTCATGTTCAGAAGGCAGGAATTTTAGAGTACAAGGTCTGCAGTAAATCCATATACAGCAAATTGCATGATGTTCAGTTTACCTATGTGAAAGAGATGAACGGCAGAGCTGTGGCTCCAGGAAACACAGGTATTTCAACACTGATGCTTTGACTGTTACACCAACCTTTCTCTGGAGGGCTCCTTGACACATGCAGGTCCTGATTCTCCTCTCACTTGTAGTGATATAAATAAGGAGTAACTCCACTGAAGTAAATGAAGTTCAGAATGCTCATGTAAAACCAGTGTGAATAACAGTATAATTAGTCCACTAAAGCTGTATGTAGTGGGAAAGGAGACCCTTAATGCACCAGAGAAGGGAGGATATGTGGCTCTGTGTGGGGGTATCTGTGTGTTTAACTGATCATTCCTAGATTAAGCCAGTGTGGCTCCTAATCATAAAAAAGCTGCCCCCAGGTGGTGACGGTAGATGGTGCATGTTCTGAAGCACACAGCTGAAATATAAATGTACTATCTATTACACAGCTTTAAAAGTGACATGGGAGAACTAAAAGGTTTGTCGATGCTCTTATAAAACAAAAGGATCTGAGTTTGCTAAACAAACAGTTGTGGAAACAAAGAATCAGATATTCAGCTGTTGTAAATCACTTCAGTGGAGCTACTCTGATTTATACCCATTGGGGATCTGGCCCAGACAGCTGAGGTTTTCTTCTCTCTCTGAACTTTCTAAGTCTTTTTTTTATTAAAGATACAGAAGAAATTACAAATATATGACATGGCATTCATCATCTGGTGCTTTGATACCTCTACAATAGGTATATTAAAAATACCATAAATTTGAACTGATTAGAGTAAGTTCAGGACTGAAGATATCAATTTGACATCTTTTACTGCAAATGGAGCTAATGGGTTTTTTGTATTATACATAATAAAGGGATATTAACCACTTAAAAAAATCTCTCTTGAGGCCAGCATCAATCATTTGTTGTCATAACCATTTTGGATGAATGAAAGAGTAGGCTACCCATTGAGGGTGACAACTAGTGAAAATGCTTTGGCAGAGAGAGAGAGAAAATAAATAGGATAGAATGGGCTGGCTCAAGGAATTTGTCTGTGACAGTTGGTTTTTTTCTGAATTCATATAAATACACTCAAAATGTATTTTTCTAATATAATCTATAGTTTGGATTTATCAACCTCACAATCCAGACCTGTTATCTTAAAAGTTCTCCTTTGAAATATAGGTTGTATATACAGAAGGAGAATATTGGACAGTGCTTAGAACAAATAACTAGGAATCAGGGCTCTTGAGAGCTAATCCTAACTCTACAACAGTCTTCTTGTGTCACTTCCAACTCTCTATGCCTCAGTCCTTCCATCCATAAAATAGGACTTATCTTGAGGCTTAGTTAATGCCTGAAAAGTGCTTTGAGACACGCATGTGAAAATTGCCATAAAACTGCAAAGTGACTTTATTTTCAAAAAGTAATAAATGCCTCAGATGGAAGTTGTTTGGCGCAAATCCCCATGTGTGTCATTAAAGACACTGGGATAATTGGCAACGCAAATACCAGCTTTGAGCCTGGAATGTGCATGTTGAATTTGAGCAATTTTTCCTACCTACATGCCTCCAGCTTTCATCCAGACCACACCACACGATCCATTGTCTACAGCCAAGCTCTACGATACAATTGCATTTGCTCCAACCCCTCAGACAGAGACAAACACCTACAAGATCTCTATCAAGCATTCGTACAACTACAATATCCATCTGCTGAAGTGAAGAAACAGATTGACAGAGCCAGAAGAGTATCCAGAAGTCACCTACTACAGGACAGGCCCAACAAAGAAAATAACAGAACGCCACTAGTCATCACCTTCAGCCCCCAACTAAAACCTCTCCAACGCATCATCAAGGATCTACAACCTGTCCTGAAGGACGACCCATCACTTTCACAGATCAAGGCCAGTCCTTGCTTACAGACAGCCCCCCAACCTGAAGCAAATACTCCCCAGCAACCACACACCAAAAACACTAACCCAGGAACCTCTCCTTGCAACAAAGCCCGTTGCCAACTGTGTCCACGTATCTATTAAGGGGACACCATCATAGGGCCTCACTCACATCACATCACATCACATCATAGGGCCTCACTCACATCAGCCACACTATTAGAGCTCGTTCACCTGCACATCTACCAATGTGATATATGCCATTATGTGCCAGCAATGCCCCTCTGCCAGGTACATTGGTCAAACTGGACAGTCTCTACGTAAAAGAATAAATGGACACAAATCAGACGTCAAGAATTGTAACATTCAAAAACCTGTTGGAGAACACTTCAATCTCTTTGGTCACTCGATTACAGACCTAAAAGTTGCAATTCTTCAACAAAAAAACTTCAAAAACAGACTCCAAAGAGAGACTGCTGAATTGGAATTAATTTGCAAACTGGATACAATTAACTTAGGCTTGAATAGAGACTGGGAGTGGATGGGTCATTACACAAGGTAAAACTATTTCCCCATGTTTATTCCCCCCCGTCAGTCCCCCACTGTTCCTCAGACGTTCTTGTCAACTGCTGGAAATGGCCCACCTTGATTATCGCTACAAAATGTTTTTTCCACCCACTCTCCTGCTGGTAATAGCTCACCTTAAGTGATCACTCTCATTACAGTGTATATGGTAACACCCATTATTTCATGTTTGCTATGTATATAAATCTCCCCACTGTATTTTCCACTGAATGCATCCGATGAAGTGGGCTGTAGCTCACGAAACCTTATGCTCAAATAACTTTGTTAGTCTCTAAGGTGCCACAAGTACTCCTTTTATTTTTTTAAATTGTTCCCCTTGTCACACTTAGGTGATTAAAAGTGAAAGAATTTTTAAAAATTGAATGTTCTTTTCACATCCGATAGGGTTTTAGGGGACTACCTGGTCCTTGGTGACCAAAGAGTTAAATTATCTCAGCTGCTTATTCCGCTTATCCAGATGTTCAGGGAAAGACCAATAAATTAACAACTGGAGAGACAGTGGGAGATATGGCTCATGGGAAGGTTAGGCTTCAAACCATGTTTATAGAAACTGTGTTGAACCCCTGGCTGTGGAGTTTTATGGTTCCTTTTATGCTTATTAACTTCTTTGGCTTTTGTGTTACAAACCTTAGCCAAAATGGTCAGAAGAGTCAGATGCCAAATGTGAGGCCTTCAGTGGCTGTATTTCAGAGGCGCTAAGCACGTGCAGTTCCCATTGGGTCAGTTGGAGGTATAGGTGATCAGCACCTGTGAAAATCAGAACACTTTTCAAACTTATGGTGAATTATTCTGGTCACTGTACTTTTCAAATCGCAAAAGTATTTTTTTCCATACTAAGTCTTTGCACCATCTGGTATTTATGCATTTTGCTGTCCATTCAGCTTGGATAAAGACACTAAACTAATGTTAACAAGTTTCCTCTCAAATTCTCATGCAGCTGTACAATATTGGGTTTGGGTTTCCTACAAATGGATTTCATTTTCTACAAAATGGAAACATTTCTCTTTATAGTAAGGTTGGTTAAAATTATTATTTTTAAATAAAACCTAAATTTGGGAGTCTTATTGTTGTTACTAATATTACTACTACTAATAAATAAATATATTCAAGGTACATAGAGCCTTTTGTCTTGAGAGTCCCAAATTACTTAATAAACTGCAGGCCTTCTCTAGTTGAACTGAGTGACAAAAATCTCACTAACTTGAATAAGTGTAGGATTGGGTTGGGCAATTGCTTCACTGCTGATTTAGAGGAAAGAGTGCCACCTACAAGGAAGAAGATGAAACTGATGATCCACTAGATGTTGGTTTCGAGGTCTCCCATCCACTTACCTGTCTCACAATTACTTAGCTTCTAGAATTTGATGGTAACAAAGCTGTGGCTCCTAGGACACTGTTTATTACTTGGGAAAGCTTTTTCCCTTAGGGTTTTTTGCAAAAGGTTTATCTTTGTGCATTTGTTGGGTGCATTTGACTTCTTTCTGGGGAGGAGGGGACAGTGCCACCTCACAGCCTTTATTTTGTCACGTTATATTTATAAATGCTGGGTTTCCCCCATGCCTCCACAGCTGCTGCAGTTGTCATTGCTATATAAAATGTCATGCAGCAGTTCTGTACATGCTAGAGTTTAGTGAACTGAAGTCATCCTAAATCTATATTTTGCATCCTGTATGATGCTGTGAAGAATAACACTGTGCCACAGCTTGCACTTTATGATACTTGC
The DNA here is from genome assembly GCF_009764565.3 of Dermochelys coriacea. Taxonomy (NCBI): domain Eukaryota; kingdom Metazoa; phylum Chordata; order Testudines; family Dermochelyidae; genus Dermochelys; species Dermochelys coriacea. Next base: position 97,303,492 of record NC_050075.1, read on the forward strand.
TGCTAGTTCACTTAACGTCTCTTGGCTCTTTTTGGGGTATCTAAAAAAAATAGCTACCTTTCTCTCATAACTGTTTTTCTTCGAGATTGTTGGAAGGTTTTTCCTCTAGCGGTACCCGTCGGGTAAGCTGTGGAGCCCCCTGGAGTGGCGCCTTTATGGCAGTGTATATAGATCCTTGCCAACCCGCCGCTCAGTTCCTTCTTGCCTGAATACTCCCGACAGAAGGGAGGCGGGTGGGATTTGGAATGGACATGAGCAACACATCTCGAAGAACAACAGTTATGAGAGGTAGGTAACCGTTTTTTCTTCTTCAAGTGCTTGCTCATGTCCATTCCAATTAGGTGACTCCCAAGCCGTACTCTTGGAGGAGGGGTCGGAGTTCATCTGGTTGCAGACTGCAGCACTGCTCTGCCAAATGCTGCGTCATCTCTGGACTGTTGAGAAATTGCATAATGCAAGGTGAAGGTATGGATAGAGGATCATGTGGCTGCCCTGCATATATCCTGAATGGGCACTTGAGCTAGGAAAGTGGCAGAGGATGCTTGAGCTCTTGTAGAGTGCGCTGTCAATGTTGGGGTCGGAATCTTGGCCAAGTCATAGCAAGTCCTGATGCACGACATGATCTAGGATGATATGTGTTGGGAGGAGATGGAAAGCCCTTTCATCCTCTCTGCGACAGCGATGAAGAGCTGTGGGGACTTCTGAAATGGGTTTGTGTGTTTGATATAGAAAGCCAGGGCACATCTCACATCCAATGAATGAAGCATGCAATCTCTGTAGTTGGCATGCGGCTTGGGAAAAAACACAGGTGAGAAAATGTCCTGATTTCTATAGAATTGAGAGACTACTTTAGGGAGAAATGCAGGGTGTGGGCGAAGTTGCACCTTGTTTTTATAAAAGACAGTGTAAGGGGGCTCAGATGTCAGCACCTTGAATTCAGAGACCCTTCTGGCTGAGCTGATGGCCACTAGGAAAGCTACCTTCCAAGATAGGTAAAGCAAGGAACATGTCGCCATGGGCTCAAGTAGGGGGGGTGCATAAGCCTGGCAAGGACTAGATTGAGGTCCCAATGAGGAAAAGGCTGCCTCACCTGAGGATACAGTATATCCAGCCCCTTAAGGAAGCGGCCTATCATCGGGTTTCCAAAGACCGACCTATCCTCTACCCCTGGGTGAAAGGCAGAGATGGCAGCCAAGTATACCCTGATTGAAGAGGTCATCAACCCCTGCCATTTCAAGTTGAGCAGGTAGTCCAAAATAAATGGGATCAAGGCTTCTGCATAGACCAAATCAAGAACTGCTTCCACTTGGTGAGGTAAGTGGCTCGAGTAGAGGGCTTCCTGCTTCTAAGAAAGACCTCCTGAACTGAAGTTGAGACTGGTTTAACCATGGAGCTTCCACGCTGTGAGGTAGCGGGACTCCAGGTTAGGATGTTTTATCCTGCCGTTTTCTTGTGTGATGAGGTCTGGGAACAAGGGAAGGACTACCGGCCTGTCCACTGACAGGTCCAACAGCACTGGAGAGCCCATCTGCACCGGACTCAATGGCCCCCCTGTCACGGCTGGAGTCGACAGCTGCGGGACTTGCAGGCCAGGTTCGGGGAGTCCCAACACAGGACACACCCCACTGATGTGCCGTGCCGGTGAGCGACCCTTGTCCACCTTCTTCTTCTTATGCAGCACCTGCAATTGTGAATGGTACCGCGAGGTGGAGCTGGGCCTCGGGGCCAGGGAGTGGTGCCGATGCTCTTTTCTGGAGTCCTTCCTCAGTGCCAAGGTTCCCAAGCCGGTGTGTTGCGCATCGAGGCTGTGGGCGAAGTGCAGATTTCATTAGGAGGAGCTTCAGGCGAGAGTTTCTCTCCTTCTTTGTTCTGGGCTTAAAACCCCTACATATCTTGTACCTATCCTCCTGATGACCCTTCCCAAGGCACTTGAGGCAGGAATCGTGCAGATCGCCACATGGCATAGGCTTCAGACACTTCTCACTGGGCTTAAAGCCCTGGGACCAAGGCATGCCTCAGTCCGGTGGAAAGGGGATCAGGGAAGATCTTCCAGCTAAGTACTATTCAACTAATTAACACTAGTGGGTGACTATTTACAACTATTGACAACAACTATTTGAAGAAAGACCGCTAGGTCGGCACTTCCAATACACAAGACCGAGCTGCTCCAACAACCATCACTGGCAGTAAGAAAGAACTGAGCAGGAGGTGGGTCGGCAAGGACCTATATACACTGCCATAAAGGTGCCACTCCAGGGGGCTCCACAGCCGACCTGACGGATACCGCTAGAGGAAAAACTTTGCGACAATCGTGCACGTGGCACACCCACACCTAATTGGAATGGACACGAGCAAGCATTCGAAGAAGAAGCCATAATTTCTGTATTTAGAGACAGTTTGTGAAATTGTCAAGGAAATGCTGTCATGTGGCTTTGGATTACATGAATTAGCATCAGCTCTGACCTCCTGTAGCTATTCAGCGGCAATGATTTTCTGTCATGTAAAACCCGGCTTCAGCCCCCAAAGGAGAAATACAACAGTAAAGACTTTCAAATGGTTTGCTACTTTAATAGAATTTTGAGGAAACATTTGGAAGATGGTCTCCTCTGAACTGTAAAGTGTAACATACCCAGGGAGCTGTAGGTCTCCTTTGCAATCAAACTGGCGGCTGCTACCCTTGAACATCTATAGAGCTTCTGTACTCAAGGTTAAGATTTTGTAATGGATATTTTTAGTCTGACTTTTACTAAAAGCATCTGGGGCAAAATGGGGATCTGTGGGTCCCCATACCACCTGAAGTGGGGCTGCTGCGCAGGGGATAGGAGCCACCTGCAGCAGCTGGGGGTTGCGGGATACACCTGCAGCTCAGGAAGGGTCCCCTACTGCCCATGGGGGCTGGGAGCTGCAGGGTACCCCCTCTGCCTGCAGCTCCAGGGGCCCACGGGGCCTGAGAGCTGGGGATTCCCCCACCACCTGCGGGGACCGAGAGCTGTGGGATGCTACCGGCTCCCATGTCAGCCGGGAGCTGCAGGGTACCCCGACCACCCACAGCATTGGGGGCCTGCGGTGGCTGGGAGCTCAGGGGTTCCCCTGCTGACCACAAGCTTGGAGGTTCCCCACCACCTCTGGCAGCCCCTGCAGCTCACAGCCCCTATGGGCAGCAGAGGACCTTGCTGCTTGCCACTGCTGAAGTCACAGAGGTTGCTGGAAGTCACAGTTTCCATGACTTTTGTGACCTCTGTGACTTGATCATGGCCTTATTCATTGTCAATATAAATGAGAGTCTCGGCTATGGAGGCCGTTTGTTAACATAACCTTGAGGAAGACATTGCTTCAGGTAGGGGCTGTGGGCTAGTTTCACAAGGGGGACATAGATGTCTACCTGTCCCTTTAGGTGCTTAAGTTCAGCATTTAGGTGCCACTGGCATTCACAAAACCTGACTCAGCTGCTGCCTAATCATATAGGTGCCTGAAGCATAGTGACACCTAAGTCCTGACACCACCGAATAACTTGGTGTTCTAGCTCACACTTAGCCCTGGTGGGATGTTCAGATCAGTCATTCTCCCACCTGTCTTGCCTGCAGGGCCTCATCAGGACATGCCTAACTCACACAGAAGACAGAGGAGGCAGTGGTGCCACTCACCCTTTATGCACTACAGCCCAGCAGTTAGTTGCTCACCTGGGATGTTGTGGGAGACCCAGGTTCAGGTCCCTACTCTGCCTGATTTGGAGCAGGGGCTTGAACCCTGGTTTCCCATATCCCAGGTGAGTGCTCTAACCCCTGGTCTTTTGAGCATAAGGGGGCCATCACCATTTCCTCCAACTCCTCCTAGGTTTCTTGCCAGAAAGGACTGATTTGGCTTAGGGCCTAACTCCAAGAAAGGGTTCAGAGCTGTGAATTCCAAGTGGACGGAGACGCCTCCCTCTGGTGGAGTTAGATGACTAATTCCCTTTGCAGGGGAGGGCTTAGACCCAACCCCTTCGTCAGCATTTCCTACTGGCTAGTTTTGGCAGCTCAGTGTGGTGGTTTCTCTGAATCCCTTTCTCAGGCACCTGACTCTCTCCCAGCATTGTGTAGGGACCCTGAGCACCTAACTCAAGGTTGTGAATTTCACTAGGCAGCCGGATGCTCAAAAGTTAAGCATTGTGACTCCGAGTGTTGCAAGGCCCAAGCCTCCCTTGTGAATCTAGCCCTCTGTAACAGAGGAGTTTCTTAATGTTTCTGTTATGAAGACCTTTTTTGAGTCAGTAATAACCTGACCAGGAAAATTAGCATCAGGCTTGAAACATGGTCTGAATCTGCCGAGATGTTTTCAGACTTTAATGTAGCACGAAGCCTGGCTCTCAGCTGAATTCTCACAGCTCCCTTTGGTCTTCAGTTTGACTTTTGAGTACTCAGCATCTCTGACAATCACATCTCCAGTCCTAGATTGATCCCTGGTGTAACTGCATTGACTTTAGTGGAGTTACACCAGGGATGAATTTGGCCCGTGACCTCAGGCTGGACATGTTTCAAAATGTATTTTTAAAAAAAAATCTTTTTGTGTCTAAAATAAATAAAAAGCTGAGGCAAGGTAGCCAGCGTCGGCACATGGCCCTCTCTGCCTTCATCTTCTTTGAATTGGAGTGCAGCAATGCACCTCATATGGGCTAAAGCTGAAGACCACTCAAACTTTCGTGAGCACAGAATTTGGCTGCCCACTTGCTTACCATTGTTTCTGACAGGAAGCTCCATTGTCTTGCACTGATTGGCTGTGGGCTGCTATTCAAGGTATTGGTTTTGCCTATACGGGCTGGTCTGGCTAAGCTTAGAGACCCACTTCACTTCCTGTGTTCTGCCATGGGCGGTAAGATCAACTGGAGCACCTCAGGTGCCATGTTTAAACATCTGAGGGCCACAGGCAGGACATTCTCAGTGACGAGCCCTCACCCCCTGTTGGTCTCCCAGAGCCCAAGTTTGTTAACTCTTAAAGCTCCCTGCACAGGAAAAGAGTTACTGAGTTTCTGTTGAGCCCTTTAATATACTCAGTGAACTCTGCATATAATTCGTGTTTTAAATTGGGTACAGGAGCCCAGGGAGCATGTTAGGTACAGTTTAATAAGCCAAATGAAGAGTTTGTTGTATGTGGTTAAAGACTATTGTATGAAGACATTTAAAATCCATCCTGGTGTCATTTTAAAGCACTGGTGACCTGCCGCCCTGATGAGTTCCAGTGTGGGGACGGGACCTGTATCCATGGAGCAAAGCAGTGCAACAAGGTACACGACTGTCCCGACAACAGCGATGAGGCAGGCTGCATTAACGGTACGTATAACCAATGCACCTTACACTCCAGTGTATGATACAACAAGAAGTCCAGCTCAGTCAGAGCATTGTAGGCACTGGAGATTTAAGACCTATTAGCTTTCCTAATTCATCTCCTCAGGCCAATGCAGGGTTGTTCCTTATAGAGCATTTTAAATTAGTCCAGTAATGGGACTTCTTTAGGAACTTTTCCAAAGTCCTAATACACCTCGCTCTTTGAAAAAAAAATTCCTGCATGATGTTCAGTCTAAATATTCTTTTGCTTAACACCATCTCATTACTGCTAATTTTAACCTCTTGATGCTTGATGTTCAGTCTTCATTATCATGACCCTAATCTAATTCAGTCGCTTTCCTCTCTTGCCCAACACAACAGAGTCCACGTGTGAAAGCCCCAGGAAGTTTCAGTGTAAAAATGGAGAGTGCATTGATGGAGTCAAAGTGTGCGATTCACATAGAGACTGCAGGGACGGGTCTGACGAGCCTGTGAAAGAATGTGGTACAGTACACACCTCTTTCCTCTTATTGCTACTGTGTTAACCTCTTCTCTCTCTGGTGCTCATGACTAGCAGAATAACAACATGTGGCTACTAATGCCATTCCTAGCTGCACTCTGTCTCTGTCTCTGTCTCTCTCTGCACACACTGTACCCATTGCATGGATATAAATGGAAGCAGAATTGGTCTCTCTGGCTTTTTTAGGTCATTGGGCTTGCACAGGTATGACTGGAGGCTTGCCCAGAGGCTTCATTCTACGCCACCAAGAAATGCACTTTGTCTTCATGGAGGGATGTGTGATCTGAGCACAGGACCAGGAGCAAGGAACTCATAAATTCTAATCCCCCTGACACCAGATAATTACTGGTGTGTGGGTTAATTAGTGTTTGTAAAATGCTTTACAGATAGAAATTGCTTTCTGAGTATTATTGTCAGATAGGTGAGTTCTATGGGTATTTTCCATTTCCAGTTTCTACATGTTCTACATGCAGGAGATTGGACTAGATGACCTCTTAAGGTCCCTTCCAGTTCTATGATTCCATGTTACAATTCTATGTTATTGAGGTTTTCATTAGGGATTAAGGGCATGGTGTCAGATGAGCCTGATAAAAATTCCCTCTGTGTAAAATTACATTGGATTCCAAGTTAGTGAAAATCACAGATGCCGTAAAAGCACATCTCTGACAAGCACCTGTTTGCTGCATCAACATTGTTAGAAGGTCAAGAGAATACAAACCACACCACCAAAGAGCAGTTCCATTCTTCCTGGAGGACTCCTTGGTGCAGGAAATTGGTGTGCTATTGAGCCTTTCACCCATCCTTTTAGGAGAATACTGCCAGCAGCAGCACTAGTTTGGAGTACTCAGGCTGTGCAAGGACTGTGATTGTGGCTGGCTCACATGCAAAGGTGTATGAGAAAGGCTCCTTGTGCTCTTCCCTTCCACCCTTGCACACCTGCATGGAACCAGCAATAATCTGGCCTCAAAGATTGGTAGTCCAAAGAGGCTAGTTCAGAAAATGTAACTGGGTGAAAAAATATAGGAAGATTTTTTTTTTCTTTCAAATCCTGATTCAGAAATAGGGAAACATGACCCTGACCAAGGTCTGAAGTTCTAGTGCTGACTTTTGTACTTTATCCCTGTGCTGACAAAGCCTAGCCAAGCCACTTGTGCCGCCTGTCACTCCATATCAACCCAAACAGAGAGACAGGGGGAAACTGTACAGGAGGAACTCATAGGGTCTCCACCTCCACCCAAAATCATCAGCCCATGAACATTGATGCATTACACCTTTCACTCACACCTGACTCAGCACAGCGGAGTCTGTGTGAGTGTATGCTTGGGAGACAGTGATTTAACATTGCTGTTCTTCTTCGAGTGGTTGCTCAGGTCCATTCCATATTAGGTGTGTGTGCTCGCCACATGCACCGGTGCTGGAAGTTCTTTCCTCAGCAGTATTCAGAGGGAACCAGCTCTGGTGCCCTCTGGAGTGGCGCTCACATGGCACAACATAAGAGGCGCCGCCAGCAACATGCAGGTAATTAGAACAGGGAAGTGGGAGTCAGGAGATACAGAATCTGTTCCAGCCACTGGCTCACTGTGTGACCTTGAGCAAGTCATTTACCACTGTCTGCCTCAGTTTCCCCATCTGTAAAATGGGGCATAAGTGTACTTAGCAACCTCTCCATAGCACTTTGAGATCCTCAGAAAGGCGCCAAACAATGCAGAGTTTTATTAGTCATCTTATTTAAATTGTCAGGTGGATATGTGGCCCCAGGTTGGGTAATTGGCTGTTCTTCCATAATAGAAAATTGAGCAGAGTAGTGTCTACACTTGGCCTACTTCTACGCCTATGTTAAGAGCTACAGTAAGAGAACCAGAGCTCTAGTACTGTCTTTATATCCATGCTACAAATCACTCCGTAACCAGAAGTGTGATTGACATGCAAATCCTTGTTTAAGTTACAATAACCTATAGCATTTTGAAGTCTGTGTGTGTGTGCGGGTGTTCAGTCTAATAGGTAGAGGCCACTATAACGATAGTAAAAGGCAGTTTCCATTTAATAAATGTCAAAGAACAGCTATGGCACACAGTATGACTCTGTGGACAGCTACTCAGAGCCTAGTGATCTTGCTGCTATTAATAACATGCTTATTTCTTTATTAGGAAAGTGGAAGCATGCTACATCCGAGTCGCTGTCTCTCCTGGTGCAATGTTTTCCTAGCCCGTTGACTTTAATTGGCTTGTTGTTGTTTTTATTTTCTTCCAAGGGTACTGGTTTAATGGTTCTGCTGTGCTGCTACATAATGGTATCCAAGGAAGCAAGAAGTAAAAATAAATAAATCTGACTGTATATTACAGTAAAGCTTCAAGCTGATAGGTTGCATGCCCAAGTGAACCACTATGCCCCAGAACTCCCACATCATCTGCATCAGCAATCCTAGACAGAGGAAGAAATTTCTCTTCACCTTGTATAGGTTAATTGGAACAACAAGAAAAACATTATTTCTGGCAAGAAAACTACCTTCCTCAACCTCTCTGCAGTTATAGTTACGAGGATGCAATAATTCTACTCTTTCAATTTCAGCTCTTGCACAAGGGGGAAAAACAGCATTTGATGAGACAGCATTTTGGTTTTAGATGGGACTATCACTGTATAGACTGTACACATGAGTTAGATTAGGCTGTCAGCAGTCAGACTGTCAACATCTCACTGTTAGCTTGGGGTGTCTGTGTACGGACTGTACATAAGTGAGGTGGGAATATCTCCAAAGGACTCTACCTTGGTGTATGCTGGGGCTCTCTCAGCATAGATTGCCCTGGTGTATTAGATGGGAATATCTAATACCACATAGACTCTCCCCAGTTAGCTGGGACCATTGGGTTAGATGACTCTCCTGGAATGGATTATTACAGCTCAAGGAAACAGTTTGGTATGTGCCACCAGAGCAGGGAGAGGGGGAAGTCAAATGGGGATAATTCTCAGGCCCCTTAACAGTTAATTCCTGGAAGCAAAAGATTTATGACTAGATGGGAACTGCGAACCCAAGAAATTTGTACAATATCCCCAGGGTCTCTGATTTGCATGTTAGGCTACGGTTTCTATTCCAAAGGGACTTTAAAATGTCAGTTTGGAGTGATACTGAGAAAGAGAGAATTTTGGTGGGTGTTTTCCATTTGTGAAGTCACTAGTGCGCTCTATACTGCTTGCTCCCAATCCCAGCAGCTGGTAGCTACTGAAACATTTTTGGGTACCTCGACCCCTTTTAACGTACTCAGTCTTATAATTAAAAAACATCCTTTATCCTAAATAATCTGTATGCTTCTTTTAGACCAAAATGAATGTTCGATCAACAATGGTGGGTGCTCACACATATGCAAAGACTTGAAGATCGGTTATGAATGTGAATGCCCTCCCGGATACAAGCTTCTGGATAAAAAAACGTGTGGAGGTAATTTACATGCAAACAGCAGTCTCTTGGTTCACTGTACAGAGACGTAATTATAGTCACTCCAGCATTGCTCCATCACAGATGGTTTGATTTCAAGTTATTGATGGGTTTCAAACGCTCCTTTCAGACATAGATGAATGTGAGAATCCAGACGCTTGTAGCCAGATCTGCATTAATTACAAAGGGGACTACAAATGTGAATGCTACGAGGGATACGAGATGGACACCCTGTCCAAGAACTGCAAAGCCGTAGGTAAGGCAACCCCGGCAAGCACTCAAACCCGACTGACCCAGTAGTATGAGTGTTATAAAGAAACGTGGGTCCATGGTCCAAGGGTTGGGGGAAAGAAGACAAAAGGAAAATTAAAAGCCAAATGCAGTCATTTAAAACTATACAAAACTGCTACAGCAATAGCAGATGTGTCCCGAGGCAACAGCTCCACTCGTTATGCAGATCAGAATATTTTAGCAATGTGTGCAGCTCAAGATTACAGTCAGCAGTTGGCAGTTTGAAGATGAGACTAAAAAGGAAAGTCTCTTGACTGGTGTTAAAAACAGTGCAGCAAAAATTAAGTAATAATAAGAAAAAAGGAAAATAATCAAAAATAGGTGGATTAGCCAGCCCTTCCCGCAGACCCATCCCGCACCTCTCCCCAAACTCTTACACGAATCTCAAAAAGAACAGCGCAGCAGCTCACTTGCTCTAGAAGAAACAAATGTCCCAGCTCATTGCAAAAGAAAATAAGCTAATTTCAGGGAGCTGGAAAGGTATATTATAAAAGGTCTAGGATCAGCCATGTTGAATATAATTTCATGGAAAGGATTGACCTTTGGGGGAGTGATTTCCTGAGGGAGCTGGCTCAGTAAAGTTTTGTCCTGGGAATTCCAGATAAGTTTTCTGATTATATACCTTATATATAGTATATAAAAAGTCCTTAAAGTCAGCATGTCCAGCAGACTTTATGTACAGGCAAGACCCCTTCCTTGCACTGTCTGGGGGCAGCTGGAGTTGTCACCTAGGAGTTGTCCTAGGATCCACCCTTCTGCTCCCTGCTCAGAAATTCCTGCCCCCTCAGGGTCTCTGCAGGATAGCTTTAAAGCGAAGCGCCAGCTGGGAGAGCCCTATCAGGCTTGGAGGGTGGAGGTGGGGCTCACCTTTTTAGAACTCCAAATGGAATCTTTGTTCAGCTTTCTCCTGTATAGCTCTTTTTTCCCTTCCCAATGTTCCCTCTGTCCCATCCATCCCCCATGGTGCAGGCTGCCTTTGCCTCCAAGTGGGAGCTGGGTAGCTCTCAATAAACTCATTCTTTCCTTAAATATTTTCCCTTCAGTTCAAGTCTTTTAGGAAGTGACCTTTCACCACTGAAAATAGGAGACACTGGGCTAAATCATGCAGTCCTTACTCAAGCAAGGCTCCCACTTGTAGTCTGATGATTAATTTGAGGTGAAGAATGCACTTGTCACTAATAGGTTTGTTCTTTGGGGACTACATAGAGATTAATTATGATGACGAGTGTGAGAGACAGAGAAAGACTTTGAGTTTTATTAATACCGTGATCAGTAGAAACAAAAATCACAGAACTAGAAAAACAAGAGTAACAGCAGACTCCTCATCAGGTATACTCATGAATTTGGGTTCCCCTTAGGGTGAGATTAAGCATTAAGGTTGTCACTCCTGCTGAAGATTGGGTTTGAGCCTTTTTTATGCTCTTATTCCTTGCACCCAGTGGCAGATTAGTCACTGGGCCAATGGGATCTCTGCCCAGGGTCCCTGGCCAATTAGGAGGCCCTGAAAAAATGGGCACTCCCATGCCCTGACCCCACTCCATGGCAGGATTGCTGGGAGGGTGGGACAGGGGAAGCCCCTGCACCCCAACCTTGCTCCCCAGCAGCCGTGCCAGGTGGCGGGGAAGCCCCAGTGTGGGGACCTCATCTGCGGCCCTGAGACTGAAGGAACTCTAGCTCCCTGCTGCGGTCTGAGGGCTGGGGGAGCTCTTACTTCCCACTGTGGCCCTAGGGCCGTGGCGGGGGGATAGAGCTTCTCCAGTTTGGGGTTGCAGTGGGGGCAGGGCTGAAAGGAGCAAATGTGGGACCGCAGTAGGGGCATGGAATGTGGGTGGAACAGGGCAGGGATGCAGAGGGAAGAGACAGAATGGGTGGGTATGTGGGCAGGGCTGCAGGCGGAAGGGGAGGGGAGGGGCGGGGCTTGCTCTGGCCCAGGGCCCCACCAGTCTTTATCCTGTCTCTGCTTACACCCACCTATTTCTAAGACCATATTTGATTAGGTTTTGGCCTTTTGTTCATATTAGTCATGCCTGCACCCATTTTGGGGGCTCCAACAATTGTATGCATTTGTGCAGATAGAAGTTAAGGAGGCTAGCTAAATAAAGCCTTTGTGGTCAAGACCGTTTATCAGATGATATATATGGCTAAATCTTCTGACCCAAGGTTACTTACTTATGTTAATTCTTACTAGACCTGTTGTGACCGTATACTATTACTACCAGTAGCCTCAAGCTAAATACTAGGCTTTATGCTCACTGAAAAGCCCATTTTAAAATGACCTTTACATTTCTTTGCTTACTCCTGCTTGCATTATAGATTTAGTTTAATTTGCACTCATTTAGGAAGCATCTTCACTTTTTCTAAGATATCAATGTTTATTTACCTGATCCCCGGAACTGAGGTCATGGGTCAAAGGTCAACACTCTGAAAATATGCACTTCTGATGGTTTTGAGGGTCACTGACAGCACATATCTCCAAGGCCTGGTCCTTACAAGCAGTGCTCATCCCTTTATCATATCTACACTCCCTGCAATGGGAGGTTTGCCTGAGTAAGAACTCAGTCACAAAGGAAGCTGAGATGCATACATTTTTTTTTTTTGAGGAAAATAACATATATGCTTCCATCTCTCCTGAGTTTGTCATAAGAAAAATAAATGTGACATTTCCAGCTAGAATTTCTGGGCTGGCCTGTGACCTTAGTACCACAACCCCAGTAGAGGTGGATGCCTTTACATTTGACATGAGCTGTTGGGGGCAGAGGCTTCATTCCTGCAAAGGACAGACATCAGCTGAGTGAATCCAAGAGCTCTGCTGGAGCATACTTAAGTGTGCCCCCACCCCTCCTGTTAGGAGGTGCCACATGTGTTATCTGCAGAGCCAATCTCCAGTGGCCAGGCATGGGCCCATCTACTTGGACATGTCCCTCTGCACTTTGTACTCAAGCAGTGTAACCCCAAGGAGGCCTCTGACTGCCCCCTGCATGCAAGTTGGGGAGGGGTTGCTGTGCCTACTTGCCCACAGCCCCCCAGCTCATCCAGGCATGAGCAACCAGAATCAAACCTTACACCAGTTAAAAATATATCATCTAGAGTGAAGAAACCCCTTGGTGTTTCACTTGTGACTTCTTAGCAAGTTGAGCAGAATAAGAGCAAATGCTGCTGCTGCTCTGGCAAGCTGCTGCTACTGCTCAGACTCTTCATGTTCTGATGTAACAGCTCCCCCTCTGGGAAATAGTGACATTTGCTTCTGGTACACAGCAAAACTCCCTTGCAGGATATATCTGCAAATAAGCAGGCAGCATGGTGCCTTTGGCTTCAGTGAGATCACCCTCAATGTTATGCCCTGCATAATGAGAGCTGGATGTGGCACTTGGACCTCTGCTGTCAAGTCAGCTGGTAAAATAAAAGCCACACCTGTTTCTTTTCTGTGATAGGCAAGAGTCCATACCTGATCTTCACCAACCGCCACGAGGTACGTAAGATAGATCTGGTGAAAAGGGACTACTCTCGCATCATCCCCATGCTGAAGAATGTGGTGGCTTTGGATGTGGAGGTGGCAACAAACAGGATATACTGGTGTGATTTGTTCTACAGAAAGATATACAGGTAATGGGCCAGGGCAGATATGTGTTCTGGTACACATAGTATAGTTCATTTTATACTACTGATAATGATGATGATCTGTAAGGATGCCCCCATTCTATTGAACAGTGGCATGGTGAGCAGCATCCATCTATAAGACCACAGAGTGTCTCTCTTTTTATTTGGTTACACATGGTGGCCCAGATTTTAAGTGGGCCTACAAAAACGTGCAGGCACGTGACCCCAGTTATCTGATTTGAGAATACAAGAGCATTTTTGTGGTACCAACAGATACCTCTGCAAGTTTGCACACGTATTATCTGAGTTGTTATGTATTTGTATTACAATAGTGTTTAGAGATCCCAGCTGAAATCAGGGCCTCTCTGTAGTATATGCTGCACGAAAACATAGAGACAGGACGTGCCTCAAAGAGGTTACTGTCTAATGCACAAGAGAGGCAAATAATGGGAGAAAGGAAGTGCCATTATCATCATTTTACAGATGGGGAATGCACAGAGACTAAGGGGTATGTTCACAAATGGGATTTAGGTACCTAACCGATACTTTAGCTGCCTAAGTCCAACATTTAAGCAACATTGACATTCACAGAACCACTGCTCAGCTACTACCTAAGCCCATAGGTGCCTACATTTCCACCAATAAAATCCCTAGGTGCCTACATTTGTACTTGTGGGCATGTGCACAGCCACCTAAATCCTGACAGGATAGAGGAGTGTGGCGCCTCACCCACACCTAAGCACATTTAGATTTCACAAACGTGGCATTTCCCCACCTCTTCCACCAATGGGACCCAATCCTATGGGTGTGCTCGGAGCATATCTAACAGATCAGATCCTGCATGAAACTTGGTGACAGTGCCATAGACCCTTCCCCCAATATCCCAGTGGTTAGAGCACTTACCCAGGATGTGGGAGAGTTGGGTTCAAATGCCTCCTCTCCCTGATGTGGATCAGGGACACAAACCCAGGTCTCCCACCTTCCAAAGCTATGCAGCATCCTGGAATGAGTCTCTCCCAGTCTCTCCTGCTGAAGCTGTTCCATTGTGTATGAAATACTTAACCATTAACTGGGCCAGAGAGGGCGTGGAAACAACTGTATAGTCCAGTGATTAGGGCACTTCCCTGGGAGATCCAGGTTCCAGTCCCTGCTCCACTGAATATTTAAAGTATTTCATACAGAGTTAGGTGCTTGTGACTGCAGGAGAGGGTTTACAGCTGTGGATTTGAGCAGAGGGAGGCCTGAAGTTAGGCACCTAACTCCCTTTGAGGGGCAGGGCTTAGGCCACACCCCTTCCCCACAGTATTTCCTATGGCTAGTTTAGACAGCTCCCCACTCAGCTTGCTGGCTCTTGTGAATCCCATTCTTAGGTGCCTAATTCTCCCCATACATTGTAGGGGAAGCCTGGGTGGGTGCCTAACTTGGGGTTGTGAATTCCACTAAGCAGCAGGGCACCTAAAAGTCAGGTGCTGCAACTTTCAGCATTGCATCACTTATGTCCCCATTGCGAATTGCCCAACCTTGCACAGGAAATCTGTGGCAGATCCACAGAGTCATGTCTCCTAAACTGTGGTCCTGTGCCTTAAACCATACCATTTTTTTTCCACTCTATCCCCCTCCCCAGGTGTTTTTATGACACCCAACACCCATATTATGTAACAGGCACCTACTGAAAACATAGTCTGTTTGTCACTGGAACACAGTATCCAGATTTGTTTGCTAGTAGTATATTTAATCAAAAAATGCAGCTGCATTTTAATTTATGCACCAAACCTCCTCCTTGTGCACTCTGATTTGCATTGGTATTGCACCCTATTGCAGCTTCTATAGTGATTTGTTCTGGTTTTCAGCTAATGATCAGAGGGCCATTTACTAGTTTCAGTAAGTAATAGAGCTACAGAGTGTCTGTAGGCTGCAGTTGCTCAGATTCCAGGGGTAGGGAAATTTGCCCAAGCTGTGATGAGATAATGAAGTGGCTAGCCAGGTAGGTAAGTAGCCCTGTGAGCACACTGGGCAGTGTAAATAGGAAGATGGTTGGGATGGATGCTGAGATTTCACTCTGAAAGTCTGACACTTTAGAAAACGTGTATCTGGGGTGGGTAAGGGTTACACATTCATACACAGAGAATTATTTAACACACACTGCTACTTTTGAAGCACACTGGCAGTGAATACCTCCAGAGTTCAGATAGGTGCTCATGCCCTTCTCATGGCTACATCAAGAGTTTGTTCTCTGTCCAAGCAGCAGGACATTTGTCTCTTTTACTCCTGTTTGTGTTAGCTTTTCCACAGGCCTTAGATCTTCTTCACAATGAGCTTTTGTGTCCTAATTACCTATTAACTGTTAACTCTTCTGTTTAAAATAATGACATCTGCACTGATATTGAATACTGTTCATGCAAAAGACCTTGGTGCCCCATTGGTGATGGAGCAGAACTCCACCTGCCACATTCTACGGGGAAGTGTAATCTGTAATTAATTTGAGATGCTATCGCAGGATGTAAACAAGGGGTATAGCAAATAATTACCGGCAAGAGAATGCTCTCTGGATTTATGCTGGGTGTCATCCATGGATAGCCACTCCCAACCTGCATCATGTCTCGTTTTGAAAGACGTCCCACACAGACCTTCCATTATCCACTTTGGCCTACAGCTTCCAATCATTAGATCCTTTGACAAACCAAGATGGAACTTCAGAAAGGCAGACTGGAAGAAGTACACAGATGCTCTAGAAAAATGTCATCTCCATACCATCACACATCATCCTGGTCTACGAAGCTTTCAATCAATTCCAAGGAGCCATCTTCAAAGCTGCTTGTGCATCCATATTGCACAACCACCATCCAGTCTACATGCTGTGCCTTCATGCTGAATGGTACTAAACTGCTTGGTCACTATAGATCCTCTGGTGATCCAGATATTGCTGATCATGTAATCGAGTCACTGGAGGCTGCTAGACAGGCACAATGGGAAGACTACTCAAAATCTAGACATCATTCACTTAAGCTGGAAATGCTGGAATTTTATTTGCTGTCTCAGCAAAGCTTAGCAGCCACCATCCCTAAGCCAACCACCTGGCATACCAAACCAAGCTGCCAGTTCTGTCAGAGACTCAGCAACACGTAGTCATTCACAGCCTCAGTTAGACCAAATCGTAAGTGACAGTAATTGTGGCACTGCTCCTGGCTATGACAACATATTGCCGTATGATTGAAGCACCTCGAGACTCATGCTTATCAGTGACTGGGTAAAAAGAAAATGAATACCTGTGGCACCTAAGAGACTAACAAATGTATTTGAGCATAAGCTTTAGTGAGCTACAGCTCACTTCATCGGATGCATTCCGATGTAGCTCACGAAAGCTTATGCTCAAATAAATTTGTTAGTCTCTAAGGTGCCTCAAGTACTCCTTTTCTTTTTGCGAATACAGACTAACACAGCTGCTACTCTGAAACCTGTCATCAGTGACTGGTGCAGTTCTTCACAAAGAGTGAATTCCAAAGACATTGTTAATGTCAAAAGTCATTGCTCTCCTGAAACTGGGGAAAGAGCCACATAATGTGGCAAGCTGTCAACTGATATCCCTGTTGTCTGTGCCATTCAAGGTGCTGGAGATCTCATTCCCAAGCCATCTCCCAGAAGTGGAATCTGTGCTCAGCATTAAGCAAGCAGGCTTTTGGACAGGTTGGCGCACCTGCAATCGAGTGCTAGTTTTGAAAACATTCTTCAAAAATGGTTTTCAGAAAAACCTGAAGATAAGAGCCATATTTCTGGACCTGACAGCAGCATATGACGTGGTCTGGTGCACGGGGCTCTCTGTCAAATTGTCAAGAGCACTCCCAGCATAAGTAGGCCACGTCATTAACCTTCTCCACAACAGATGTTTTCAAGTGCACATGGGAGACAGAGTTAGCCTGTGGAAGAGGCAAACCAGCAGTCTACCCAAAGCTTGGGGCTGGCACTGTTGCTTTTCAGTCTGTACACAAATGACCTCTTGCTTACCCAGTCCCACAAGTTAATGTACATAGATGACGTTTGCTTAGGTGTCCAAGCACTGTCATTCCTAGAACTTGAAGACACCCTAAATGCTGACTTGACTAAGATGGCTGAATACTGTATTTGGTGGCATTTACAACCAGTAAATGTGACCAAGACTGTTTCAAATGTGTTCCATTTTTACAATGCCAGAGCAGCCCAAGAACTGACTATCCTTCTCAATGGACTTTGCTTGAAATACAAATCCCAGTCTGACTCAGAGTAATCCTAGAACAGATCTCTCACATATCTTAACCACTTGAGGAAAACTGTAGCTAAGGTGAGATCATGTGACAACCTCCTAAGTAAACTGTACAGCACTTCATGGGGAGCAAACACTCAAACTCTCTGATCATCCAGTTTAGCCCTCCATTACTCCGCAGCAGAATATGTTGCTCCAGTATGGCTCCATTCGTCTCAGGTCAAGTTGGTTGACCCACAACTATTCTCATCCATGCGCATCGTGACTGGGACAATTTGACCCACACCAGTACCAGGGCTCCCTGTGTTAAGCAACATCACTTGTTCACATATGTGTCATGAGGAGGCTACAACTACAATGTTCGAGCAGCTCAGGGCAGACCTGAGCCTACCACTATACACTGTGTCTTCAACCACCCAAAAAGCATACTTGTTAGAGAGGCCCCGTTGTCTGCCCACGTGCCCTGCCTTCTCTGCATCGTTGATGTGGCATGAAGATTGGTCTGCAGCTGACATCAGAAACCAGTCTCTTATAATTGACCCAAACGTGTGTACCCAGCTTTGATTTGCCATGCTGCTCAGGGGTCTTTCTGGACTGATTTTGAACGGCCATACTGGGATCCTTGGACAGAGTATTGGCAGCAATTTACCAACTTCCAGCCAATTCCAGGACCTTGTGAAGAGGGTGGCTGACACCCTCCAGATATTTCTTGAGAAGGTTAAAGTCTCACAACACAAACTCCTGGACATTTTGCAGTGGGCTATACCCACAGGGATTGTGCTACCCATTAATGAAGCACTCCTGTATCCAGCAAAGATTGTTTGGCAAACTTCTGCCACCATCCTGCCAACTTGTAAATCGGCAGATAAGAAATATAATGTATCTCTCAGGGACTCAAAATTTTTGTTTTCCCACTCTCCCACCCAATTCCCTAATGGTGGATGCTGTAAAAAAGTGGGGTAAACAGCATTACTCCTGGTCTATTCCTTATGATAAGGACCAGAAGACGTTAGATCTTTTTGGCTGAAAGGCATACTCATCTGTGACCTTCCAATTTTAGATCTCAAACTATCAGGCAATCAAGACCAAGTATGACTTCACAAATTACAAGAAGTTTGCAACCTTTATTAAACATCCTCCACAGGAGCATAGAGAGTACTTCCAGGCCATCATTAAGGAGGGTCAGTTATTAGCCAGATCCTTTCTCCAAGTGTCCTTGGGTGCTGCAGACACTGCCGCTAGGTCCATCTCCACAGCGGTTGTCATGTGCAGGGTGCCATGGCTACAGCTGTCGGGGCTCCCAAGAGAGGTTCAGAATGCTGTTGAGGACCTCCCATTTGATGGTCAGAAGCTTTTCTCAGGGACTACAGATGAATCCTTGCACATGCTGAAGGACTCCAGGGCCAGACTGACGTTTCCTCTACTACAGACAAGAGGAGATTTAACAGTTCTCAAACTACCAAGAAATCACACCCAGCCCAGTTCTCTGAATTTCACAGAACCACTGAGCTGACTAGAAAGAGACAAAAACTCAAGAGGAAAGGAGCTTCTCATCCTCCTTCAGCAAGTACCCAGTCATAATTGAAACAACAATTTTGACAGGTTGGTTAAGGACTCAACTCCTCCCTCACCTCTAAGTTCACAAGCTGCAACCTTTTGCCCAGCTTCCTTCTTTTGGAGATCACCTTTCCCATTTCCAACAGGCCTAGCAGTGTATTACAACAGACAGGTGGGCTATAAGATTGGTTTACACCATCCACTTTACATCCCTCCCACTCCCCTTCCCCATCCTCTCACGAGGCTATACTGAGTCAAGAGGTAGACTCTCTCCTTCAATTAGGAGCGATAGAACCAGTCCCATCCTCTCACGGGGGGAAAGGGTTTTATTCAAAGTATTTTCTCATGCCAAAGAAAGATGGATGGTGAAGACTGATCTTAGATCTAAGACGGCTGAATAAATTTTTAAAGTCTCAAAAGTTCAGGGGGGTGACTCTGGAAGCTATAATCTCTAGATGCAGGAGACTGGTTTTTGGCCCTAACCCTACAGGACACCTATTTCCATATAGCAATACATTCTGCAGACAGGGAATATCTATGTTTCACTATGGGTCAGGTTCGTTTTCAAAAATGAGTATTTCTCTTTGTCCTCTCTTTGGCCCCAAGAGTATTCTCAAAGGTACTAGCAGTAGTAGCTTTCTACCTTTGGAAAGAAGCAATTTTAGTCTTCTGATAACTCAATGACTGACTACTTGAGGGCCAGTCTTATGAAGCAGTACTAACTTCCACTCAGACAGCCCTCTCTCTCTTCCAGGATTTAGGTCTCCAGCTAAACTTAAAAAAATCCACATTAGCCCTTGAACAAAGAATACGATTTATAGGGGCACATTTGGATTTGTTGGCAGCCAGGGCCTGCCTTCCTACAGACAGATTCATAACTTTGGCAAACCTGGTTGGGACAATTCAAGGAAGCCCCCATACCACAGTAAGGAACTGTTTGCAGCAGCTCTTGGTGACATGGTAGCTTGCACCATTGTGACCAGTATGCAAGACTATGACTTCTCTGCTTTCTAGGCTGATTCAGAAGGATGTATTCCTCAACCAGTCACAGCTTGGACATACAGGTCACGGTTTCCCTCCAGGCGAAGAACTTCCTAGACTGGTGGAAAAATGAATTCAGTGTCTGCGCAGGCATTCCTTTCCTCTGCTCAGCTCCAACCTATCTGTGACCATGGACACATCGCTTTTAGGGTGGGGAGAAAACCCTCACAACTCAGGGCAGATAGTCACCTGAGGAAGCCTGTCTCCATATCAACCTGTTAGAACTCAGGGCAGTCAGGAACGCCTGCCTTCAGTTCCTACCACTGATCAGGGCAAATCAATCAAGATTGTGAAGGACAATGTGGCTTGTGTGTTTTATATCAACAAACAGGAAGGACCAAGATCCCCTTCCCTGTGTGCCCAAGTTATGGAACTGGTTACAGCCCATTAGATTCAGATCTCAGCCATTTACCTTCCTGGAGTCCAGAATGTCCCAGATGATATGCTCAGCAGGCGTTTCTCCCAGGACTAAATATGGGAGCTGGACTCTCAAATTCTTCACAGGATATTCCAAAAGTGGGCACTTCCAGAGGTGTACCTGGTCGTCACATTCAGCAACAAGATGTACTTCATATTCTTCTCAAGAGGACACTTAGGTCACCACTCTCTGAGAGATGCTTTTCTCCTTCCCTGGACGAAGGGCCTGTTCTACGCAGTTCCTCCAGCACCACTAATTCTAAGAGTGATGAACAAGATGAGACAGAACAAGGCCACGGTTATTCTTTATAGTACTGACATGGCTGAGGCAAGCGTGGTGTCCTTACCTGCTTCATGTGTGTGTCCAAAAAGTGTTCAACTTTCTGGCCATCCCTCATGTCCTCTCCCAGGATGTAAGTCGTGTGCGTCACCCCAATCAAGGGTTCCCCACAGGACCCATTTTAATACTTTGAGGTGGATTGGTGACCCTGTGATTCTCCGCTCTTTGTTCTCCACGGGCACCTTGGAACTTACCCTGAGTCAGCTGAAAAGGATCTTCCTCGTCCTTGGAGCTTCTCTCTGCTCTGCCCAGAGACTCCCAGTCCATTTTTCCCACATTAGAGTCGTGGCTGCTCTGGTGGGTAGGGGATCCCACCTGCCTGTCCAACTCATAGTCCCAGGACCTAACAGAGTTATGAATGAAAGGCTGAGTGCAGGCTGGGCACAATGCCCCATCTGCTGAACCCAGGATGGTAGGCTCAGAGGAGCACCATTTGGAGTTGGGTGTTTTTTAGTCTACTTGGCCATACCTAAAAAGTGCAGAGGAGCCAGCAGGGAGGCATTGAAGCAGAGGGGTCGGATGTGTTTCTACCACCTGATTAAAAACTGACTTGGGTGGGGAAAGGGGCTAGCGAGGGAGAACACTGCTCTAAAAAGTAGTAAAAAAAAAAAAAAAAAAAACCCACCAAAAAAAAAACCCCATAAGGCAGATGAGAAGGCAGCAGCATGTAAACTGCTATCTACACGAGGCAGAGAATCTGGCCGCCAGTAGGAGCGGAATGGGCATGGCCAGAGTGGAGGCATCAAAACGCCGCACTGCCTCTATGAGCTGCAAGAGTGAGCAGAGCAACCTGGACATCAAGAATTGAGGGAGACACTGGGCTGCAGAAAATGTCACCTCTAACCAAGAACCTTTCATTCTGAAGGATCCCAAAGCATTTTCTGAACCGTGGATATACGTCAGTGTGCTCGCTGCTGTAGTGCAGCCCCATTGAGGGTGAAAGCACCTTGATACTGCACAACAGTTTGGGACAGGAAGTAAAAAATAACCACTATTTCCAATTGCAACTGTGGGGGGAAATATTGATAGTCAGAATGTAATCACCCAAGTTGGAATTAGGGCAGGACACAGAAGTTAACTCTTGTCTTACAAAAATGCTATGGGCTCTTCAGTAGAGGTGATAAATGAGGTCAGAAATATGTTTCCATCCTCTAGAAGTACCTCCTAGTGCCTTGCATTTAGTATTGGCTCAGAGAGCCACCTCCTGACTCACCAGGACTACTGTTGTATCACCTGAGTCTTCCTTTTAAAGTCTGTTGTCCAAAGCATTAACCCAACCCGATACTGCATAGTTTATTGTAGTAGAGGCTGCTCTGGCTGCAAGCAATACCAAGACTTCAGAGCTTTCTGCTTCTTGACATTAATTTGTTTCCAATTCTCTGTGCCAGAGTTGTACTCTGGCAGCACTTGGCTTCTTTTCTCATTACCTTGGGCCAGGTTGATCAACAATATAGGATGTTAGTGGATGAGTGGTCTTACGTTTTCAGATGTTCAAGGGAAAATGTCATGACCCATTATTTTGTAGTTATATCTATTTTAAAAATATAATAAATTATTCTTGTGGTCAATATTAAATGGTCCTGTTTCAAGAAAACTAGCACATATAGGGCCAGATTCCATTCTTATCCTGGTGCAAATCCAGCATAATTCTGTGTAGATTCACTTCACTGAAGTTACTCCAGAATGACACCGGCATAACAGAGCAGAAGCTGTCTCACTGTATGCTATTAGGAGTGACACTGGCTTACTTACGGAGTGTGCAGGTGAAGTTTGGTTTTTCTATTAGTATTTTTAAAGATATTTTGAAGTTGTCACTGATATTAATGTGCCCCAGCCGGCTTGGATAATGGATCAGTGTCTAACCCTCTTCCCCAGCTCTCATAACTGTGAATCCCTTTGCTAAGCTATTTGTAGATGAAAAAAATTATTATTAAGGCTACGGGTATTTTGTCCTGGGTATTTTTAGTAAAAGTGATGGACAGGTCATGGGCAATAAACAAAAAATCACGGAAGCCGTGACCTGTCCCTGACTTTTTTACTAAAAACATTCCTGACAAAATGGGGAGGGAGGAGGGTCTGGCACCCTCCTGCCCCGCAGCAGCTGGGAGCTGCAGGGACCCCATTACCCAGTTGCTGGGAGGGGTCCTCCTGCGGGACTGGGAGCTGTGGGGCAGTCCCCCACCATCCGCAATGGCAGGGGAGCTGTGGGGGGACCCTGCCAGCAGTGGAGGCTGGGGAACTGCGGGGGGTTCCGGCCCTTGGCTGCTGAGCAGCTCCAGGCTGCCTCTGCCATCGCCACTGGGAGCTGGGCAGCCTGCTTACGGTAGCTGAGCAACTGCAGGGGTGCCTCTACCAGCTATGGCAGCTGGAAAGTTGCGGGGGACCCCCTGTCCCTGGCCACTGAGCAGCTCCAGGATCCCTCTGCCGCCAGTGGCTGGGAGTTATGGGGGTGGGGGTACCGGCTGCTTGCAGTGGCCGAGCAGCTGCTGGGGGTGTCCCTGCCAGTGATGGCGGCTGGGGAGCTAGTGGGGAGCACCCACGGCAGCTAAGCAGCTCCAGGGTCCCTCTGCCAGTGGTGGCAGCTGGGGAGCTGGGGGGGGCACCCGCAGCCGCTGAGCAGCTCCAGGGTCCCTCTGCCAGTGGGAGGCAGAGGGGAGCTGCTCATGGTGGCGGAGCCACTGGACAGTTCAGGGGTCGCCACCTGTGGCAGCGGATGGTCAATTGTGGGGGTCCCACGACCTGTGGAGGCTGAGCTGCTGCCAGGTCCCTGCTGCCGGGACCTCCAATGTCACGGAGGTCATTGGAAGTCACGGATTCTGTGGCTTCTGCGACCTCTGTTATGTAATCTTAGCCTTAATTATTATTAATTACATAGGTCCTAATTCAGCGACGTGCTTCAGTGTGTGTTTATCTTTAAGCACGTGCTTAACTCCATCCCTATTCATCTGTTCACTTAAGCATTCACTTAACTTTTAGCACGTGCTTAAGTCCTGTTGAAGTCACATGCTTAAAATTAACTGCTTTGCTGAATCAGGGACATCCTGTCAAACATGAAGTGTGCACAGAGCTTTAAAACAAATAAACGTGACAGCTCCCTGCGACAAAGTGCTTACAATCCAAATAGCTATGACAAAACAAAGGGGTGACCATAAGCAAAAGGCAGGGGGAAAGAATGAAAGAATAAAGGTTACAACAGTGAGGGAGTCTGAGATAATCATGCTGTGTTTGTGCCCTAATTCAGTAAGTTGCCGAGTTCATCTTTGTAACTCGTTTCCTTCTCCATGTAAGGCTGCAGCTTTTCAACTTGCTTATCTGCACTGGTTCTTACTGTGCTGTTAATTGATCCTTGTCTTTGCAGTGCCTACATAGACAAAGCCAGCAACACAGCCGAGCAGGTGATTTTGATAGACAGTCAGCTGAACTCCCCCGAAGGCCTGGCAATGGACTGGATTCACAAGAACATCTACTGGACAGATTCAGGAAACAAGACCATCTCTGTGGCCACTGCTGATGGAAGCAAGAGGATAACACTTTTTAGCACTGACCTAAGCGAGCCCAGAGCCATTGCAGTTGATCCGACACGGGGGTGGGTGTGAAGATGGAGTTCTGCGTCATGTCATGTTCCAGTCTTGTTTTCACTCCTCTCATGAGCTCTCAAACTCTGGTCCCAATCCTGCCAATACATACAAACCTACTTAACTTTAAGCACGTAAGTAGTTCCATTTAACGCAGTGGGACTGCTGACGTGCTGAAAGTTAAAGCACACACGTAAATCTTTGCAGCACCGAGTCCTCCGGTCGCAGTTAAAAGCAGCTTTGAAATTACATCTCAGAAATTCTTTTGCACTGTTCATGTGTCAGATGGGGATGAGCTGGTCCATTTTAAAATAGGGTACATGATTTGTGATGAAGACTGAGGTAGTCTGATGCACACCTGAAAAAGCACGTTTGTAGTGCTGGATACAGAGAAGGCCAAAGATCCAGCAGAAAATCCAAGAGCTATTTCACATATGCTAAAGAATATTTTTAAGCCCTGGTGTAATATAGTTCTGTGGTACGTGCTCTTCAGGTTAGATCGTACAGTAGGAACCCATCAGCTCCACTGCGCAGATGTTAAAATGGATTAGAATAGCAAAGGCCTAAACCACTGAGTACAAAAGGGTACCACACCTCCTGATTTAAGAAACCTACTCAAATTATTCACACAGATCTCTTGGAATAGGGTCACCCCTGCATTTAGTGTGAATTATTGACTTTTCCTTTCTGTGGCTCTTTTAGATACATATACTGGTCTGATTGGGGAGACAAAGCTAAACTTGAAAAATCTGGCCTGAATGGTATGGATCGGCAAGTGCTGGTAACAGACAACATTGAGTGGCCGAATGGCATCACACTAGGTAAGTCGCAGAATCAGTAATAGATCAGTGCAAGTGATAAAGCTCCCGATGTTTGTGGCCTCATTAAATTTATGTTTATTGTTATACAGGAATGGGAAAAAAACAACATAATCTTTGAAAATCCAGGCTTCTTTGATATGACAAGCATCTGTCACACAAACAAGTGGTCAGCAAGTTCCCTCTAATTCAGAGGGTCATGGTGTAATGTGATCTATGTCTTCACTGAGGCAGGTTATCGGGGTGTTGCCTCTCCATGAACATCCTTCATATCCTCCTTTACTTGAACTGTTGACCCATTTCTTATTTTGCTCCTTTTCGGGCGCAGTCCTGGCAACACTCACTGACTAGCTCAAAGCTTAGGACGGTAAGTAGTTTCATCACAGTAGCAAGCACTGTGCTAGTCAGTGAATGCTGACAGGATCCCAAGTTCGTCAGGAGAGGGATGTGACCGACTCCGTGTTTATAAAAGTGCCATATAAACGTACTGTGATGCTTAAGGACTTATTTGTGACTATAGGTACAGCCATTCATTGGAGATGGTGCAGAGCTGTACCATTCCATGGGAAGCCCATGGAGGCAGAATTTCTTATGGAGCTTCCTGGCATGAAGGGGGAGCAGCTGCCTGCTGCTATCCCCCTTCATGAGGGCCAGCATATTCCCCCTGCTCACCAGTCCAGCTGTGCTGGTTGAGGTTTTGCAGGGGTGGCACCGTGTCCCCTATCTGTGGTATCTTGCACCCTGGTGGCACAAGGAGGGACTGAAATTGTGCTCTGCTTCTGCACAAGGAGGGGAAGCTTCTTTTGAACTTGCAGAGCAAGTGGCAGTCAGTCCCTAAATTAATCAGTAGTATATTGGATCAACACTAACCCTGGTTAGTATTGCAGTCGGGAATTTTGATGTGAACAAGTGAAGGAGAATAGAAACCACTAGACCAGCTCAGTGCGGAAGGGTTAGGTAACAGGGTGCTTGGAGGGTCAGGCGGCCTAGTGGTTGGCATGCCTGACCTCTGGCCCCTTGTTTCCCTCGTCAAGGTGCCTCATTCTTTTAGGTAGGGAGACATGGGCCCTCCCTCTCCACCAGGTCCCAGCCCACAACCCTGTGTGAGTCGACCCCTGAATAGGGGGCCCTAAGGAGTCTAAATCCACTGTCCTGGGCTACTTCCAACCACCGTCTCTTCAGTGTGGGGCATGACCTTAAAGTCTAATTCGCTGGGGTGGCTTGCCTCCCATAGTTCCCTCTCGTTGGCTTTGGGTGGTACCTTGCCCCGGTCCCAGGCTCCTGTGGGCAGGGCAGCTGTAGGTCTGGTGAGGCCAAACCCCAAAATACCTCTGGGCTTCCGTCATTCAGTTAATTCAGTTGTCAGAGGCTCCTAGGTCTTCTCGATAGCCTCCCTTGGCTAGGGAGACAGTGCTTACTCCTTGGTGGCTGCCTCAGCTGGCAGGCTAGTCACCCTTCTCTGGTAGGGAGGCAGCTAGCTACTGCCTCTTCGCCAGTCAGCCCCAAACTGAGCCAGACTCTCTCCTCTTCTCCCCCTACAGGCCTGACATTAGCTGCAGATATAATGGGGTGGGGATAGCTGGACGCAAAGGTTCTCTTTAATCCCTGCTGTGATGGCAGGCAATTTTGTCCACTACATCACAGATTACTACTATTACTAATTCATAACATTTGCCCTTGTTATTAATTCACCAACAAATGAATGCTTAGTATTTCAACCCAGAGTTTGAAATGATTGCTTTTATGAGTGGCAATCACCCCTTTGTATTGAGGTTTGCTGATCTCATCCAAAATTAGAATTGGTCCCAGGAAGAAAAGCTCAGTTCATGAAGTTCTACAGTGGCACAGATCACCTTCTCCCACTTCTTCCCCTCTTGGCATCTGGGCAAGGTGGAGTGTTTTGTGTTCTCAGTGTCATCCTTGTCCGTGAAATGAAATATCCTTGAATCTGAAACATAGGAATGGCTTTGAGAAAGTGGGATTCCCCATCACTGGAAATTTTTAAATCAGGGTGGGACGTTTTCCCCAGAGATGCTCCAGTTCAAACACAACTATTAGACTTGAAGCAGGAATTAATTCATGGAAGTTCTATGGCCTGTATTATGCGGAAAGTTAGTCCAGATTATCACAATGGTCCCTTCTGCTGTACAATCTATGAATTTATGAAAATGTGAAGTCACTCAGCATTGGAAACCACCATCATTACTAGCATTAATTGCACCTTCGTCAGGAGTCTCAGTAAAAAGCCACAGATTAAGTGGTCTGGAGAATGAACTAGCCTCTCAGCCTTCGAAAAGATCCTTCCAGGCCTGGAGTTGCCCGATATGGGTATAACTACATCACCCAGGGGTTTGAAAGATCCAGCCCCCTGAGCGATACAGTTATACTGACCAAACCCCCGCTGTTGCTGTATCTACAGGACAGCGTCTCCTGTTGATAGAGCCATGGCCTCTCGGGGAGGTGAATTAATTATGCTGACGGGAGAAGTTTGCCTGTCAGTGTAGTAGCATCTTCACTGAAGTGCTACAGCCGCGTAGCTGGACCAATGCCACTGTAGCGCTGTCTGTGAAGACAAGCCCAAATTTGAGGGACATTGCTGGGGTGGAGTTGGGAAGCCAACAAGGCCGCTGGCCTGTTCTACTTGATCAGAGAGGGGACTACGTCACGATCCAGGCTGTCAATCGAGCATCTCTCACAAACACATAACAGCCTATTATTTATGGGCGCCTGGTTCAGTGTATCTGGGCAGTGAACCAAAGTTTGAACCACCATCATAAATAAAAGGGCTAAGCAGCCCAGGGAGAGGTAGCCAACAGAAAAAAGCAAAAAATGCTGTAGTTGCATGTACAGTCATTCTGCCTTGTCATATTTCCTGTCTCAGATTTGCTGAATCAGCGTCTCTATTGGGTGGACTCCAAACTGCACTTACTTTCCAGCATTGACTTCAGTGGCGGCAATAGGAAAGTTCTCATCTCTTCTGCGGATGACCTGAGCCACCCTTTCGGAATAGCTGTGTTTGAGGTAAGCGTGAAGAATGGGTGCAGAGCTGGCTGGGGAGTGCAGGAAGCCACAGGATCTCTTTTTACACACCTCTTGCTTGAATGCTGTGCCCTGAGCATAAGCTCATAAACGCATAAGCTGGTGTCAGCTGCTGCAAAAAGCCATTAATCAGATGCGAGTTCAACAAGGAGTATTCCTTCACTGAGAGCCGCAATCAGTCAAATGCTGCTATGTAATGCATTACTTTTGTGGTGGGGAGGAGCACCCTGCCTAAACTGGCACCACCCGCATAACTGAAGTGGGTTAATGGCAAAATTTGATCTTAGTCATGTTAACTGCTTGTGTAATGGCCAAATCAGTGGCAGGAAAAAACACAGGCAGTTTGCTATGATGGTCAGGCCATATAGCTTTTCACTAACTAAAGGTCTGATCCTGCTGAGAGAGCATCCCCTGTGAGATAAGACTTCAGTGGGAGCTTCACAGGAGGTGCTAAAGCATCCTGTTAGGATCAAGCCTCTTGAACACAGGGCATCCTCTCATCTGGGTGTTTGGCAGGGACTTCTGTGCGCTAATGGCTTTGAATTTGACACTGCAGTTTGCTCTGAACACTTCTTACAACTCACCTGCACTGTGATTTCCTTGCTTTGCATTTTCCCAGGTCCATGCAGTGTGTGCTCCCTTCCGCAGCCTGGCAGGTTGCTAATCGTTTGCGCAGTCATTATATGCTACTGCTTGACAGTCTGCAACAAGGATCAGTGTACCCAGATAGAAATTTGTACAAGCCCTTTGGGAGCTGGCGGTGATGTTAGTGGGGAGCCTCTCTGCCTGGGAAGAATTGAGGACCCAGTGCACTTGTCTGATGGCAGGATTTCCCCGGGAAAGTGTCATTTACTTAACGAATTTAAACATAAACCCAGACATTTCTCTCTCTTTCAAGCTGAGTTGGCCGTGCTCTTGTGCCTGACAGCTGAAGAATTCACACTTTACTTGCCACAAAATTAAGGGCTTGATCCTATAGGCACGTACTGCCATGGTGTGCTTATTGCCATGCATAACCTTGCTGATTTCAGTGGGACTGTGCAATAAATTAAGCACTACATCAACAGTGTTTGCAGAATCCCTTTTACAGTGTTTGTTAACCAAGAATGTGCTATATACCCCCTTTCTTCATCTGAATCTTTTCTCAAGATAAAAGACAATCTCCTCTGAACTAGCTCCTGAGAACCCACCCTTCCCCCTCCAGCTATGTATTTCATCTTATTAAAAGACATTGCAAGTGTTACCTTTTCATCTGTCAGCCAGGTCACCTTCCTACAACTAAATCCATCTCAGTAGCCTTCAGTTCCCACTTACTGTGTCCTACTATGTTGTGCTATTTAGGTATCTCTCAATCTGCAGTAAAGTGTCACTTGCTTCTGAAGATATCATTGCAGGAGATAGAAGTGGGTCTTTTGGATGCTCCCTCTTTAGTGTTTATCCATTGCTGCAGATTCTTTAAGAATATAAGTGGTTTTGCCCTACAGAGATACTTGCTCAATCGAGGTCACGTCTTTGGAATGGGAAGGAAGATCAGCTTTCACTGGCACTTTCACTGTGGTACTAGGATCACTAAGATTTCTAACAAATTCCTTCAAATCCTATTCAAAATCCACAGCCATTGGAGTCACAAAAACTCTTCTTTCACTAAACATAATGGACACGGCCACTCTGTATCCAGGCCTGCTCAGAGTGTTCTCCCCTCCCACTCAGCCCCAAAGCTACTCTAAGGGCCAGTCTTCACTACCTGCTGGATCGATGGGTAGTGATCAATCAATCTATCGGGGATCAATTCATCGCGTCTCGTCTAGACGCAATAAATCGATCCCTGAACGTGCTCCCCATTGACTCTGGAACTCCAGCTCACGAGAGGCGGAAGCGGAGTTGACGGGGGAGTGGCAGCGGTCAACTCGCCGCAGTCCTCACGGCCAGGTAAGTCAACCTAAGATACGCATATCTTAGGTCGACCCCCACCTCCCAACCCCAGTGTAGACCAGGGCTAAGAAACTAAGCATTTTTGACCTTCTGTAAATACTGCTCTCCAGATCTGTTACCACCTCCTGACACTGAGACACTTGAATCTTTGTGTTGCAAAGCCAAAAGTGGCATCATGTGATGATCCAGCAGCACCACAAAATGACAAGATTATCTCAGTCTAAGTAGATGTCTCTAGATCGTTTAGTATATGATTCTGCAAAGTGCTGAGCGCCACTGTCTCCAGCTGGAGTAGAGGACATACCAATAACATACTGAAAAATTAGCACTTGTCTGTTTTGCATGTACTTAAAATGCCTCTGATTAATGTGCAAAAGAAACTGAGATGTAGGAAGCCTTGCCCCAAATGGCCCTCGGGGCTGCTGGAGAACCAGAATCGAACACTTCATGGGGTTTGCATTACCCACATCAAAATGCGTGTGTGTGTTCTGCAGGATAAGGTGTTCTGGACTGACCTGGAGAACGAGGCAATCTTCAGTGCAAACAGGTTGAATGGCCTGGACATATCCATTTTAGCAGAGAATCTCAATAACCCTCATGATATTGTGGTCTTTCACGAGCTAAAGCAACCGAAAGGTAAGGCATGCCCTCAGTGCTCCCATAGTCCAAACACCATTCGTTCATTTGAGCTGGTAAATAAAATGCCTCCCCGTTGTCTTGGATGGAGCGGTAAGGCAGATGCTGCTAATATAAAATGAATGCCTGATGTTTGAAATTCCTGCATAGTTAATTCAGTGGGTGCTTTTATTGAAAAGCCTGCAATTTGTTTATAGTAATTTAATTAGCAGCTTTCCTTTTGAAGTCTAGTCTTAGAGTGATCAGAGCATCCTGTTGCCTGCTGTTCATTTTAGGTGACACTTTTTGGCAGTGTCACTCAGATAGGACTCGAAAGAACTCTAAACAAAGTAACTTGCTAACAATTTTCTTAGTGGGAAGAACATGACTGGGAGACAGCTTTGAGATTGTGGGTATTATGAGACAACAACTGTGAAATGGCACCTTCTTACTCAGTAGATATGCTCCCCCTGTGTATTTCGGGTCAGATAGGCTCAGTGAGAAAAATGTTTGTCCTACTGGTTACTGGGGCTAGCACTGAAAAGCCTGCACAACTAAAAGAGGAGCTGGACTCTTTCAGCACAAAATTCTAACTGAAGAGTTTTTATTACTGACGATCATCAACAAACTTGAAATTCAGATCCCAGATTTACTGTGTAGACCTGGCAGGTAGAAAAATCATGATTTGCTTATAAATTGAGTACATTTGATCTATAGTATTGGGCAGGAAACCCCACAAGACAATTTGAAGCTTTCATCTGAAGATCTCATAGTGCTTTAAAAACACCTGTGAAGTAAGAGTTATTAATCAGCCAAGTAAATTGAGGCAAAGGTGAAGCTGAAAATTTTAAGGTCTGCCCAGCATGAGACCGTGAGGGCCTGATGTTCAGAAATGCTGAGTATCTGTAGCTCTCAATGATTCCACTAGAGGTATGAGTTCTCAGAGTCACTGAAAAGCAGGAGCTGGATGGCCAGAATTAGAGGATGCTTTGAAAACAATGGGTTAAGTGACTTACTCAGTCAGTGGAATAAGAAAGAATGGAACCCAGGCGTCCTGACTCCCCATCCCCTGCTGTAACCATCAAAGCTAAGCAAAACTGTTGCATATAGTATATGAAAGTGGGAGTGCACAATAGTGCAGCTACTGCTACCTTCCTGCATACAAATGGAAGAGCTCTAGAAGATGGAAAACTCCTAGGGGTTCTGAGTTAGAATAGAATCTCATTCGGGGGAGGAGTCTCTTTCTTATGAACAAAGATAAATTGATGAGCATGGTTTGAAACAATACATTTGTTTTTCCCCCTCCCCATCTTGAACAGCTCCAGATTCCTGTGAGCTCAGCTCCCAACCCAATGGAGGCTGTGAATACCTGTGTCTTCCTGCACCCCAAATCTCTCTCCATTCTCCCAAGTATACGTGTGCCTGTCCTGACAACATGTGGCTGGGCCCTGATATGAAGAAATGCTACAAAGGTAAAAGCAACCTTAATGCAGGGACCGTTCTCTTAGCCTGGTATTACTCAGCACAAGCTCCTTCGAGCTACACCAATTGTACCCCACCCTTCCACAAAACCAACTTACATCATCAGTGAAATTTCCCTTTCTCACAGCAGTGCATGAACCATTAGCTATGGTAGTCTGTGCGTTTGGGACCTTTTTGCACATAGCCTGATATTTTTATTGGTCTGGAGGGTCACTTTATTGAGAATTTGTACTGAGAATTCAGAAAAGCTGAATGCATGAAAGGGAACAAAGACTAAGTTCCTGATCCAGATCCCATTGATCTCAATGGAAAGACTCCCATTGAATTCAGTGGGCTTTGGATCAGGTGCTACACATGTGAGTGGTTTGAAATCATGGTGGTGAAGCTGGTCAATAAAATTGTTCATTAACACCACCCCATGAGGTGTGAGTGGCGTATATTGTATATTTAGGAAAATATTAGGCCACATTCATCTTTAGTGAACTCTAGTCTCTTCCTGGGAACTACTAGAGGTGAATTTTACCTAATATTTCCATATGGTGCGAGTTCTGAATTTTGGGGGCCCACACCCAAAAAAGTATGATAAAGACTTTGAACTTCTTTATGTCACCTTCCATCTACAGCACTTAATAGATATTAGTGAATTAAGCATCATTACACCACTGTGAATTTTGTAAATTATTTTATTTCCATCTTGCACATGGGCAAACAGAGGTATAGCAAGGCAATGGGCCACATAACAAATCAGGAATAGAAACCAGATTCCTATTCTATCCGTTATCAAATCTGGAAAGGAGTGCTCCTTAGCACCATGTGAGATCTGATTTGCAGACTTCTTTTACCAGATTTCAGAGTGCTTGTTTTGTTTTAACTATATGGGGTTGCTTTTCAGATCTTCCAGCTGCCTCAACAACTGAGCCAGTTTCAACTCCAGTGTCCACCCTCACCATGACTATGATTTCCATCATCACTGCAGCAACAACTAGCAACACGAGCAATGTCAGTAGAGAGAGCTCAGGAGCTGTATCACAATTTTCCATCACAACCTCAGGTGTTGGCTTATCCACAACCACGTCTAGTCTAATAGGCACAAAGATAATGACAACTGGAAACAGCAATTTATCCCAGCACTGTAAGAGATTCAGGTTCCTACTTCTTTACTTTCTGCCAGGCACAGGAGTATCACAAAGATCCATGGACTAGTAGGAGAGCTGGCAGGCCAAATGTTCTGTATGCATGTCAGACACAGGCATGCATATATGGGCTGAAATAAAATCAGATTTTTCATCTCAACTCTTTCATTATGATAATAGAAAGGTGATCCCAGTTTCTCTGAACTCTTTGGTTCCAGGTTGATTCCCTGGGATTCAGTCTTACACCCACAGCATTTAAGGTTCCTATTTCTCAAAGAAAGTTGCATCTGTTTTTCTCAGCACAGTGCTCTGAAAGTTCATGGAGCCCTGCTCCAAAATACCTCTGACAAAGTTTTCCATTAAAATGAGTATCTCCGTGGATTGATGTTCACATCGCAAAAAATACTGCCAGCAGAGGGCACTAACTGGCTTCTTTATTGTCGGTCTCTACAGAGGCTAAGTACTGAATAAACCATGAAGGATTTAACTACCTTCCCATTCTTGGAAGTGATCCCTGTAGGTCAGGGTTGCAACATATTGGCAGGGCAGTGCAGAAAAGCTGAACTGCCTTTCCATAACCTTGCTGTTCTACAGAGAGGAAGATTTCCACCTCCATCATAGCCCCTTTCATTGGTAATTGATTAAAAACAGTAAGACAGAAGACCTCTGGCTTTTCAAACACTGCACTAAGCAAAAGAGGTATCATTTCCATTGCATCTGCAAAGCAGATGTAGAAATAAATCATGCATTCCTGTTCTCATCAGCAAGACAGGACACATGATACTTGATGCTAAGCAGTGCGCAGTGCTCTTGAGAAAGCAGAATCAGTCTTCCAAATTCGTTCTCATTCTTACCTATGTAAATCTCCTTCCAAACCCTAGCTGCAAATAATTGGATTCAATGTTTATTAAAATATTTCTAACAATGACTATTATGGTACCTATCTCATTAACTGGTAAAAAGTCTATTTAATAGAGTTACCTGCCAAGGGGATTCATTTAAAAGGATAAACTACCTTTTACACATTATTTTCTATGCATTGGTGTCTCAGTAGATGAAGGATTTAGCTCTTTGTCAAAGTAAATTCAGTATATTTCTGAGTTTAGTGCTAATTCCGTTAAGATTGCAAAACACACATTTTGGAGAATGAGACATTAACGTTTATTGGTTTGCTCTTGTATGACATTCCCTTGAATTTTGAGGCAACCTTCCAGACTCAACTTAGCTATTGCACATGGCATTCTTTGGTGTAGTCACATCCACAGGAGCGTAATTTAAATGCATTATGTAGATAACTTGGAACCATAAAGTTCTTTTCCTGATAGAGCAATAGCTTGGTGGCTGTGTTGCTACCAGAGGGAGCTGTGCTGCACAAGATGAAGAGTCATCTACTCTCCTTGATAAAGACAGAGAATTTCCATTACGGGCCAGATTTTTTACACACTACCCTCCCTTTTTGTGCTCAAACATTAAGAAAGAACTGGCATATTGTATCAGCCCAATGGTCCAGCTACCTCAATATACTGTCATCAAACCATGACTAGTGCCAGATGCGTCCGAGGGCATGAACAGAACAGGGCAATTATTGAGTGATCCAGTCCCAGCTTCAGACTGTTGGAGGACACCCAGAGCATGGGGTGCATCCCTGACCATCTTGGCCAATAAGCCTCTGATAGACCTACCTTCCATGCACTTACCTAATTCTTTTTGAACCCAGTTATACTTTTGGCCTTTACAAAATCTCCTGGCCATGAGTTCCATAGATTGACTGTGTGTTATGTGAAGAAGTACTTCTGCCTATTAATTTCACTGGGGTTCTTGAGTTATGTGAAGGGGTAAATAACAATTTTCTCCACAGCATTCATGATTTTATAGACCTCTTAACATATTCCCCCTTAGCTGAGCAGATCCAGACTTTTTAATCTCTCCTCATATGGAAGTTGTTTCACACCCCTAATAATTTTTGTTGTCCTTCTCTGTACTTTTTCCAATTCTAATAAATCTTTTTGAGATGGGGTGACCAGAACTTCATGTAGTCTTCAGTGTGTGTGTACCATGATAGACATCTAAATAGATATATGTACACAGAGCGAGGAGAAACAACACCGTGAGCCATACACATGGAGAACCAGTTTTGAACCACTGGACCATTACACATGAAATTCTTATGAGATTTTTCAATACCTAGAAACAGCCATGAGTGGCACTCTATCCCTACTACCGGTACCTTACACTAACAAACAAATAGTAGGTAATGCGAAGTGCTGTATTTCTTAGCGTTGTGTGGGATTTGGGGGGATAGCTCTCCCCCAAGCTGGTCCTTCTCAGACTGGAAGGCTGATTGTCTGAGAGACATCCCCGCTCTTTATCAGCACTTCTTAAAGCTAGCCCCAGTGTGCTCTGACTTCAGAAGACTCAACTCTGGTACCTAACCACAGCTATACAGTCCCTGGACAGCAGGAGCCTAGGTGTGCTGTAGCAGCATCACATTCAGCCTCTAATGGGGAGGGAGCACCTAGTTTCACCTAATAGTTACGCTAATGAAGTGGCAGCATGAAGAGGTTTAGAAGGGAGTTGGTCAAACATCATGTGCTTTTCTGTGGCCATATTTAGCAGTCAACTGTGCCCTTCTGTAAAGCCCTGTCACTGTACATGGGTATGTCCAGTTCTTCCCAAAGGTCAGGCCCCTTAGCAACGCTAACCCTTATTTTGGGTTCTCATTTCCTTTGAGGTCCTAGTCCTTGTGTCCTACTGTGACAGTTGACATCTGGAGTTAGCAAACTAACAGACCCCCACATTTCAAAGGTGTTTTTTATTATTTAGAAGTGAATCTGTATGGTTGTGACACAGCTATATAGCAGGGCACAAGAAATGAAAATTAAAGAAGATGGCAAGCTGCTGGCTCAGGCTTATTAAGTAGTTATTTTATGATTTGGTGTCTTGTTTAAAGATGATTAATTATCAACTATAAGCACACAATAGATATTATTTATAGACCACACACCTTTAAATTTAATCTAGTTTTTTAAAAATTTCTGGAGCTATCATTATAATTATGGTCCATCTTTAGTGGCCTTTGATTAATCAGAACTGTTCTTTTATGGTTACAGATGCCAATGATGGGCAGGGTTTTGGATCAACTGTTACAGCAGCCATTATTGGAGTTGTAGTTCCTCTTGGTAAGCAGGTTTGATTTAAGCTTAGAATGAGACTACCCTGACAACTTTTTGTAAAAGACTTTGCTGGAGCACAAGGAACTATTGATATACAGTAACTCCACACTTAACGTTGTAGATACGTTCCTGAAAAATGCAACTTTAAGCAAAAAGATGTTAAGTGGATCCAATTTCCCCATAAGAATTAATGTAAATGGGAGGTGGGGTGTAGATTCCAGGGAATTTTTTTTTTTTTTTTGCCAGGCAAAATACACACACACATACACACACACAGTTTTAAACAAACAACTTAATACTGCACATAGCAACGATGATTGTGAAGCTTGGTTGAAGTGGTGGAGTCAGAAGGTGGGATACTTCCTCCTGCTAAATGATAAACTAGCAATTGGCTGAGCCCTCAAGGGTTAACTCGTTGTTGTAGCCTTACACTCTACAAGGCAGCATGAATGGAAGGAGGGGAGACGGGGGGGGGGGTGTTGCACATTTCCCCTTTAAGTATGCTGACCCACTCTTAAGTACACTGCCTTGTTAAATTAATCAGCAAGCTGAGACCACAGCTTCTGCCAGGAAACTCCCTCCATCCTGAGCCCTGTGGTGTCCCCCCCGCTCTATGGAGATAGGGGGTAGGGGGATACCTTGACACTAG
Source organism: Dermochelys coriacea (assembly GCF_009764565.3). Taxonomy (NCBI): domain Eukaryota; kingdom Metazoa; phylum Chordata; order Testudines; family Dermochelyidae; genus Dermochelys; species Dermochelys coriacea. The sequence continues at coordinate 97,340,638 of NC_050075.1, forward strand.
ACCCCCCCAAGCACAGTAAGAAGGAGGCTCCCAGGAGCAGCTCCAAGGCAGAGGGCAGGAGCAGCACATGGCAGTGCGGGGAGGGACAGTTGCACTGCTGGCAATTGATAGCCTGCTGGGCGGCTGCTGCACAGGGAACTTAGGGGAGCGGGGAGCTGATAGTGGGGTTGCTGGTCCACCCTGGTTCCAAGCCCCCACCAGCAAGCTGCAACGGGCTGCTCTTTCTGCAAGCAGTGGACAAAGCAGGCAGCTGCCAAACAATGTTGTAAGGGAGCATTGCAGAACTTTAAATGAGCATGTTCCCTAATTGATCAGCAACGTAACAATGTTAACCGGGATGACTTTAAGTGAGGAGTTACTGTACTGTACTGCAGGTTTGAAGGGTACAGGAGCAGAGGTCCACATGGGACTATGTTTGCCTTCCTCAAGTAGCCAGATGACAGCTTTTTCTCTTCTTTTCTTCAGTGGTCATTGGTTTGCTGTGTATGGGAGGGTACCTCATCTGGAGGAACTGGAAAAGGAAGAACACTAAAAGCATGAACTTTGATAACCCTGTGTACAGAAAGACAACAGAAGAAGAGGATGAAGAGGAAATCCATATTGGAAGGACTGCACAAATTGGGCATGTCTACCCAGCAGTAAGTACCTCTGAGCAAGCTACTAAAGGAAAAGCTTTTTCTTGTTAAGAAGGTTTGACTACAGAATTATCTCAGCTGATCATGAGGTTGATTACAGTTACTTGGCATCAGACAGTACATTAAATGAGGGGTTTGTCAGATTTTTGCCTGTTAGATTACTCTTAGACTTGTATGTAGCTCATGTTGCCATATCTTTGGAACATACAGTAGGAATTTACGATATGAGATTAGATCAATTGTCCATTTAGTCAGGTACCTGTCTCCAGTGGCATTGGGTGCTTACATCCCTGCAAGTCACCCCACTGAGAAATTCATGTCTCTAACACGCCCATCATTGTAGTGGTAAGCACTAATAACATGAAAGAAAAATGAACAGGCTGTCCCATACATGAGTTTTTCAAAACAAGGACAATGACTGCTGCTAAATGTTAGGCTGTACCCCGGTGGGGAAGGTTTTTCTCCTGCCCCCAGCTTGCAGTCAGTCTTATGCCTTACTCTTTTCCATCCACTGCCTTTTCCTGCCACCAATAAAGTCCAGTTTGTATATGCTAGGGGAACACAATATTTTTCTGCTTATATAATTAGATATAAACCACTAAAAAGTGAAATGCCCTGCAGTGAAGAGTGAATGAGATTCCAAAGGGAGTCAAGGAAAGTTGCCTTAACAAGATGAGGCATAGATATGGGATGGAGGAGTAATGCTTTGCTCCACAGGTTCCACTGTAACTACATAATGGGACTTGCTGATGGAGACACCAGAATCCACACAGAGTGGTTTCTTCAGGGGAGTGTCTCTTCAAGAAACAGGCAGCTTGGATGAAGTGTAGGAATAGTAACTGAGTCGTGAGGGGGAGGACAAAGAGAAGGGAGTAAAAGCAGTGCAGGAGTGAGGAAGGGCACTGTCTCAATATCGCAGACTGAGTAATAATAGCAATCCTTGCACTGCTGTCATAACTCCCATCCAAGGATTTTAATGACAGGTTTCAGAGTAGCAGCCGTGTTAGTCTGTATTCGCAAAAAGAAAAGGAGTACTTGTGGCACCTTAGAGACTAACAAATTTATTAGAGCATAAGCTTTCGTGAGCTACATCCGATGAAGTGAGCTGTAGCTCACGAAAGCTTATGCTCTAATAAATTTGTTAGTCTCTAGGGTGGCACAAGTACTCCTTTTCTTTTTAAGGATTTTAATGTGTGTCAGATACATCGATGAACTTGGCCTCCCACCACATCTATTGTGCAAGAAAGTAATGCTTATCCCCATTTGGGGGAAGGGGAATTGGAGGCATGAAGGACCAGGTACTAATAAGTACTACTCAGTGTAGGGGTTACTCCATTGAAATCAGTGGGATTTTTTTTTTTTTTAGTGAGGGGAGGTGTTATTCATCATGAGTAAGGTATCAGGTCCAAAGAGATCAAATAATTCTGTGTTACTCAAGCATTTACCACTATTGTGTTTTCCTTCCTCCACAGCGTGTAGCATTGAGCCTGGAAGATGATGGGTTACCATGAGGACCAAGTCGCTGCTCTAGTCCCATACCTAATGGCATAATATGCACTGAACAGATTCGCTTTGGATCATGGAACCCTCCCCTGCCTTTCCTTTTCTTCCCCCTAATTAATTACTATTTATGTTGCAGAAGGGTAACTACAAAGTTCTAATGAACTGCAAACATCCAAAGGATGTGAGAGTTTTGTATGTATAATCTTTTATACACATTTTAACTTGTTGCACTACCCATATGTGATAGTGAAGAGGCTATTGCTGAGCTACTAACCCAGTATACATAACCAGCCGGGTTCAATAGCTATGCGTCATTTTAAAACTATATTTATAGAGGTTTTGTAAATAAGTTGAACATGCTTTGTGGCTATCCATCAACATAAGTAAAAAAAATTCTATATAAGCGGTTTAGAATATTTATTAACAAAATTGGGATATAAGATTTGTTCTGTAAAGAGGGGTGAGAGTATTTATTTTTTGTATGTTTGGCTTGCTGTGCATATATCTATCTAGACTAGATAGATATATAGGCATATAAATATATACATATATATACATATAAATATATTTTAAAACTACTAGCCCAAGTCTATGGGAATTAGGGGGATTGAATTCTTAAGGAATGTTTATGGAAAATTTGCTTTGAAGTCTAAAGCCACTGGAGTAAGAAACAGCTGCACAATAGGATAGTCAATGGTTCTGTACAATGAATGAAGCACTCCCATAATGAATTTCTGCTGTCAAAATGGTTTACTTTGTATTTCAAGCCCAGACAAATGTACTGGCCCAGGACTCAGACACTAGCACCCTTGATTTCCTTTTTTAAAAAACCTTTACATCAAAAATGTCTCCATACAGTGACTTCTCTTCACTTAGTGTATCTCACATAGAAGAAACTCCTATAGGTTTCAACATAGCTTTATGCCGTGTCTGTCTCCATGGAGGTTATTTGGTGTATGATTTTTTAAGAAAACCTAAATCTGTCATTTTTTTCCTCCTCCGTGGGAATCTTTTTTACAGCTTATAAAAAGTGATTATTTTCTTTGTCTGGTAGTCGTATATCAACTCCCTGGAGATAGCTCATCACAAAATCTTTTATTGCTGTGCTGCTACTGATGGTTAACACTGTTAAAATGAATGAAGTGTTAGGAAGCACAAAGATGCAGTCCAACTTGCATACCTGGAATTCACAGCAGGTATATTCCAAGTGGATGTAGCTGGAACATCCAGCACCATGACAGTGCATTCACCACAGCAGGTTGTCCATGGAATGTGGAGCAACAGGAAAGGGGTTAAAGAACAAAATGGCAGCAGACTGCCCTTGAATATACAGCTCTTGGTAGGACGGCTGAAAAGGTAATTGGAAAAAAACCAAAACAACCAATTCTTACAACAGTGGTCCCCAAACTGTGGGGCATGGCAGAGCCCAGACCTGCCCCCACAGGGGACAGGGAGGGAATGCCATCAAGCTCTACTCCTGGCCCTGACCGCGGCCCTGCTTCCAGCCCCCAACTGCGCTCCTGGGGGAGGGGGGAGGAGTTTGGGGACAACTGCCTTACAAGACCTTTCACTCTCACCAGTTCCTAAAGCTGAGCAACTCTGGGATTATCATACCAGTCCTAGATGACCTGGCACCCCTTAGGCTAGTCTCTCCAATTGGAACAATGGTGGATGTGATGGACATCATTGTCCCTGGCAGGATCTTGTGACACTAATAAATAAGTGTCACCATTTCTATAGCATTAGGAAGAGTCGAGGAAATCTTACATTCTTTATTTATTGGCAGTGCATCTTACAACCCATGCTAGTGAAGAATTCAGTGTTACTTTGCTAATTCTACAAAAAGAACAGTACTTGTGGCACCTTAGAGACTAACAAATTTATTAGAGCATAAGCTTTTGTGGGCTAGAGCCCACTTCGTCAAATGGAATAGAATGGAACATATAGTAAGAAGATATATATACACACATACAGAGAGGGTGGAAGTTGCCATACAAACTGTAAGAGGCTAATTAATTAAAATGAGCTATTATCAGTAGGAGAAAAAAACTTCGGTACTGATAATCAAGATGGCCCATTTAGACAATTGACAAGAAGGTGTGAGGATACTTAACGTGGGGAAATAAATTCAATATGTGTAATGACCCAGCCACTCCCAGTCTCTAATTCTGTGGCTTCATGGTGTTCTGGTAGGGGGAAAATGCAGAGTGACACTGCATGGACTTGCAAGGTTTCCCTATTCCCACATAACAACCATCTTGCCTCCTTCTATCATCAGATAGCAGGAGAGGTGAAAATAACAAGTGTTTAACCTCTCTGTTTCAGGCAGGACCACATTTTCTCCCCCCCTTACTGGCTGGCTCACAGCATGAACTCTTCAGCAGAAGCAGTCCTTTCTCCTAAGCCAGGCCTAGCCCACCTGGCACCATTATCCTCCAGCTAGGATAAGGAACCAGGCCCTCTCCAAGCAGCAGTTCCCACCCAAACTGTTTGGTAGAAGGCACTGAGTGGTGCAAAGCATTCTCTTCCCCATCATCACTGTTTGTCATAGAAAATATTACCTTGACTGCACTACTTCCTGCTCCTGGGAACGAAATTCATGTTCTCCCACATGGCACAGGTACTCTCTTCTCATGTTAATCAGATGCAAATGTTCAAGTGATTTATTCTCTTTGGGCAGTTTTCTGAAATCAACATCCCGTGGCTGCCGTGTAGCATACAGCATAAATTTCCAGTGATGTCTCATTTCAATATCCATATTCTCCAACTCCCAGACACCTCTCTTGCTGTGTATGAAGGATCTAGTTCTGTTTGTTAGATACAGAGCACCCACTGTTCCAAGGGAACACTTAAAAAACCTATTAAAGCCCATGGAAAAGTCTTCCATTGATTCTAAATCAGGCCCTAACTGACTTTAGTGGGAGAGGAAGGGGTTCAACCTCTAACAAGAGGTATTCAGCACCTCTATGGATTGGATCCTAAATCTGAAGCTGTGCAATAGATTGTAAAGTAACCTGTGTTGCTTTTATATGTGAATCACAGTTTATGGAAGACCAAAACAAAATCTGAAGATGGGTGGGGGGATCACAGTTTAATGTAGAATCGAAGTTTTGGTACAGGAGTGAAGTGTAGGAAGAAAATGCTACACTATACATCAGGGAAACACTATATACCACAAACTATTTGTATAAAGGGCCTATGAAGTTTAAAAATATTTGTCCTTAAACCTCAGTTCTAAAAATCCAAAGGAGGCATCTTGATTACTTTAAGGGAGGTGGAGAAATGTGATTCTCAGATTTCCAATTATTATTTTAATCTACAAAGTTCTTCTACTACAAGTCCATGCACTGTGTGCATGAAGGAAAGAACAAAAACTGAGCTGTACATGTATGTGATAACACTAACAGCAAACTGTAAATATGATTGAAGGCTCTAAATTTTTATACTTTTTTAAAAAATAAAATAAAAAACTGTACAAATGTGTGTATAAAAAGCAGCAATTTTTTCAAACTGCTTTAAATTAATTTGATGTCCAGTGCTGGTTTCAAACTTTACAGATTTGTAACTATATCAAAAGAAGTCAGCCACCAAATTTGTTTTTTAAATAAATTATTTTAAACAGTTGGGATTGTTACAACATTGTTTAACACTGTAACCAGTTCTAATCTCTGTCTTGTCATAATGAAGTTCTGTTAGAATGAGTTCTTGCTTGGTGCCTTTTGTGTTTGTTTTCATTTTATGGACAAAAGAACTGCAGGGGGGGAGGGGGAGTATGGTCTGTATATCGTTTGCTGTACTTACATAAAAAGGAGTACTGAAAACCAAATGAATTTATTTGTAAAACAGTGCACTGTTTCCACAGAGAGATTAAATTTTTTTTTATCTGGGATTTCTGATGCGTTCTGTTATTTTACAGTACAACAGTGGTTTTCTCCACAGACTATGTCTAAGGGATCTGCAAATGTTGTCATTACCACAGAACAGTAGTTTTCAACCTGTGGTCTGTGGACCCCTGGGGATATATGTCTAAGATTTCCAAAGAGGTCTACCCCTCCATTTGAAATTTTTTTAGGGGTCTGCAAATGAAAAAAGGTTGAAAACCACTGCAATACATAAATGAAAAATTGTTATTAAGAATTGCAGCACTTTGATGCCAAAATATCAGGATCTTATGCAAATATCACACTCTTCTGATTGACACGTACACATCCAACTAGTCCCAAGGAATGAGTCAGCTTTTAATTGCCTATAGCCAAATCAGGACATAGCAGTGCTGCTCTACATCCTAGCTATGTAAGAATTCTCTGTTCTCTCTATGGTCCCAGTTAGTCTGTATTTAACACCCTCCAGTTCTTCCAGTCTACAACTGTGCAGCCCCAATCCTGGACACTACATAACCTTTATATGCAAATGAAGGGATACTCAATGGGCAATTCTGACTACTGTCATGTCCTCTTTCTCTACTCAGACTGTTTGTCACTTCAAATTGCATAGAAAATGCTGCCTGTTTCAGTTATGCTTACATTATGTAAAGTTTTATATAGGTGACAGAACTAAAATCCATATAATTTGAGGTTCATATAACCAAGACAGCCTGCTCCACACAAATATATTAACTTTTACCATTAGAAAAAACTACATTTCATCTCTGTTCTGTAAAAGGAGGCATATGATGCATTTGCTTGCCATACTGTTTAATCTAAGCCATTTAAAGAGTGCCCAGATATTCCAACAATGGATGTCTTATAATACTCATCATTATATTAATAATAGCTTCACAAACCCAAAACAAAATTACAGCACAGCATCTACTGACATGGAGACATGCACATAAGACCCAAACTTCAAAAATAATTGTTACACTTCATTTGGTAATCTTGGATAATACCTTCGGTATGGTTTGGAAGACCAAATGGCAATCTACTACTATTCTCCTCATTACATACGAAGCGTGGATCAACCAGAAACAGTCTAAAATCCGTAACGCTCACTGCTACTGATTAATTTTGTAAGCATCACTGCTCTGCCAAGTTTAACTACAGGTAACTAATACATGACTGGTTAAATAAGGAGGAAAAAAATCCCCAAAACTGGACAGGATTAAAGTCAATAATGTACAAAAACTAGGGTTGGTCAAAGATTTTTCCATCTAAATGAGTTTTTGATTGAAAATTGGATTTTGACTACAGCAGATTTTTCGCTAATACTGTCTGCCCTTCACTGAAATTTTTAATTTTTCATTGAAACACTTAATGCCTGAAATCTGATATTTTGGTTTTTAAATTTTTGCCAAAAAGGAAGTTTTTCATTGAAGGAAAAAGCCTTGTCCAACCAGCTCCAACAAAAATGCTCCCGCTCTGCAGGAATCCATGAGCTACCAACAGCTAACCCAGGTGTAATGTTTTGGACCGTTGTTGTCTATATTACAATAGCACTGTCAGAGGTTGTAGGCATGCAGTAGAACCAAATCTCTCACAGGGGGCTTGAATGCCCTCATATATGGAGGAGGGCCATTAGGGCCACGCTGGAGCCAGAGTCTCCAGGAAGAGTGCTGACAGAGAACTCGGGGAGGTAATTTGTAGTTTTAGAAAGCAATGGGGCTATAAAAAAAAATGTGTCTCTCCAGTTTTTCCTTAGCAGTATTTAGCTTTCTGGCTAATGTGGTTTGGAGCCAATTACACAGTATACCTCCACCCTTCAAGTGGGGTGGTATAATTCCCAGCTTGAGGAGACATACCCACTCCAGTTCTGATCAAGATAGCGTGCTAAAAATAGTGTGTAGCCACAGGAAGGGCTAGCCACCCTGAGTACATAACTAGAGTTTCTGACAGGATTATGCTTGGGGCGACTAGCTGCTTGCCCTGCTGTGGCTACACTGTTTTTAGCATGCTAGTTCAATCAGAACTAGTGCAGGTATAATCTCAAGATGGGAACTACACCCCCAGTGTAGACATACCTTTAGTTAAAATTTAAGAGGGACAAACTCAACAATTTGAAATAGATGTAGCATTAAACAGTGAAACAGCTCAATACTTTACAAACCCACTCTGAGGTGTCACAGTTTTCTTCTCCTGAGGGCAAGCGTCTTTACCTCTTCCACGAATCAACAACAGAGTTCTTCCTGCCATGGTAAAGCCAAACGTTGAACTGCCGTAGGGAGTCCCACAGCTCCCTTGACCTGGAGAAGACGCAAGGAGCAGAACATTACCAAGGGCAGTCAGGCACTAAACACACAATAAGATGTGCACAGACCTCTATTCACCCCCGACCCCCCGTCAAAAGAATAAATATTGTAGCAAGAGAGGTACATACAGAATGTACCAGAGTGACTAGATGCACTTCCAGAGATGCAGGAGATTCTTATGTCCTATAAGGGCTCCCAAAATCCTACCCACTAATCCAAACTTTGACTATCTGTGGCTCCCAGTAGCAACACGGAAATGGGTAGGATTTGTCTCCAATTGACTTGGAAACTTCGCCTCAGTGGGAAGAGACCCTCATAACATAGAGCCATGTGTCGTAAGATCTGTCTTTAAGTCTTTTCTCTACCGTCACCTTTGTTCTTTGGAGGAAGTTTATCTACTTGATTTTTACATAAAGTGGCCAACAAACACCAGTGACCACATCAAATTATGATGATTCACCGCTTGTTAGAACTGAGAAAAATTAAATTACCATCAGGTCAAGAGTCTGCTCCCAGAGGTTTTTTTCAGTGTCCTGAAAAGTTTGCAGAAGAAAATCAAGTAAGTGTGTAAGGGTTGCAGATAAATGGAACAAACAATCCTACAACAGACCATATGAATAATGTGGTAACAAGACAATTTTAAGTACCAAATTCATTAAAGGTCATTTTATTCATTAAAAAATGTACAATATTTGTAATCTTATTTTCTTAAAGAGAACACTGTCAAGTAGTTTACGCCTTTGATTAGCCTGTTATTTTTATATTGAAATATATTGAGAAAAAATAGTTATTACCAAACCTAATAACCTAACCTGAAAACACAAAATCATCTCTGATAAAGTTTGCAGATAACACCAAAGAGTAATGAAGAAAACAAGTCACTGATACAGAGCAATGTGGCTTGCTTGTAAGCTGGGTGCAAATAATATGCATTTTAAACACAGCTAAATGTAAACGTATACATCTAGGCACAAAGAATGTTGGTTGTACTTATCTGATGGAGGACTCTATCCTGGGAAGCAGTGACTCTGAAAAAAGATTTGGATGTGATAATCAGCTGAATATGAGCTCCCAGTGAGACACTGCGGCTCATGAGTAGTAGAGAGGTTATTTTACCTCTGCATTTGGGACTGGTGCAACCACTGCTGGAATGCTGTCTCCAGTTCTGGTGTCCACCGTTCAAGAAAAATGTTGATAAATTGGAGAGGGTTCAGAGAAGAGCAGTGAGAACGTTTAAGGGTTAGAAAACATGCCTTATAGCAATAAGCTAAATGGATTGAGTCTAACAAAGAGAAGGTTAAGGGTTAACTTGATTACAATCCACAAGTACCTATATGGAGAACAAATATTTAAAATGGGCTCTTCAATCTAGTTGAGAAAGGTATAACACAATCCAATGGTTGGAAATTGAAGCTAGAGAAATTCAGACTAGAGATAAGGTATAAATTTTTAACAATGAGCATAATTAACCATTGGAACAACTTCAAAGGTTGTGGTGGATTCCCTATCACTGACAATTTTTAAATCAAGATTGGATGTTTTTCTAAAAGATAGGTTTCAGAGTAGCAGCCGTGTTAGTCTGTATTCGCAAAAAGAAAAGGAGTACTTGTGGCACCTTAGAGACTAACAAATTTATTAGAGCATAAGCTTTCGTGAGCTACAGCTCACTTCATCGGATGCATTACCAAATGCATCCGATGAAGTGAGCTGTAGCTCACGAAAGCTTATGCTCTAATAAATTCGTTAGTCTCTAAGGTGCCACAAGTACTCCTTTTCTTTTTTCTAAAAGATATACTCCTTTGGGGAAGTTCTATGGTCTGTGTTATACAGGAGGCCATACCAGATGATCACAATGCTCTCTTTTAGCCTTGGAATCTATGAACAAATCTAAACAGAACAGAAAAATACCCTTCCCTTGCTGGTAGAAAACACTGCACTATGAGAATGTGGTGGTGCATAAAAAAAGTTACACTGACAATGAAAAAAAAGTTATACAGAGTAGTCTGTATAGAAAAGTCTGTACAGTCTGTGGAGAGAAATGCAAAAAGTGATCATATAGCAAAAACAACAAATAAAGGATACAGAATTCCCAGCATATCAGAGTCCCAACCCTAGTAGGAGTTTTCAGGCATTCCAACTATATAATTTTTAATTTCTGGTAACTTTAGGTGGTGTTAACTACATTACCAAGAATTTTTTTTAATATATATATTATTTTTATCTAATGTCACTATTTACACATTTTATCTTAGATGGCTCATGGGACAATTTAAAATACAACTTTGTGGTAACACTGAGTTCTCTTTTCATTAAGACACGGTACATCTATTTTTTTATATAAATTCTTCAGCTTCTTCAATGACTGTGCATCAATGGATTGACGGTGGATTGCTGCCCTCTTCGGGATGGAGTACATATCAGTTCCTTGCACTGACTCAGCTCTCCATTAGAGAGATCACTGGACAGGGGAACAATGTCTTTTGAACAAAAGTCTTAAATTCCCTTCCTAATCCACATCCTGTCCAAGGGCGGCGAGTTATATGGATCTGTGGTGCCCGGGCTCCAGCAATATTCAGGGCCCAGGGGCCCGGCTCCACAGATCCATATAACTCCCCTGGCCCCGCCTGTCACCCCAGCACCTCCCCAACCACCACTTGCTGCCCCCGCGCGCCTCCCCCAAGCCCCAGAGTGTCCCTGCCTCAAGCAAGTGGCTGCCTCCACGTTACGCTCTGCTCAGCTGGCTCCAGGCATCAACTGCTGCTGTACAGTCCTAGTGCCCCCCCCCCACCCACTAGTGCCACAGCAGGCTGACCTTGCCCCTACCCTTCCGCCTCAGACCCTTCCCTTTTCCGTTGGGAACCTCCACCAGCACAGGGGCCCCCTCACCCATAGTCACCGCTCCTGCCCCATGCTGGGCAAGGGGCAGCGCCAACTCCAGTGAGTCTACAGTGGGGCAGCAGCAGAGGAGGAGATGCACATGTGATGGCAGTGCCCCCTCCCCCTGTGCACCCACTACAGGGAAGACGAGGGAACTTCCTGGATCTGAAAGGGGCCTAGGAGCATGTGCAGTGACAGTGGTGTGAGGTGAGTGTGCTGTCGGGGGCACCATCAAAAATTATACAAACCTGCCGCCCCTGATCCTATCTAGTGACTAGGGAGAATGTGCCTCTATGGCCATGAACTGTTAGAAACTTCTCATTACGGGGTGAAATTCACCCCGTGCAGAGACTCAGCCAAAGTCTAGGCACAAGTCCTACTTGAGAACTGGTGCATATGTTTTGTGAGGGGTTCTCCACACGGGTGAATTTCACCCACAATAACTAGTCTTCTTGGCTAGTTGAAAGCATTAGTAATTAAACTGTTAATCTTAAAGACAGCAAAACACAAACAAACAACAACACAGGTGATCATTAGAAAGGAACTGCAGGAGCAATTAGATCAACAAGAAAACATGGAAATCTCTGCTGTAGACTACAAAATATCAACTAAAAGTTGTACACCACAAAATATCAATTAAAAGTTCTACACCAAGACCCCAATTCTACAATCCACATGGCAGATCTTCGGACCATCCACTGACATCAAACCTTTTGCATTGCGCTGCCACAAGAACACTGATTTACATTCCAGGCCTGGTGGTCACCTGTCTTGGGCCGGTGGGAGCTGAGTAAACCATGGAGGGATGGACAGTCTCCTCCTATCTGTATTTCTGTTGCAGTGCACAGGAACCCAAATCATAATCAGGGCCTCCATACTAGATGCTCAAACAGGTAGATATGAATAATTAAACTGCTGCTTTTAGATTCATTACAGCAATTGTGATTGAACATAATCTCTGGCCAGCCAGTAAATAGTCAGAAGAAAAAAAGTCACACCCATTTCTCCAGAAGGAAGTCTCAAGGATTAAGATTTAATGTTTTGGATTAGAAATTAGTGGCAGCATCTGCAAGAATAAACCAAGAGGCTACAGACTGAGGAATTCAGAGCAGAAGCCGTGTAAGTCTGTATTCGCAAAAAGAAAAGGAGTACTTGTGGCACCTTAGAGACTAATGTTCTGAGATCTGGATCTTATATTGGGTAATGGCTAGCCAGGTATCAACTGAGATTTGGAGAACACTGAAATTTAATTAGAAACAAACAAAAAAACCTTTAATGTGGCGTAATGTATCAATTCACACTCACTGTACATAGCAGTGAAAGAGCATTCTCTCTGTGCTTCACAGAGCCAAGTATTTACAAAGGGCACCTTAAACCTGTCGGGGGGTGGGGAGGGACTGAAAATACTGTAACATTTTAAGAGCTGTTAAGGTAACAATATTTATACAGAGCTAGGAGTTACAGTAATTTAAGGAAGCAAATATCCTCGGTAATTTGACAGGACAAATGGTGACATTTACCCAGTTATATTGCTGGATCATACATGATCAGGGAAAGGAGGGAGCTAAAATGTTTTCCATAACTCCAGGTTGGTTCAGTACTTCCACACCCTTGTCTAAGGACCACAGCTTTATTTGGAGCTATACAACTTACATTTACAGCTTCCCTATACTATGGGGAAAAAACACTTCTAGGGATGAACTGATAAGTCTATTTCATGACTCATTCAGTCTCTGGCCTTTGCTGAAAGTGCGCCCAACAAAGAGACAATTAGTGCCAGCTAAGTGAAAAATCTCTGACCCTATACATTTTTCTCATATAATCCAGAGCTCCCTTCAAACTGTTGGTACTTCCAGGTATAATTTTGGTCTAAACACTGAACCTGATCTGAACGGTGAGTTCAGTGTTGATAAGACAATGAGCAGCAGGAGGAAGGTTAATGTGTTTATGTAAAGGATAGTGAGGTTCGATGGTAGGGATGCTTTAAGTCTACATAGCATGTTGTACTGAACACAATAAGCACACAATAAAAAAAACAAGAGAGGGAAAATGACTTGAAGTAGTTAAGAATGGGGACAGGAGTTATACTTTCCATTAACAACTGTTAAAAATAGATTTGTTTCAGATTTCAGAGGAAGAGTGGGAGAGAGCGCAAAGTGGATGTACAATGCTACAAATATTTATTAAAATAAGGGAAGAACTCATCTACCACTACTGACAATACAAATTCATTTAGTGAGGCTAAATGATTCACAGTGTTCTCAAACTGAAAATTACTTAAACTACACTTAAATGCAGGGGAAAACAACTATAATTTATTTTAATATCTTGTGGTAAGGGAGGAAGTTACGCATTAATGTGAAATTTCTAATGTCCCTGATGTAAGAGGTATTCTTCATATAGGAGGAAGGGGGTAAGAATGTGAGTTGATATATTTCACCAAGTAAGGACTGCTGAACATCTGAGTCGCCTTCTTGTTTACCAAATCCAACCACCTGAAAATTCGAAGGCCAGAGGGTTACCAAGAAGACAATAAAAGTTTGCATGCTTAAAATCTAGACTAAGAGTGAGCCATTTTAAGCATACTTTAGCTAAACACTACATTTCAATCTGGACTCCATGGACACTCAATAACTATAGCAGTAGAGAGGAAATTAAGGGTATGTCTACACCGCAATCAGAGGTATGACCACAGCCCATGTAGACATACCTGAGCTAGCGCTGATCTAGCTAGCTCAAATAACAAGAGCAGTAAAGCCATAGCAGCATGGAATAGCTGATAGCCACTCAAGTATATACCCAGGGTTCTAGGTGGGTTTGTACAGCCTGTGCTGCCAGTGCTTCACTGTTATGGTTATTCACACTAGCTAGAGAACAAAACTAGCTCTAGGATGTCTATACTTTGCTGCAGTCACACCTCTGATTCCAGTGTAGACATATCCATAGCTTTTACTTCTTTCTGCAACTTTCAGAGTTAAGTAATTTATTCCTAATACTATGAAAACTTTATATAGACAAAATTAAGTTTTATTCCTCTCCTCTGATATGGGTTTAAAGCAGTAACAAGAGTTCAGATATTAATAGCTATAGGAATAGATATTTTCAATTCTGTCATTTAACTACTTTTTAAAAAGTGAAGGTTGTTCTTTCTGCTAGGGTGCTTTAAAGTGCTGCAAAGATGACTTACATAAGCCTCTTCACAGGAGTCTATTTTAAAAGAAGTTAGTCACAGAATGTGGGAAGGAAGAAAAGGACAGGCCGTAGAAATTAAATAAGGAGGTTACTGTTAAATCAATGGTGTGAAGCAATCTCATCTAACATCATAATGATTCCAAACGTACTCACATGTATACTGAGTGCTTTCCTCTCTTTGCCTCTATGAGCTTGGAACCAGTCAACAAGGTCTGATTTAGTTAATGATTGTAGTGCTTCAACCTAAAACCCACAAAAGTACACATTTCAAATGTCCAAATTTCACACACATCTTTTAAAAGCACCCTAATTCCCAACAGTTGAACAATATTTTGAACGTCTCTACAAGTCTTCTGCCTTTGTCCTCCAGTTCATCCCAGAACAAACACTTGTAGCAAAATTTTAAATCCTGAAAGCAGCAGTTAGTGACAGAAACACTTGCTGATGCTTATGAAATGGAATTGCTAGAAGTTCCTATGAATTCTGAAGATCAGGTTTGAGTTGTAACTATTATTCATCTTGACACACTTAAGATAAAGATTTCTTTATACAGATCTCTCCAGGTCACAATGCATTCAGATGTTGAGGTACTGACTCCACCCTCCAGGGCTCCATATTAATTCCTAATACTAGGTCACTGTATTGACAAGAGGTTGAACTTTCTATTCAAGAAGCAATATTCAGTATTGGTGTAAGCTTGGCCCCAGTAAAGTCAGAGAGAATTTGCCATTGACTTTAATTGAGCCAGAATTTTACTCTATATTTCAAATATAAGTATCTAGTAAGACATAGTAAGACAATAACATTGGTTGAGTTTTAAGTTTCATTCACTACCTCATGGGCAAGTCTGTCGAAAAGATACTGCTGAGACATTACTTCATTCCAATTTCTATCCACCTCTTCTCCAAGATAGGAATCTTCACATTCTTTAATATGTATTAGAGTACTGACCTGTAAAAACACACTGATTATTATTACTCTTACACAGAAGATACCATATCAGGAAAGGGATGGGATTCTGCTTCAAAAGGGTTTAGCTAGCTCACGCTGCTGTGTATCGTATGATTCAAAGCAAAGGTTGAACTTGTGTTAAATGCAACTGTCGGCCTCTACGGTTGGGACATTTGCTTTGAGTACTGAAATACTACTAGTCCTGGCACCCATTGAACAAGGCTGCACGTGTCCCCTGAGCTCATTGGGAGCCCTCCAGAAAAACAAGAGTCCCATTTCGGGAAGGGAAGAGTCCAAAGCCAAAAAAGGAAAAAAATCTAAGTGCCCTGTCCTTAGTTCAGTGCCAATTTCAGAAAATGCTACTGTGCACTGCAGCCCATGCCAGGAAGCATGACCATTGAGAAGATCTAGCACCAGGATCTGATCACTTCCACTTTCTCCCTCTCCAAAGATCTTGCATGTTCTGTTTTTAACAATATGGGAATGATCAGAGCCATTCTTATGAGGCTGTGTTTGGGCTGCTTTTCCAGTTTTACCTGAGTCCTGAATGCTTTTTCAGTTAAAAGCCTCATTTTCCCCTCAAAGTACAAAAGAAATTCTTCTATTTTCTTGTCAACTAATTCAGAGCTGAAAGGAATAAGGGAAATGTTAGGAACCATATGAATAACATTAGCAGAACTTAATAAATAAGTGGGGTGAAATCAATAGTTTTGAATATGGAGCTAAGAACATGCTTTGCTGTTGGTTTGCTGAGTCCTTCATTATCCTAAGGAGAAACTAAACAAGAAGGGATGAGGAAAAACAAGATTTTTGAGAGGCACGGGAAGCCCATAGAACATAATCTGTTTGCTAAGGAGCATACAAAGGAAAGACATTGTCAGTTTCAATTTTTAACCTTTCCCTGTCCTAAGAAATAAGGTAACTTGACAAATAAAGCTAGCCAGTCCTTTCATATAAGACCACTAAAAAGTTATGTGCAGGAAGCCAATACTACATCTACTTCTTTTAATCCTGATTGGTAATGGCATGGCAGAAATTTTGCAAGCAAGTAGTTCTAAACCATCGAGAAAACATGAGCCTGGGTCCCAGACACAAGCTAAAGAACTGTAGGGAAGCAGGTGTGATATTGGTGTGAAAACTATTTAAACAAGTGTTTCCCAACTGCTATGTCCATTGGGCTGACATTTCCAAGGAAAAAATATACAGCAACTTGGAGGGGCGCACAAAGAAAAGAAGGCTGTATATTATTATTGTTTCCGGATTGCCTGCTTCTGTTTTGTAAAAATTAATGATCAGCAATAAATCTATTTAAAATCAGTGATAAGATGTTGAATCAAACCAGTTTATCATGAACTCTGAGTTTAAGATAAAATAACATTTGAAAGGCCATTCACTTAGATCGTTGAAAACTGAGATGGGTTTTACTGGCCTATGAAAAGTAAGTCAAGTATCATTTAATATACAGTAGTCTAATGTTCTTGTGTGTGTCATAAAACATTAGAAAAGCTGTGCCGTGTGACACTGAAATAGAGAAAAGGAGCAGTGTTCTCAAAAGTGATGATCTTGAAAAGTGAGTGGGGGAAGCAGTGTGTCGAGCCCCCTCATGAGGGACATCTTACACTGCACTTTATCACTGACTACCCATCAGGATTTCAGAGGGAGAGTCCCCACAATGCCCCTATGGGTAGACGAAAAGGGAACCCTGACCTTTCCCCCTCCATCTGAGCTCTTTGTAGCATTAGAGCCTAAGATTAAAACTGTATGTGGAAAGTATGAGTCATGGCTGTAATTACACAGAATCTACTAAAAAAGTGCACCCTACGGAGCTAACTGAATACCACACATGCATACAGCTTCAGAGAGAAGGCATGCAAGTGTCATCTTTGAAGCACCCTAGCAGAGTGGACAATAAAAATCAAAGGTGAAATAAATCCAGCAAAAAGATTAAAATGCTTCACTTAGTTCAGTGGTAAACGAAGTTGGAGGCAGTATAAGCACATCATTCTTGTCTTAAATAGACCACAATGTGTGGCATGAAAAGACCACCAGTGGTTGATCAGATTCACGCATGCTCAAAATTTTCACCATTAACCACTAATTTTTTAAAACTTCAGTCAATTCTCTATCAAATAAGGTTGATATGTTAAAACTATACATACGTCATGAAGCTTATAGGGGTATTTTACACGCTTGAAAATAATAAGTCACCTAACTTAAATGGAGAGTCTGTGGTGTGATACTTATAATATGGACATCAGACTCTGTCGTAAACAGATTGGCAAATGGGAAGAACCACCCAGGACCAGCTCTATTGTGTGAGGGCCATGAGCACACTTTTCAGTGCAGGCAAACTGTATTACACAGTTCAGCCACTAGGTGGTGCAATGGACAGACTGGAAGTATCATTTTGCAAGATTTTACTTTGCAACCAAACTCCACAAGGAAACTGGAGACATACAGACATGCTCTTTAATTTATGCTATGGAGAAGCATATCTTTAAATATTTTACATTTACTGAAGACAGTCACAGAAATTACTATGAAAGGGTTCTGTCTATCTTCGATGCATACTTTATACCTCAGAGAAATGTGATTTATAAAAGGGCATGTTTACACCAAAAAATTCAACCACCAGAAGAATTTGTTGACTCTTTTATCACAGCTTTACTTGCATTGACAGAAAACTGATTTTGAGACTGTAAAACATGAAAATATTGGAGATAAATTAGTTACAGGGCTTGCAGATAAAAATCTTTCACAGCAGCTAAAATTAAAAATAGATTTAACCCTACACACAGCTATTCAAATAGCAAACTAGTCTGAGATGATAAAACAGCAAAACCAAGAGCAATTCACCAAACCTATAAAGCAAGAAACAGCTTAGGAGCTGTAAACAGATGCAGCATAACTGCTGACAGTAATTATCATAAGACCCCTGAGAATAAAATGGACAAATTCCAAGCTAGCTACAAAGTCTTTCAGCCTAAATGCAGGAGATGTGGAAAAATTCATAGCCCAAGACATGTATATACAGGCAAAGGTGCAAGATATAATAAATGCACAAAATACAGACATTTTGCAGCTCTTTGCTGCACCAAAGCAGTCAGGGAGTTGACCCATATTACAGACAGACAATCAAGAGTCACTGTTTCTGGGATCTATCTCATGGGATCACACAGAGCCTGCTCAGATAGTGAAACTGAATATTCATGGAAAGACTACTGACTTTAAAACTGACTCAGGAGCAGATGTGACAGTCATATCAGAAGAGACTTACCATAGCCTTCAACCCCTCTCAGAGATGAAATCATCTGAGATCAATAGAGCAAACTTTACAGATGGCAGATGCAGAAAAAGAAGATGAAGACTCAAAGACTCCAAACTGACCAGAGACAGTCACTGCAATTAATGGACAGCCAGATGACCAAGTTGTTACACATTTGGGTTGTGTAATTAGAAAACCCATACAATTCAGAAACACTTAACAAAATGATATGTACTGAACTTTAAAGATAGCATGATAGTGTACATTTTGTAAAATTTTATACATGGTAGGACTGTAAAACTTAAAGAGGGAGATATAATGGAATGCTAAACTGTACTATACTGTTACCCACTAGGTGGAGCCATGTATAACACATCTTATCTGCACATACAACAGCTCTAACTGGCGGTGCATTAAAGATGTTTTAAAGAAAACACATCTCCTGTAACTCTCTCTGGGATGGAATCTCTATAATCAGTCCAAGACAGATTGCCACAAGACAGATATCAGTGCTAAAGTACTGTGGAAAAACATCAGGGGTCCGGAAATATTACTTCGCTCTATGCTTACAAGGTGGTACCACAGCTACTACTTCAGCAGAGATCTGCAAAGTTTAGTTCTGAAAAGCCACAGAAGCCCAAAGGCCCCTGAGATGGAAACACTAACATGCAATTTAACCACTCTTTTAAATTATTAAGAGTAATAAATTCAGTTTAAGGACAGAAGGGCCACCAGAGCATCTAGTCTAACCTCCAGTATATCACAGGACACCAACATCACCCAGCCACACCACACTAACCCCAATAACTGGAAGTAAAGCAAAAAATTACAGCTCTCTGGAGATTAAACTATTGTATGCTCCAGGCAGAAAACAGGAGGAGGAACTGAGGTAAATCAGGTTTCAGAGTAGCAGCCGTGTTAGTCTGTATTCGCAAAAAGAAAAGGAGTACTTGTGGCACCTTAGAGACTAACAAATTTATTAGAGCATAAGCTTTCGTGAGCTACAGCTCACTTCATCGGATGAAGTGAGCTGTAACTCACGAAAGCTTACACTCAAATAAATTTGTTAGTCTCTAAGGTGCCACAAGTACTTCTTTTCTTTTTGAGGTAAACCAATGCTCGAGGACTCTGCAATGGCCAACAATTGATTAAACGAGATATACCCAGAAAAAACTCACTTGTTCTTGGTTGCTTGTGTGGTTACGGTAACAGAGAACCCAAGAATCCCAGATGTATTTCTACATTTAGGGTACACATGGTAGCTTAAACCAAAAGGAAAAAAAAAAGCTCACATATACAATTCACTTTACATTTACCATCCACAATTACTAAATTAAAATATTGTCAGTACATAGATCTAAGGTTTTAGCAATGAGGCAGCTATCAATTCAAGATTCCCTCTGAAAAAACAAATATCAAATCTCTTGCATCAAGTGCCCTTGGCCTTTTCTTGTTCGGCAAACAAGCTAAGGTGAGTACTCGTGTTGAGAAATCCTGCACTCCAGATCTGTGAAATTACAAGAACCCTTATAGTAAAAGCTAAGATTCTGTCATGGGTATTTTTAGTAAAAGTCAGGAACAGGATGTGGGCAATAATCCAAAATTCATGGAAGGCTGTGACCTCTCCCTTCCCCGACTTTTACTGAAAATACCCCTGGTTGGGGGAGGACTAACAATCAAGCATGGCCAAGGGGCTGACCTCAGACAGTTGCTCCAGCCCCAGGAGGGCTGACCCAACCCCAGCTGCTGCTTCAGCCCTGGGGACCATTGCTCCAGCAGTCAGCCCACTGGCCAGCTGCTCTGGAAGCCCCAGGGCCGATCGCCAGCCATTGCTCCAGTGGCCCAGGGACTGCCCTCCAGCAATGGCTCCAACCCCGCCTCTTCTCCAGCCCCAAGGGACTGACCCAACCCCAGACGCTCCTCCAGCCCTTGGGCTGCTGCTCCAGCAGCCCTGGGGTTGACAGATACTCCAGCCCTGCCACTGCGGAAGAAGACCCATCGGTCACAGAAAGTCACAGAATCCATGATCTCCACGACATAATCATACCATTACCAATAGTCCAGGTACTGTGCAGTCAGGGTTATTGTAACCTCTTAGTTCACAGTAAAGAGCCTAAGGAGAACGGGTTGTAGCTGCAGTTGTGACAGGAGTTAATTCAAGTTCAGCAATCCCCACCCTTTACATATGTGGTCCTGGGAAAGCTATAGTGGTGGCTACTTGGAAGACAGAGTAAAGGCATGTTACTTTTGAGGAAGTCTAGTTCCACAGCCAGAGTCAGTGTTGATCACCAAGCTAAAGAGATAGTCTTCTGCTTAGTCAAATTATGTTACCTTCTGGTTATGGACTCTAACCTGCAGGACAAGCCCTTGCTGACAATTATTTTTTCTGATGAGTAACTTGACCAGTTTAGAGGAGCTTTACTGCACATAACCTTGCCATTTTTACATGGCACCAAAGAAATTGCTGGCTTTGGTTTTGGTTGCACTGTACTTTCAGCCACACTGTGTCAGGAGTTAGTTATCAGGCAGTAGGAAGTTTCCATAGTAACAAAGTACACAGGACTCATCATATATGATAAAGCAGCTGAACAGGAACTGTACCCAATGCAGTGAACTTACCCAAGGGTTTGCTTGGTTCGTAGGAAGTTAAAGCAAGGCTCCTCCATGTGCATCTGAATACAGCATAAGTTCAGTCAGAAGACATTCCTACTTACAGCAACAGATATCTCACAATGGCTGCTTTCACTCAGACTTAGTACCGAAAAATGATCAAAACAAGAAACAATGGAAAGCCTAAACCACATTGAATCCCCTCGCCCCAGAAAGAAATTAGCATGGAGTAAAACTATAACCATGTAAGCGGATTACAAGATATCCTGATATTCAGGAAATTTTATAGGAAGAAAGTTTACTCCGCTGAGTTCATGAGTGAAACCACTCATTGGGTTTCCCAAACACTTATAAGAGAAATAAAAGGCTAATTCAAGTGGGTCACATGTATCATTAAGATCTGTAGTCTCATCTTGACACCAGCCATTGTTTTCATGGCAGACACTGTCATGTATAGGACACAGGTGCTCCCTCTATGGAAACACATTAATAAACACTCAAGCGTTATTAGGAAAGGAACAAAACTTACCACAAGCAGCTCCATAAGGGTGTATTCTCTTAAACTCCTAGCCCCAGACTAAAACCAAAAACATTAATTGAAAACAGTTTAGGGGTTTCTCATGGAGCTAAGAGCTAGGGTCCAAGTTACTAGAGGGGTGGGGTGAGCACGCATGCGCACACGCCATTCAGAGAGGATTTCACAATTAAGTACATTGCAATTAAAAAAAGCAATCTGACTTTCTGGCCTCCAATGTGTCCTCAAAGAAGCCCTCTGAGTGGAAGACAAGGGCTGCTCATGACAAAGGGACCAGAATGGGTGAAAACACAATCTTGAGGTAATCAAAGAATAGGGGGCATCAACAGGCACTATCTGGGGGGAGAAAAGGTGAGGAAGGAAGGCAATATCATGATTGAAGTGGATGCAACATGCCTGCATAAGGCATAATAGATCTAGAATTTGCACAAAATAATAGACTATAACTTCATTAATAGTTTTTAGAAACATGGGCCTTGTTCATGTGTTTATGGGATGACTAGAATTCAAGACATATTCTTAAAATAATGGTTGGAGAATTGTTATGCTGATGGCTTTCCTAATCCAGACTGCACAACAAGTATCAGCAGTCATCACAAGGAAAATAAATAAGTATACTCAAATGTTTAACACATTACCTGATAATAGACTGTCACTTCAGAGTTGGCATCACCTCTGTTAAGGGTTTTCACCTTGCAGAGTAGGTGTGTATTTGGCAGGTCTACCACCCGAAATTGAACAGGACATGGATGTGGCAAGGGAAAGAACTGCAGTTTTCTGAAGGGAGTCCAAACAGCAAAGTGTCAAACACTTGTCCATTCCCTAACCCATAATCTTCATAATCTAGGTGCCTCAATACTCAAAACAGCTTCAATCCCCTCCCACTTCTACAACAAATCTAAAATCACATCCTACTTGAACCCACCATCAGATCTGAACACCAAAACCAGAAGATTTCCAGAAAATAGTGACATTATAGTTAATACATTTCTTTAAAAAAAAAAAAAAAAAAGGAAATTTCAATTGTTTACAACATTCTTCTCCTCTCCACAAAAGAAAAGAAAATGTTAACCAAGACTTATAACTTTGTAATATGATTATAGTTCCCAAGGGAGAAAGGTGAAAGAACCAAAGAGAGATACTCACAGAACAACATAATTCAGAAAATCCTTTGATTCCTAGGAGATAAAACATAAACATAGCTTTCTTTAGAAGAGTGGGATTATTAGCCCTTTAAGCATCAGCTCCAATACATGCTACATCCATCCAGAAAGGGGCCAGCAAATACAGAACTGTCCAGTCCTCCACAGCTTTGCCACATAGTACAGCATTCTGGCTAGACGTTAGCCCAGCAACAAGTCTCTCACTTCCCCTGCAAGGTGACAGCATGGTCTCATCTATATTATTCTGTGGGAAGAAACGGATATCTCCAATCCAAGTCTCATTTGGGAGTTTGTAGCCTCTCAACAAGGCCAGTGTGGAAGCCAGGAAAGAAGAAAGGAAATGAGAGAAATGATTTACAGAGTCTGCTGAGACTCTAAGCTTCAAGGGATATGCACAAAAGGAGTCAGTGGGAATCTGCAAAAAAGCAGCTTGGACCCCTGCTGAGGCAGTGCCAACAAACAAGAGAAAAACAGCTGTTTATGGTAAGTGCTGCAGGATCTCATTGTGCAACTGCAGGGCATCCAGGGTCATGAAATTAATTTAGCTCACAAACTACAGCACATAGTGCTAAACATCTCAAACACTCCATAATACCCACCCATCACTAAACCTCAATTTCTCCTAAAAGCCAATGTCCATGTTTGTCATTACAAGAATCCTCACTCCCACCAATATAGGGATGTATTTCCCAACAGGCTTGACAATCTAAGGACAAATGTTACTGATCAAGGAAAAACTGATGAACACAAAGTGAAGACAGCAAACGGGTTCATGCACCAAACTCACTGACCATGCAACAATGTTTGTGACACTGCATCAATGGGGCCAAACCCTGTTATATCGTTGTTTAAAAAAGCCAGTTAGACTAGATCAGACCTATGGCTGGATTCAGCAGTCCGCAGGAAAAAGTCTTCACTGACTTCAATAGGAGTTTTGTATGAGTAAAGATAACAGAATTGGACCCTAGCGAGGCTTAACATGGTTTGACTTTGCTACATAGGCCGTACCTACATTGGCAGTTTTAGGGAAGTTTTCCACAGTTGTACCAGCACCAGGGGAGCTCCACTGGTAACAAACACTGGTAGCACAAGTGCGAACAGGCTTTGGCCTTTTTTACCACCACACAGTTTAAAAATTACTGAGCATATTTAAACAACATGGGGGGAAAATCAGCAGTGGCCAGTCTACATTTGTTGTCCCATAGGTTAACAGGGTAAGTTGCACTGGCATGAGATACCCCTAAAACTGCTAGTGCAAGCAAAGTTATAGGCTGGCAAAACAGTGTTATAAATGGGGTTTGTGGTAACTGTGTTTGAACAACTTCTAAAAGTGGTGGTTTGGCCAATTAATATAGACTTCAAGCTTCAGCTGCTGAGAATAGTACTCACTCTGCTTGTGACGTTTCCTTGCACTAGCCCCTCCACATATAGATGTGATTTGAAGCCCTTAACAAAGGATGAGAGGGACTCAGTGTAAAGGCCCTTCATTAATCTCCTGTATCTATCTATCATAGACCACTTGCCATGCTCCAAAATTAAAGAATGCACATCTCTGTAATAAACAACAAAAAAGAATAGTTTTAATTAAGTGTCAATTCAGAATGTGTTGCCCAATAGGGACTTTAAATCCTGAACTACTTCTACCCAAGCTCTGTGACCAGCACAATTTCAACTAATCCTAACCAGAAATACCAAAGTACTGGTTAATCTGCCCTACAGCTTCAGTCCTACCTCAGCTCCAAAATGTCTCGGGTAACCTGAGCCCTCAGTGGCATAACTGCTTTTGAATATCTCTGGGGGAAGACTTAAATACTGGTTCCCAGGATAACAACTGTACACTGCTTTTGAATTTTGCCAGGATGTGTCATAACGCAGATTGTTTTTCTTTTCTAGACCACTTATTTAACTCTGTGGACCTCTATTTCAGACTGCTAGTGTTTTTAACCCAGATTGTTACTCAGCCAGCTATAGGAACTCCACAAAGTGAACTGTCATCAGAAGCAGAACTGCAGAGTAGCACAGGCTGTTTAAACAACAGAAGAACATATTAATAAAAACATCTTAAATTTTCACTCTATATATTTGAAACTGAACAGGCAGAGGGTTAATTATAAGGTCTAACCAGTAAGAGCTGAAGCCAACTCTATCTCCCTCCCCCTCCGACCGCCCAGCATCTCCCAGCAATATCAAGCCTGGAGGAAATAGAAGTGAACCCAAATATGCTATGAGGGCTAATGTGATTCTTGGATGTAGGGAGGAGGTATGAACCATTGATAAGACGATTATTGGAATACCGTGTCCAGTTCTGGTGTTCACACTTCAAAAAGGATGTTCAAAAATCAGAAAGGCAAAGCCAAAGGCAGCAGACAAGGAAATGAGGAGGGGTTGGTTGCACGGCACTATGTAACCGCCTGTGGCGGTGCAAAATGGAGACAGCGCATGTGCAACCCAATTACGCACTGCTACCACAAATCTCCGATTACAAGTGCAGTGGCACACAATTAACTGTAGCCCCTGAATTTGATATTACTGTGTTTGCCCCAGAATTTGACAGCACTATAGTCAACCATCTTGTGTGTTCAGCCACTGTCGGCTGAAAACCAAACATCAAATAGTTGCATGTTTGCACTTTTTCTATCAGAATGGAAGGTTGGGACAAAAAGTGAAGGTTTCATTAAAATAGAGGGAATGTTTAGACAAAGACCTTGGTTTTAGGTGCCTCTAATTTGGAAGTTTATTGTTGTTATGACTAGAAATGCTTTGATGCTAAGGAGAATAATGAACAGTGATTGTCTGTTACTAGAGAAATTGTTAGACTATTAGAGGCTATTATGAATTATGCACTTTGTCTGGAGAAAATGTATAAACAGTTTAGTAGAAAGGGTTCTTTGGAGCAGTTCGAGGAAGTTTTCTTTGGGCAAGGATCTGATATCTAAGTTCACCAGCAGCTGAATAGAAGGTGGGCCTCCTCAAAGCCTGGCTGCTGATTCCTCAAAACCATCTCTTAGATTTAAGTAAATAAAAATGCTCTAACCCTACTGCAATAGCAAATGTATGGGTCAGCTTGAGATCTTAAAAAAGAAAAAAAAAGTCATTTTCGGTGAAAGCAAAGACAGTTACCTTTTTCGTAACTGGTGTTCTTTGAGATGTGTTGCTCATGTCCATTCCATATTAGGTGTACGTGCTCGCCACATGCACCGATGACGGAAGTTTTTCCCTCAGCAGTATCCGTAGGGGATGGGCTCTGGCTCCCTCTGGAGTGGCGCCCACATGGCATGGTATAAGGGGCGCCACCGGCTCCCCCATCGTCAGTTCCTTCTTGTCTGAAACTCCGACAGTGGGGAAGGAGAGCAGGTCACTGAATGGACATGAGCAACACATCTCAAAGAACACCAGTAACTGAAAAGATAACTATCTTTTCTTCTTCAAGCGCTTGCTCACATCCATTCCATATTAGGTGACTCCCAAGCAGTACCCCTGGACATGGGTAGGAGTTCATGGACATATAGATTGCAACACAATTCTGCTGAACCCAGCATCATCCCTGGCCTGCTGAGTGATGGCATAATGAGTGGTAAATGTGTGAACAGATGACCACGTTGGGACTCTACAGATGTCTGGGAAAGGGATGTGAGCCAGGAAGGCCGCTGAAGATGCCTGTGCTCTTGTTGAGTGGGCTCTGACGATCGGCGGCAGCAGAATCCCCGCCAGGTTGTAACAAGTCTTTATGCACGAGGTAATCCAATTGGAAATCCTCTGCGAGGACACCAGGTGACCCTTCATCCTATCCACTGTAGCGACGAAGAGTTGAGTCAATTTTCGGAAAGGTTTGGTGCATTCTAAGTAGAAAGCCAAGGCCCTTCGGACATCCAGGGCGTGAAGACACCTCTCCTTGTACGGTTTGGGACAGAACACTGGGAGGAAGATGTCTTAGGTCACATGGAAGGTGGAGACCACCTTTGGCAGGAAGGCCGGGTGGGGCTGCAACTGAACCTTATCTTTGTAGAAGACCGTGTACGGAGGTTCTGAGGTCAAGGCTTTAATTTTAGAGACCCGTCTTGCTGATGTCTTGCCATCAGGAACGCGACCTTCCATGACAGATGGGAAAGGGAGCAGGAATCCAGCGGCTAAAAGGGCAAGCCGGTGAGCCTAAAGAGGACCAAGTTAAGATCCCACTGCAAGACAGGGGCCCATACCTGTGGGAAGTCTCTCTCAAGCCCCTTCAGGAATTTGACCGTCATGTCATGGGAAAACACTGTCTGTCCTTGGATCGGTGGATGAAAAGTGGAGATGGCCACAAGATGCACTCTAATGGAAGAGTGCGCCAGGCCCTGGTTCCTCAAATGAAGCAGGTAGTCCAGGACAGTCTGTATGGAGAATGCGAGGGAGAGATGCCACGTTCGGACGCCCAGAAGGAAAACCTCATCCGCTTGGCCAGGTAAGTCAGTCTAGTTGAGGGTTTCCTACTTTCCAGGAGGACCTGTTGCACTCCTTCTGAACAGGTCCACTCCTCCGGAATCAGCCACTCAGTATCCACGCCGAGAGGGGAAGGGACCCGAGGTTGGGGTGTAGGAGTTGACCATGGTCCTGTGACAGCAGGTCCGATCGGTTGGGCAGGGGCCAGGGATGGGCTGCTGACAGGCTCGTGAGCGTGCTGAACCAGGACTGGCGAGGCCAGGTTGGGGCGATCATGACGACCTGTACCTTGTCTCTCTTGAACTTTGCCAGGGCCCTGCTGATTAACAGAATCAGAGGAAACGGGTACATCAGGCTCCCTGACCACAACAGGAGGAAGGCATCGGAGAGGGAGTCCTTGCTTAGACCCTGTCGAGAACAAAACTTGAAGGGCTTCGGGCGTCAATGGCACCTGAAGCTGGCTGGGGTCTGCACCACTATCTGGAGTCACAGGCAAAGCCTGGTATGGACTGTACTGCTTGACTTGAGCAGGGGCCCAACTTCCCGAGGGGGATGTTGAGCTGCCCGACACGGATCTTGGCTCTCCCCCTGCCCTTTCTTTTCCCTGGTGGGAGGTAGGAGATCTTCCCCTCACAGTCTTTTTTGGCTTCTTGATGAGCCTTGGAGGGAGACTGGTGCCAGCTCGTGGACGGTGCCAAGAGAGCACTGTGCACAGAGGCCACGGTGCTCGGTGCAGAGTCAGACCGCTGCTCCTTTATCGGAGTGAGTGCTGACTCCATTAGGAATGCCCTTAGAGAGATATCATGCTCCTTCTTTGTCCTAGGTTTGAAGGACTTGCAGATACAGAACTTGTCATTTATGTGCCCTTCACCTAAGCATCTTAGGCAACTGGTATGTGGATTGCTAACGGGCCTAGGCCATTTGCAGTGATTGCAGGGCTTAAAGCCTCGGGACTGGGGCATGGCCTGACCCCCGGCTGGGCCCCGTCCAGACTAACGAAGAGTTTGAGAACTACTATTCATGGTAACTAAGAAACTACTAACTATATATAACTATTTTACAGGATTTCAAAGTTTGCAAGAACAGAGAAGGAACAAAGCTAGCAGAAGCAGCAGATGTTCCAGCAATGTCACTGGCGGCAAAAATGAACTAAGGGTGGGGGGATCTGCGATGCCCATTATACTATGCCATACGGGCGTCACTCCAGAGGGTGCCAAAGCCGGTCCCCTACAGATACTGCTGAGGTAAAAACTTCTGGCACCGGTGCATGTGGTGAGCACACACACCTAATATGGAATGGTCATGAGCAAGCACTCTAAGAAGAACTTTAGCTTGTGCCAATTATTTATCAGAGAGATGAGCTGTGCCCCACTGATTTATTGCTGACCGCCTGGAGAGAAACAGATAACTAAACTGCTTTGGGTTCTGAAAACCCAGGGTAACAGGACCTTCCAGGATAAGAAGGGGAAATGGAAAAGTGGCCGCGAAGGACACCGTTTTTCAGAAGATTCTGGAAGATTGTAGCATAGGCACCTTGATCCCACAAATGGGAATATGCAGAGACCACTCAAGAACCACAATTACTTGCGGGGTGGGTTATGGAATGAAAAAAAATTCTTTTCCCCAATTCGTAATCCAAGAGACTTGTTTCTAGGTATGTACAGATATGAACATAAGAACGACCATACTGGGTCAAACCAGTAGTCCTTCTAGCCCAGTATCCTGTCTTTTGACAGTGGCCAATACCAGGTGTTTTAAAGTGAATAAACAGAACAGGCAATCATTGAGTGATCCATCATCTGTCGTCCTCTCTCAGCTTTTGGCAGTCAAGAGGCTAGGGACACCGAAAGCATTGGATTGGAGCCTTGATCGTCTTGGCTAATAGCCACTGATGGACCTATCCTCCAGGAACTTACATTCTCTTTTGAACCGCATTATAATTTTGGCCTTCAAACTTTCCCAGGCAATGAGCGCCACAGGTTGTCTGTGCACTGTGTGAAGAATTCCTTTTGTTTGTTTTAAACCTGCTGCCCATTAGTTTCATTGCGTGACCCCTGGTTCTTGTGATATGTGAAGAATTAAACAACACGTCGTTCACTTTCTCCACACCATTCATGATTTTGTAGACCTCTATCATATTCCCCCCTTACTCGTATCTTTTCCAAGCTGAAAATGCCCAGTCTTTTTTCATCTCTCCTCAGATGGAAGCTATTCCATACACTTAATCATTTTTGTTGCCCTTCTCTGTACCTCTTCCAATTTTAATATATCTTTTTTGGAGATGGGGCGACCAGAACTGCATTCAATATTCAAAGTGTGGGCATACCATGGATTTATATAATTGCATTATGATATTTTCTGTCTCATTATCTATCCCCTTCCTAGGTTTCAGAGTAGCAGCCGTGTTAGTCTGTATTCGCAAAAAGAAAAGGAGTACTTGTGGCACCTTAGAGACTAACAAATTTATTAGAGCATAAGCTTTCGTGAGCTACAGCTCACTTCATCGGATGCATCCGATGAAGTGAGCTGTAGCTCACGAAAGCTTATGCTCTAATAAATTTGTTAGTCTCTAAGGTGCCACAAGTACTCCTTTTCTTTTTATCCCCTTCCTAGTAATTCCTAAAATTCTGTTAGCTTTTTTGACTGCTGCTACACACTGAGGATGTTTTCAGATAAATATCTAAAATATCTCCAAGATCTCTTTCTTGAAATCAGCTAATTTAGATCCCATCATTTTGTATGAATAGTTGAGACTATGTTTTCCAATGTGCATTACTTTCCATTTATCAACACTGAATTTCATCTACCATTCTGTTGCCCAGTCACCAAGTTTTGTGAGATTCCTTTGTAACTCTTTGCAATCTGCTTTGGATTTAGCTATCTTGAATAATTTTGTACTGTCTGCAAATTTTGCCACCTCACTGTTTACCCCCTTTTCCAGATCATTTATGAATATGTTGAACAGCACTGGTCCCAGTACAGATCCCTGGAAGATACCGCTATCTATCTCTCTCCATTCTGAAAACTGACCATTTATTCCTACCTTTTGTTTCCTATCTTTTAACCAATTACTGATCCATGAGAGGACATTCCCTCTTATCCCAGGACTGCTTACTTTGCTTAAGAACCTCTGGTGAGGGATCTTGTCAAAGGCTTTCTGAGAGGCCAAGTACACTAGTCTCTAAGGTGCCACAAGTACTCCTTTTCTTTTTGCAAATACAGACTAACACGGCTGCTACTCTGAAATCTATCCATTGGATCACCCTTGTCCAGATGTTTGTTGACCCCCTCCAAGAATTCTAATAAATTGGTGAGGCATGATTTCCCTGTTCAAAAGCTGTGTTGACTCTTCCCCAACCACTCCAGTTCATCTAGGTGTCTGATAATTCTGTTCTTTACTATAGTTTTAATCAATTTGCCTGGTACTGAAGTTAGGTTTACTGGCCTGTACTGTAATTGCCAGAATCACCTCTGGAACCTTTTTTTAAAAATTGTGTCATATTAGCAATCCTCCAGTCATCTGGTACAGAAGCTGATTTACGTACCACACTTAGCAGTTCTGAAATTTCATATCTGAGTTCCTTCAGAACTCTTGGGTGAATACCATCTGGTCCTGGTGTCTTTTTACTGCTTACTTTATCAATTTGTTTCAAAACCTCCTCTACTAACATCTCACTCTGGGACAGTTCCTCAGATTTGTCACTGAAAAAGAATGGCTTAGGTGTGGGAATTTCCCTCACAGCCTCTGTAGTGAAGAACGATGCAAAGAATTCATTTAGCTTCTCCACAACGGCCTTATCTTCCTTTAGCACCTTGATCATCCAGTGGCCCCACTGATTGCTTGGCAGGTTTCCTGCTACTGGAGTACTTAAAAAAAAATTACTTTTAATCTTTGAGTCTTTCGGTAGTTGCTCTTCAAATTCTTTTCTGGCCTGCCTAACTGTGCGTTTATACTTGATTTGTGAGAATTTATGCTCCTTTCTATTTTCCTCAGTAGGATTTAACTTCCAATTTTTAATGGGTGCCTTTTGGCCTCTAACCGCTTCTTTTACTGTGTTGTTTAGCCATGGTAGCACTTTTTTGGTCCTCTGTGTTTTTTAATTTGGGGGTATACATTTAATTTGAGCCTCTGTTATGGTGTTTTTTTAAAGTTTCCATGCAGTTTGCAGGCATTTCACTTTTATGACTGTACCTTTCAACTTCCATTTAACTAGCTTCCTCATTTCTATGTAGTTCCCCTTTCTGAAGTTAAATGATCCTGTGGTGGGTTTCTTTGGCATTCTCCCCCCATATACGAATGTTAAATTTAATTCCACTGTAGTCTATCTAATTAGCCTTCTCACAGACACTCACTTGGCCAGCATCTCTGGCTTGATCAGAATATTAAAGTAAGTCTTTTTTAGCTGCTCTGTTATCATCTCAAAAACCGCTGGAGTAAAACTGAAGTCAGACAAGTGGTCAATGATGAGCTGAAAGAGCAGCTGGAAAGAAAATAAAATATGGTTTTCTGAACCACTTTTACCAAATAGAAGAATATTTTTTTTTGCCAAAGAAGATTATTTTGAATTATATCTTGTATAAAAAAGGAGGCTTATCTAATAATCCATGGATCAACATGAACTGCACTGTATAGATCTATTAAACATTCTAATAAGGTCTTGAATAAATACATTAATTGGTTAAGAATAAGCTAACAATTGCCAGGACATCTCATGCTCAGAGCATTCAGATCAATGAAGAATTTTGTTAAATCTGTACGGATCTCATTAAGGTTAAAAGAAAACTAACTATTTTTATATAGCTAATTTTTAATAATGTAAAATGCATTCACAGTTTGTTTTATTGCAATGCTATAAATTAAATGCATAAAACTCAGGAAATGAAAGTTAAGATTCTTCCAGTGTCAAACTCACCCACACTGCACAAATATTTCGACTGCTGTGTTTGTAAATTAGGTGAATTAATACAGTTTTGCCAACTTCAAGAGATTAAAATCATGAGACAGATACAAAAAAAACAT
The DNA here is from genome assembly GCF_009764565.3 of Dermochelys coriacea. Taxonomy (NCBI): domain Eukaryota; kingdom Metazoa; phylum Chordata; order Testudines; family Dermochelyidae; genus Dermochelys; species Dermochelys coriacea. The sequence continues at coordinate 97,372,989 of NC_050075.1, forward strand.
GAGATTGGCTCAGAAAATCATGAGTTTTTAAAAGAAGATTACATGTTCTTTTAGGTCTGTCCTTTGAGTTTTGAACTCCCCGTCCCGTGTGCATACATGCGCGTGTTTGCATGAATGCATTTTCCCTTTAAGACCTTTTCCATTCAGTTTATCCAGAACACCTTGTTCAGTTCTGGGAGAGCACTTCATCCAGTTCTCTGGGATCCAGAAAACTTAGTTTGACTCTTTCATCAGTCAGGTTCCTTTATTTGGTGTACAGAAAAGCTACATTGAGTTGATCAGACCCAAGTGTACAGGGTGGGTATAGGGCATACCACACAACCAATGTTACACAGAAAACCTCTTTCTTTATATACATTTACACATTACATTGCATCACACATTTTGGGATTGACTTGGTTACTTTTCAGGAACGAATCCATGTGCAGCATGCTCTGTAATGCATTCTCCACACTCAAACTACTCTTTACCTTCTCTCTATATTCCTAACTTATCTTTTCCACTGTTAGTAAGTAGTTTCCTGGGTGTTCTCCTCTTACCTTAGCTGGCTCAGATATTCTGTCTTCTTAGCTTACTAACCTAGTTACTGATCTTATTTAGCACAAAAAGAAAAGGAGTACTTGTGGCACCTTAGAGACTAACAAAATTTGTTAGTCTCTAAGGTGCCACAAGTACTCCTTTTCTTTTTGCGAATACAGACTAACACGGCTGCTACTCTGAAACCTGTCATTATTTAGCACAAACATTCTGTTTTCAGCCTAATGATCTACCTTCCTAACTCTATCCTTCCAGACATGAGGCCTCCCTTCACATACTAATTACTCATGACAGGCCAGACCTCAGCTACAGTGAGTGTGTGTATGTAAGCGAGAGAATTAGTGTTGCCCACTCTTACAAATCCATAGGGTAAGGTGATTTTGGCCCCTGCTGCAGAAGCTCTCACCCCATGTCCACCCTTCTCCTGCCCAGCAATTAATCCTTTTCCCACATCCCCCCATTAGTTCTGTCCCCACCAAGTTCAGCACCCACATCAGTCCCCAGCCTCCTCAGTTCAGCCCCCACAACCCATTGCCCCACCACCACCTCTGCTCCTCCTAGGGTTTTCACCCTCCTCTCCCAGGCCTGGGGGGAGGGGAGCTGCAGCAGGGTTCCCTCTTCCCCTTTGCAGACTAAAGGGGGAAAGCTCCAGGGTTCTTTACCCCTTTCTGCCGTTCCGAGGCAGGGTGCAGTGGAGGGAGAGGGGGAAGGAGGAGCCAAGGTACCGTCCTGTCAATTTTTCTCACAGAAGGGGACAGGGGAGCAAGGGAAGGAGTCAGAGCTGCCCTGAGCTGCTGGGCTCTTTGCTCCCTTCTTCTCCTCCCCTCCGGTGAGAATGGCAGGCAGAGCAGACCAGGAAGGAGGAAGCAGAGCTGCACTGAGCTGCTGGACTCTTTGCTGTCTCCTCCATCCCTGTGAGAAAGGCAAGGGGAGGGAAGAGATTCTGTTAGCTTTTGGCAGGCTGAACTTCATGAAGGGGCTGGAGGAAATCACAAGACAAACTCTAGCACCTTCTGAAATCTCATTATGCACACAAAAAAATAATCATAGGAGCTGGAACTACTGTTAACATTACCAAGAAAATAATTTGCTCAATATGTAAGGATCCTGTCATCAGCGCCTATGTTTGCAACTGATCTTCTATACCACGGATTGGTGGAGTTCATCCCATATCAAAGATTCTTCATGTGGATAGGGAACCCTGTCATATTGAACAAATAATCAGCGGTCACAGGCACCAGCAGGTACCACAGAAGAGCAGTTGAGAACACACCTGTTGACAATAGGAGCTATACTTATCCAGGCAATGGCAGCAGCAGTCAGCAACTGATATACCCATCAAGCCTGTTGCCCATACAGCCTACTAGGCATTGCCTGTTGCCCACCAGCCAATGCATCACCATACTCTTCCCTTGCTTGTCTATGTTCCATGACCCAGATCTGCTCCCTCTCTTGATGGTAGCTCACCCTTCTTGCTCTCTTCCATGCTGTGTTCTTTGCTCCCCATTCCAATTTCACATGACATGGGGTATCTATGCCTCCCCATAGATCCTCCTCACCATTTGCCTTGGTCTCTAGGACACTCCTACAATCAGGGGGGAACTTGCATCTTATCCATCTTTATCTGGAGGGGCTATTCAGAAGTCACAGCTGTTTAAGGAGTGCACCAGCTGTGCTCCTACTGCAGTTCCCCTAGTGGAGTCACCCCTTCTAATTTTCTCCCCCAAATCTCCATGGTCTTCAGACCTTATCACTGTCCACATACCTTTAAAAAAAAACTCACCCCAAAAGATATTAATATGATTACATTTACACACACATCACAGAAAGACATGGTCAGTATTTACAAAAAACTATGAAAACTTAAATTATAATTAAGGTTCTTTATAACTCCATATACCCAGTGCTTTAAAGTGAAAAAAAATAGAAGTTAAAGTTCTTCACATCTGCATACTTAGCTATTTGAAAAAAAAAAGTATATATCTTTTCAATAAGTGTTCTAAGGCATTATGTAATGGGATATAATTACATTTATCTATTAGATACACAAACATTCAAATCTTTTTAAGGAAAGCTGAGTGTGTACATGCACATAAATGCATACAATAAAGAAGGTAGAGGTTTAATATCTACATCATATTTTCTGTTATTTGGTATAGTATATAAATATTAAACCAAAGTGAGGCTCCTTTCAAAACAACAATTTTCCTTACAAAATGTTTAAAGTACTCCTGCCTCTTTGTTGTGTTGACATGCTCAGCTGCCCTTCTCCTGTCTCAAGTCCATATATCTCAGAGAGTAAAGATGGCAACTTCCTGATTCATTGTTAGTTTGCTATTACATGACAAAGATATCCTACTCACTCCATGCAATTAAAGAATAATCTTTTTAAAAACTTTGGTTAAGATAAAATAAAGTATGTCAGATTTTGTTACTTTTAAAATCTTTTAATTGGATTTTCATGCCCCAATGCACCAAAGAGACTGGTTCTTTCTCCCTTCCTACCCACTCATTATCAATCTTTGTCACAATGTCTCCCTACTAACCTGCAAATCTGCACTCACTGATCCTGCTGGTTTCTGAGCAACTCTTCAGGAAGTCCATGAGTTAACTGGACTAATAGTATGCAAAACTATCATCAATAAATAGTTGAAAAACCATTAATAGATTAATTGAAATTAAGACACCAATATTTCAGGTCTTTGAGTTGTTTAGAAAGTGACAGTCAGCAAAAGGTTAGTTGGTCTGTACTAAGGTAAGGAGGACATAGCAATAGTACTTACAGGTAGTTTATGATTGAATCCTTTCACTCGAATGACCAAACCATGCTCTCCAGATACCAGTTTATATTCCAACTGAGCAACGTCGGCTTCGTATGCAGGTTCAGCAAGGTTGTGAGAAAGGATATTTACAAAAGTCTCAAAAAGTACCATACTGTATGAATGAGGAAAGTGAGGGTGGGAATCAACAAGGGAGGGTGAAAAGAAACAGCCTTAAAATCAATAGAGTACACAGATAAAAAAGTGTCCAATAGAAATAAACTATTTCACTGGGCAGCTAAAAACATTTAAAACTTAGAATTTAAAATAGTACAAAAACATTCATTTTTCTATAGAGATTTTTCTCTGGGCAAAGCAAAAACCTGAAACACAGAGTTCTGTATTTCTCTTTATTCAGTAAGCACACAAAACTACTTAGTAGTTTTTTGGGATTAAATTTAAAATCTTTTTGGATCAAAAGGAAAACTTATTCAAATTACAAAGTATTTCAGGATAGTATAACAATCAAGTCAACTACTGCAGGATATGTAGGTAAAAACCAAACTGGTATAAATAATGGATTTTTTTAAGCAACACGACAGCTTTCAGTAAAATTTGTTTGTTGAATATTGGGGTTTTAATATAGAAAATTGTGTGTTAATGCTATTTGTGTAAAGACATTTGGGAGACTCACAATTTTATTAAGCATTGGAAGAGCTATAACAGAGAATTAATATGTACAGAATCATAGAATCCAGAGGAGAACAAAAAAAATTTAGGTTTAGAAAACATGACCTACAAGGAAAGGTTGAAAGAATTGGGCATGTTTCATTCAGAGAAGAAAAGGATGAAGAGAACATGATAACAGATTTCAAATATGTAAAAGGTTGTTATAAAGATGACGATGACCAACTGTTTTCCATATCCACCAAGGGTAGGACAAGTAGTAACTGGCTTAGTTTTCAGCCAGGAAGATTTAGGCTGGATATTAGGAAAAGCACTGTAACCATAAGAATAGTTATATCCTGGAATAAATTACAAAGGGAGGTTGTGGAATCCCCACCATTGGAGATTTTATGAACAGATTAGACAAACACCTGTCAGGTATGATCTAGGTATACTTAATCCTGCCTCAGCATCGGGGATGGACAAGATGACTTCTTGAGGTCCCTTCCAGCCCTACATTTCTGTGATTTCTATGATCTTGAGGTTTGTTTCATTCAAAGGAAGGTCTATGGGTTGTTGTTTTTTTCACCTGAAGACGAATTTTAACTGCTAATACTATACTACAATTATAGTTGTATATTGTTCTGTAAGACAGATAAGAGAAAGATAAATCTTTACCTCTTTGCAGACTGCTGTATCAGTGGGGAGATCAGATGGAAACATACGTAAGCTGAAATTTGAAAAAGGTTGATATGAGCAACTGTAGAAACAATAAAAAGAACTAGGAGTACTTGTGGCACCTTAGAGACTAACAAATTTATCTGAACATAAGCTTTCGTGGGCTAAAGCCCACTTCATCAGATGCATACAATGGAAAATACATGCATCTGATGAAGTGGGCTTTAGCCCATGAAAGCTTATGCTCAAATAAATTTGTTAGTCTCTAAGATGGCACAAGTACTTTTCGTTCTTTTTGCTAATACAGACTAACACAACTACCACTCAAACCTGTAGAAACAATGGCAGCTTCAAACATGTAAGTATTTTTTTCTCCAAACCATTTCTTATCTCCAGTTAATTTTCTGTGAACTACATATAAATGGTTATTCAGAGATGGTATTTTTATCTGTATTAAGTTATCATCATAGAAATTTTAGCCCTCCAACACTTACTCAATATTATCTTTTTAACTGAAGATTTAACGATAAGCATAAAATTGTACTTCAGCTTGCAAAACATTGCTTTATATTACAGGATACTTAAGGAGCACACATTTTTGGTGACAACAACTATAATACTTATACAGGATAAAATTCCTCAGGGCAAATATTATATCTTTGTGTGTTTGCATCATGTTTGCTTACATAAATTACGTTTACACTTTTTTTTCTAAAACAACCTAAAGATGCTGTACAACAAAAAAAATCTATAATTATATACATACCCTATTTTAAAAAGCTTCTCACTGAAAATTAAAATGAGTCATGTTTCTGAGCAGAACAGCAAAAATGGAAACAGTTTTCATGATTAATGATTCCAGATCACATTTCCTTAGTTTACAGGGGGAAAAGAGAAGTTGGTTTGTTTTTTTAAAACTACTGGGCCTCCATACTCAAGTTTGGTTCTTTCCCTCTCAGGCACTGTCACCCGTAAGATGCTTTTGGTGCCAAATTCGGCCCTCAGTTACTCCATTAGAAGAATTAACACCTGTCAAGCAATTGGTATCAGAGATACTGCAGTCTCTCCCTGTACTAATAAGAAAAAACAGTAGCATCAGCTATAATGTCACTGTATTAGAGGTACATTATTTTTAACAATCTACACTTCTGTAGCACTTACCATTCAGCATTCTCAAATCTCTTTACAAACATTAATGGGCTAAACCTCACAACAATCCTGTAAGGAAGAGAAGTGTCATCTACATTTTATATCTGGTGAAATAAGACCCAAAGGGTCTTATAGCTCGACAGATGGAGCAGGACAGTAGAATGGGACACTTTCCAGGATCTTCTCACAATCGGTCCACAACTGCAGTGATGGTTATGATCTTTTCCAGGTGGTCCCTGGATTGGGAATAGGTCGACGCCAGCCATTGCTGCAGGGGCCGCATGCGGAGCCTGGCATGATGGACCACATATGTGCAAGCTGCCATGTGGCCTAACAGGTGCAGGCACAGGCACACTCTGGCCATTGTCAGGGGAAATGCAGACACTTCTGCAATGAGGTCCATCAGGGCCTGAAACCTAAAGCTAGTAATGCTCTTGCTCGGGTCGAGTCGAGCATGGCCCTGATGAATTCTATCCTTTGAACTGGAACTAACATGGTCTTTTTGTGGGGTTGACCAATAGTCCCAAGTAGCGGCACATGGCTTGTAGTACAGCGACATAGTGTTGGACCTGAGCCTTGGAGCTGCCTTTAACCTGCCAGCCGTTGAGGTCTGAGTAAATCTGGATACCCCGACGCCTGAGGTAGGCCACGATTACCGCCATGCACTTGGTAAACACTCTTGGTGCTGTAGCCAGGCCAAACGGAAGGACCGTAAACTGGTAGTGGGCTAAACCCACTGTAAAACGGAGAAAGCATCTGAGTCCTGGGAAGATCGCAAAGTGAAAGTATGCGTCTTTCAGTCTCCCAGATCCAGGGAGGGATAATGGAGGCCACGGAGACCAGGCAAAACTTTAGCTTCTTTAGGTATCTGTTGAGGTCTCGCAGGTCCAGGATGGGACGCAGACCATCCTTGGCCTTTAGGATCAGAAAATACCGGGAATAGAAACCCTTGTTGCAGGACCTCCTCCACCACCCCAGCTGTAAGAGGCCCTGAACCTCTTGCTCGAGAAGACTCTTGTGAGAAGGTCCCTGAAGAGGGACGGGGTGGGAGGGGTGGAAATAAACTGGAGGGGGTAGCTGTACACCACTGTACTGAGGACGGTGTTATCACCGACCACATTGGGAGGAAAAAGGAAAGGTGGTTGCAAAAAACTGGAAAAATCGGATCCAGAGAATAGACTGATAGGTCGCCCTCGGTCGTACTCTCAAAATGACTTTTTAGCTCCTTGCTTGGAGTGGGTTGAGCCTGACGAGGCAGAGGGTGGTGGCGGGTGGCTCGTGTGCAGTCTATAGACCTTGGGCTTTTTGTGTGGCAGGTCCTGCCAGGGCTGGCTCCCTTGCCCCTGGGGTAGTTGCGGTTTGAACTGCTTTCATGCCAGACCCGGAACATGGAGCCCCTGGGTTTTTAGGGTGGTTCGGGAGTCCTTCAGCCCATGTCATTTGTTGTCCGCCTGCTCTGCAAACAGGGCCTGTCCATCGAAGCAGAGGTCCTGAATCGACTGCTGAGCCTCAGAGGACAACCCAGAGAGGAGCAACCAGGACGCTAGGCACATGGAGATGGTGGACACCATGGTGCAGGCGGTGGAGTCTGCACATCAGACACCACTTGAAGGGCCGCCCCTGGCAGCGGCTCTGCCCTCATCGAGGATCGCCCAGAATTCTTTACGGGAACCTTCCGGGAAAACATTCTCGAACTTGGCCGCAGTTTGACAAATATTAAAGTCGTAGCAGCCAAGGAGAGCTTGGTGGTTGGTCACCCTCAACTATAAACTAGATGAGGAATAAATTTTCTGTCCAAACAAGTCCAGTCTCCTGGAGTCTTTATTTTCAGGGGCAGCTCCAGATTGCCCCTGACGTTCCCTGTTGTTAAATGCCTCGACCACCAGGGAATTTGGGGCAGGATGGGAGTAAAGGTATTCGTGCCCCTTAGTCGGAACAAAGTTCTTACGCTCTGCCCATTTGGAAATGGGCGGTGTGGGGGAGGTTTGCCACAAGGAGTTGGATATCTTCAATACCCCTTCATGGAGGGAAAGGGCCACCCTAGCAGGGGCTGTGGAGGAGAGGACATCAAACAGGGAGTCCGCTTGCTTCTCCAACCTCCTCCACCTGCAGGCCAAGATTGGATGAGACCCTCTTCAACAGCTCCTGGTGTGCCTTAGCATCATCCTGAGAAACTGGCTGAGGGGGCTCCGTGATGGCCTCATCTGGTGACGAGGAGGAGGAGGCTGGTACTGCTGGTTCCATGGCATCCATAGGTGGTCCAGCAGGCTGTTCCCCTTGGTCCACATGGACTTGCATGGTCTTATCCCCTGGGGCCTCAAGCACCAGAGGGAGTTGGGTCGTTGAGACCCCCAGCCTGTCCGAGGCACCCGAAACAGAGTGGGCAGGCTGGGAGGGCTGGGTGAACCCCCATGGGTTCCTAGGGTACCACAGGGGGGTTTCAGTACCGACAATGTAGGCGGCACCGAGAGTCTGGGAGGCTGCCCTATGTGGAGCTTTGCACCGTACCAGAGCCATATCCAGAGTGATTGCTCCTTGGTGACCAGGATTCACTGGAGTGGTGAATGCATGCCTGGTGATAATCGTAGTTGCACCTAGAGGAGGACTGGTCCAAATGGAACATGCGCCTCCATGGGGACCTCGGTGACTGGTGGATCCGCAACGAAAGACCGGCGATCCACGCCTCACACTTCGAAGCTGGTACCGGGACAAGGAGCGGGACCTGGAGATATCACGGGCTGGGCACCCGGGGGATATCCTCGAATACAGTGACACCCATCTTTACGCATTTTCCCTGCACCCTGAGTTCCCAGATATGCCCCATGGTCTTAAAGTGAAGCATCTGATGTTATTGTAGTAGAGGGAATCTGCAAAAATGGAACATCTGTGCAGGGTTTGATCAGTTCCTCTCACCAGCTCAGTGACTGTACAACACACCATGGAAATGACAGTAACCTGCCTAGTCTGTGTTGGTTTGGTTTGTACACTGTTCAAAGCCCTCCATGTAGATCTCAGTGGTGTAATCTGGCATGCTGGACTACAAAGACTCAAGATGACGTGTCCGAGCAGTTGACAACAATCTCTTACAGTTAACTTGAGGACTTCCCTGAATCTTTGATATTGCCTTATACTCACCCATTTGTCTATACCCATCTCTTGTCTCTTCTCTTATACTTAGATTGTAAGGTTTTTGGGCAGGTACTATCTTTTTGTTCTGTCTTTGTACAGCACCTAGCACAATGGGATCCTGACATTGTAATGGCTCGTAGGCACTATGGTAACACAAATAGTATATAATAAAAAGTCCCAGGAAGGGTGAGGTTCCCTTGTAGGAGGGAATATATCATCAGGTCCCTTTAAGAATCTAGCAACCAGAGTAAAAAGAAAAGGAGTACTTGTGGCACCTTAGAGACTAACAAATTTATCTGCGCATAAGCTTTCGTGAGCTACAGCCTGCATCCAATGAAGTGAGCTGTAGCTCACAAAAGCTTATGCTCAAATAAATGTGTTAGTCTCTAAGGTGCCACAAGTACTCCTTTTCTTTTTGAGAATACAGACTAACACGGCTGCTACTCTGAAACCTAGCAACCACAGTGTGTGAGAAGAAAAGGCCTTCCCTTAACACACTGGTGATTTGCTGATATAGATGACAAGTAGACTCTCAAAGAAGAAGCAGAATCCATGAGACTTTAGATGGAGCACATAGTCTAGAATCAGATTTCAGAGTAGCAGCCGTGTTAGTCTGTATTCGCAAAAAGAAAAGGAGTACTTGTGGCACCTTAGAAACTAACAAATTTATTTGAGCGTAAGCTTTTGTGAGCTACAGCATCCGATGAAGTGAGCTGTAGCTCACGAAAGCTTATGCTCAAAAAAATTTGTTAGTCTCTAAGGTGCCACAAGTACTCCTTTTCTTTTTTCTAGAATCAGAGCTACCTTAGCTTGTGATGGGACCAATTGTTGACTCAATAAATAAGAGAAAAATCCTTTCCATCTATGGGCAAAGCTTTTAAAAGTAGAGCTATTCCTGGAGTGAAGCAGTGTAATTTTCACCCTCTCTGAACATGACTTGTCTGTGATGATCAGCAAATTATCCTCTATGTTGCCAGAGGGTCTCTGTCTCTCGATTGGGATGGAGTACTTGTCCATTTCTCTGAGACAGGAGATTTTGAGACAGTGACAGAAAGAGAGGTGATTCTCTGGACAGCTATAACAGGTTTACACATCAGTGTTGTTTGGGTCATGCCGGGGCTACCAGACTGACTTTTTATCTGTCCTTGACTTTTCTTCATTGCACTCTGAGAATGAGGTCTTTTGCTTTACTCCATCAGGAAAGTGTCCATTACTTTGTCTCTGCATGTTTTCATTCATTACAGTGGGCAATAAAGTATTGTCTTGAGATTCAAATAGGTCCACCTTTGGATATGCCCACTTCCTGAAAAGCTTGGAAGTCACTGATGCTTTTGAGGACCATTTATGCTGGTTCTGAGTCCTCCTGCTAAGAGATTCTGCTTACACATTGTTTTCTCTTATCAGATGCAGAGCTATTGGATGAGAAACTAGAGATGGTCACTTTGCTCCTGAGCATATCATCAAAGCTGCTGCTTGAAAGAAGAGGAGGTGAATTGTGTTGAGGAATGCTGGAGGTTTTTGTTCTTCTAGTGTTGAGGTCTCCTCTGGTAGGCTTGTGCTGGGTGTGATTAGAACCTCCTTTGAAAGTAGTAGGCCTAAAAAGTTGTTGATGAATCCTGCTTTGCAACTGGAAAGCCGAAAGTAGGATTACTCCTGAGGGCATTCTGCGCCAAAAAATGAAAAATTCTGCAAGTTTTATTTGTCAATAAATAAATACAGAGGCTCAAGCATGGCAGTGGGGAACACAGGTCACTGGCTGCACAAAGGTGGGAGATCACTCTGCAGCCTCCCCAACCCAGGGACATAGACTCTGTGGTGAGACTGCACTTGACCCTGACATAGCACAAGGCCTGGGCCTGTCCCAGAAGCACCCTTGCAGCTTCCCTATCAGAAAGTCATTTTTCTGCAGGGAAACAAAGAAATCTGTGGGGGACATGAATTCTGCATACGTGCAGTGGCGCAGAATTCCCCCAGAAGTAGAGGATGAATGCGCCTCAGAAGAACTGTAGGGCTGGGGAAGACCAAAGGATCTAGCTGTGGCCCTGGTAGATATGAACTTCTCAAGCACTTTTACTTCTTCTCGTTAAAGAGGCCCTGGGCTTCTGTAGTCAGGCCTGAGAGGCAGAACCGGGAATATTTTTGGTGTACAAGGGAGTAGCCACAATCTGAGAAGGGGCCTAGGGCTAAGGCCTGGAGAGATAGAAGGGGTTTGTTGGACTTGTATGGGTGAAACTTCTTCAGACACCACACCAGCCTGCTTGGTGCCATGGCCTCCAGTGCTGAAAGCTGTGAGTGCTGCTCTGATGATGCTGACACAGAGAATCATGTGTCAGGGTGCCAGGTGGTTAAGATTCACAGTTCTTCTTCTTTTTTCTCTTATGTTGAGTATACTCAGTGCTGGAGTGCGTACATTTTTCCTTCTGTTCAGAAGGTGGGTCTTTAGAAACATCCTCCAGGACCAAGAAGTCAGTGCCTGGACCTGATGGGATGGGTCAGTGCCACAGTAGATGTCGCCAACCGTTTAGTAGGGTTAGGGGCAGGAATAGGTGTCCATTTAGTTGGTGCCATAAAGGCAGTCAGAGGCACCATAGCTGGCTTAGGCACAGGAATCTTATTAGGTGCTGGAAGCTCCCCAGCCCAGATTTGAGTTGAAAAGACCTGGAATTCAAGCATTTTACTGAGGCTGGTGCTAACACAGGTGTGAATATCTGCTTCTTGGGCCCCGGAGCATGACAGCCTGAGCACAGAACTAGATCCTTTCTGTCCTCTGCGGTGGTGAAGGAGGAAATGGGACAGTTAGAGATACACATTTCCTTGTAACTATGACATGTGAAGTAAGACAATGCCTTTAGGAACCTGCATACTCCCCAACAGACACAGCTTGGAAAGAGCATTCCACATGCTCACCATCAGGGGTTAAACACCTACAAAAGGGGGTTTATAACCAAAATGCCAACTGGCACTTAACAACAGTGATGTTCTCTGTTGCTTGGATTTTGGAATAAAGAAGAGCTACAAGTCATAGAATCATAGAATCATAGAATATCAGGGTTGGAAGGGACCCCAGAAGGTCATCTAGTCCAACCCCCTGCTCAAAGCAGGACCAAGTCCCAGTTAAATCATCCTAGCCAGGGCTTTGTCAAGCCTGACCTTAAAAACCTCTAAGGAAGGAGATTCTACCACCTCCCTAGGTAACGCATTCCAGTGTTTCACCACCCTCTTAGTGAAAAAGTTTTTCCTAATATCCAATCTAAACCTCCCCCATTGCAACTTGAGACCATTACTCCTCGTTCTGTCATCTGCTACCATTGAGAACAGTCTAGAGCCATCCTCTTTGAAACCCCCTTTCAGGTAGTTGAAAGCAGCTATCAAATCCCCCCTCATTCTTCTCTTCTGCAGACTAAACAATCCCAGCTCCCTCAGCCTCTCCTCGTAAGTCATGTGCTCTAGACCCCTAATCATTTTTGTTGCCAAAAACAAAGTCCTACTTCTAAACAAATTTCCAGTACTATTTAGGTGCCAGTACTATTGCATAGGAAAAGCTTTGTTTTGCACACTTTGTTTAATACACTAGCGAACAGGGGTTACCTTTGGGGATTTTGAATTTATTGTCCTTCTTGTACCACACACAGCCGTGTTGTGTACTCAGAATTTTGACTGGGTACTCCGTGTCAGGGCAATCAGATGCCTTCAGAGCGAAGTCAGTGGCTAATATAGAAACAGAATATGTGGGTTACTATATTTCAAATCCACAACCACTGGCAAAAGTGTGCAACTTGCAAAACTGTAAACAAACTGCTCTCCTCTCTTCTCTTCTATGTCACCATAATGTATTTAATAGCACACTGCCTTCTGGAACTAAAGGTCATGAATTTAGATCCCATACCAGATATTTGGCTCATATCCAGTGCCAACCCTGAAGTGAATAACAGATAGGCTAGTAAGTCTCATTCAAGAGATAAGTTCTTCATTCTCTATACTTCCGATAAGAGATGCAGTTGCTATAAGCGTCTGTTGACAGGTTTCAGAGTAGCAGCCGTGTTAGTCTGTATTCGCAAAAAGAAAAGGAGCTCACTTCAATGAAGTGAGCTGTAGCTCACGAAAGCTTATGCTCTAATAAATTTGTTAGTCTCTAAGGTGCCACAAATACTCCTTTTCTTTATAAGAGTCTGTGTTACTTTTCCCAAAAGAACAGTGATAACCAAACAACACGGCCTCTCTCAGTAAATCAGATTCTAAGGTCTATAGCTTCATGCAAGCTACTCATGAGTGCATCATGGCTGCTCTGTTGGGCTACATGGTCCATGCACTAAGAATATCTTAAAACAGACATTTTCAGATTAAATTTGGCCTAAAATTTAAACTTATTAAAAGGATGCTTTAATAAAAGCTCAGACAAACAAATGATTCCATGTTTTCTCTCTATTCCAAAAGAAACAGTTTAAAACCACACATTCATTTAAAAGAAAAAGATCATTTCTCAGAACCTCCCATTCTGAAACTGAACAGAATGGGGAAGAGAAACATGACAGAGTCCAACCAAATACTAGTGTCTCACTCACCTACATATTTGTTTTCTTCAGGAAAGTGCAAGTCCTGGTTTAACTGAAAGTCACTGACCCATAAATCACTCCAAGATTTGTCAATATCTGTGAAAAACATGAAATTAGTCTATTAACAGCAGATAGATTTAATAGGGCAGTAGCTACTGTATCAATACCTAGTTGTTTCATGTTCTCTATGTATATAAATCTCCCCACTATATTTTCCACTGAATGCATCCGATGAAGTGAGCTGTAGCTCACGAAAGCTTATGCTCAAATAAATTTGTTAGTCTCTAAGGTGCCACAAGTACTCCTTTTCTTTTTGCAAATACCTAGTTGGTGACCACTAGAACTAGATACCTTCCTTCTGATGTTTCTGTCTGCGTGTCTATTTGCAGAATGACTGGAGCTCTTTTCCTGATGCCATTTTGGCTCACCTTCACCCTTTCCTCTTAACACCCCTCTTAAAACTCACTTCAAGCAGAATTAGAAACAATAGTCATGTTTAAAAGTAACACAGAACAGTGTGCATTAGCACTGCAAGTTACCACATCGTAATCTTCTCTTGACCTGCAATACATGTATTTTCATCACCATTCATTATTTATTTGGGATGGGGAGGAAAGCTCACTACGATCTCTCTTTCTCCTTCATCAGAAAGACTCTTCCCTTCAAGTCAGATGGGCTGGACTCAGCTAATGCTAAACAGAAGAGAGTTGCCAAAGCACAAAGCAACCAAGCCATTACTGACTCATAATGAAGTCAGGATCACAGCTCAGACTTCATCCTCCCATTCTCACTCCTGAGTGGTTGCACATTGCACTGTCATCTTTTTAATGGTCTCAATGAGCACTTTAAAAGATTTCTAAATGCTTTAGCAGGTCATTTTACCCTCCACACTGTACTTTGTCCCAAACCATCTCTCCTTTAGATGATATTTTCTTTCACTGGCAGCAGACAACAGAACAAGGTTTGCTCTCAGAGGGCAGAGCTGGTTAAGGACATCAGCAATGATCTACAAAGATAAAGAAATAACAACTCAGTTAAAATGCAACTTTAGCTACTCCTGTCCAACTGCATTTTTAAATTACTCCAAAAGTTCAGAAGACAAAGGACTACAAATAAAATCCTAACCCAAGCAATTAGTTTTCTGCACCCAAAAAGTATAAAAGTGATCCAGTTAATCTAGAAAACCTGATTCAATACGCCTAAATTCCCTGTACACCCTCAATAAATAAATTATCCAGCTCAAATATACACATTGAAAGCTATAGTGCTACTTACTTCAGGCTTGTATTCAAGCAGAAGCTGATTGCCTGTCAAAAAGTCCTCCTTACAAAAGATATGTATGTTCTCACAAAGACTTTCGACATAATCAATTGGATCAGCCTGTAAAATGAGTAAAATTGTGTTTCACACAATGGACAACTAAAACAACACTTTTTGCTGAGTAAAGCTTGTGTGCTGCATTGTAGAGTTTTGGTTTTAGTTATTGAGTCTAAATGCAATTCATAAAAAATTTTATGCAACATTAGAGGGGCCTTCCTTAAGAAGAAACAATGAAGACATGGTCCCTTCTGATTAACTAGTGATTAAGTACAGAAAAATAATAAGGTTTGACGCTACTTTTACAAAAACAAAGAGAATAACCATATTATGCTAGCTAGAATTATGGCTTGTCTACACCATTTGTTGGAACACATATGTGCCTCATACTCACAGGTAGCAGCTGTCTGTATTGTTGGTGGCTTTGGGGGCTTTTTGGTTGTTTTATTAAAGGTGCTATTTGTACCAGTGGGTGGCCACAGCTGGGGCAAGGTTTATAGTTCACACGTGACTAATGCAGTGAAGGCTACAATAGTTTCTTACCAGTGCAGAGGGGAATCCAGAAAATATCATTACTTCTGCACTAATTCAATGATTTAGCCTTACTCCATCCCACAATTCAGACTGGCCTTACTTTCTGAAGTTACCTATAAGCATTGCTCTCAAAAATAGTACTGAGGAGACTCAGAATGCACTGGTGTAGCCATGGTAGTAAAAAGCATGTGGGCATGTTGAAAGAGTTCTGTCAAACAGTGTTGCTGCATGAATCCCCACACTATTTAAAAGACAAGCAAGACAATCAACCATTTCATGCAATCAGTGTCCCCACAACAGCTCCCTCACTTATGGCCTATCCTGTGATGTGCTGAGTATATTCGCCTCCATTTAAATCAGAGGGAATTGAGTGCATTAGGTCCCCTTGCATGGGGACCCCCTCTGAGCTTCAGTTTCTCTCACCGTTATCCTTGAGAAAAAAAATGAAGGTTACTTACATGTAACCAGAGTTCTTCAAGATGTATTCTGAATAGTCATACTCATGGGATGGGCAGGGAGATGCAACTCAGAAGGGGGAACCTTCTCATAGCAGTGTCCATTAGAAAATTCATACACCCTTCCTACTCTTCCCCTCGGTGTTCCTGAACATTTTGAGGACAAGGCTATAAAAGGGATACCCTTTGCCATCTCATTTCATTCTTCTAACCTCCTCAGAGTCAGAACTCTATTAGAACTCCAACAAAGGTGGGGAAGAAGTGTGAATATACAGAATTCATCTCAAAGAATTCCAGCTAAAAGTAACCAATCTTCATTTCTTTGACCATCCTCTACATACTCTCACTCACAGGATAGTTTGGCAAGCTGTATCTCACAAATAAGGTGGAACTCAGAGTCCTGACGGAACAGGGACTGTAAAACTGCTCTACCAAATTAAGTGTCTGATCTACTGTGACATTATCCAGGGTACAATCTGGACCGATGAACAGCCGTGTCCCCTCAGTTCTCCAATCTGGGGTGCCTTTTACACCGCTTTGCTGTGAAAGCTACCACTCCTGGGCTGCTCACACACAGCCTCCAGCATGTAAGTTACTCCCAGTTATATTGTAGGAGTGCGATAGCCAGCCACGCTTGAATTACACTGCAGAGCAACAGCAGCAAATTCCCAGCCCCAAACTTTCTCCAGAAATGTAAGTCTTGTACTGCCTAGCTCTCTCCTAGACAATACAAGCTCATATAAAGTCTGTCATTTTATTAATAGAAAATTATATGCACAAATCCTGTTATCCCAAATGGAGTTTCCCAAATGCTTCAACCAAACACACTGGTTTAGATAAAACAAGTTTATTAACTACAAAAGGATAGATTGAGTGAATACAAGTAACGAGGGTATAAGAGTCAGAACAGATTACAAGAAAAATAAAAATAAAAAACTTCTAATGCCTAATTTAACAACTGAAGTGAATTCAAAGCAAAGTCTCTCTCACCACACTTCAGCAGTCTTACTGGATGAATCTCCTTCAGTCAGGATCCTCCCCAAGTCCAATGCTGCTTCAGGTCTTGTGCATGTCGTGGGTAGAAAGGAAGAAATCATTTGGGGTGTCTGTTATCCCTTCTTATAATTATTTTCTTCAAGAAGCATTTCCAGCTGAGGTCCATGAGTTGCATTAGCACTAAATTGAGGTCCCAAGATGGTATTTGGGTCTTTTATAGGCAGTTGCATATTGGCACGTCTCTTCATAAATTTCTTGACTTTGTTTTGTGCCAAGATAGATTTATTATCTGTTAATGCACAGTGGACTATAGTTGCAACATATCCTTTAAAGGAGGAAATGGAAAGGCCTGGAAGACTTGAATGAACCAAGTATTCAATAATATAATGTACTGGTGCACCAATGTTGATCAATATGTTTCTCTCTTATTCACTTCACAAATCTAGTCCATCTGTGATTGTTGCTTATTTTCTAATGTTACTATTTCCTGCACTTCTAAAGGGCAAGATTTTCCAAGGACCATTCAAGTCCTATAGCCCATGCAGTCAGGTGTAATGATTAAGGGTCCAGATGTTAAATTCTGTTCTCCTGTTGAGTTAATAAGTTCAGTAACACTAGGAGAGGTCTGTATACTCCCTGTAGAGCTGAAGAAATCTGAGTGCCACTGTTGCCATGGCAGTGGTGGGCAACCAGAATTATCCTTGCTCCATCCTGTCTTATCTACTTAATCACAAAATGGATGAGAGGGAAGGGTGAAAAGCATAGAACAGTCACTTCCTCAAGTTCAGGAGAAAAGAGTCCAATATGGATAGATTGACTTTCCCTGCTCTCAAGCAAAACTTGGGACACCTTGAATTCTGTCTGATCATGATCAGATCTATGTCCAGAAATCCCCAAAGGGTGAAGATCTTGTCTATCATCAATTTCTTTAACAACCACTCATAAAGTTCCATTATATCTTTGCTCTGTTGAGCACCACCAGACTGTTGTCACTGTCTATTAAGTATACAGCTACCTGCTGTTGTACTAGATACTCCAGTCCCATAATGTCACTGCTTTCTTGCATAACAAAGAAAAGTGAACCCCTCGCTATCAGTTAATATAATACATTGTTGTCATGTCTGTGATGGCCTGCATGCAGTACCTCATTCGGGATGCAATATAGAAAAGATTTGAGAACCCAATGAATTGTTCTCAGTTCCAGGATATTTGTACGCAGTCTCCTTTCCTGACTATACCAATTACCTCAAACTGTTAACTAGTTGAAATGTGCTCGCCATGCATGACTGGAGGCAACGAAGGTGATTGTTTTCAACAGAGCTGGAAGGATAAACACAGTTCCCAGGTCATTGGCACGCTGAGTCCATGTCAAAGATAGCAGTGTCTCTTTTAGGGTGATCAATCTTGTGAATGTGCTGTCTATAGTTGGTCTGTAATTTAATGCCAGTCAATGCTGCTAACTTCGTACTCTCAGCTGAGCATAAAGAACAACACAAGTGGCTGAAGACACAAGGCCCATTAAACTTTAAAAGAACATACAAAGAACCCTGTTTATCCGATCTAATTGGGACCAGAGCCAGATCGGTTAATCAGAAAACCTGATAAGCCAAAGAATGGGAAAGTGCAATGCTGCTGCACCATCTAGTGGCCACAGGAGATATCACCCCCTTCTAGACCTGTATTTGCTGGTTGTCTGGTTAACACAGAGAGACAGAGATAACAATGGTCAGATAAACAGGGTTTTACTGTTCTTTCCAAGTAGGATTTTGATGGGCCACCATTTTGGCAGATTGAAGCTTCAGAAATATCTTCTGGAAGAAACGGTCTCACCTCCTGAGAGTTGAGAACTGCTCCTATAGACTAAATCCACTGTGAAGGTAGCTGAAGAGACTTTTTGATGTTTATCATGGAGTCCTAACTTCTTGAAGAGGAAACACGTGTAACATAACATAAGTCTCTGGAAAGGCCATCTTCTAATGAGGCTTTATTGAGCAAATCTTTAAATAAGGATAAACAAAAATACCCTATTGTGTCAAACAAGCAACTACTACAGATAGGTATTTTGTAATTTCCAAAGTGGGGGAAAGGGCGGAGGAATAGAGAGATTAAACATTGTATTAGAAGTTACCTTGTACAACAACGAAACAAAGGTATTTGCAATAGGTCTGCCTTGGTCTGATAGAGATAAGCACTTTTTAGATCAAGAGCTGCAACTTCAGCTCTGACCCTGGATTCCCATTCCTGATTATGGAGTCATGCTCTAACCACTAGGCATGACTCCTGCTCTTACCACTGGGCACTTTTCAGAGTAGCAGCCGTGTTAGTCTGTATTCGCAAAAAGAAAAGGAGTACTTGTGGCACCTTAGAGACTAACAAATTTATTAGAGCATAAGCTTTCGTGAGCTACAGCTCACTTCATTGGATGCACTGGGCACTGTCCCAGTTGCTGAAATTCAGCTGTCACAGCTGGGTCTAACTGCTGATATTCTATTTGAGCAATAGACTCCTCTTCTTCCTTAAGTAGAGTATCCAGAAGTATAGTGGGAGATTCCTTACTGAAAGCTGGTGAAGGGAAGGATCCAAGGATTTCAGCTCCAAGGCACTTTTCAGACCCCTACTGGAAGAAGGGTACCTGCACTGATGAGACTACAGTTTATTTCTACAATTCCTAGATGATCTCCAATAGGGCCATCCAGCTTACAGTGGGATCTGCTGATTACCATATTATGTTAATCATGCTAATAACCATATATAGGCTCCATCTCCTGTCTGGAAAGGTATGGAGATCTGTAGTCACAATATTTAGAGGCATAATCCTTCTTTTTGGAAATGGGACCGAGAATATCTGTAAGTCTAATATGATTTGATTCTTCACTGGACTGTGGATCTGATCTTAAATCGACTTGGATCCAATACTGACATTAATGGGGAAATTATAGGACCTGGGATGTGTAAAATGGAGAAGGGAAAAACAACCTTATTAGGAGAGCCTGAAAGCATTTTAAGGAGCCACAAGGAAGTGTCTGAGGATATCTGAAACAACTCATCCAACCTCCTTCTTTTCTATGTGGAGAGATCCAAGGAAAACTCACAGAAGTCTTCCTTTAGGCAAGAAAATAATCCCTGCCTTTTGTGAATCCAGTAAACAATCCAAATGCAGATCTTCATAGTGCACTTGTGCCACAATTGTAATGGTTAATGCCATATAAATGAACGATGAAAAAACTACTGCCATCTCCAGAATAATCTTCTGCTCCAATGCTATCTTTGGAACTGGGGAATGAATCTCAGGCAGAGATTTACCCTTAGCCACAATCTTGGACTTTAATTTCACATCCAGTGCTCTTGGATCTGGGACCAAGGTATCCAAAGAGTCTCCTGAATGTGACTTGTCTCTGCTAACAAGAGCCTTCTTGTCTTGCACAATCTTTTTCAGAACCAAATGTAAGTGAACTGGAAATTTTCTCCTGTCTTTGGCTCTTATCTCTGAGACTGGCACCAAACAAGTCTCTGAGCGCTTCAAGTTGGATCCAATGACTTAGGAACCAACTGTACAGAACCCTTAGAAATTGATCCCAATGCAGAGACTGGAATCTTCTGCATAGCCTTTTTCTTAGTCCCTGAGTTATCAGGAGCCGACAATGGTGTATTCACTTGGGCTACAGATCCTTTACAGGAATTAGATCTGGGAGGCTTTATGGCCAGATCTTCTTGAAGCAATAAGACTTGCAGACTGTTCTGAGGCTTGTTATATACCCTTAGGGTAAAAGAACTGCAGAGAGAGAGCACCTTGAAGTGGAGTGACCCTCTCCAAAGTACACCAAACAGACAGTATAGGCATCCAATACTGGGAAGACTGTTGGACAAGAGATGCTTCTTTTGAATCCAGTTATCTTAACTTTCAGATTTGCCATGCAACCAGTAGTCAGAACTAAAGACTCAACTACCAACTATCCTAAGAATAAAACCTTATCTAACAAAATAACTAACACTAAAACTACACTAATAATAAACTTTACTAACCTTAAGGCACTGATTTCTTCTTGAAAGAAGGATCCAGATCTGATGGCTCCAGGAAGTTTACATTCATCTGCTGCAGCAGTTGGAAGGAACTGAGGCAGCAGAGGGCACCACGCCCCCTTTTATAGCCTAACCCTCAGAACTTTCAGGAATGCAAAGAGATAAACTCCTATAAGAAGACTTCACCATCAGAGCTGCACCCACCAGCTCATCTCAGGTGTGTGAATACTCAGAGGACACTTAGGGGATGTCTACACTGCACTGTAAACCCAGGGTTAGTAGAATCTGAGTTAACCGTCCCTGGGTTTGTTAACATAAGGCTTGAGCATCTACACTCATTTGTAACTCCGGGTTATGAATTGTTGAACTCTGGATTCAAATCTGGGGATCCAGCATACACACTGCATTATGCGGGCCCAAGTTCAATTACCCATATCCTAGACTTCCTAGTGCCCTCCCAACATGTGGCCACGTATAAGGTCCAGAGGGTCTCAAACACAGACCTGCAGAGATGCCAGCAAGGAACAACCTCCACATTGCCACCCAGCAGCAGCTGTAACCAGCTCGCACTCTCCTACCCACAAACCAGTGCAGACGCTGACCACAGAAGTCCAGTCTCAGGGGTTCAATAGACAGCAGACTCATAATGACTGATCAGTTCCTCCTCCTATATCAATCCAAGGGAATTTCAGGAAGTGTCCAGACAATAATGCAGATCACTAGTTAGCCCCCCACAACCACTCTGCATTCTCAGTTACTAATGTCCTGGGTCTGAGCCCTAGGTTAGCACAATTTGTGTGTAGATGGAAGGGGGGTTAGGCTTGAGCCCTGGCTTTGAATCCTGGGCTTACAAAGCAGTGTAGACGTAGTACGTCTACACTGCAAAAAAAACCTATGGCAGCAAGTTTCAGAGCCCACGTCTACTGACTCAAGCTCATAGGGTTAAAAATAGCAGTTTAGAGGTTTCCATTCAGGCTGCAGCCTGGTCTCTGAAACACTGCAAGGGGGAGGGTCTCAGGACCCAGGCTCCAGCCCAAGCTTGAATGTCTACACTGCTACTTTTAGCTCTAGAGTATAAGACCCGTAAGCCTATGTCAACTGTTGTAGGTTCTGAGACTCCCTTCCACAGGTGTTGTTTTGCAGTGAAGGTGTACCTTTGAAGAAAAAATGAAGTTTCCATAATTTTGGGTCTGACAGAGATCACAGATCTAAGGGAAACTCAGCACCAACAAGAGTCTGCTTAGCTGAAGGCTTCTCCAGTACTGAAATGCCAGTCAAGGGAACTACACCAGCCAACTACAGCCTGGTAAAAAGAACAAGCGCACCCAGCACTAAACGTGCCCCAGATGCTAGGGCAGCTTCATAGCTGGACTCAGTGTTCTGCTGACTTGGAGCTGAATGAAGGTGCCAGTTCTAGGACCAAATACTTCTGTTTCCCCGTTTTAATCATTTGTATTCCAGTAGCATCGAGTATCACCAATCAAGAGTCAGGGCCTCAGATCAGGTATTGTAAAGACAGGCAGTAAAAATACACATTCTGTCCCAAAGAGCTTAAAAGAGCTTACAATGTTCAGCAGGCTTTGAAAAGAACAAAGGCCTATTTCCATCCCTGGAGGGATCAGGGCCCTGACCAGAGAATGGATCAGGTGAGCAGCACATAGAACAAGTCCTCCCCCAAAGTACATCAGGCAGTAGATATGTGCATCCTATTCCAAGAACAAGGAGGGTAATGAGATACACTGCTTAAACCTGTTCTTTAGCACCTAGATTAGACACAATGCCTGCAACCAAAACAGAAATAATCCAATAATCTTAACTATACAACAGTAGAGAAATTACCTGAAAATGTCTAAACTAAAACTAAAAAGTTAAAAGACCCCTGGTCACGCAGCAATGGTGCCTATACCTGAAATTATCCATGGAAAAGAAATTGAGGTGGTTAGGGACCACATGGCTTCTATAACATCAGCACTGAATGTTTGGTGCCATGAAGGGGCATTTATGTGATTCCCGTGGCCACTGTTTTTCTGTAAATTCCCCAAAGTTCAGCAGTGCCGGGAACTACTTCCCACAAGTGTGAATATGCAGAAACACTAAAAGAAAATAACCACAATTGTTTATAGCACAAGAGGGTAATAAGATATGGGTGCTGTAACAAGTATCTTACAATCTAAACTGAATGATAAAGAGAAACTGACCTTAAGGAGTGGGAGAAAATAAACGTGTGGAAAAAGAAAACAGCTTGGAAGAGCACCATATACCAAAGAAATCAAATCATGTGTTGGTTTTATTAAAAAACAACTTCACATGTCATAAAGTTTAACATTTCTCTGTCTAGAATATACGTTCTTTCTACTTAACAAATGTTCCTTCTTCCTCATCTGTGTAAGACTATATTTTCAAAGACTCATGAGATTAGAACCATCTAACTCTCACTGACTATTGCAAGTTACACAGCAAAAACCCCAGTTACAATTCAAAAATCTAGGGCTTAACATCTATATCCCCATAGAAAACATCTGAAGATTAATTTAGTACCTGGTCCTGGAAATAAAATTCATTAGCTTCTATCTTCTGAATCTCTTCCCAAATTCTGTGGGTGGGGGAAAAAAATGTACCTATTACCCTGCCACATTTACCAAGTGACTAATCACACACTATTTCTAACAAGATATGAGGCTGAAAATTTAAGCCAGTTTGTCTGCAGTAATAATAATGTGTACATCTATATGACCTGGATACCATGGTGACTGTGCATGAGAAATACGCATAAAACTCTTTTTGTCTGGGAACCACAAACATTTAACAATTGTCAATCAATCCTCATTACTCCTGCAAGTTTTTATCTCCTATTTTCAGGTGGAGAAACTAAAACACAAACAGTCAGTGGGAGACACAAAGTAAATGGAAGAGCCAGCAACAGAACTGAGAACTTCCGACTCTCAGTTCCATAATCTAACCCCTACACTACACTTAATTGCTTGACCTCACTATTTGGGAAAGGTGTGGCATGCAAGGGAGACTTTAGCAGTTCCTTCAAACAGAGTTTTCCATTTGTTTTTTTTCCTCCATTAAGGGCTTGTCTATATAGGAAAATTTTATCAGTTGTACTAGCGTAAACTTATATAATGTCACATGTGGTCACTCCTATTCTGATATAATATTGGCTTTTTTCTGTTTAGTTTAAACTACTTCCAAAGAACAAAATATAAACAGAAAAATATCAGTCTTATTCCAAAATAAGACTGTCTGCACAAGGAGTTACACCAGTATGGCCTGGTCTACACTACAAAGTTAGATTCATGTAAGTCACCTTGCATTGTCTTATTTGCACGTCTACACTCAAATTTGTCTCTACTAGTGTAAGTGTCCCATTACAGTGAAGCAGTAACACCATCTCCCTGAACAGCACTGAGCCATGGTCACCATACTATGGTTGACACAGTGCAAGTGTAGAGACTGCACGACCTCGGTTGACCCTAACAGTCCTCCAGCAGCTGTTCCACAATGTTCAATAGTGACCACTCTGGTCACAATTGTGAATTCCACTGCCCAGGGGTCCTGGAAACAAGAAGCCACACCACGCCCTTTAAAATACCCATATTTTTAAAATGACTTTTCCTGATTGCTCAGCTTGGCAAACACACCTATCAGTAGCAGTTCTCACTTGTTGTGTGTAATTACCCAACTGACCATGCCAACTACACAATACTCTAGACCAGTGATACTCAGACCTCAGTGGTTCAGGATCCAAATTAGCGATAAATATTACCCAAAAGAGCCACAGTAGTGTGAATTCATTATTTCATTTACTATAGTACTATTCATACTTAAACATATGACTGGGGAAATATTTAGTCTCTTTCTCTCTCTCTCTCTCTCTCTCTCTCTAAATATACATACACACACACAGCAAATAAGTCAATTTTAGTGCAAGTTGATAACTTAATTTGTTAACAACATAGTAAAAGCATCCTTATTGGTTAATAATTAAATCACAGAGTGTTTTAATATCGTGCTGCAAAGAGCCCTTCAGGAGACACATTAAAGAGCCATTTGTGGCTCAAGAGCCACAGTCTGAGTATCACTGCTTTAGATAGATTCCTACCTGAAGTAGACAGCAAGTATTGGATCTTCAGTATTGAAAGAAGTATTGAAAGTTATGTTCCATTAATTTATTTTATGTTTGCACACAGGATCTGCCTGTGGAGAGAAGAGACTGAGCAGATGCAGCTACATATCAGTCATCAAAACATGGACGTCTATGAAAAGATAGGTTTCAGAGTAGCAGCCGTGTTAGTCTGTATTCGCAAAAAGAAAAGGAGTACTTGTGGCACCTTAGAGACTAACAAATTTATTAGAGCATAAGCTTTCGTAAGCTACAGCTCACTTCATCGGATGCATTCCGATGAAGTGAGCTGTAGCTCAGGAAAGCTTATGCTCTAATAAATTTGTTAGTCTCTAAGGTGCCATAAGTACTCCTTTTCTTTTTATGAAAAGATAGCACAGGAGGTGCATGTGAAGGAGTATGATCGGGATCAGCAGCAGTGCTGCGTGAAAATGAAGGAACTGCAGCAGGCATTCCAAAAGACCAGGGAGAGCAAGAGTTGATCTAGTGCCATGCTGCAATCCTCCTGCTTTTACAAAGAGCAGCATGACATACTTTGTGGAATGCCTATGGAATCTCCATCAACCACAATGGATACCTCAATGAAGCCCAAGAGAGAGACCCTTGACTTGAACACTGAGGGGGAGAAGAGAAATGCCATGAGCCAGGTTCTTTGAGACTCCACAGCAGTCTAGCTAGTCCCATCAGCTGAGCACCACTGAGCCCAGTCCAGGAGAAGGTTTCTCGAGTAAGTGTGTTAGCAGGACACAGTTGTCTACTTTTCAGTGTTTTATTCATATGAGAAAAAGTAGAGGTACAACAAAAAGGGACAGAGTGGAATCTGCTTTTGTTCTCCTGTAGATTTAGGCGATGGGGGAGGCACGCAAAGCAGTTTGTTTATATACATAAGGAGGTCCCTTGTATCCTCCTGAAAGATCTTGATAGAGTTACTCTACAATTCTCTGCCAAAGGTTTCTGTAATCCTCTCCCAAAGGTTCCTAGGGATGGCTGCCTTACACTTCTTCCTGTATGGTAGGACACTTTCCCACAACACTCTGAGATGACTTTGGCAGGTACCATTGCCGTAAACAGGCTAGCATCACACAAGCCCACGTGGTTTCATGAATCTAGCAGTAGCTGTGTTCTCTGTGCCTTTGTGACCCTCAAGAGTGAGATACCAGTTAAAATCACTGCTGCTTGTGGAAAAGCATGCCGGTACTCAGTGCCATTGCCTTGTACATGTACCCATGGAAATAAGACACATTTTATTGCTTTACACTACAAATCAATTCCCTCCTCTCTTCCACCCCATCTTGGCAGGCCATACTAACAATGGATGCAGCTGGAGAGAGTGCTGTGCAGAGGCACTCCAAATCTGAAGTGTCAATAAGCAGGTCGTATTTAAAACTCTTATAGGTATAAGGGAAAGGAGTTCTCAAACTCATCTTTCATTTTACATTGTGACTGTAAATACATCTTTGTATGACATTTTGTATGTAGCTGCCATCATTGCGGCCTGAAGGGATGTCCCCGCCACACCTGCAGAACACCTGATACTGATGAGGAGGAGAAGAGGACTAGGGAGGACATGTTCACCAAGATCCTGCAAGCCTGTGCTGCATCAGATCATGGAAAGCCTGGAGGATGAATATAGCAGACAGCCCGGAGAACAAAAGAACAGACAGGAGAAAGACTCAGGAGTCCCAGCAGGAAAAAGAGAGAGATTCGCCAGGACATAATGGGGCTTCGCAGGCAGCAAACAGACTCTTATTGACCATACAGTTGGAGTATGTTTCACAGAAATGGACTGAAATGGAGACAAATGTTTTCTACCATTTTGATTTTAAAGTTATGTTCCATTAATTTATTTTATGTTTGCGCACTGTATTGATTTTTAATGGCATATTAATGTTTTGCCCTGTTTTGGGTATGCAATAAATTTTTATATTTTGGAAATAAATTAATCTTTACTACTTTATAACATATACTGCAGAACAAATGGCACTACTCAAAGAACAGGACAATTCTAACTGTAACAGAACAGGATCACAGAACTTCTAGGTTCAATTAAAAACAATGTGTAATATTATAAATGTACAGTAAACACAGCATAATTAACAGGTTCATTTAAAGTGTGATATTCATAAATTCACACTAAGCATTACACAATTCCCAACACCCCCAAAATTTCAAGGCTAGATAGAGCACATTAAGTGGATGACCATTAAGGCTCTTTCAAGGCCTCTCTCAGCCACATATCTTCACATTGAGCTTTTCTAATGGCCCTTGTGTCTGGCTGTTCAAAGTCAGCAGACAGCCATTCTACCTCCACCTCAGTGGCAACTTTTCACCTACCAGCTCACAATTATTATGCAGGACACAAAAGGAAACTATAACCATTGGGATATTTTTCTCACTGAGATCTAATCTAGTGAGGAAGCACCACCAGCGTCCCTTCAATCTGCCAAAAGCACACACAACTGTCATTCTATACCTGCTGAGCCAGTAGCTGAATCTTTCCTTGAAGTTGTCAAGGAGGCCACTGTATAGCTTCATGAGCCAAGATCACTATTGGCATGTCAACATTGCCAGTAATAATCCACTGTCTGGGGAAAAAACAACCCTGCTTGCACCTTCCTGAATAGTCATGTGTTCTTAAACGTGCAAGCATCATGCACCTTCTCTGACCAGCTCAGTGAAACATCCCTCGTTATCCACCAGTGCTTGCATAACCATAGAAAAGTAGCCCTTTCATCACAGCCTGGGAGTACCTTTCCCGGATGTGAAGAAAAGCTCTGTCTGGCTCAAAAGCTCGTCTCTCTCACCAACAGAAGTTAGTCCAGTAACAGATATTACCTCACCCACCTTTATCTCTCCAATATCCTGGAACCAACACAGCTACAACGACACTGCATATATTAAGTACTTAGGTCAGACACATGAAAATGAAGTACGGTAACAATATTTAAGGTTGTGTTTTTTGTAGGGCTGTCAAGCGATTAAAAAAATTAATTGTGATTAACCACACTGTTAACCAATAACAGAATATCATTTATTTAAATATTTTTGGATGTTTTCTACATTTTCAAATATATTTATTTAAATTATAACACAGAATACAGAGTGTACAAGTGCTCACTTTATATTTATTTTTGATTACAAGTATTTGCACTGTAAAAAACAAAAGAAATTGTATTTTTCAATTCACCTAATACAAGTATTGAAGTGCAATCTCTTTATCATGAAAGTTGAACTTACAAATGTAGAATTATGGACAAAAAATGACTGCTTTCAAAAACAAAACAATGTAAAACTTTAGAGCCTACAAGTCCATTCAGTTCTATTTCTTGTTCAGCCAATCGCTAAGACAAACAAGTTTGTTTACATTTGCAGGAGATAATGCTGCCTGCTTCTTGTTCGCACTGTCACCTGAAAGTGAGAAGAGGTGATCTCATGGCACTGTTGTAGCTGGCGTCACAAGGTATTTATCTGCCAGATGCACTAAAGATTCATATGTCCCTTCATGCTTCAACCACCATTTCAGAGGAAATACATCCATGCTGATGACAGGTTCTGCTCAACAACAGATGCCACCAGCAGAGGGTTGATTTTCTTTTTTGGTGGTTCGGATTCTGTAGTTTCCGCATCAGAGTGTTGCTCATTTAAAACTTCAGAAAGCATGCTCCACACCTCATCCCTCTCAGATTTTGGAAGGCACTTCAGATTCTTAAATCTTGGGTCGAGTGCTGTAGCTAGCTTTAGAAATCTCACATTGGTACCTTTTTTGTCAAAACTGCAGCGAAAGTGTTCTTAAAATGAACATGTGCTGAGTCATCATCCGAGACTGCTATAACATGAAATATATGTCAGAATGCGGGTAAAATAGAGACGGAGACATACAATTCTCCCCCAAGGAGTTCAGTCACAAATTTAATTAACATTTTTTTAACAAGCGTCATCAGCATGGAAGAATGTCCTCTGGAACGGTGGCCGAAGCATGAAGTGGCATATGAATGTTTAGCATATGTGTCACATAAATAACTTGTAATGCTGGCTACAAAAGTCCCATGCGAGCGCCTGTTCTCACTTTCTGGTGACAATGTAAATAAGAAGTGGGCAGCATTATCTCCCATAAATGTGAACAAACTTGTCTGCCTTAGCAATTGGCTGAACGAGAAGTAGGACTTTGTGAACTTGTAAGCTCTAAAGTTTTGCGTTGTTTTGTTTTTGAGTGCAGTTATGTAACAAAAAATAAATAAATAAATCTATATTTGTAAGTTGCACTTTCACAATAAAGAGACTGTACTACAGTACTTATGAATTGAAAAATACTGTTTCTTTGGTTTATCATTTTTACAGTGCAAATATTTGTAATAAAAAATATAAATGAGCACTGTACACCTTGTATTCTGTGTTGTAACTGAAATCAATATATTTGAAAAAGTAGAAAAACATCCAAAAATATTCAATAAACTTCAATTGGTATTCTATGGTTTAACAGAGCGATTAAAAGTGCAATTAATCGCAATTAATTTTTTAATCATGATTAATTTTTTTCAGTTAATCGTCTGAGTTAACTGCAATTAATCAACAGTCCTAATTTTTTGTTAACCCTGTAGTTACTTTCTTTCCAACACGTGATTCATTCATAGATGTGAGTGTGGTTGGCAAACCCCAGCTGGTGACAATTACCATTTCCCTTCTGTCTGTCACACTGCGTTTTTATGGTGACCTACAATTAATTCTTCCTTTAAAAAAAAATAAAAAAAAAATCTCATTTTCCACCATTTTCTCATTGTATCTGTTCTAATATCTGCTTATCCAAAAAGAAAAAGCACACTATAATGCAGAAAAGGATGGAAAAGAGGGAAAACCCAAGTGATTTCCAGTGTCATGATCACTTGATTCAAACCAAGTTACCTTTTATCTGGCCCTCTTTTCTGCAGCATTTTCAGATACTGGAACACAACATGTGCAACCTGAAGACCGAAGGACAAACTGATGAATTTTCTTTAACTTTTGGAGACAGCACAATGGTAAGAAATCCAAGCTACAATGAAATTTTACCTCATAGAAGTGCTTGTAACCTTCATCAGTCAAAGTCACAGAAATGCTGAATATAGAGTAGGTGGAGTTCTGTTCAAATCCTGTCTCACCATTTCCCCCATATAACGCAAGAGCCCAAAATCTATTGAAGAGTTATACCCACTATTAATTACTCCAGTTAAAAACCTTCTTGAAGTCTAATTATAATCACAGCATCATTGTTCAAGCTTATTTCGGACCTGCCTAATGGAGGCCACTTTAAGGAATTTAAAAGTTAATCCAAAGCAAAAAGAAAGAATATAGCTTTCTACAAGAACACAAAGTACTGAAATTCAAAAATGCAGGGCATACACCTTTGGATTTATTCAGTGTGAACCAAAATATTTTTGAAAATGCAAGTTTTCAGCTAAAGTGCTTTCAGTGTTGCTCTGGAGATTCTCTTGTAGTTGAATTTCTTGTATTAGAACTAAAGACACCACCGGGTACATTTTCAGAGTATATTGCATTGTTTAAGTCACATGACTACTACAGGTTTTAAAGAGAATCACTGAGTTTGTCTCAAGCTTTGTAGATCACATTTTTAAATTTTTATTTGAGGAAATATTTCCGCCTTCACTCTTTATTTCAGTGCACACAATATTAAAGTCTCACATTTAAAGAAATACATACTTTTTCCGAAGAAAGGAAAGAACACTGCCTTTGCCTTCATGTCCTACCAGCCAGGAGATATAGTGAAGTGGCTTCACCCTAAAAAGAATTAAAGAATGTAAAACTCCAAAATGTAAAACTCTAATATAGATTAATAATTAGCAAATCAAAATACAGATATTTAGATAACATCTTTTATCCAAAGATTCCAAATCACTAGACAAACAATTATAAATTCACTGCCCACTTCACCCACTATTTAAGTGTCACCTTTAAACAGCAATGCTATGAAAAAGAGATTGTATCCTTTGAAAATACAAAGGAATTTAGATAGGTAGAATACTGTTACTGATCTGAAAGTTAGCCAGGCTGCTAAGTTAACAACTATACTTTGGCAGAAAATGCCACAACATTTAAACAAACACAGATAGTTAGGACCTTTGATTTACAGTAGAACTTCAGAGTTACGAACGCCAGAGTTACAAACTGACCAGTCAATCTCATTTGGAACTGGAAGTACACAATCAGGCAGCAGCAGAGACACACAAAAAATAGCAAATACAGTACAGTTCTGTGTTAAACATACACTACTAAAAAATAAAGGGAAGGCATTTTTCTTCTGCATAGTAAAGTTCCAAAGCTGCATTAAGCCAACGTTCAGCTGTAAACTTTTGAAAGAACAACCAGAGTTTTGTTCAGAGTTACGAACATTTCAGAAAAAAGAAAAGGAGTACTTGTGGCACCTTAGAGACTAACAAATTTATTAGAGCATAAGCTTTCGTGAGCTACAGCTCACTTCATCGGATGCATTTGGTGGAAAAAAAAAAGTTTTTTTTTTCCACCAAATGCATCCGATGAAGTGAGCTGTAGCTCACGAAAGCTTATGCTCTAATAAATTTGTTAGTCTCTAAGGTGCCACAAGTACTCCTTTTCTTTTTGCGAATACAGACTAACACAGCTGCTACTCTGAAACCGAACATTTCAGAGTTACAAGTTCCATTCCCAAGTTGTCTGTAACTCTGAGGTTTTATTGTAAGTCTCACTACAAAGACATCACCTCCAGCAACTTTGTGCCTCCTACCACTGATTCAAAAGGAAATGCCCAGTAATAATGGGGTTAAGAACAGAATCTGAGAGAAGTGTGTTACTCAGTGTATCACCAACACAACTTCATGGGCTACTAGGCTTTCTTTGGAGGTCTTCTGTCCAGGGACAGACCAGGCCCAATTTGTTCATAAAAGTTGATTGGATCACAGACTAAAGTAATATGGCTGCAAACATTATAAACAGATATTACATTCAACACATCTACAGTTTGACTCTGAAGAAACCAGACATTATTGCATACCTTTCCACTCGTTACCACAGCAATATCAAAAGTACAACATGGATTTATATAAGAGCTGTATATCAGAAAATTAACTTTTGAACAATGAATTGCAAAGAGTAAGAGTAAGAAAAGCAAGCCTTAAAAAGCATGTAGCATCAAAGAGAACCTATTCAAAGAAGTCTTGTTGCGCCACAGCACAAGATCCTGCAAACCACAAGTTCTAGCTAACAGCCTGTAAAATGAAGAGCATCAATAGAAAGAAGATAGCATGTCTGTTACTCCTAAAACTGTTAACAATTTACCATGTGTGACCCAAGGTGCCTGAGGTAGCCCACACTGAAAATACCAGGTATGGGCAGGCTTCAAAAAGGAGAACAGTCTCCAAAAATGGTGGTGAACACGCAGGTTAGATTCCCCAACCAGCCACAAACCATGCTCCTGATCCCCCATGCTGGATATCAAGAAGCTGGGGGGAGGGAGGGGAAGAAATCACAGAGCCCCCTTTATTGCATCGCAGTCTCTGGCTTCCAATCAGCAAATAGGTCCAGTAAAGTGAGAAGTTCTTTAAAACTCTATTCACCATACAAAATGTTCTTCTGATCCCCAAAAAGCTAGCCACATTACCAGATCAATATTAGTTTGAATCTTACCCAAAATACCATGCTGGAAACCAATCCTTTAGTATCTAAAACTAAAGATTTACTGTAAAAGCAAAGCAAAGTAAAGCAAAGCAAAGAAAAGAAGTTGTTAAATGGTTAAAGCAAACAGATATGGACTCTGAAGTCATATATATGCATCAGATTCTTAGCAGCATTGGTGGGTTTGCTGGGATCTTAAATCACTCTGGAACACACCCAAAGCTTGGATGGGTCATTCAGTCCTTTGTTCAAAGCTTCAGTTTATAGAGAAGTTACTCCAGAGGTGAGAAGCAGAACTGAAGACAAAATGGAGAAGATGTAGCTGCCTTTTTATATTCTTTGCCATGTGACTTGTACATACTTTGTCCCAAACACAAGCTTACAGCACATCGGCATGGAAAAGCTCTTGGAGTCCCCTGTCCACAAGCACGTCCCTATATGTCCTGCTGACTCATAAGTAAGGCTAAGTTTTAGTCATGGGTATTTTCAGTAAAAGTCATGGATAGGTCACGGGCAGTAAACAAAAATGCACGGGCCTGTGACCTGTCCATGACTTTTACTAAAAATACCCATGACTAAAACTGGGGGTGGGAGGAACTCGGGGGGCATTGCAGGTGCTGTGAAGGGGGCTGCGGGTGTTCGGGGGCAAGTCACAGCCCAGGGGGTGCTGCGGGTGCTGGGGAGGGGGTCGCAGGTGCTCTGGGTGCAGGAGGGGGAATTGCGGCCCGGGGAGATGACACAGGTGCTGGGGGTTGGTGGGACTGAGGCAGGTTCCCTAACCAGCTCCTGGGAAGCGGCAGCCCCAGCTCCTAGCTCCACGTGCTGCCTCCACTCTGCCCCAAGCCCCAGTTCTGCAGCTCCCATTGGCTGGGAACCGTGGTCAATGGGATCTGTCAGGGCGGTGCCTGCGAGCAGAGGCAGCAAGTGGAGCTAGGAGCTGAGGGAGAGGAGCCCCCCCCCCAGGTAAGCATCAGCCCTAACCCCAAGGCCGCCCCCACAACTCCTGCTGCTGCGGGGTGGGTGGGCCCAGAGACTGCCCCAGCAGCAGCCAGTGAGTCTTACCCGGGGGCTGCCCGAGCTGCTGAGGCGGCTCCTGGGCCAACCGCACGCACTGCTGCAGAAGTCACGGATGTCACAGAAAGTCATGAAATCTGTAACTTCCATGACCTCCATGACAAACATGGAGACTTAATCATGAGTGTAGCCCCTGGCTTCTCTCAATGGTTCATTCTACAGCTGATTGCTCTTGATAGGCCATCAAAGAGGCTACATAGTGCTGATGCCAGTCTGTCTGGGGATGTCACCCAGAAGGGAGAGCAGGTTTGAGATGCAGATATATTGCGCATATATATATATATATATATATATATATATATATATATATATATATCTTAGGATTCAAAGACGATACATACATATAAACAAGATCATCATACTTAGCAAATCATAATTTTTCTACTGATACTTTACATGTCAAATCTTGTATGATTCATTGCAATTTTTTAATATTCATATGCATGTTATAATACACGGTCACTCATATTCCATAGAGCTCCATATTCCATTCACACTATGCTATTCCAAAAATCAAAGATCACATAATGTTTTCATTTCATGGAATGATTCTTTCTCGCTGAATTTAACAGGAGAGAAAGTCTTGGTTATTTGATTCTTCATAAATATTCATCTATACTCAGAGTGTGACATCAAAAAGATGTAGTGCCATCTTACCTGTAATGTCTCTCCTGTGGTGGTAGTCCCCAGGCAATGCTCAGTGAATGAACATTTCTGATTGGAACAACTGAACAGGAAGAAATTTATAAATTGTAATGCAAATGCATGATTATTCCTGTCTCTTTAATACTAAGAAAGAGCAATGGACAAGAGATTTTACTTGCTGTAGAAAGGGTGGGGAAGATTCAAAAAACTACGTATATTAATTCAATGATGGTAAATCAACCATTCTAAAACTCAAAGAAATAAGAATCTACACAGTTGTATATTTAATATGCATTCAGAACACTTATCAACACAGAAGACACCAAGGTCACTTGCCTCTGTAAAGCTTGTAAAATTCAGGTGTGTCAAAAGGCTGTGTCAGATGGCCAAAGTTCGGTTTGGATAAACCACTTCAAAAACAAAAGAAAATTACAGCATGATGTTTATTGTTAATGATACAGGACAACAAAGGGGAGAGTATAAGATGCTCTGTGCCCATAGTTCTGAAATGATAAAAACCTGATCTTTCAATGGAACCAGAATATTTCCTCCTTTGATGTGACACTGAATTAGGGCACATCACAGGATCCATTCCATCCAGATCAATAGAAAACTTAACAGCCACTATTTACCTGACCACCTCCACAAACACACACTCTAGTTATGGGCATATCATCTATTCCTCCAGTTCCCTCCACTTTTGGCACTGAACCTCCAAAAATCTGTGCCATGTCATTTTCAGGAGTGTAAGTAAGGTCACACAAAGATTTGCACCTTGCCTCTGGGAAAGGCCCCAATCAAACGCCTTTGCAGATTTGCTTGCACAGAAATGCATTAGCAGAATAAAATGCCTTCCAGATTTATGCCTGTGAAGAGAACAATATAGCTGCGCATCTGTAGCATGTTTCCTGCACAACACCAATAAACTGTAAAAGACAATACAGTGTAATACTTTATAATAGGAGGAAAAGCAAGCACAAGGTGATTTATTTTAAAATAAAGGGAAGTGGAATTATGGACAATCTGATGCCATTGTGCTGCCACAAGACCACCCAATACATGAGTGATATATGGTTTCTTAATACTTGTGCTGAAATAAACTAGGAGAAATATTTGGTCTGTACCACAATACTTAGCCCTTTTATAGTTGGTACAGAACATTACATTTGTCAGTCAGTCAGCCTCAAGCATTATCCACATTCTGGAGAAAAGGAGTTAATGCAGCTTCACTGACTTCCCAAGGAGAAAGGGGAATCAATGGTAACATATAAAAGTGGATGCAAGATCCATCTATGGGGAAAGTGAAGACTCAGAATTATGGTAAGTAGATAAGAATCACCAAAACACATACACAGACCCTCCATACACACACGGCTGAGAGCCTTGTGGGCTGTGAAAGCATCCTTGGGTTTTTCACCCTCTTATGTTTCTAATGGAAAAGCTAACATGACACACTTTTGTTTCCTTATCCATTTTTAAATAACCATGGTCTTGTAAGCAGGGATGTGCAGTTTCAAGAAGTGTCTGTTAGTCAATCACTTGACTATGATTAAGGCTAAGATTTTGTCCTGGTTATTTTTAGTAAAAGTCACAGACAGGACACGGGCAATAAACAAAAATTCACGGAAGCCGTGACCTGTCTGTGACTTTTGCTGCTGCGGCTCCATGGTTTCCCCTACCACCATGGTGACTGGGAGCTCTGGGGTTCTCCCATCCCCAACCACGAGGCTGTCGCCTGTCACTAGAACCCTGCAGGGGGACCCTGAGGAAGCTGTCACCTGTTGCTGGAACCTGCTGGGGCCCCTCTGGCTGCCAGCTCCAGTCCCTGGGTCCCAGGGGCTGAAGCAGAAAATGTCAGGGAGATCTCTGGAAGTCATGGATTCTGTGACTTCCATGACATAAATGTAACCTTAACTATGATATTACAACACAGCAAACACACCAAAATAGTAGCTATGAGATGAGAAAATAATGAGAGTTATTTCTGGGCACAAATTGAAACATTTTGTGTCATATATAATTATATTTTGAATTAAGGGGACACATCTTAGGATCCCAACAATTATCAGAGACAACAAAATTTGATTGAGTGTCCAAATCTTAGACAGCACACTTCAATGGATAGTATTGCATTGAATTAGTTTGAAAACCCACATTTAAAATCTGTTACAGCCATATAAAACACTACAAACTACTCTCTCAATTTGTATTTTGTACTAATTATCTTTTACACAAAGTGAAGTAATAACATTTAGTAAACCTCAAATGCAGACTATAATTCTCCACCCAACAAAGGAGGCGCAAGCATAGGTGTAGCAGACATCAATCAGCCTCTAGCATCAAGGCCAACACCACACATCAGATTCTTTTTGCATCAGTAAAGTATCTTACTTATTTGGAATCTGTGAAAAGAGTTCCTTCACCCACTTCTCCAAAGTATCCAAAGTTTCTAGTAAGGAAAGAAAAAAAAAGCTAGAAATGTAACTCACTGACAAGCATGGAGCCAAGTTTTCAGGAAAAGGCAGGTTGAAAAATCTTCCACCATTAATCCAAATTAGCTTGAGGGACCCAGACTAAACAGACTCGGAGCCTGCAAATCAGTATTCAGTAATGCTAGATAGACCCAGAAGGTAAACTTCAAAGCCTGTTGGGCTGATTTCCCCAATTTTACCAAATCCCATAGATACCTGTTTTTGGATTATGCTTTGATGATGGTCGTATGTATCCATTAGAACTACAACTGAGAGATTAGATGGCACCCGTGGGCTTTATGATTTGCTCGATCCTTATAGTATAGCAGATCCGCTCAACCTTCTCAAGCACAGTATAAATAATGAAGTGGTCTCCAAAAGGGGTACATCTGGCACAGTTGTGCACCTGAGCAGCATATGGTGACCCTAGGCACTACTGAATTTACACCCTTCTGCAATATTATTTGTACAAAATATATCTTGTGAGGTATCATACAAAAACTAGTAACACGCTGGCTATGAATATCATTGTAAAATGAACATGTTAACCTTATATTTCAAGTTATTCCCTCTTTATGATGTTATTAAAATATGTTTAAGATAAGACAGTCTAGCTTAGGTAAAGGTGATAAACTGGTCTGTCCTAGACAAAGGAATGTGAGTTTACCTCAATTTACATATTAGCAGTAAACAAAGATATTGAGCTAAACCAGCCAGGGTTATCCTGAGTCTGGACTTGAGAGACAGAGAATTAACATAGCTCTTGCACCCCAAAGAGACACAGGAGGTTGAATCCCCAGGAGGCCTTCCTCACTTGTAAGACAAAGACATCCCTTTGGGAATATAAGGAACATAGAAAGACTCCGTCTTTATCCTTCATCTTAAGGAGACAAAGAAACCAAGCAATTTGAGCTCTGTGATGAGTCCTAGACAGACCGGCCAGTAAAAAGCTAGAAAGGAGACTGGGGGTGAGAGAAACCAACTTGAACAAAGAGATAAACCCACATTGCTTTGTCTAGGGTAGACCTGTTTATCATCTTTGCCTAGGTTAGGCTGTCTTGTTTTAAACATGTTCTAGTAACATCACACAGAGGGAATTTATAACTTCACATATAAGGTTAACACACGCACTTTACACTGATATTCATAGCCAGCATGTTATTAGCTTTTGCATGATATCCCACAAGACATACTTTGTACAAATATCATTGCAGCAGTGTATAGGGTGTGAATACAGTGGTGCCTACAGGTCACACATGTTATAGAGGGTCAAATGGGAAGCATTTTTTCCTTTTTCCTTATAAAGGAAGGAATACAATACTTAAATGTTAACAACTGACAAAAATTTTGAATAAGTGTCAGTACCAAGAGTTCTGCATCGCAGCTAGTACATCAGTGGTTCCTGTAGCATAGCTATAGTGATTATGTAAATCAAAAAGAAAATACTATTTTCTTCAACAGATATGGGACTATGAAAATAAGCAGTGTGGTTACTGACTTCTATGCATTTCTTCCCAATGACTAGCCATAGGTGCAGAACTTCTGTTCACACAGTCCTGCTTTTTGCAAATATTACCCAAATATATTTGCAAATATTCAGGCAATGCACCGAAACATAGTATCCATTACAATTATGGTAGCATCAAGATCCCCTAACCAAAACTGGGGCACCATTATGTACTCCTGACAGAATTCTGTGGCCCTTGCGCAGAAAAACGCAAAATAAATCAGCCGGGGGGACACACGCCTCCTCCCCGACAGCCCAGGCAGTGCATCTGTTCCAGTGTGCCTGGAGCAGCTTCAGAGAGGGAGAGGGGAGCTGGGCATGTGTTCCTGTGTGGCTGATCACTGTCAGTGGAGAGGGGAGGGGGAAGGAGAGTCAGGACTAGGCGTATGTGCATGTCAACAAGCTAGAGAAAGAGACTGTCCCTCTCTCTTGCAACTGCAACTTGCTGGCATGGAAGGGTAGGGATTTTTATTATGCCCGAGAAAGGCTAGAGGCAGAAATGTAGCAGCCTGCCTGAATTAATTGATCTCATTCTCTGAAGCACAAATGTAGCAGCCTGCCTACATAGTAACATTGTTAAAGTTCCTATTGTTTGTTAACTGTTCCCATTCTCAGTCAATTCCCCCAGGAGCATAAAACCCGTGAAAGTTTTAAGGCCCCTACATTGCCAAAGCAATGTAAAGGAGCCTTATTATAAATGGCAGTAAGGGAATCTTCAGCTAGGAAGATCTTGTGCTTTCTCAATTTTTTCCTGTGCCAAAGTGGCACAATGGGGTTAGATTACAGCTCAGGATTTATTTTACTTATCCATTTCAAAAAGACTTTGAGGGCAAATAAAATATTTACCAAGCAGTCAATAAAATGTCAGGACAATCAGAACCAAGCACTTCCCAAAGAACCCAGCGAGGTCCAGGACAAAGATTAGCAAAACTGTATGATTTTCATGTGTGAAAGTCTGAGCAATTTAAAATGACATTCTACTTTTTTTTTATTGCTGTTTAGTATTCTGTAATGTAATTTAAATGAAAATCCAGGATTATAACTGCAATGCAGAGTATTAGTTACCAAGTGCTTGTAACTTAACTTTCATGTGTTTAGGAAATGCTGAATAGTTATTGTGACTTTTTTCTGTATTGTAGTTTAAATAAATTACCAAAACCATTGAAACCAGTGTGATTATATTGCATTATTTTGACAAAGTATGCAGAATTTTGAATTTTTTGGTGCAGAATCCCCCCAGGAGTAATTATGCTAAGTACTCTGCATATATAAAGTACAAAACAATCCATGCCCTGAAGCGCTTACAATGTAAACAGACATGACAGAGTGCATTATCATCCCCCATTTTACAGACGAGGAACTGAGAAATACAGAGATTAAGCAACTTGCCCAAGGCCTCCTAGGGAGTCACATTTATTGTGTCTTTCAGCCCAAAGGAACCAAAAGCATGAATGAAAGGTAGCCATTTCTGTACAGCACACTCCAGAGCTGTCTGCAGGCAAGAGTTTTCATCATGGACAAGCCTATACTCCAATTTAAAAAAATAACCATGAGACCACTAATATCCACATAGAGAAGACAACTTCTCTGTATTAAGGTCTCATCCAAAAGACCCACAAATAGTAAACTATTCTCAAATCAGTGAATGGACCACAAAAAGAGCTGAGACAGTCCTGCTGGGATTCAAATGTGTGGTTCCCAGGAGATCAGGTAT
The DNA here is from genome assembly GCF_009764565.3 of Dermochelys coriacea. Lineage (NCBI taxonomy): Eukaryota > Metazoa > Chordata > Testudines > Dermochelyidae > Dermochelys > Dermochelys coriacea. The sequence continues at coordinate 97,412,963 of NC_050075.1, forward strand.
TTCAGTCTTGATGCTTAGATATCAATCACCACTACCAGGGAATTTAAATAGAAAAAAAGCTAAGCACTGGTATTTTCTATGGGTTTATAAACGAATACAGGTAACTACAGTAGAATCATCATTACCTAATGAGCATCAAAGTGTAAGTTCTGAGCTGAAACAGTCCTCTACTTTAAAGCAGTATGTAAGAATTTGTATTTAAGCAACAAATGATGTTACCTTTAGACTGGACAACTAAGTTCATATAGTGAGCAGAGTAATAGTGCTGCCAAAAATCCCTCAGTCTGGTGTAGATATCTGTATTATTCTTTTTAGGTTCATGCTTTAGGGTCTCTGCATTACCTGTAAATGTTAAAAAAGTAGCTACATGGCCTCACATTACTAGTGCTTTTCTAATCACAAAATCTAATCTCATAATCTAATCTTGAGTTCTTTATGCACAAGAATTTCACAGTTTGGGATGTGCAAGGAATGCATGATGGAGCACAGAATGTTCAGGCCATGAATACATGAACAAATACTGAGATAAAATACATACATAGGAAAAAAAGTTTTAACTAATATTAATATTATGGTTAAATACAATGACTGCCAGGAAATTCAGAGTTCCAAGGACAGCGATTTTAAAAATTACTCTTCTCTGAAGTTTTTTAACCTCCTATTGTTACAAGAAATTATTAAGAGTACTGTAACAAAGATTAGAGACAATATATTTTTCTGTATTTTGCAGTTTATTCATTTTGTGCACTAAACAGACCCTTGTGCATAGCCAATTTCACTGTTTACCCTGTTTGTATGAGTCTTTCATAACATGGGAGAGAAAAACATGATTAAAGGAAAATGTTACTATAACCCACAAAAAATGTCAGGAGAGATTCAGAAGTAGGTGTAGCACCTAAAACTTACTTTTTTTGAAAGACTAGACTGCAAGTTGACAGGATCTAAGGCTGGTTCTACCTTCTAATTAATGCACAAGCACATATGGGGTTTGGTTTTACAAGGACTGTATTGTGTGAAAGGAGGAAAAGTGAATTCTCTCTTCAACCCATCCCTACTCACAAGGCTGTACAATGGCTGTGAAGCTGTCACTCAGCTGCTGTTACAGCTCCGAGGCTGAACCAACTGCTTTGAAAAACCTTCCTTGTGAGCCCACAGCAACCTTGTCTTTTACATCCAAGATGCAAATACTATTTTTCCAAGATTTATAATGGATAAGACATAAGGATAAGGGAGGCTACGTGAACCACAGCTGCCCTAGATGACACTAACCATAAGTTACCATGAATAGGAATGAGGCAAATAGCAAGGTTGGAGTTAAAAATATCTTCAATTCATGTAGCACTTTTTATCCTGAAGTTTATAATATTCAAAATGCAGAATTGCTTTCCCATATTTCAGCTAGCACCAGAGTTTGGTGAAATACTAAAGAATCTCATATTGTTAAGACATCAGTTTTTCTGTATTACACATATTTGTTAAAGTCTTAGAATGTTAGGTCAAGACTCACCCCAGAAAAACTTTTTCATTGGATGCCCAGGTCTGGCAAGGCTTCCAAATAGCAGCTCCCTCCTGTTTGCATCAGACGGCCTTGCTAGTTGATACTCTGTAATTTTATAGATTTAGCACTGTATTAAACCACTGGGCAATGTTCTAATGTAACTAACATCAATTTTCAACAGGGCCATACATAGTACATGGAACAACACTGGAAATGTTTTTTGTTAGGTCCACAAAGTAGTAGTGAATTAGTTAAACTACATCACTTGCTGCCAATGCTCAAAAAGGGAAGACATAACCAGAAAGGAAAGAAAAAAATACCACTCAGCCCGCCCATTGCTGAGAAATAGAATACGGGGAGGAAAGAGAGAAAAGGTGGTTATTTACCTGTACTATAACTGTTGTTCTTCGAGATATGGATGCAAATGTGTATTCCACACAGACATGTGTATGCCCAGTTCACCGAAGCCAGAGAATTTTCTTCCCCAGTACCCAGAGGGGCTGTGGACATGCACTGTGGCTCTAATTCTCTTCTGGCTATTTAAAAGCAGCACTGCCCTTCACATTGAACATCACATCAAACATCAAGAATAGAGACTCCGATGCAGAGATGACAAAAGATTGATCATGGAATACATATCTGCACCCACATTTCAAAGAACAATAGTTGCAATAAAGGCAAGTAACTGTCTTTTCTTCTTTCAGTGCCTGCAGACACGTATTCCATTCAGGTGACTCACAAACAGAACTTGTAGGAGGAGGGGCTCAGAGTTTACTAAAAATGACTGCAGGACAGGCTTCCCAAAGTTTGCATCTGACATTGACACCATGGCAATCACATAATGTCTGATAAAAGCACATACAGAACACCAGGCAACAGCCCTTCAAATGTCAAATACTGACATATCATAGAATCAAAGAATATCAGGGTTGGAAGGGACCTCAGGAGCTCATCTAGTCCAACCCCCTGCTTAAAGCAAGACCAATCCCCAACTAAATCATCCCAGCCAGGGCTTTCTCAAGCCTGACTTTAAAAACTTCAAAGGAAGGAGATTCCACCACCTCCGTAGGTAACGCATTCCAGTGCTTCACCACCCTCCTAGTGAAAAAGTTTTTCCTAATATCCAACCTAAACCTCGCCCACTGCAACTTGAGACCATTACTCCTCATTCTGTCATCTGCTACCACTGAGAACAGTCTAGATCCATCCTCTTTGGAACCCCCTTTCAGGTAGTTGAAAGCAGCTATCAAATCCCCCCTCATTCTTCTCTTCCGCAGACTAAACAATCCCAGTTCCCTCAGCCTCTCCTCATAAGTCATGTGTTCCAGTCCCCAATCATTTTTGTTGCCCTCCGCTGAACATTTTCCAATTTTTTCACATCCTTCTTGTAGTGTGGAGCCCAAAACTGGACACAGTACTCCAAAAGAAGCCTCACCAATGTCAAATAGAGGGGAACAATCACGTCCCTAGATCTGCTGGCAATGCCCCTACTTATACAGCCCAAAATGCCATTAGACTTTTTGGCAACAAGGGCGCACTGTTGACTCATATCCAGCTTCTCGTCCACTGTAACCCCTAGGTCCTTTTCTGCAGAACTGCTGCCTAGCCATTCGGTCCCTAGTCTGTAGCGATGCATGGGATTCTTCCGTCCTAAGTGCAAGACTCTGCACTTGTCCTTGTTGAACCTCATCAGATTTCTTTTGGCCCAATCCTCTAATTTGTCTAGGGCCCTCTGTATCCTATCCCTACCCTCCAGCATATCTACCTCTCCTCCCAGCTTAATGTCATCTGCAAACTTGCTGAGGGTGCAATCCACACCATCCTCCAGATCATTAATGAAGATATTGAACAAAACTGGCCCGAGGACCGACCCTTGGGGCACTCCACTTGATACCGGCTGCCAACTAGACATGGAGCCATTGATCACTACCCGTTGAGCCAGACAATCTAGCCAGCTTTCTATCCACCTTATAGTCCATTCATCCAGCCCATACTTCTTTAACTTGCTGGTAAGAATACTGTGGGAGACTGCATCAAAAGCTTTGCTAAAGTCAAGGAACAACACGTCCACTGATTTCCCCTCATCCACAGAGCCAGTTCTCTCGTCATAGAAGGCAATTAGATTAGTCAGGCATGACTAATCACTGAGGAACGCTATCAACAGCGCTTGGGCTCTCATCAAATGAGCTTGCAACTTCTGTGAAGGCATGATCTAAGCTACTGCATATGCTGATGTAATGCAAGAAGTTATCCACCTGGAAATCATTTCCACAGAGACTGCCTGACACCTCATATGAGCCACATAAGAGAGAAACATATGAGGTGATTGAAAAGTCAGTCTCTTCAGATAGAATGCCAAGCCTTGTCTTACTTCTCATGTGTAAAACTGTTGTTCATCCACACTGGAATGCAGTTTAGGAAAGGAAATCAGTAAATAAATCATTTGGTTGAAGTGAAACTGCAAAACCACTTTTGACAAAAAAATTGGATGTGGCGATAGGGTCACTTTATCCTTGAAAAACTGTGTACACAGGGGCTCTGCCATTAAGGCCTGAAGCTTGCATACTCTCCTTGGAGATGTTACAACTACAAGAAAGGCTGTCTTCTGGCACAGGATGGACAGAGAACAGGTTGCCAGTGGCTCAAACAGAGGATTCATAAGGACAGCCATGACAGTATGAAGATCCCACAAGGGAACAGCTCTTCCACATGCAAGTGAAGATGAATGATTTCCCTCAAAAACCTCACCACTATGGAGTTTGAGAAAACTGACTTCCCTTGAGTGGGCAGATGAAAAGCAAAGATAGCTGCCAAATGAACCCTCAATGAGCTGACCAAGATACCAGAGGACTGAAGGCGCAATAGGTACTCCAAACTGTCCTGAATACAGCATCGGCTGAATTTCCAGAGCAAGCAACCAAACTGAAAAACACTTCCACTTGACCAAAGAAGTCACCCTAGAAGAGGGCTTGCAGCTGTTAAGCAACACTTATCAAAGAGCTTCCAAACACTGTTCCTCCTTCTCATCTAGTCATGTAGCATCTATGCAGGCATTGTAAATGGCTCTGAGCTCCAGAACATTGATATGGAGGGAAACTTCCTGTTCCACCTACAAGCCCTGAATTTTCAACACCCCCAGATGCACTCCCCAGCCTACAGAAGAGATAACAGTGACCTAGTAACCTTAGCAAAACTAAACAGAACACAGTTTTGGCTAACAATTATTTAAACTCCCTGAGCTTTTCTGAGGTCTTTATTAAATATATGACTCTCCTACCCAAGTCTTCAACGAAGGGCAGAGAAAGCTCACAATGCACATTTGAAGTGTTTAACACATCCTCCAGCAAAACCAGGGAAGACCAGACAATACATTCCTAACTTTAACTTAAAAACACAAGCAGGAACACAATTTTTATTTTTATTTTTAAAAATCTCTTAAAATCTACATTTTTAGCCCTTCTTTACATATTGTGAAGCATGAAGAAAAGGCACCAATCCATTTTTGCCCCCTTTGCAGATCTCTATTAACCTAGTTCTATTTTATTCTTTGCATCAGTTTTTCATTACACCAGGGGATTGGTTAAATTTTTCAGAGATACCTTTTTGATCAGAGGAAGTTTCTCCTTATTTACAGACTGATTCGCACTCTAATTATAGTGTACTCCCTCAAATGTACTATTTTTTCACAAGACTAGTCTCCCTATCAATGTTAATACCAACATTTGCTCTGCATTGAGGGGTGAACACAACACAACTTGACTCACACCCACATAATTGTATATATTTCATTAGGCTCAGGGAATTAATAAATTCCATTGGCATAATTTTAGCCCCTAGTTAAATAAAGGACATATAAAATATTATGCATCAGGCTTCACAGCAATTAATACCTGAGAATCTTGTCAAAAACTTTAGTACAGTCAATGCTGTAGAGCTCAAAAAAAAGTTTTATGACAAAAATATTACTCTTACCACTATCAACAGCCTCAACTTCACAATCAATAGCGTCCCTGATCATTAGTGGGTGAATGAAGAACTGTGCCCACCTAAAACAAAGAGAAAAATGGCAAATCTTTCCTGTTGTCTGCTGAAAGATTGTACAGAAAGATTTTTTTATAACAAAAAACTGTCTTTATGACAAACAATAATATTCACTTTTTTTAAGGTTTAGGACTTGCAGTAACTCAGAAACAATTCTATTGTTCTGGACTCTTTTGCTACTTGTTCTTAATGCCTCTGAAGTAAAATGAATAAACCCAATTATTTAATATTTTCAGAAAGACAAAGGGCAAGGTCTTTGGAGTGGAAGTGGACTGGCAGAATATGGTTCCAAAGGATGCAGAATCATCGATAGCCTTAATTTATATTGATAATATTATTCACAATTATATTTTCTCCCTCACCCATAAAGATATGGATGATGGATAGGGCAGAGTAGTGGCCTGAATGGAACACTGGTTCACGAGTGGGGATTCTATGTGGGGGTGGAGTTATAATTAAATTTTGGATATACCTATATGGTTGCCAGGGAATTTTGATCTTGGATCTCCTCACAGTGGTCCCTTCTGGCCTTAGAATTTTTGAAAATCCTACTAAGTTCTTTGCCTCAACAATCCCTTCTGTTGGAGTTCCACACATCGGTTATGCAAAAAAGCATTTCTTCATCAGTTTTAAATTTGTTGCCTTTCAATTTCATTAACTTCACACATGTTCTTGTATGAGTAACGATAAATTGGTGTGCCTGTTTATCCCCCACATACCACTCATTATTTTATAGACATGTATCATGTAATCTCTGCTTTGTCTCCTCTCAACTAGCCCCAGCTTTTTCAGTCTCTCCTCATATCCAAATCTTGCCATATATCTAAATATCTTTGCTACCCATCTTAGAGACCTTCAAAGTAGCCAAAGCTGCTTTTATTCCCACCTTTTGAGAGGTGAATTCTGCCCTCCAATGTTTTACAGAAGGCTATCATAGAAGCAACACTCCCATTGTGTGTACATTCTAGTGCAGAATTTAGTTCAATCACCATATTAACGGCTTTGATAAAAATGCCTATTTGCAGTACAACCTAATTTTCCCCCAGACAGTTTTGTCAATATCAAAAATATTTAAATTATCCTCCCCATCAGAAGATTGTTTAATTTCCCTTTGACAGAAATGGAGCTTTATTGTATTGACATATCCTATGACATGATAAGAGTTAATTAACAATCCTTCCTGGCACTGAACATATATTTTTTTGAATAAAGCAGTGGATCATTGTACTGCACCTTTTTGGTGGTACACTGCCATATAAGAATCAATACTATTTTTTAAACAGAAACTGTTAATAAAAAATTAAACAGCTTAACAGGACACATATTTAAAAGGAACAGGCCAATTAAAAAGATTCTCCTTTAAGTAGCCAGGTAAATTGAATGAACTGGCAATTGCAACAGTAGGATAATTTATGATAGTCCTACAAGTAATCTGGCATAAATACATACTGAAATCTGTCCTACTTACATAGCAGGTGCAAAAATTACATCACTCCTAAGAGACTATACACTACTGGGGTACTACTACTCCCTCAAAAGACAGTGAGAGATCTAACGGAAAGTCACAATCTCCTTCCATCTATAATGACTTCAGTTGTAATAAGGGGACCTATGGAAGCTCAGCAATGACAGGCTCCCTTCAATCAGGCCAAGACAAGGCAATGCAAAGTTATATATGCAGTTTCCTCAGGCAGACACACATTGTGTTAATCTATTTTAAATGAACCAATGCTTTATTTGGTGTGATCACGGTTACCTATCGAGTGCTTCTTTGAAGTATTTCTGTTGGATATCAAAATGGAAGACTGTCCTTTCACAGTCAGTTGAAGCGTTGTCACTGCCCCCATGTTTCTTCAGGAATGCATCAAACCCATTCTCATCTGGATATTTCAAACTGCCCATAAATACCACTGAAACACAATTGATCAAAATTAAGCAGATATAGACATAATGATGATTTCAGAAAGGCACAGCTACATAAAGACAGCATGATTTCCCACTGCTTTGCACCTTGTGAAGGCATTTACAAAAAGCAACAGTGCATTACCATTTGATTTGACAGCATTGTATGTCCATTTGCACAGGTGTAAATTACTACACAAGATGCAAGACGGTGGGAAATCTAGCCTGTAGCAACCGACCAGCCTAAAAAGGCAAGTTATAGAATGGAATCATTTCAGAATATAGAAAACACTTGGTTTCAAGTATGATTTTAAGTTACACCTTAAAACTGAGCACATCAGTCTCAATCTAGTCCTCAATAGGCCACCATAGAGAAACAGACATACAAGCACTCAAATTTATCTGAGGATGACTAACATTGAAGGAAGTACAAGAAAAAAGCAATTACTATTTCAGTCCATTTACTGAAAATAAATGATTAATCTAAAGTGCACTGTCGGGGCGGAGGGGGGGATTTATATCCAAGGCCAGCAGTACCCAACTAGTGGCAATATTCTGGACTAGACTGCCCAGCGGAGAGAGTCACTGGTTGCCTTGCCTAGCAGCTTGAGTCAGCAGTAATGTCACCCAATGGCAAGAGTCGGTGGCCACCTTGCCTAGTGGCTTGAATCTACAGTAATGTCACCCAACAGCGAGAGTCAGTGGCCACCTTGTCCAGCAGCTAGAATCACCCAACGGCAAGAGTCAATGGCTGCCTTGCCTAGCGGTTAGAGTCTGTGGCCACCAGGCCTAGCGGCTAGAGCCAGTGTCAGTGTCACCCAACAGTGAGAATCAGTGACTGGGGTTAGGGGAACTTGGGCCCATGCTGCTCCACCAGCTTCTAACCCAGGGACCTTCAAAATTATGGTCCAGACACATAGCTTACGGACAGGCACCAGCCCTTACCCGTGCCCTGGGTCACTTCCTACCCCTGCACCACTGGTCTGTCTTCAGAGTGTCTTCCCCTATGGCAGTGACACGTCGTCCTCGGCCCCCGCAGATGAAAGGCCTGCATGGCTTGACTGTGAGCCCTGTCCCAGCTGCTTAGAGCCTCAGTGGCTTCTCTGCAGGAGGCTACAGCATCCAACTGCTCTACTGCTTGGTCTGCCTAGACTGAGCTGAGCTGCTCCCTTTTGAACTCTCCCTCCACTGGGAGCATGTCCAGCAGGGCGTGGCTGCCTGTGTCCATTACTTACCCAACATGATTAATCCCAAAACAACTTTCAGAAGCTGAGCTCAAAATGAGAGGAGGCTGAAATACAGCTGATGAAACATAAAATTGAGTTCCTTCCTTGTCTTTTGAGTTAAAATATCAATATCCAGATTTCTATGCGTGTAAAGGAGTTTATGTAACAATTTGTTGAATCAAAATAGAAGTAAAATTAGGGAAGACGGAACAGCTGAATTACGAGTTTTGTTAGAAACCTGCACCAGCACTTCTGTCCCGTTAGCTCAGGATCAATCACGTGTGTTTTAGACCATTTGAGGAATTTGGTCAAAACTTCCTAACAGGCTAGATACTGAACAAGCAAATGAGTCCTTTACACTTCTTCCTCTAACACTCTGAAGAGCCAGACATTTCTATCAGTACAAACCATCAAATCTCTTCTCCAGACCTTTATTACGCACCTTGATTACTCTATTCTCCTGTCTGGCCTTTTTGCAGGAGGGACTGATTTAAATAATTTATTTTAATCATGATTTAAATCAGCAAGTAGGAACCCTTGATTTAAAGCATCAACTGTAATCTTGTTTTGAATTTTTACTTTTTAGTTATTTTCCTAAAGAAAGGGTCATTCTCAATGACCGATATAAATATTAGGACATGTTAATTTGCAACTCAATATAGCCATTACACTAAATTTGGTACTTCTTTTTACTAACCAGGAGGATACACTATATCTATATGCATTTATTTAAGCAATTATATAGCTTAACATACATTTATTAGGATTCCTAATTTTTACACTTTATTATGTTAAAAATGGTGATGTACTTATTTACTGGAAAATGTTTCTTTTTCTACTCATGATTTGTATCTCACTGCATTTGGATGGAAATTTCAATTATTTTAGAAATGCAGAAAAACAGCTTTTTAAATTTGTTTTTATTAGTTAAATACAGCTACCCTTAAATGTGCTGGACACAATGAAAAAAAGTAAGTTTGTCATAACATATTTTGCATTTTTTACAAGCTGATTTGTTAAAGAAAGAATTGACTGTAGTTAGTGACTTGAACCGATTATTTCTGGTCACTATATCCTTCAATATTTTGGAACTAGTTCTAATGCTTTTCTACCTCGTTTTTATTCATGGATTAGATTAGGAAAACAAGCTTTCTTGCTTTTTCAGCTCCCAATTTTGAATGAACTAGTCAAAATTCTCTCTCTCTACCTGCAGAAGAGGCAATTGCCATCAAAACCTTATGTAGCTTCAAAAAAATCTGGTTCAAGGTTCTTAGCCAGTTACTTCCACCAGTTCACTGGTTTGACTTTCTTCAAAACTTTGGCAGCAAACGTGTTGCTTGAATAGTTCTATTCACCCCCAGTCCTGAAATCTATTCTGATTGATGGATGAATATTTGATGCCCATGCCATAGCAGCACTTCCTCCTCAGCAATTAAGTATTTACTGTGATACTTTGTATTGAAAATACTGGCCAAAAAACAAGGCAGAGTAAATGCTTGATCTGCTTGTTCGCTGCCTGTAATTTAGCTTTGTTTTTTAAATGTTTCCTTAAATTCTTGCCAAATTTTAACAACATTAGCAGTTATCTTTTTGCAATTTGTCCAAAGCAATGGAAATAAATTTTAGTATAGTCAGTATAATTTCTACATTTCTCTTTAGCCAGATGTTAACTACTCTGTGAAATTTCCATTTATTTTGTCACAATTTTCTTCACAAATTGTCATCAAGATAGGCCAGATTTTTAATAAATGCTTCAAAACAGTCAACCACTAAATTCCATCATATATCTTAGAGGAGAATTAGCTGTGATCCTCCTCTCTTCAGTGAAGCTAAAGCAAAGTGATTGTTAAAAAACAACATTTCAACAACATTTTCTGTTATTCCTGGTATACCTCCGTCTTTGGCTAAAAGATACATCAAATGAGCTCTGTACCTATATAAATTTCAAGCACACCTTTTTATCCACTTCTAAATTTCTTCTCACCTTAGTTTCAGCATTTTTATTCAAATTATTTTTAACATATACTAATAAATTTAGGCATTGTCATAAATTGCCATAATTTTAATTAGGTTTATTTTAATAAGAAAATAAATTTAATTTACATTAAAAATTTAGTTTAAATTAAAATAATCTGTTTTTGATTTTTTTTAATGATCAATTTTTACCCACCCAACCCTGATGCCTCCAAATTAGCCTCCCTCATATCCATTTAAAATGTTGCCATTAGACTCATGTTCCTAACGGTCATAGTGACACACAACAATGGTTAAGGGCTAGTGTGCAAAGATCACTGCCTGTCATGCTGACCAATATTGCTTCATTGTTCACTTGTATTCTCCTATATCCATCTGATATCTCTAGCCTTACCCTTAAATTGTAAAACCCCTAGGACAGGGACCATCTTTTTCATTCTTTGTTTGTTCAGCACCTAGCAATAATGGGGCCCTGATCCATGATTAGGGCTAAAAGGCATGATGATAATATAAAAAATAATAATGACTGCTGTGGTGGTTCTCAGGCTATCCAGGACAGAGAGTCACCTTGTTACCCCCGGCCTCCCGCATGAGGGAGTCAGCTCTCTAGCACCACCAGCCTTTCAGCCACTCAAGCACTCTCCTCTGGGCTATGCCAACCTGAAAGGCAAAGAAAGGGCTAGCCATAGATGCACCCCATACCTCTTGAATCATTCCCTTGTGATATCCAGCCCCTGACACTGTCTACTCACAGAAATTCTACAGGCACAGTATACCCCACTTAACTTTTTTAACTTAAATCACCGCTCCTGCATAACACATAGCACTTGTAATAAAACACAAGAAGGTTTACGAAAGGATAGAGATTCTACTATTAATAGTTACTTTTCATATCTAATAAAGTAGGTTTTTCCCCAAAAGTTCTGTCTGTTGCAGAGCTGGCTGGATTCATAGGAATCAGAATCCAATTTTTCATGAGAACAACCTGCTCCTCAAAATGACTCCTCAGTGAAATCATCCAGAATACCTTTCCCTCATCTGTGTTATCTGAAACAATCTTTGTTTCTATTCATGGGCAGGGCATCCCTGTCTTGTTGTAACATTCTTTTTTTACTCTCAATAGCATTTGATGATTTGCAGTTGTCTCTTATGATTTTTCCTTGATGATTTTGGGATTGAGCAAGGCTAAATAATCAAGCCTTGCATTGCATCACCAACTAAACAGGGCAGAGTGACAACTCCCTCCTGCCGGAATGGCCCACCACCAAGACATATCTCCTGGTAACTAATTTTTTACTCCAAGTCTATAAAGCATACTTTCAGTATAAATTCATTACTCCTTAAATATCACCCATACATACACCTTGCAAATATATGAATCTTGACAAGTTACTAGCTTTTTTGGAGATATCCTAATGTTACTCTTTATGGATAAATTTCCTGTAAGGCACATGTTTGGTGTAGTGAATTTATCAGGTCTGAAGTAGGAGTTGTTTGCAAAGAATGAGGGGCCCTTTACCTCGGAGCCTCTGTGTCACAATCACCTCACCCACTCTTCATTCTATCATGCTGTCTCTACCACATCAAGCACAGTATGTGGTCCTCATCTTTAAAGCCCTCCATCATTTAGCTCCACCCTACCTTTCAACTTGTTTTTATTATGAAGTTTAAGCACTCCCATCAACTTTGTATCACCAGTGATACCAGCCCCATTTTTCCCACATTCACCTCCATGCATTCTTCGTGCAACCTCTTACACTTAGGAAGAACTCCCCATGATAATTCATGAATCCCCTATCTTAGCCTCTAACATCCCTCCTTACAACTTTTTTGATATGGTACCTACATATCACACCCATCTGGCATTCTGCTTCTAGAATATTTTATACAAATCAATACATCCAAAATAACGTCATTAAATTTTCCACTTTGGGAGGAAAGACTGAAATGTAAGCTGATACATACTGTGCTCCAGAAAATGTGCCATCCCAGGCAGATCCTCAGGATCACAGAAACTGCCAACAGCAACACAAAGAGCAGCTGCAGACTGCAAAATAAACACAACAGACACTGAGGAGTCACTTCTAAAAAAAATTGCAGTCATTTTATCTAGTAGGTGAGAACTCCAGTTCTAACAATCTCACAGAGCTACTCTATACTCAACAAAGAACAGAAAAGTGAAAGAGGCCAGAATGTTCTGCTGGAAATACAAGTTATGAGTCCATAAGTAATGGCAATATAGGCTCAACCCTGAACAAGAGAGGAGATGCTCTGATACCAGAGACAGAGGCCACATAAGTAACTAGATTGATAGGACATTCAGGAATGGAGGACTAGCCTGTTTGTCTTACCACAATATTTAAGATCTTAGGACCACAACAGTAATTCTCCACTTAACAAGCTTTCACTCTGTAGCATTAGCACATACCAGCTTCTCTGTTCCACTTCTCTTATTTGCTTCTTCCTTTCCTGTTAGTTCTTCCATTTCCATATCATCAGAATTATTGGGATCCTCCTCATCATCATCTCCATCATTGTTATCATCTTCATAATTTTCCTTGTCCTTTTCCATCTCTGCTCCCAAGTCATCATCTTCATCAGTTTCAATCTCGGTTTCATCATTATCCTCCCATTCCAAAGACTCCTCAGAAGGAACACTATCCATGTTATTTGCATCCGAAATCAGTAGTGCACACAAGCCATTTTGTAATGTGAGATACCTGTGAAATCAAGTATAATAATATTTTGAATCTTCAATTGTCCACCTAAAGCAATGGAACTCCCAAAGAAAGTCTGAAAAATTCTGAATTTTTCGTATTTGTTCTAGGCCAGCGGTACTCAAACTGTGGGCTGGAACTCAAAGTGGGTCACAACCCTATTTTAATGGAGCCACCAGAGCTAGCTTAGACTTGCTGAGACCCAGGCCCAGAGCTGAAGCTCGAGCCCCACTGCTTCAGGCCTGGGCAGCAGGGTTCAAGTTACAGGCCACCTCCCTGCGGCTGAAGCCTTGGGCTTCAGCTTGGACCCCACTCTCCCCACCCGGGGCAGTGGGACTTGGGCTTTGCCCCCTCCCTCCCCTCTCCCCGCTCACCCATCTGGGGCAGTGGGGCTCGGGTGGGCTCAGGCTTCGGTCCCCCATCCTGGGGTCATGTCGTAATTTTTGTTGTCAGAAGGAGGCCAGAGTGCAATGAAGTTTGAAAACCTAGAACCCCTGTTCTAGGCTTTTAAACTGCATTCCCTTCCCCACAGTGATGTTCTTGAAGATCTGCTAAGCATGAAAGGTAGTTTGAGAGCAAAAAAGTTTAAAAAAAAAATCTACCAGTCCATTTTTGCCATTTAATTATATTCCCAGACAAAAACTGGGTTAATGGAGATAAGGTTGAGAGTACATCAGTAATTTAGAGTAAAAAGCACAACAGGGATGTTGTAATTACTCCACACACACACACCCAAAACCAGAAGCATTATAAAACCAGGCAGCTCATAGTTAAGTTTAAATGTAAGAGAAAGCCGAACGTTTTAATTTTATTCTATATAGATTCTTATACTATGCTTATTACCACAGTATTTGAGCACCTTTCAGCACTGCACTGAGCAATGTGGATAACATCTATCATGTTCTTTGTTCTCTCTCGCAGCCTCTTCCTGGGGAAGAATTCTGTGTGCATGCAGGTGTTTTTTTAGTAAGATGTTTTGTTTTAAATGATATTATATATACACACTCACAAGCTTGACTGCTTATGCAGCTGGTAAGAACTGCCTGGGCAGAGAGACCCGGCTCCGGGACAGTAGAGCCCTTGGGGAGCAGTCATCAGAGGTAGCCTTCCCAGCACATAGCCTCTAGCTAGCCTCCTCCCTGCAACCTGAGCTACTCCCCTGCCCACACACAGCCCCTAGCTACCCCCTACCTGCACCCTGAGTGATTTTCAAACTTTTTGAATTGAGTACCCACTTTAAATTACATTTTTTGGTTGCATCTCCCCCGGATTGCCTGCTGAGGTGAGCCAGGGAGTGGAGGTGGCACTCCCTCCCTGGACCGCATTGTGTAGAGCTGGCCCGAGCCCCACCGGCTCTTGCTCCCCATCCCAAATAAGAGTCAAAGTATACCTATGCCCAATGCCCCCCGACCCCTGCTGGCCCCGAGCCCACCCCACACCCCTGCTGGGCCCTGGAGTTTTTATAGCATGTTGAGGGGGGGCCTCAGAGAGAAAAAGGTTGAGAACCCTGTTCTAGAATATATACAATTGTAGACCCTATACAACTTATTAAATTTATATTACTGTAGTGTGAACAGAGTCAATTGTCTTCATGTCCTACAACAAAAGTCTTGTACCCAAATGGACACTGCTTCTGCTAGTGACCATTATAGCCTAATAGAGTTTAAGGCCAGAAGGGGCCATTATATCATCTAGCGTGACCTCCTGTACATCACAAGCCATTACATTTCACCCGGATACTAATATAGTAAGCCCAACAAACTTTAGTTAGACTAAAGCATTTCAGTCCTCAGGACAGTAAACTTTGTGCCACAAGCAGAAAACAGGAAAGACAAAGGTGCCACCAGTTCCTAAGATTCATAAATTCATAGATTCCAAGGCCAGAAGGGACCACTGTGATAATCTAGCCTGACCTTCTGCAAAACACAGGCCATCAAACTTCCCCAGAATACTTCTTAGAGCATACCTTTTAGAAAATATACAATCTTGATTTAAAAATTGTCAGTGAAGGAGACTTCACCAAGATGCTTAGTAAATTGTTCAAATGGTTAATTATACTCACTGCCAAAAATATATTCCTTATTTCCAGTCTGAATTTGTTTAGCTTCCACTCATTTGATCAAGTCACCCTTAACGTTCTCTTTGTTAACCTAAATAGATTGAGCTCTTTGAGTCTATCACTGTAAGCTATATTTTCTAATCCTTTAATCATTCTCATGACTCTTTTCGGAACCTTCTCCAATTTATCAATAGCCTTTTTGAATTGTGGGCACCAGATATGGACACTGAGTTCAGCAGTAGTCGTGCCAATGCCAAATATAGGGATTAAAATAACTTCTCTACTCCTACTCAAGATTTCCCTGTTTATGCATCCCAGGATCATATTAGCTCTTTCGGTCACAGCATCATGTTGGGAGCTCATGTTTGCTGATTATCCATCATGACCACAAAATGTTTTTTATAGTCACTGCTTCCCAGGACAGAGTATCCCATCCTGTAAGTACACCATAAATTCTTTGTTCCTATATGTATATATTTACATTTACCCATATTAAAACACACATTGTTTCTTGCGCCCAGTTTACCAATCAGTGACCTGTCCTATTCACTATGCCATTCCCCCAGTTTCTGTGTCTGCAAACTTTATCAGTGATGATTTCGTATTTTCTTTTAGGTCACTGATAAAAAAGATGAATAGCATAGAGGCAAGAACCAATCCTTGTGGGACCCCACTGGAAAACACTCACTTGATGTCAGTTAGCCAGTTTTAAATCCATTTAATGTGTGCCAGGTTCATTTTATATCATTTTAGTTTTTTAATCCAAACGTCATGTGGTATTAAGTCAAAACACTTACAGAAGTCTCAGTATATTACTTCAACACTATTAGCTTTATCAACCAATCTTGTAACCTCATCAGAAAAAGATATCAAGTTAGTTTGACAGGATCAATTTTCCATATACCCATATTGATTTGCTTTAATTACATTAACCTCCTTTAATAATTTATTTATTGAGTACCGTATCAGTCACTCCATTATCTTGCCCAGGATCAATGTCAGGATGACAGGCTTATAACTACCAAATCATTCCAATTCCTTTTTTTTTTTTTTAAAAATATTGTAATGGCAGGGAATTTATTAGGTCAGGTATACTCAGATGATCTCAGCAGGAAACCAAACCATTTGCTTCTGGGGAAAGCAGGGAAAAAGAAAGTCCCTACCAATCTGACCTGTGGGAAAATTCCTTCCCAACTCCATATAGGACAGTAAGTCTGACTCTAAGCATGTGAGCAAGACACACAGCCAGGCATCTAGAAAGAGAACCTTCTGTGCCACCTCAGATCACTGGTCCACCCTGAATGGTGTCCCAGCTCTAGTTGTAGCCAATCTAGCCAGCTGTGCATCAGGGGAAATAATTCCTGCCTGATCACTGCAGGCAACCAGCTGAAGCCCTGATGCATAAGATTTAATTATATAGAGATGCAAGTGTTATAAGCATGGTGAGCACACAATTATATGAGGTGCAGCAACATAGCTTCCATATAATTTCAGAAGAGAATATTTTGACAGAAATCTTAAGTCTCTTTGGCTATTTCTATCCATGTTTTTATCTTTTCTAGATCTTTGTATTTCTTTACACACTTCTCCAAATAAGTAAAAGGGAATATAATAATACTGTTCTATTTTCTCCCATCTTCAGGTCAACACTGACGATGGTTATTAAACACAGCAGGAAAAAGTTTCCATTATTAAGGTCAGCGATTAACTCAGGAATAGGTGAAAGCAATTGGGTTTTAGCTAGCAAAACTGAGGTGAGAATCTCAAATAGTGCTAGATAATGCTGAATAGGAATGCCATTTGGTCAAGTGTTCTTTACTTTTTCCAAGTTTGAAGATGGAAAGGAAAAGATTATCCATACATAACTGAATGCTAGTCACTGAAAGCATGACACCCACATCTTTAAGAACACAAGACTGATCAGAAAGCTGCAAGCAGAGACATTCTTTCCCAGACAGTGGATTACCACTGGCGCTATTGAAATGCTAGTAGTGATTCTGGTGGATCCAGCTTACCCCTTGCTCCTAGGGCTCACAAAACCGTACACTGGCCACCTCAATCGCACCAAGCAAAGACTCAACTACCAGGTCAGAAAGTGCAGAATGACAATTGAACATGCTGTTGGTAGAGTGAAGGAACACTGGTGGTGTTTAATCACTAGACTGGATCTCAATGAGAAAAATATTCCAATGGTTAGTTACCTCGTGTGACCTAAATAATATTTGTGAGGCAAAGGGGGAAAAGCTGTCACAAGGATGGAAGGAGGAGATTGGCTGTTCAAAGTCTGCTCTGACAACAGCCATTATAAGAGCTCAACATGGAGCTATGCAGTTGGGTGAGGCTTTAAAAGAGCACTTTAACAGTCAGCAATAGCAGTGCTCTGTCCTGGAATGTTCTGTGGACCTGAAGCTTTGAGTGCTGTTGGGAAATGTGTAGTGCTTTCTGCATATTTACTCACACACTGTTTTACCAGAGCTATGAATTATCTGGTATTTGCTGTACATTTATAAATATGACTTGGGGGTGTTTTCCAGAACCTCTGAGTTTTGTGGTGCTGTACATTTACAAGTACTCTGTGCTTTGAGCATTGCTATGCATTCTGAAATGTGTTGTGAACTAATAAGAATAATTATTTAAAAAATAAGAAATTTGAGTGGCAAAAATAGTGCAGAAAAGCAATGTGCAAAAAACAGTAGGTACTGCAATACAAACTTTGAAATGAACTTTTAGAATTGGAAAGGCAACAAACATTTGTCCATTTCAGTATACAAATATCATCCCTTGTGCTACACACATACTGACCTATGTTGTTGTATGTTAAGCAGTGGTTTTCCTTGCAGTCCACATAGGGATTAGGATGTGGCCCATGATGCCACATGATATGCTTTGGGTCTCAGGACTGCTGCTACAGAGCTAAGGACTGCAAAGCGCGGGGAGTCTGAGATTTTGGGGCCTGTAGGTCAACCAGCATCTGCAGCATTTGAGTTTCCTGCCTGAGAAGTTCCATTATGTCTTGGTGCATCTCCCCTTTCCCCTTCCTGCTGGGAATCCTAGCCTTCTCCCATCTGCTTTTTCATTCTCCATAACATGTCACGCTGGCTCTCCAGGACCTTTGTTCACGGTCTGAAGCAGCAATGGCTTGCAAGATCTTGCTGAGCTAATCCTCTTCAGGATCAGATGTTCTGCACATCAGATGTGCAGGGGAAACCCCTCAAAGCCACAATGAAAGCTGCTGATAAACAGGCAGATGTATCATTGGATTTATAGTCACAACAGAGAGGCAGTAAGTTTCAAACTCGCTTTCCTTATGCCCATAAAAAACTTTTAATAAGACTTGCTTATTGACATTTCAGTTTTGAAGTATCTCTGCACAGCCCCAGCCATGGTGAGTATGGGCCCACCAGGGGCGGAGGAGGAATTCTGGTTGCATGAAACAATCAAATTTCGGTCCCTATTCCATTCTATGCATATAGAGCAATGGCACTGAATATTGGCACTATTTTCCATAGGCAGTGATGGTTTTAGCTGATATCTCACTCCTAAGGGTAGCAAAGCCACAGACAGCACAGCTCCTACTGGCATCCTGAAGCCACCCAGGCCAACATGCCACTAGCCTCCTTAGTGCAATGCTGCCAGCTGAACTCATCAAGGTGAGGTGTGGGAAAGTATCTTCTGCAGAAGAAGAAATAAGGCAGCCATCCCTAGAAACTTTCAGGAGAGGGTAGCGGAGTATCACCCTGAACATTTCATTGAGATCTCTCAGAAGGATACAAGGGACTTTTTCTGTACATAAAATGCTCCACATGGCCCTCTCCATGTCCAATCCAGCAGAGGGAACTAAAAGCAGATACCACCCCTCTCTCTCTATTTGTTGTACCTCCATTTCTTCATGTATGAGTAAGACTACTAAAAGTTTATACCAGTGTCTTGTTAACTTGAGGATGAGCCGGGAAACATCTTTACATTTAAGCACCATATGGAAAAATGCATGTACACGCTTACCCAAGATCCCGTCCTCTTCATTGGGCTCATCCATATTTGGTTGCCGGGATTGACTAGACCATGGTGGAGTCTCAGACAGGTCTTGATTTTTTGTACGGTTGGACTCCCTCCCCACACCCCACATCTCCCCTCCTCCTCTTCCCTGTTCATGGCAGGGGTCCACATCTCAGGCTCCTCCAAGGTATCCACAGTGGTTTGCAGAGTGCTGGTGGGGCCTCTGTCAAATATGGCACAGTTTGTTGTAAAAGCAAATCAGCAGCTCACCACTAGATTGATTATTGACCTTCCTTGTCTTGTAGCATGCCAGCTGCAGTTCCTTCGCTTTCCTGCAGCACTATTTCTGCTTCTTGTTGCATCTCTTTGCCTGCACCCCCCATGCAATCTCCTCATAGATGTCCACGTTTCTACAGCTGGTCCATAGCTGTGCTTGCACAGCCTCTTCTCCCTATAGTCCCAGGAGACCCAGTATCTCTTGTATACTCCAGGCAAGAGCATGTCTGGTGTGTTGAGCCTGTCTGGTCGGCTGGCTAGTTACACCTAACAACAAGGGAGAGTTCCTAGACAGGTTCACCAAGGTAGACAATCAGGAAAAGCAACGAGGAGTCCTTGTGGCACAAGGACTCCTCATTGTTTTTGCTGATACAGACTAACACAGCTACCACTCTGAAACCAATCAGGAAAAGGCATTTCAAAAATACATCAGTCTCTGTGACCCCTGGGCAGTGGAATTTACAGTTGTTATAAGAGCTGCGACTGTTGCAGCAAACAGGGCATTATGGGATAGCTGCTGGAGCACTGTTAGGGTCAATATACATCATGCACCATCTACATGCACACTCAGTAGATCACCCATTTCTCTACACTGGTCAGGCACGTAGTTTAACTGCATTGCAATAATTAGGTTCTTATGTCTGCCAGAAACAAATCTGAGTATAGACACATGCACAAACAGGTTGACAAAAAGCAACGTATACCAACCTAAAGTTGTAGCGTAGATCAGGCCTTGTTTGCCATAAGTTACCTTTGGTTAGATAGTGTAATGACAAAAGAATTTGGTGATTTTTTTTTCTGTCAACAGACAAGTGCATTACATTCTGCAGCTGCTAGCAGGGACTTCAAAAAATATTTTATGCCAATTATCCAGGCTCAAAATTTCAAGTTAGAAACAACTTGCCCAGTGTGAAAAATCAGTAACCCTGGCTGACTGAGACAAGCATTTCTCTACAGGCTGTATAGGTATCATCCAGCAGAGTTAAAATTTCTTAACATTAACAGGTTTCAAAGTAGCAGCCGTGTTAGTCTACATTAACAGTGTATGTGGTTGACACTCCATGACCATGAGACAGAGCACTGAAAAGAGGGGCCGAAGGGGAGAAGGAGCAAGTAGGCAGGGCAGGAGGGGGTTGAAAAGGTTAAATTCCTTATGAAGAATCCTGCCAGATAACACTGCTCTGCTTTCTCAACTCCCAATAAAAACAGTTATACTGATCGAGGGCAGGACCTTCACTGCCACAGAGAAATAAAGAAAAGGAGTTCTTGTGGCACCTTACAGACTAACAAATTTATTTGAGAATAAGCTTTCATGAGCTACAGCTCACTTCATCGGATGCATTCAGTGGAGAATACAGTGGGGAGATTTATATACATAGAGAACATGAAACAATGGGTGTTACCATACACACTGTGACCAGAGTGATCACTTAAGGTGAGCTATTACCAGCAGGAGCGCCGGGGGGGGAGGGAAGACACCTTTTGTAGTGATGGTCAAGGTGGGCCATTTCCAGCAGTTGACAAGAATGTCTGAGGAACAGTGGGGGTGTGAATAAACATCCGATGAAGTGAGCTGTAGCTCACGAAAGCTTATGCTCTAATAAATTTGTTAGTCTCTAAGGTGCCACAAGTACTCCTTTTCTTTTTATGGGGAAACAGTTTTACTTTGTGTAATGACCCATCCACTCCCAGTCTCTATTCAAGACTAAGTTAATTATATCCAGTTTGCAAATTAATTCCAATTCAGCAGTCTTTCGTTGGAGTCTGTTTTTTCAAGATTTTTTGTTGAAGAATTGCAACTTTTAGGTCTGTGATCGAGTGACCAGAGAGATTGAAGTGTTCTCCAACTGGTTTTTGAATGTTATAGTTCTTGACGTCTGATTTGTGTCCATTCATTCTTTTACGTAGAGACTGTCCAGTTTGACCAATGTACATGGCAGAGGGGCATTGCTGGCACATGATGGCATATATCACATTGGTAGATGCGCAGGTGAACGAGCCTCTGATAGTGTGGCTGATGTGATTAGGCCCTATGATGGTATCCCCTGAATAGATATGTGGACAGAGTTGGCAACGGGCTTTGTTGCAAGGATAGGTTCCTGGGTTAGTGGTTCTGTTGTGTGGTGTGTGGTTGCTGGTGAGTATTTGCTTCAGATTGGGGGGCTGTCTGTAAGCAAGGACTGGCCTGTCTCCCAAGATCTGTGAGAGTGATCACACCATCACTGTGACCATGCTATGTTTTTAAATTATTCATGAGTTCACGTTTGCTGACATGGAAGCAACTGGAAATGGAGGGGGGAGGAAAGAACCAGTGTGTTTTCGTTTCTTCTTCCAGGGTTACTATAAGGCAGGAGCAGCGCCTAGCCCCTCTGCCCCATCCCCGTGCTGCTTGGGGGGTGGGAGGGGAGACGGTGCCTTCCACCTTCTTCCCAACACGGCCCCCCCCCCGCGGTGCCTGAGCCCCTCCCCCTCACCTGTACTGCTTGGGGTCACTGGGGGACTTGACAATGGCAGGGTCCCCCGGGCTGGGGTTAGCCCTGCGGCCCCCTCCTTGCTCCTCAGACTCCTCCTGGGGCAGTCGGGCCGCAGCACCCCGGCCGCCCGCTCCGCCTCGCTGCCCCACGGCCAGCTCCGGGCAGCTGCAGCTAGACAAGGGCTTGCTCGTGCCAGACATAGGGTCGGCTCAGGCGCCGTTACCAGCTCACAACGGCTGGCTACGGGGGGGGGGGGGGGGGGGGCGTCGCGCTGCCTCCTTTCCCGCCTCCCTAGCGCCACCCCCGCGCTCCCCGCGAGGCCCCGCCAGCCCTAGCGCAGCCGGGAACGGCCACTCACTCCCACACTGACGGTTGGAACCTGCCCAACCAATCAACATACAGCTCTGTGGTGACGTACCTTACCGCCCTATGACGGTGCAATCAAGCCAGTTTTAACAGCGTGAGAGAGGGGGGCAAACCATGGTGATCGTGGGGGGGAGGAACGCACGGCGCCTCACGAAAGCCCCCGGAGCTGAAATAGCAGCGAAGAAGGAGCTAGAATAGAAACGAGACTTAAGGTCTCAGCCTCCCCCGCCCATATTGCAGGGTTCGGACGGGTTCACTGACTGACACACACACACACACACACACACACACCCACATCCCGCGCTGGACTCTTCCATATGCGGTATTGGAAGAGGCGGGGCTTTCCCCAAAATGTTCTCTCCCACTGGTTCAATGAGCTGTCGTTGACTGTCCCCGGAACGAGTGAGCATGCGTGGAAGATGCCAGGGACCTGGATGCTGGGAGCGGTGGAGCGTTCCACGTGGGGAATCCAGGGAACGAGGCAGAGGTGTCAATTCAGTGAAACTTAACTGACCAGAGTGCAAGAGATAGAGGCCTCAGGCAGGCCTGCATGTGATGTGGGTACCACTTGCCCCCAGATTAGGGGGCTCATTCCCTTAGTACAGAGGTGTCTACCCAACAGGGGGTTAGCAAGTGTTGGGCTGTGTAATTCCTCACTAGCACCGTTCCCTCTAAGCTGTGCGCACACAGATCTTAAATCCCACACACATGATGATACGCCACACACACAAAAATTTGCACAGAAGAAATTTTTTGTGCACATAGCCTGTCAAAAGTTAGAGGGAACATTGCTCACTAGGAGACAGGTTTCAGAGTAGTAGCCGTGTTAGTCTGTATCCGCAAAAAGAAAAGGAGTACTTGTGGCACCTTAGAGACTAACAAATTTATTTCAGCGTAAGCTTTCGTGAGCTCCAGCTCACCTCATCGGATGCATTCCAGGATGTCTACCCAGTCAGGCAGCAGTATAATGCCAGAGGATATAAGCATTGTGGCTTTGCAGAAAAAGATTCAGGGTGCAGGTTAAACTGGGGAGTTTGGTAAAGTGCAAGCAATTTTCACAGCCGGAAGACATCTAGTGTGCAACTTCTGATTTTTGCCTTTATTCATCTGAAATGAAAACACTTTGCAGAACTCCTTCCCAAGCAGAAGTAATCCTTCCTAGCACTTGGAAAAGCGTCACTTTCAAGAATAGAATGGGAGCTTGCCAACAAGAAACTTTTTTCATTACACAGTGCTGTAAAGAAATAGAAATTTAGTGGTCCTGATATTCCAGGGTGCCAGATTTTAACAAATGCCTGCATATGATAGGCTCTCAAGAGCCTAGTATCTGAAGTAGTGAGGGAAAGTTCAAATAGAAACATTCTCACATTACAACCTAACAGCCAGTGTTATTTTACAGCTTAATCCTAGCTAGCAGCATTTCATTATCCAATTAACTACAGCCTCATTGAAGGGAATGCATTGGTAAAGTGGTGTCCAAGTGGAAAAATCTTCATATGCAAGAGAGCTTTCAAACATACAACAAGACTGCTGACTCTGGTCATGGATTTAACAATTTCTGTAACTGGGCTCAAAATGGAAAAAGTGTCTTTTATTTTTGTCTGCACTCTAACTAATGGAACTTATGTCAAACACTTGATCTTCATTAGGAATATCCTGAACCAACCCCTAGATAACATATTGTAGGGAGCAATTCTTCAGGGAGGAGCTAGTTCCTCTAGGAATACATGTTTTACTCCTAACACATGTGGATCAAATCCTGACATGCCTGCTCAGTTTTTACTCAGGGAAAATTCCCCCTCAGCTCCGGATTTAGCTGCATAACTCTGCTCCTCACAAACAACACACAAAAGCAAAGAGAGAATGAAATAGCTTTGGAGTTTTGGAGTGTTTTGGTCTTGCTTTGAGCAGGGAGTTGGACTAGATGACCTCCTGAGGTCCCTTCCAACCCTGATATTCTATGAATCTATGAAGGGAAACCAGGGGTGGCTGGAGCCCCACTATTAATACAGTGAATGTTAATTAAAGTGTGACGTGACACCGCTTGCTGTCAGAGAAAGGGAAACGAAAACGCAAATAGTTTTGATGCGACTCGGTTTCCGAAGAAGTTAGTGGGGACTTCATACTAATCCCCAACTAAATCATCCCAGCCAGGGCTTTGTCAAGCCTGACCTTAAAAACCTCAAAGGAAGGAGATTCCATCATCTCCCTAGGTAACGCATTCCAGTCTTCGCCACCCTCCTAGTGAAAAAGTTTTTCCTAATATCCAACCTAAACCTCTCCCACTGCAACTTGAGACCATTACTCCCTGTTCTGTCATCTGCTACCACTGAGGCAGTCTAGATCCATCCTCTTTGGAACCCCCTTTCAGGTAGTTGAAAGCAGCTATCAAATCCCCCTCATTCTTCTTTTCTGCAGACTACACAATCCCAGTTCCCTCAGCCTCTTCACACAAGTCATGTGTTCCAGTCCCCTAATCATTTTTGTTTTCTTTTTTCATTTTGTTGTCTTCCTACCAATTCAGATTCTCTTCCCTTCTGCACCATTGAACCTAGTCTTGGCTCCGCTCCCTTGTGACTTACAGGGCAGGCCCTAATCAGCACCAGACATGAGCGAATGTGACGTAAAGGTTGTGCGCTGCCACTGCTGTAGCATCAAAAGCTGCTACTAGTAAATTTTGCTAGCAATTACTGACACAGTGGTTCCCTTAACCCACCCAGCAATGTTGTTAATTTATCCAACTATACCCTTAGCAGCAGAAGAATCTGTCCTATCTCGGGGCCTCTCTTTCTGCCCCTCCACCCCCACGGACATGATACAGTTCTGTGGTGACCTAAAATCCTATTTTCGACATCTCCGACTCAAGGAATATTTCCAACACACCTCTGACCAGCATACTAACCCACAGAGACCTTCCTACCAAGACTACAAAAAGAAGGATTCTAGGTGGACTCCTTCTGAAGGTTGAAACAACAGACTGGACTTCTACATAGTGTGCTTCCACCAACGTGCACGGGCTGAAATTGTGGAAAAGCAGCATCACTTGCCCCATAACCTCAACCGTGCAGAACACAATGCCATCCACAGCCTCAGAAACAACTCTGACAACATAATCAAAAAGGCTGACAAAGGAGGTGCTGTCGTCATCATGAATAGGTCGGAATACAAACAAGAGGCTGCTAGGCAGCTCTCCAACACCACTTTCTACAAGCCATTACCCTCTGATCCCACTGAGGGTTACCAAAAGAAACTACACCATTTGCTCAAGAAACTCCCTGAAACAGTACAAGAACAAATCCGCACAGACACACCCCTGGAACCCCAACCTGGGGTATTTATCTGCTACCCAAGATCCATAAACCTGGAAATCCTGGACGCCCCATCATCTCAGGCATTGGCACCCTGACAGCAGGATTGTCTGGCTGTGTAGACTCCTCCTCAGGCCCTGTGCTACCAGCACTCCCAGCTACTTCGAGACACCATTGACTTCCTGAGGAAACTACAATCCATCGGTGATCTTCCTGAAAACACCATCCTGGCCACTATGGATGTAGAAGCCCTCTACACCAACATTGCACACAAAGATGGACTACAAGCCCTCAGGAATAATATCCCCTATAATGTCACGGCAAACCTGGTAGCTGGACTTTGTCCTCACCCATATCTATTTCACATTTGGGGACAGTGAATACCTTCAAATCAGCGGCACTGCGATGGGTACCCACATGGCCCCACAGTATGCCAACATTTTTATGGCTGACTTAGAACAACGCTTCCTCAGCTCTCGTCCCCTAATGCCCCTACTCTACTTGCGCTACATTGATGACATCTTCATCATCTGGACCCATGGGAAAGAAGCCCTTAAGGAATTCCACCATGATTTCAACAATTTCCATCC
The DNA here is from genome assembly GCF_009764565.3 of Dermochelys coriacea. Lineage (NCBI taxonomy): Eukaryota > Metazoa > Chordata > Testudines > Dermochelyidae > Dermochelys > Dermochelys coriacea. Next base: position 97,439,390 of record NC_050075.1, read on the forward strand.
CACCATCAACCTCAGCCTGGACCAGTCCACACAAGAGATCCACTTCCTGGACAATACAGTGCCAATAAGCGATGGTCACATAACCACCACCCTATACCGGAAACCTACTGACCACTATTCCTACCTACATGCCTCCAGCTTTCATCCAGACTACACCACACGATCCATTTCTACAGCCAAGCTCTACGATACAACCGATTTGCTCCAACCCCTCAGACAGAGACAAACACCTACAAGATCTCTATCAAGCATTCTTACAACTACAATACCCACCTGCTGAAGTGAAGAAACAGAGTGACAGAGTCAGAAGAGTATCCAGAAGTCACCTACTACAGGACAGGCCCAACAAAGAAAATAACAGAACGCCACTAGCCATCACCTTCAGTCCCCAACTAAAACCTCTCCAACGCATCAACAAGGATCTACAACCTATCCTGAAGGACGACCCATCACTCTCACAGATCTTTGGAGATGTATATTCATACATACACGTATAATGTGGAAGTGTCTCTGTCTGAAGGGTTGTCTATCAATTTGTTTCTACAACCTGTCCTGAAGGACGACCCATCACTCTCACAGATCTTGGGAGACAGGCCAGTCCTTGCTTACAGACAGCCCCCCAACCTGAAGCAACCATACACCACACAACAGAACCACTAACCCAGGAACCTATCCTTACAACAAAGCCCATTGCCAACTCTGTCCACATATCTATTAAGGGGACACCATCATAGGGCCTAATCACATCAGCCACACTATCAGAGGCTCGTTCACCTGCGCATCTACCAATGTGATATATGCCATCATGTGCCAGCAATGCCTCTCTGCCATGTACATTGGTCAAACTGGACAGTCTCTAAGTAAAAGAATAAATGGACACAAATCAGACATCAAGAATTATAACATTCAACACTTCAGTCTCTCTGGTCACTCGATTACAGACCTAAAAGTTGCAATTCTTCAACAAAAAAACTTCAAAAACAGACTCCAATGAGAGACTGCTGAATTGGAATTAATTTGCAAACTGGATACAATTAACTTAGGCTTGAATAGAGACTGGGAGTGGATGGGTCATTTCACAAAGTAAAACTATTTCCCCATGTTTATCTCCCTCCCCCCCCACCCTCGCATTCCTCAGAAGTTCTTATCAACTGCTGGAAATGGCCCACATTGATTATGACTACAAAAGGTTTTTTTCCCCCGACTCTCCTGCTGGTAATAGCTCACCTTACCTGATCACTCTCCATATAGCGTGTATGGTAACACCCATTGTTTCATGTTTTCTATGTATATAAATCTCTCCACTGTATTTTCCACTGAATGCATCCGATGAAGTGAGCTGTAGCTCACGAAAGCTTATGCTCAAATAAATTTGTTAGTCTCTAAGGTGCCACAAGTACTTCTTTTCTCTTGCCACATAAGGATCTTTTTTTGGTACATAATCAGAATTCGTTACTTTCTTCAGTATTTGCTACATCTTACCGGTTACAATCCCTAGTCCAGGGGTCGCAAATTTTGACAGGGCTTCAAACTAAAATTTCATACAGATAATGACTTGTTGATACTGCTCTATATAGTATACACTGAAATGTAAATTCAAGATTAATATTCCAATTGATTTATTTTAAAATTATATGGTAAAAATTAGAAAGTCAGCAATTTGTCCGTATTAGTGTGCTATAACACTTGTATTTTTATGTCTGATTGTATAAGCAACTAGTTTTGAAGTGAGGTGAAACTTGGGGGTACGCAAGACCAATCAGACTCCTGAAAGGGGTACAATAACCTGAAAAGGTTGAGAGCCACTGTCCTGTAGCACCTCAGCACATTATATCAGAGAGAGCTGCCCTATTTAGGCATTGGGATGCCTGTGCCTTTAAGAACCCAGTCTTGGGAAGCCTATGCTGAGATGTACTATCCTGTGAGAAGGAAAATAAAAAAGCCCCTCTGCCCCCCCCATTTTTGTAAACACAGCAGGTGGCTTATCTCAGCGGGGGTAACTGTTACCCCCCCCCCATGCTGGGGTTTTGCCCCGTCACACTCCGGCAGCGCCACCCCCTGGGTTTAACCCAAGCTCCAAACCCCACCCCATCCCTGATTTTGCCTGAAGCCGATCTCCTGGTCCCAGTTGCTTGACACCCCCCGCCCGCCAGTAAATTTCCGCCCCTGCCCATTCCCCCCTCCGATTTGCCCCTTTGGACCCCGCTAAGGAGCACCAGCAGAACCGGAACTGAGCAAGAGCAGAGTGAGGGCAGCGGCTTCAATAGCTGCTACTGAGCATGCTCAACTAAGCCGCCGAGTCTCCGGCGTTGCGTCATTACTCTGCGCCCGCCCGGAAGCTGCCCCTCCGCGGCGTTGGGGCGGGGCGGTCTGGTCTCCCGGGCCGGACGCGCGGTGCACGCTGGTCTCTCGGCGGTCGGAGCGGAGTCGGGGGCCATGGGGAGCGATTTCTACCTGCGCTATTACGTGGGGCACAAGGGGAAATTCGGCCACGAGTTCCTGGAGTTCGAGTTCCGGCCGGACGGTGAGGGCCTGGGGCCTGGCGAAGGGGGTGGGGGTGACCCATGGCTGCCGGGCTCGGAGGGGCTGTTCCGTGGGACGGACCGGAGAAGGGCGAGACGTGCGCCCACGGACCCGACAGGGGGGGCGGGGGGGTCTGCTGGCACTGCCCGCACAGCGAGCGCCAAGTCCCGAGTTGTGGCTGCTACACGGCCACCAGCTTAAAGCTCAGACGAGGTTAAACATTAAATTAAAATGTCGTCTCAGGTACGAAGCTGCCCCAAGCCTCCCTGGCAATCGTTGTGCTTTCACGGCTACTATCGCTTACCCGTTGAGGTTTTTCTCTTCCCCTGCTGCTTTGCGAAAGACCCACACAAACGCGGGGAGCCGAACAGGGGGTATACAGGAAGTGCTGTCAAATACAGGCTGTGACCAGAAGGCGGCACTGGACTGGGATTTAGGAGATCTGGATTCAGTTCCTGGCACTGCCACAGAATCCTCCTGTGTGACCTTGAGCAAGTCACTTAATCTACCTGTGCCTTCGTTCCCCATCAGTAAAACAGAGAGAATACTGCCTTTGCTCCATCCTTTGACTGCTTGGGGTTTTTTAATCTGCAAGTACTGATTGCAGCCCTGGTGGAGTCTTCCCAAAAGTTGGGGGGCCATGGCCCCTGCCTCCTCTGTGGCCCTGCGCCTTCTGCCTGAGGCTCTCTCCCGGACAAGCCAGAAGCTGGAGTGGACCAAGAGCCAGGGATCCTCTAGCTGCCTCGGAGGGGGGAGGGCAGAGATCAGCCCAGAGTGTCTATGCCCTGCGGTTCTCCTCCCCAGGGGAGGTGGAGGGTTCGTGGCTCACCACAGCTGCATGCGTGGCTCTATCCCCAACCTGGCTCCAGCCCAGGGATGGGGTCTTGGAGCCGCAGCCCAGCCACGGTAAGAGACGCATGGCCAGGCAGCTGTGAGGGGGCCGTGGACCCTCCACCTGCCCTGGGCTGGGTACCAGCTATGATGGGGTACTATAATAATACAAAATAATAAGCGTTCTAAAAATTCAAAAGTGATATTTATCTTCACTTGGTGGTGTCCCTTAAAATAATAGGTGAAATCTGATTTCTTTGACTAAATATTGTCAAAGCGTTGGTCATAATTATATTAACCTCTTACAAAAAAAATCTTGTTACTAGCAAATTCAGAAGTTATCATTAAATGTTGCTAGTGCTGTTAATTGCCGTATTTCCCAGTATAACTGTAGCACAAGCCCTCTAATCAGCTGCATAGTTTTGAAATAATAGAAAATACAAATAATGTCCATTGCAGTTATTTAAACATTTACAACTCCTGCCTTCCAATGCTTTATGCATCAGTAATAGTCTGCTAAAAAGGGATTTAGGAACAGATTTAGTTTCTTAGTAAATATTTAATACACCAATGTATTTGATTTCTTTCATTGGGCTCTCCTACCACAGGAGATTCTAAATTGCACACAATCTGAATCAGCTGAGGGAGCTCCACCTAGCCAGGACAGCTTTAAAGTATAGATGGGGTTCTTATGGAACCCTCCCAGCATAGGCTGCCTGGAGATATCCTGTATCTGCATCTTCCTGGATAACCTGGCTACATCCCTTCCCTGGCCAGGACTGCCAACTTTGTTAGTTACAGTTCTTCCTCTCAGCAGAGAAGAGGCTATGGGAGGCTTGTGCAGCTGCAACACTTCTACAGATGAGTATTCAACTAATAGCTACCTTGTGAATTGGTCCACCTGCATGAACCCTAGAATAAACTGAGTCCCTTTGTTGAAAAACTTCAGGAAGAAATGATGATGACCTTCTGCGGGGTAGTCAATAGACAGACCATGGGCCAAATCTGAACTACCAGACATTTTTGAACGGACCCAGAAATCTTTTTATTTGCTTATTATTATAATTGTTGTTGTTTTGTTCTTTTTTCTGGAGTCTGGACCTTGACTATACCTTGACCAAGAAATTTGGACCTTGACATAAAATAATTGACGACCCCGGCCTACATCTATATAGCAGCTTTCATACACAGGATCCAAAATGACTTTCAGATGATCCCAAATCAAAATACAGCACCCTCTAAGATGGGGGAATGGCAGCCAGACCTGCAACTTGTCCCCACAACAGGGAGGACAGAATATAAATTTTGACAGGTGCATCAGAGGAAATCTTTATGCAACAATTTAATTGATTTATTTTTATAGCTGTTTAATTAGGAAGTATTAGCAATCTTAAAAAATCACTACCATACAAGTACCAAAAATACAACATTTACCATTATATAATAGAACCTCAGTTTGTAGAGGTATTGTCCAATTTAAGCACTGGAAAGATAAAAGGCTGAGTCAACCTACTTAACACATACTAACAGTGGCTCTCTTCCTTCCAATGAAGTGAGCTGTAGCTCACGAAAGCTTATGCTCAAATAAATTGGTTAGTCTCTAAGGTGCCACAAATCCTCCTTTTCTTTTTGCGGATACAGACTAACGCGGCTGCTACTCTGAAACTCTTCCTTTTATGTGGCTTTCCATATAACCGCACACTTTTTTTTTAATTACCTTTTACAATCCTTAAATATTGACGCAGAACATTGTCTATTGTAGTTTGAATCTAATATTCATCTTTATTTTAACAGGAAAACTGAGATATGCCAACAACAGTAATTACAAAAATGATGTAATGATCAGAAAAGAGGTATGTTTACTAAAATACACAAACTCCATATCTTTGAATGCTCTGCAAATAAATCTGAAGCAAATAAATGGTTTTCATGAATTTATATCATTGGCTTTTAACACTTAATCAAAGTGAGCATTCCTTTTAAAGTGCTTTTTAGCTATAGTTACCCCATATGGCTCCATCACCATAATATCTAATTGTTATACCAATAAAATAAAAACCAGCAGGATCTTATTAAAGGGGAAAAGGAAAATGCCACATTTATTGTGAATACAGAAAGAATCATAGTAAGCAGTTAGTTATAGCTATAACATTCCATTCAATTTCATATTTATTCACACATTCATTCATACACACATACACACACACAGGTTCTGCAAGGTTGTTATCATAGTTACCAGCCTTAGAGTTGCTCATGCCAAGCCACTGGCCAGGTAGCCTGGACATGAAGAGGGAGCAGGGCCTTGTCAGATGCTCATCTGATGCTCCTGGAAGTTGGTTTGCAGAATCAGACCCCAAAGTTCTTACTTTCTAGAGTCCATTTTTATAGGAATTTCTTCCTATGCCAGTCTATGGGAATTGCTTCATCATGCTGTTGCTGAATCAATCAGCAGATGGCACATACCTGACGGCTCCATGCTGCCAGATGTTATCTTGTTCTTTGGTTATCCCATCCTTGAGGCTGTTGGGTGGATTCCAGTCTGCCCTCCGGGGGTCCTCTGGTTATTTCCACTTGATGCCTTCTTCAGCCGATGGACACTGGATTCTTAGGCTGGCACCTCCCTGATCATTCAGTTATTATCCACACCAAGCATCCATCCACATACATCCTCCATCTCTCTTTTAATCACAATTGTTAACAAAGCGAGATGAATATAACAAAAGGGCGGGGAGTCTCTGGGTGCTGTTTCTGTTGTTACAGAGTATTGCTTTGAGTCTCTCTCTGTGTGAGTAGCTGTTGTTACAAAGAATTGCTCTGAGAACAGACTCTGTCTTAGAATGTACTAACACAATTAGCAGCTTGCAAGTTTCACACAGAGAAGGGGAGAAACAGTACCAAAACCAAGAAACGTCTTGATTAGTAATACCCTGGAATTTAAACTATGGGGAATCAAACTCATTTGTGATTTTAATGCAGAACTTCTTTAATATGATCCAACATAATTACCTCACAAACAGGAATTGATTTAATTAATTCATCCTCTTACCATTTCTATGACAGATTATAACTACTTTACATGTGGAGAAAAATTAAGGGCCTCATCCAAAGCCCATTGCAGTCATAGGGAAGTTTCCAGTTGACTTTGGCTATTCAGTCAGGTTACACAGTTTGTGCCAAAGCCATACATTGAATCCTTGTTACCTGAATCCTAGTCTAGTGCTTTAATCATCCTTTCTGTTGTTTCCTTTTCTGATGCCACTTTTCTCCCTGTGTTCTTATTTACTTTAGGAATTAGTTTTATCTGGCATAAATGGTATTGCAATATTTTTTGAGTGTAAAAAAGTTGTTACATCTAATTTTTTTTAAAGGTTATTCTTCATTATTGTTTCTTGCTTAGGTATACACCCTAGTCAACAGGAGATGGGGAGCAGACAACATGCTGTAGAGTCACCACTCCCATACATTCACTTTTCTCTTCTCCCCTGAGACTAGATTCTCCTAATCTGGGTCCCTTGCAGAAAAAGTGACTGGACCTTTTACTTTTTCATGACTAGAAGAGTTGACCAGGATCAACTAAATGCTTGGTGTCAGCTATTTATCTGAGTGCATTCAACAATTCTAGCATGGTAACATCCTTAACATTGGAACAAATTCTGTTTTGTTAATGCTTTCTGTAATCTACAAGAAGGTTAATAAAAGAGCACTTCGTTCATGCTCCGTTCATCCTAGATAGAATAAGGAGGAATAACTTTCGTAAATAGATTAGACATGACAACTTTTCTACACCCAATTTTTGGAGCAGAATAATAGCCTGCTTCTGCAAACCCTTACATGCTTGAATGCTCCTTATTTATGCATGTATTCCCATTGATTTCATGCCCAAGAAAGGGTAACTCAACTGAATAAGGGTTTTCAGAATTTGGACTTGCCGTCATATATATATTTGTAATATGGAGAGCTGTCTTGACAGTTTCTCTAACTTCTTATGGAAGCTGATAGTTCGTCATCTTATTAGTTGTATGCATTTGATTATTGAAAATCCTCATAAGAGCTTTCTGAATTTTGAAAAAGAAAAGGAGTACTTGTGGCACCTTAGAGACTAACAAATTTATTAGAGCATAAGCTTTCGTGAGCTACAGCTCACTTCATCGGATGCATCCGATGAAGTGAGCTGTAGCTCACGAAAGCTTATGCTCTAATAAATTTGTTAGTCTCTAAGGTGCCACAAGTACTCCTTTTCTTTTTGAGAATACAGACTAACACGGCTGCTACTCTGAAACCTGAATTTTGAAAGCGTGTGTTCTTGTTCAGAGATTCAGGGGCCTGAAATACTTTAAAAATGTCTTCAGCATGTCAACTTTCAAACATTAAGTACTTTTCTGTGCTTATGCATCAGCTCTTTGGTATATATTAAGATTTGTTTAAATGTTGATTGTAGGCCTATGTACACAAGAGTGTGATGGAGGAACTGAAGAGAATAATTGATGACAGTGAAATCACAAAAGAAGATGATGCCTTATGGCCTCCACCTGACAGAGTTGGTCGGCAGGTTAGTAGCTTTTCTGCTTGCGTTATTAACATTGTTTTAATTTGGATTTGGTTGCTTGTCATAAGCATAACTGGGTATTTAACATTTTTATTTGTAAACTGAAAGGTTCGCTAGAATCTTATTTTTAACAGAGCGGTAAATATGTGGAACTTAAAACTTTGAGTAGTAGAGCAGTTTACTCTGAAAGTGTGCGTGCCTGAGTGTTTGTCACATATAATGAGATTTGTTGTTTTTAAATGTAAAACCATTTTATCTCACTGCTTAAACTGTTCTTATCAACCAGCATAATTTTCAAGCTGTTCTGCTATTTGACTGGTTTTTTTTATTTATTTTCTAGGAGCTTGAAATTGTAATTGGTGATGAACACATCTCTTTTACCACATCAAAAATCGGATCACTTATTGACGTAAATCAATCCAAGTACGTAGTTTGTAGAGAATAATTCCCGTTTTGCCAAAATGGTGTCATTAATCAGGAATCTCTGTTGTAACTACAACCAATTTATAAATCTATATTGGGAGCACTCATTAATACATGACGATCATTATCATTCAAAAACTTCTGTTGTCTCAAACTGACTCTTTTGGAGGATCCTCTGGTAATTATTACACTGCAGAATCTCATTCTTTTGTAGTGTAGAAAAATGACATGCAAAGTATTTTGCACACTACCTCAGTGAATTATAAAACATTATCTGTGCTTAAAACCCCCAAAATGTATTAAGAGTCTGAAAAAATAAGAAATTATAAACTCTTACAGTGAAATCCTTGCCCCGTTAAGTCTATGGCAAAACTCCCATTTACTTCAACAGGAAGAGTAGTTCATCCCTAAGCTAAACTAAAAAGATTCTGTAACACATGTTCCTAAAAGTCTTAGTGGTGATATTGAACTAATATGTGGAACAAAAAGGCTTTACATTTTAAAAGTAAAGTAGTGAATGTGGGCCAGACTTACAGTATGTGTCCTTCAGTCTAAGCATGTGTAACTATCAATTTACCACAGTAAAAAGCTGTACCAGACTGAACCATGATGTTTTAAGACAGTCACTGATGGAAAAAAAACACTCTTGGCACTGTGGTGTTTTTTTTTATGGATTTAGTTTTAGAAACTACTCTTAGAGACTTGAAAACTAATGTTTGTTTTTGTCCTTTAGGGATCCAGAAGGGTTACGAGTGTTTTACTATCTGGTGCAGGACCTTAAGTGTCTAGTCTTCAGTCTCATTGGATTACATTTCAAGATTAAGCCAATTTAAATTGTATAATTTTGAATTTGTATTGCAACGTTGTAAGGGGTGGGATACTTTCATTCCTTATCTCTTCTTGGATAGAACTTTTATGTATGTTTAGAATTTTTTTTTTACAAACTGTAAGTGAATGTCTTTAATAAAAATGGTGAAACCTGTATTTTTTTAATTTAAAGGTTGTCCATGTAATCAAGATCTCAATCTTTGAACACTGTTTACTTTCATTACAGCCAAGATGAGTGGCTTTGAGTTCCTGTAGATAAATTCAATATCTAGTTTTAGAAAAAAACGATATTTTAACTTTTCTATCCATTCTGCACTCCGGGGCAGAACAAATGAAGTTCTATAGAATTAAACTCTTGTCAGACCTCTTAAGATAAATTTGTGTCCCAATATTTAAATGGATGCTTTGAACATCAGTTAATGATCAGATAAGATCCGAATACTGGTTCTGTGCTGGTTTTGTTTTAGCGGTCTCAGTGATTGACATGCTATCAAAACTGACACTTTATAACTCCACTCTTTCCTGATACCTGCTCTTAAACCTCTGAATTGGAAGCTTTATAAGATTTGCTTTTTATGTGAAGGATTGATGATCGATTTCTTAAATATGGATCAATTTCCTTTTCTGTATTCAAATTTTTATCAATATCTTAAGAGTATTTTAAAAATACTCTTGTATACCCCATAAGTCTGCAGGATTCATTTGCTAAGGATATAATTGTGAACATGCAGCACAGTAGCCCAGTTTGAGGTAACTTTGCCAAGCAAACAAAGTTATATTTTAGGCAAATTATAATATAAACATTTGTCTAGTTACATCAAGTATTTAGGTTGAAAATGTGACCATCTTTAAAACTGCCAATCAGGTGGCAAATCAGCTGCATGTATTTAAAAGCTATCCTTTTTAAAAATGTGTTTGAAATCATAGAATATTAGGACTGGAAGAGACCTCAGTAGGTCATCTAATCCAATGCCCTGTTCAAAGCAGAGCCAACACCAACTAAATCATCCAAGCCAGGGCTTTGTGAAGCCAGGCCTTAAAAACCTCTAAGGACGGAGATTCCACCACTTCCCTAGGTAACCCATTCCAGTGCTTCACCACCCTCCTACTGAAATAGAATTTCCTAATATCCAACCTAGACCTCCCCCACTGCAACCTGAGACCATTGCTTCTTGTTCTGTCATCTGCCATCATTGAGAACAGCTTAGCTCCATCCTCTTTGGGACCCCCCTTCAGGTAGTTGAAAGCTGCTATCAAATCCCCCCTCACTCTTCTGAAGACTAAATAACTCGAGTTCCCTCAGCCTCTCCGTGTAAATCATGTGCCCCAGCCCCCTAATCATTTTCATTGCCCTCTGCTGGACTCTCTCCAATTTCTCCACATCCCTTCTGTAGTGGGGGGACCAAAACTAGATGCAATACTCCAGGTGTGGCTTCATCAGTGCCAAATAGAGGGGAATAATCACTTTCCTCGATCTGCTGGCAATGCTCCTACTAATACAGCCCAATATGCCATTGGCCTTCTTGGCAATAAGGGCACGCTGCTGACACGTATCCAGATTCTCATCCACTGTAATCCCCAGATCCTTTTCTGCAGAACTGCTGCTTAGCCAGTCAGTCCCTAGCCTGCAGCAGTGCATGGGATTCTTCCTTCCTAAGTGCAGGACTCTGCACTTGTCCTTGTTGAACCTCAGCAGATTTCTTTTGGCCCAATCCTCCAATTTGTCTAGGTCACTCTGAACCCTATCTCTACCCTCCAGCGTATCTACTTCTCCCCCCAACTTAGTGTCATCTGTGAACTTGCTGAGGTTGCAATTAATCCCATCATAGAGATAATTAATAAAGATGTTGAACAAAACTGACCCCTGGGGTACTCCACGTGATACCAGCTGCCAACTAGACATTGAGCCATTGATCACTACGTAAATCTATGTAACCATTAAGATGGCCTTCTGTGTAAACAAGGGTGTTTAAAAGAACCATCCTATTTGTTTTAGACATAATGTTTTGTATATTTTGTAAGTTTTCCATATTTATTTAAGACAATTAGTAAGAGAATTAATGTTTCTCCAAAAATCTGTTTTTGGCTCTGATAACTCATCTCTTTCAAAATAACTATTTAAAGAAATTATATTGAATACTGTGTAGAACATACTTTTAATATTTACAGCTCCAACAACTGAAAGGGTATATAGATATCTTAAAAACATATTTTATTTTTACTATAATTCCTTCCTTTTTTGTTATATTCCAAAAACAAACACTTTCCCCCTACCATTGCAAAACTGAATCTGTTACTGACCAACATGGTCAATATTAACATTTAACAGTTGTCAAATGTAGCAATAGTTTTCCACTCAAATGACTAATTACCCCCTCAGTTAAGCTGCTGTACAATTTCCACTGAACTGAAAATATAATTCTACTATAGACCAAGTGCTGCATGTGACTCTCTTTCCACTTCAGAAAAGCAATAGCAAAGTTGCTCCTAAATACATCAAGGGAACAGAATACAAATAATAGAAACCAAATACACTATAACAACCCACTTTGCTATTACAGTATTTTCCTTTGTTTCCCAGAAGTAAGTTTTTTTTCTATGAGGAAAAAAGGTAACAGGTAAGTGTAGCAGAACACTGCCGTGAAACCAGAGCTTTTTTCCCATTTCTTGTAGGAGGTAGAACTAGAATCCTACTTCAGCTTCTGCTAGGAAAGAGATCCCTAGACCCAGCAGTGGCTGTGCTTTAGTTGATCAAAGGGAGTAATTAGAACTGGTATTTTAAACTTTTTTTTTTTTTTTGAAAGCATTCTAATGCTGTCTGCAGGACCCAAAACCAGCCCTCAAATCTTTAGAAATTTCTTCATGGTTAAGTGTGTTCTATTTGAAGACACACCCTTTCTTGAACATCATCCTACCAAGAAAGAGGAGCCAATCTGGAAACTTACTTCTGTGCATTCTTTAAATACTCCAGAAATTACAGTGTTTAAACCAGAATTCAAACCAAAATCAGAACATTTTTTCCTCAAATTATTTATAATATCTCTTCGAAGTAAAGGGATTTGGAAATGTGCCCATGGAGGTCATTATTCAGTTCCCCTGATCTCCCAAATCCATGAGCCCATACAAGTCTCTAGAGAGGAGACACTAATAATGACTAGAGAGATGTTCGCAAAAAGAAAAGGAGGACTTGTGGCACCTTAGAGACTAACAAATTTATTTGAGCAGAAGCTTTCGTGAGCTACAGCTCACTTCATCGGATGGATTGCCAGTGGGTGGAGCAATCTCTCCCTGGTAATTCTCCTATGCACACCTTTTTATTTACACTATACCCCGGAACCAAAATTAGCCCTAATTTTGAAACTAACTCTACAAAGCAATTTGAGAAGTAATTTGCATGAATACTATCCCATAAAAAGGTACATTGAGTTCACGGTGTTCAGGTTCCAATGTATTATTTCTAGCGATCACCCTGGGGGAGAAAAAGGGACCATCCATCTGCTCTGCCCTCGTTACTCTCTTACATGGGCCATATATGCCCTTGCAACCACTTCAGGTTCCCTCCTGTCTCCCCACCTTTCCCTGGTTAGTTTACCAGCCACAGGGAGGAGGAGAGGGAGAGAGCGGCCTGGGTTGGCCCTTAAATACAATGGAGGGTGGCGGCCATCATTATTAGGGGCATCAGCGGAGTTTAGGGAATTCGCGGCCATCTTAACTGAGGCTTCAGTCCCATCGACAGCACGAGATGGCGGCCATCTTGGCTAAGGGCAGCTCCGGCTTCAGTCCTTGTGAAAGGCATGGAATGAGGTGACCATTTTGTCTAAGGGCACCAATTCACGGGAGAGGCGTCGCTTACAAGCCCCCGCCAATTACCGCGAGAGTTGGTGGCCGGCCTCATGCGGGGGGGGGGAGGGGGTAGGTGTCGGTGAGTCTGGTCGCGCTGCTCCCGCCCCCCCCCCACCCCCCCGCTTGCGCCGCGGGACTTCGGGGCAGCTGCTGAGCCTGTCCCGGCGGCACCTCCAGCTACAGCCGGACCCGCCAGGCCCGGAGCATGGGGGTGGGTAAGGGGGGCGCGGCGCTGCCGGGGGTGGGGGCGGGGGCGGCATTGGCTGTAACTCTGACTCTGTCCCCCGTCCCCTGCTTTACAGAAGATCGGGCTGCAGCTGAAGGCTACTCTGGAAAATATTACAAACCTCAGACCGGTGGGGGAGGATTTTCGCTGGTACCTGAAGGTATGGTGGGCCAGGGGAGGGTGCGGCGCCGCGCAGCGTGCCACCCCTTTGTAATGCTGGGCAAAGCAACACGAAACGCCACTACTTCACAAGCCCCACAAGCCCCGGTCATTTGGTTTTTACAATACAAGCCTGTAGTGCGAATTAGAATACAGTGCAAAATATCATGCAATAAAAATGATATAAAACGATGAGACTGAAAACCAGAGGTCCGGAGGGGACCTCGAGAGGTCCTCTAGTCTCCCCACCGCTGATGAAACTTAGAATAACTTGTGTAAATGTACATCAGCAGGGGGACCTCTCAGCCCTGCATTTCTATGATTTTCAGTTGCATGGTTTCGCATCACAGGCTTTTTTTGCATGATATTTGCACAAACATCCTACAGTGGTTTGTATTTGCAGGCTTCCATTACACAAATTGTTGGTATCTAATGGAATCCTGCAATGCAAACCACTGTAGAATGGTTTCTGTGCTATGCTCATCATTGTGGTATTTCATTGCTATCTAATGACAGGTTTCAGAGTAGCAGCCATGTTAATGTGTTTTCCACCAAATGCATCTGATGAAGTGAGCTGTAGCTCAAGAAAGCTTATGCTCTAATAAATTTGTTAGTCTCTAAGGTGCCACAAGTACTCCTTTTCTCATTGCTATCTAAGATGTAGTTTTGCCAGTATCCAATTGGTTATATGCACAATGTTAATGGTATCATAGCACATTTCAAGCATGGTTCATTTTATAGTCTAAATAACAGTAAGATGAATATATTTGATCCAAAAGTTGTGCAGGTTATTTTTGTTTGTTTTGTTAAATTTAAGCACTTCCTTGAAGTTGAGTAACTGTTTGATCTTTTAATGTAAACATACATACATCTGTTACGATGAAGAAAAATCATAGCTATTCCTCAGTCCATATAATAGCCATCACCCTCTCTCTTGTGGTTATGATTTTAATTAAGTATAATTGATGGAAAACTAGCTTGGTTGACAAACTGGTGGGATGTATTATTCCTAGCTTTATTTATTGGCTCCTGCATGTAATCTGTTTCCTTTCTACCTAAGATTCCCTGGAACAGATCCTCAGCTTGTGTAAATTGTCATCGCTCATGTGAAGCTAATGGAGCTATGAAAATGGACCCCAGTTGAGGCTCTGGCCCCCCATTCTGTAGGGGAAGCTATCCCATGACCTTTCAACTACAAAAGGGTTAAATTTAAGTCTAAGAATGGCTTGAGCTATTTTATTGATCAGCTTACTAACAACTTCAAGATTCTTTGGTGTATTTTTTCTTTTCCAGATGAAATGTGGGAACTGCGGTGAGATTTCTGAAAAATGGCAATACCTGCGATTAATGGTAAGCTGTCGAACATGAGCTGTAGCTCACAAAAGCTTATGCTCAAATAAATTTGTTAATCTCTAAGGTGCCACAAGTACTCCTTTTCTTTTTGCGAATACAGACTAACACGGCTGCTACTCTGAAACCTGTTATTAAAAACAAAGAAACCAAAAAACGCAGTGCATATTATGTAGAATTGACTTTAATGGAAATGGGGTATATGCTAATTTAAATGCTGTATAAAGCAGTCTTTGAATAATTATCTACATCGGGGGTGCTGTCAGACTTTGTTTGCAAAGTATTTTGAGATCCTTTAATGAAATGTGCTATAAGAATGGTTGGTGGCAGTGCTTATTATTTTAAGTCTTTCTTGAAAAGCCTCCCCTCATTAAAGCCAGTAAGTTTTTCCACAGCGAAGAAAATGGATTTGAAGTGGTATTACAATAGGGTTTTGCCAGTAGTACATTTCCTCTTTGCTAATGATAAAACAACTTTTATGGAAGTTTAGATAATCTGAGGGGGGGGAAGGGGAATAATGACAATAAATTAATTTATGCAAGGTACTGGTGTTATTTATAGCATATCTGTCATGCACATCACTATATCTGACTGCCTTATGACATTAATGAATTCAAATAGAGAAGTGTTATCCCCACTTTACAGATGGGGAAACTGAGGCAGAGAGGTGACATGATTTGCCCAAAGTAACACAGGAGGTCTGTGGTCTAGTTTGGAATTAGAACCTCAGACTCTCATCCTGAACCACAAAACCAT
The DNA here is from genome assembly GCF_009764565.3 of Dermochelys coriacea. Lineage (NCBI taxonomy): Eukaryota > Metazoa > Chordata > Testudines > Dermochelyidae > Dermochelys > Dermochelys coriacea. The sequence goes on from NC_050075.1 coordinate 97,454,875, forward strand.
TCTTCTTCTGTCCTTGCAGGCCCCAGTCCTGCAACTTGTTGCATGTAGGGACAATAGTGTGCAGTATCACGGCTCTAATCGCACTGGTTGAAGGTTAAATAAATATCCTATGGAATGGATAGAATGTGTCTGTATTGTCAAGACACACTCTATACATAATTTATTATTTAAAATTTAGAATATAATGTACATTATTCCTTGATAACCATAGTATTGTGAATTATAAATATTCCTTGTCCCGAAAGAAACCTGTCTTCCCTTTACAATATATAAAACCATGTTAGTTGCCATTGTCCTTGTAAAAACTACTTTGTCACTACAGAGGTTTTTGGCTGCTCAATTAAAACATGAAAAAAATTGACACAAAGTGATGGCTCCATTTGTAATTTTTTTAGGACAGTGTTCCTCTTAAGGGAGGCAGAGGGAGTGCCACTATGGTGCAGAAATGCAAGCTGTGCTCCAGAGAGAATTCCATTGGTAGGCTCTTTCACATGATTTAAGGGATTCTGTCAACTTGATTTTTTTTAAACTAATTTACGAAAACATTCTAAAAGAGCGTCTTTTAAACAGTATGTCCTGAATTTCTGTTATAAGTTGCTTTTTAACAGTGGTTTTTAGGGTCTACTTTCCCCTGCACCAATATGTTAGTGCATGAGACAGGAAATGCAACTGACCATCAACAAAAGAATGAGACTGATTACACATGCAAATACAAAAAGTGTGTAAACATTGGAACAATAAATTTGTGCCAACTTTAGTTTTAGTAACGGGTAGGTGCTAAAACAATAGTATGTTCAAATTTTTCCAACAGAAACATGATTCTGAAGTTAATGGTGTCCCTTTTAAAATGCTTGCTTTTCTTCTGTAAAGTTATTTGGAAACAAATTACTGTACTTTGCAGCAGTACGTTTGAGTGTACATTTAAGATGTTAACCTTTTTGGAAAAAAACGGGATGCCAATTATTTTTAAGAGAAGAATGAAAAGTAACAGAAGTAGCCCAGAGTTTTCTGGGTAATTTCTGTACTTGCTAGACATTTTTTCTTTCAGTTATCAAACTTTGTCTTTTTGTTATTATTGTAGGGATTCACAGAGCAGAGAAGACTGATGGTCCATCTAGTCAGTGTCTGACCAGTGGTGGATGGTTCTTAAGGAAAGCCCCCCATAATGTCCATAAATAATCAGTATCTTACGATGGGAAGGAGAGTTGTTGGGTTTTTTTCTGCCCTGCAGTTGGTGATCATCTACTCTCCAACATAACTATTTACAGCCATTGCAACTCTGGCCTACAGCTGTTCTTATTTGCATGAGTGTTTTTAACCCTTTTTAGATTGTATTAATTTATTTGCCTCAGTATTATCCTATAGCAGAGAATTAAACAGATTGATTATCTATTACATTAATATATATTTCCATTTATCTTTTTAAAGCCTTTTTGCCTTTCAGTTTCATTGTGTGGCCTCTCATACTTGTATTATGGGGGAAGGGTAAAAAGGAACACCTGACTCATCCTTTATTATATTTGCTGTGCCCTTTGCCTTCCCAACCAAAATAGTCCCATTCATTGTCTCTTAATCACTTAACTTTTTTCACAAAAATAAGGACTAATCCTGAGACCCTTATACTTGCACAAGTATACTTATTGACTTCAATGGAACTACTTTTAGGAGTAAGAATTTCCGGATTGGGCCCCAAAAATCTAAAAGCCTGTCTGGTATTTGGAAAACTAAGAGCACCCACACAAGTATCTGTGTCAAGTGTTTGTTTTCCTCTCAAGATATTAGAAACTAGTTTCATCCAAGGAGCTGTCAGCTGTTTGCATTGGCCTCATTCTTGGGATGTTCATATAAAGTTCTGCCCATTTCATAGCCATCCCACATTAGATTATTTTTTTTTCCCCCTGGGATTGAGCTGCTATGTTGTAAAGCTATATCCATATAAATACTTACTGCAGTAACATGAAGGAAAAGAGAAATTTGTATTAAAAATGTGTCTGATATGAAAGGCACTTCCTGTGGAATAAATACAACAGTGATAAGCTAGTTAAAATACAGGAAGGTATTTACAAGGTCTGTGCTGCAGTGACTATCCCCCAAATCTACATTTATGGGAATTAGACACAAGTAATGGAATCCTGTGGGCTCAATCCTGTAAGTAATTTGCACTCAACCCTCCCATTGACTTTGGAAGATCTGTATGAGCAACAATTGTACAGTTGGAGCCTTAAAGCCATGTTACAAGAGTATGCATTGCTTTTTCTTCCTTAAGAGGAAAACAAAATAGCAAAACAGGAGATGAAATTCTTGGTAGCCATGGCAAAAACAGGGTCTTAGATTTTGATGGACTCCCCAGAAATGTTGGCCTTTTTTTGAATAAACAGTGTTTGGAGGGAGGGCTCTTGGGTTTGTATTAAGGGCTGGAAAATTGACTTTTTTTTATCATTATTATTCTACCCCCTTCTCTTTTAGATATCTTAAGAGACACAATGAAGCCTTATAATGTAAGTTTATTTTCTCTATGATATTGCAAATGTAAGTGAAATAAGCATCAGTAATGTAATGTTAGTTTATTACAAGGCTTCCCAGTTTTTGCTATCATGTTCCTCCCAGAAGTACGGGGAAAAAATATCCAGGTATCGCCTGATAGAGAAACACCGCAAATGGGATGCTGGATGCTACAAAAGTGAAGCTGTGCATTTGGGAAAGTATATTTTAAATAATGTGGACAGTGACAGCCAATTAATATCTTGCTTTGCCACTTCTGCTTCAGACTCAAATATCAAATCATCTGTTTAAATATTTCACAGTCAACATCAGGCATTGATGTCACATTCTAAGCAAATATGTAATAGTTTTACCCTGGTCTTGGAGAGCCTACCTTTGAAGGGCTCAGAGATTTCCCCAGACCAGTCTCTAAGTTTAAAAAATTCTGGTTAGTTATTAACCATGTCAAATAATTCAAAGTTTTTGGTCCAGAGTTTGGTCATGCTGCTTCTAAAAAATTTACTACATTTTATGCCTAGACTTAAAGGTGTTGTTTTCCTTTCATTAGGTAAAAACTAAATGCTATTCTGACTCAATCCTAGGCTGAAGACAGTGAGAAGTTTAAGACAGTAGTGGAGTTTGAGTGCCGAGGTCTTGAGCCAGTTGACTTTCAACCACAGGCAAGTTCTTATTAATGATTTATTTGACAGCTCTTGTGTGTCTTTCTGATGAACTCTAGATTGATGCAGCACCCTCTCTTTTGAGAATTGCACTGCTCATTTTGGAACAATCTGTGACTCTCCAATAGTCTCCCCTCTCTGCAGTTGTCTTTCTTACCTCATCCTACTCACCTAATTAAAGATACCCTCTGGAGCTGTGCCCCCTGAAGTACCTTGTAAGTCCCAGAACAGTGAAGATGTGAATTCATTTGGTGGATCTTTAGAGTAGGGCAATAGGAAGAGGAGAGGGGTCCTAAAGCAGTCACATCTTGGATTGCCTAATTAGGGGTCACTGGTGGGAAGAAGAGGTCTGGGTGGGCTACTGTACAGGGTATAGAGAGTTAACAAGCCTGATTTTTGGACACTGTTCAGTATTTGACTGCTGTACTCAACCAAACTCTGAAGTTCATCCATCTCTACAAACATAGATGTGTATCCACAACAAAATGAAACTGAAAGGCAGAGCAAGACTTGCTGAAGGCATCAATAGTCTCTGTTGCAAAACACAGCTGAAGACACTGAGTTAAAGGGTCTCACCGAGACAGCTAAGAGAGTTTCAGAAGGGATAGCTCTGGATTTTGCTTGGCAGTAGTGAGACTTGGTGTGTTTGGTCCATCTATGGGTTTGTCTGGTTGGTTGTTTTCTGTGTACAGGCTGTTTAGCTGGGCCATGGGCCCCTGAATAAGTAGCTGGAACATGTCTGTTTGGTGTCTTGGTGAGGTGGTGTGGTTCTGACCCTTGGAACGTTGATCAGCCCAGTTGCTTGTAGTCTGAATTGGTTAATTGCTCCCTGATGGGGAGGGGCTGAGCTAAGCAGAGAGATTTTGGTAATGAGTCACTTGCTAGCAATATTGAGAGCCACAAACTAAGGCAACTAACAGAAAAGTTTCAAAGGGAGCTGGGGGGGAGAGCTTTCCTTCCAGGTTCAGCTCTATGTGCAATTTCAAGACAGCCAGTGATGTAACAGTGGTGATGACCTGCAACAGATATACCATGTTTTCTTTCCTGCCTGAAGCCAGAAGGGACTTACTGTGCACAAAGTGCAAGTTGATGGCTATATTGGAAGAAAAGATTCTTGAACTGGAAGGGCAAGTGGAGCTGCTACTGAGAATCAAAGAAGCTGATGCATTCCTAGACAGAGAGATTTGGGAAATATGAGTACCCCAGATTCAAGGAAGAAAGTAGCTGACCACCAAAAAATTGGAGAAAGAAGTTGGAAAAGAAGCTTGGCAGCTCATAAGAGGTAAGGTGGCCATTCTACATGGCTGGAGACCGATGAGGATGGGCAAGCTGTGGCACCACAGAGAAGTGGACTGGAAGGAATTCCACAGAACTACAAGTTTCCAATCACTAGCAGGTCCTCAATATGGAAACTGTGAAAGGGATCTCTGAAGATCCACCTGGTCTAAAGGAACAGAGAGATGGACAGGACACACCTGTAGGTGGCAGCTCAAGACACCCCTGTAAGAAAATTAAGCCTGCTCAGAAAGAGATCTCTTAACCCCTCAAGCAAGACAGATGATCCTTCTTGGGGATTCCGTACTCTGAAGACTCGAAAGAATGTTCTGCAAGGGACAGACAACAGGACTGCGTGCTGTTTTCCCGGAACCAAGACATAAGATGTCATTCTTCTGAAATCAACGGGCAGGGATCCACTGATGGTTCAATAGGAGTACTAATGACCCTGTGACATGGGTGTCTCACTGATAATAGATAACTTCAGGGAACTTAGAAGTATGCTGAAGAAAAAGAATGTCTAAAAGATCTTCTTTGAGATTGTTCCTGTCCCACAAGTGAAAGGAAACAGAAGGCAGAAGATTCTGGAAGAGAACTGTTGGCTAGCTAAGTGGTGGAGGGTTTTGATTTTGTGTAACATTGGTCCACATTCTGTGGGAAAGGTGGTCTATGGTTTGCACACCTCAGTAGAAGTGTAACCAATCTTTTCTGACACAAGCTGGCTAGAATAGTCAGAAGGGCATTAAACTAATTGGGAGGGTAAAAAGAGGGAAGATAGCACTCATTTAGTACAAAATCGAAATGTTGAGAACAAAATCAAGGAACCAAAAGATATTAAGAAAATTCTTTACTTGCCTGTACAACAATACTAGGAGCTTGAGTAACAAATAAGAATTGGAATTGCTCATTTATGAGTATAAACTTGATCTAGTATTACTGAAAGCTGATGGGATGAACTACATGATTGGAATGTTAAAATCAATTATTATAAAGACTTATGTAGGAAGGATTGAGTGGCCAAAAGGAAAGGAGGAGTGGCACTCTGTCAAAAGTCACTGACAACTTGGGTGAAAATGATCTTGAATGCTTATGGATCAGTGTCCTAACAGATAAAACACAAGATGGGCTATTAGTTGGAGTCTACTACAGACCACCAAATCACAGGATGACCAGCTTCTTAAGCACCAAACTGTAATGTGAAGGAAGAAAAGCTATGTGATCACAGGGCAGTTTGACATGCTGGAGGTCTCATGCTGGCAGTACTAAAACATCCTTCGATTTGTCTTATATTATAGATAGTTTTCCTAACTCAAAGTATTGCGCCCAACACGGGAGTTTTATATTAGACCTCGTCTTGTCAGATAAAGGATGTAACAGGTACAGGTGATCATGACTTGATTACATTTATAATATGCAAACAGAATTAAGTCCAAACCAGTGGTATTTAAATGCTTTGTTCTTTAAAAGGGTTAACTTCACAAGAGCCACACTGGCTGGGCGGAAGAACTTAATCAGAAAAATGTGAATGATCATTGGGAATTGTTTAGGAACACTTTACTAGATGCCCAAAAAGCCACAATACCACAATTGAGGAAGGCAGCCATACTGCTTAAAAAACTGACCTGGTTTAGAAGGGAAGTAAAGGCAACCACAAGAAAAAATATTTAACAAATGGAAGAAAGGGGAAGTTGATAGTAACTAATATAAAAAAAACTAGGAATTGTTGATAATTGATAAGGGATGCAGAGTGACACAAGGAGAAAATTGTAGCTAAGAGAGTGAAGGACAATAAGGAGTTTAGGTATATTATGGACAAAAAAAATACTAACAATGGCATTGGTCCCTTACTAGATGGCAATGGTAGAATTATCAGTAATAATGCAAAAAAGACACAAGTGTTCAATAAATATTTCTATTCTGTATTGGGGGGGGGAACAGATGTAATATATGATGATGATGATAACTCTTTCCATTCCACTAGTATCTCAGGAGGATGTGAAATAACAGCTACTAAAGTTAGACTTTTTAAAACAGCAGGTCCAGATAATGTGACTCTAAGAGTTTTAAAAGAGCTGGCTAACATGCTTGTGGGATGGTTAGTGTTGATTTTTCAATAAATCTTGGAACATTGGGCAAGATCCAGAAGACTGGAAGAAAGCTTAATGTTGTACCGATATTTTAAAAGGTTAAATAGAATGATCTGAATAATTGTAGGCCTGTCAATTTGACATGGTTCCCAGGTAAGCTAATGGAGCAGCTGATACAGGACTCTATTAATAAAGAATTAAAGGAGGGTAATATAACAAATGGCAATTTGAGTTTATAGAAAATAGATCCTGTCAAATTAACTTGATATCTTGTTTTTTATAATGAGATTACAAGTTTGGTTCATAATGGTACTAGTGTTGATGCAATATACTTGGACAGACTCCTGTAAGGTGTTTGACTTGGTACCCCACAACATTTTGAGAACTAGAACAGAAAATTAACGTGGTACGTAGTTAGTTTTAATCCATTTAATAACAGATAGGTCTCACAATGTAATTGTAAATGGGGAATCATGATTGAGCAGGTGTTTCTAGTGGGGTACTATAGGGATTGGTTCTTGGCCCTATACTATTTAACATTTTTCAGTGACCTAGGAGAAAACAAAATCATCACTGATAAAGTTTGCAGATGACCCAAAAATGGTGGGGGCAAGGGATGTAAATAATGAAAAAGACAGGTCACTGATACAGATTGATCAGGATCGCTTGGTAAACTGGGCACAAGCAAACAATATGCATTTTAATATGGTTTAAATGTTATATGCCTAAGAACAAAGAATGTAGGCCATATTTGCAGGATGGGGGACTCTATCTTGGGAAGCAGTGATTCTGAAAAAGATTTGGGGATCAGCTGTGGTCAAAAGGTCTAATGTGTTCTTTGAATGCACAAAAGAGGAATCTCAAGTAGATGTAGAGAGGTTATTTTACTATTTTTGGCACTGATCCAAGCACTGCTGGAATACTGTGTCCAGTTCTGGTGTCCATAGTTCAAGAAGGATGTTGATAAATTGAAGAGAGTTCAGAAAAGAGCCACAGGAATGAATAAAGGATTTGGAAACATGCCTTTTTAATTAGACTCCAAGAGTTCAGTCTATTTAGCTTAACCTTCACTTTGAGGGGTGACTTGATCTATAACTACCTACACGGGGAATAAATATTTGATAATTGGCTCTTCAGTCTAGCAGAGAAAAGTATAACATAGTCCAAAGGCTTGGAAGTTGAAGCTAGATAAATTCAGAGCGAAAACAAAGCATACATTTTTAAGTGATGGTAATTAACCTTTGGAACGATTTACGAAGGGTTGTAGTAGATTTTTCCATCACTGATCATTTTAAAATGACTATTGTTTTCTAAAATATATGCTCTAGGAATTATTTTGGGGAAGTTCGATAATGTGTATTATACAGGTCAAAGTAGATGATCATAATGGTCCCATCAGGCCTTGGAATCTACAGTTCTCCTGCTGTCAGCTATTGGTTTGCTTGTGTCTGGTCATGGTCTACGTAAGCTAACTCCCTGCTATATATAACATATTATTCCAGTAGGATTAGAAGTAAATTGCATAGACTGACTAATAAAAAACCTGTGCTTTATCCTTCCTGCAGACTGCAGTGACATTGTGCTAAATATATTATTCTGTGTCATTTTCTAATATGTGGAAGGCGAAAATTCAAGTGTCTAAAAACAGTTTTCCTGTTTCTATGCAAAACTAAGCATATGTAAAATGGACTACTGCAGAGTGTGTTGTGACTAATATATTTTTCTCTAGAAGCCCACCTGTCTAGGAGAAAAATCAGTTGCTTTTTCCTATTGGCTTTACAACTGGAATTAGAAATCTATTTCTATAGTAAAATTTGACAAGCCCATGAGTGTGTAGGATGCTTGTTTACATGTCTGCCTGGCCCTCAGCTATCAATCTCATTTCAATCAATACCAACAGAGGGGAGGCTATAATAACTCTTAACCTAATAGTCTGAAAGTTAACTCTTAAAGTTAACTCTTAAGCAGTGTGTATGAAAGATAGCCCTGACTAGATATTTCATTACATGTTATGATGCTTCAATAAATATAGTAAATCAAGAGACTCACCCTTGTTCCTTACAAATCCATCAGTTATTTTACATACAACTCTCTCATATACAGTTGAAGCCAGCCTGGCTTCTCCAGATCAAGTTTGAGTTCTGTTATAAACAGCAATGCAATAGAATAGGTCATAAAAATGTAAAATTATTTTTAATAAATATAATTAAAACTTACTGAAGTTAATGAGGATTGTTATTTCCACTGATATTTGTCTGTCTCCCCATACATCACCAGAATTCTCACTGCAGTCTTAAAGGGGAAAATTACCCCTCCATGTCCCTCCATGACAAAAAGAAAATCTTTCCCCTTGGAAAATCCCAGGGATGTTTTGTTTTGTTTTTTTACCAAGTGGGGAAAAATTTAATTAAGATGCTTGTACGTTTCTTACTTGGTAAGAAGTCTCTTAGTTTTAACTTACAATTATACTTTTCATTTAAGGTTCCTGAGCAGATGTATTTATCAAAAATGCCAATATATGCCTCTTTCCTGTATTAGTTCTATGTGGTCAACACCTTCTCTCCCCCCTGGCAGAAGTATTATCCTTCAGCTTAAAAACAGATGCATCTTTACAAAGTTTCTTTTCATCCAACTGTAGCTCCCTTGCTTTGTGACAGAAATGACACTTTATAGTGGTAAGCAGAATAACTGCATGATGATTCACTATGTTGAAAAGTTGGGTGATAAGAATTCCTGTTTTGTTTGTAAGGTGTGTTCTAAGCTTCAGCTACTGTTGCTCCTTAGACAGTCAGCAGAGGGCAGACAAGTCACTTCATTATTCAGTGCTATTTAGCAGAGATTAAATTAGAGTATCAATTGTGATGCCACAAACTGTAATGCATCCTGTGGGTATTCTGTGCCAAAACATTAACAATTCTGCACACAATATTTTAAAATTCTGCAAGATATATTTATCAATAAATAAATGCAGAGGCTCCAGCATGGCGGGGGGAGCACAAGCCACTGGTTGCACGAAGGTGGGAGATCACCCTGCAGCTCCCCCACTCCCAGGACACGGACTCCGTGGTGTGGCTGCACCTGACCCTAACACAGCACAAGGCATGGGCCTGCCCCAGAAACACCCTGGGGCCCTGCGCCAGGTATGGGGCAGGCAGGCTCAACCAGGCAGGAGCCAAGTGTGGAGGGATCATGGTGTGGGGTGAGAGGATTCTGTGTGGGATAATCTGGGTGCAAGCAGCTTTGGGTGGGGGGGGGTCTAGATGTGGAGGGATCTGGATGCACAGAGGCTTGGGCGGGGAGGGGGGTTCCAGGTGCAGGGGTAATGGGACTCTGCAGGGGCTTCCACGTGAAGGGGTCTGGGGCTCAGCGGGGGGGTCTGGGTGCTGGGGGAGTGAGGCTTGGTGGCGTGGGGGCCTGTGTGCAGCTAGTTGGAAGTCAGTGGCATGGGGGTCTGGATGTGGGGGTTTGGCATGCTGGGGCTCTTCAGGATGGAGGTTTGAGTGCAGGGAGTTCAGTGGGGGGTGGTCTGGGTATAGGGCTGGAGGTCCAGAGGCAGGGGATGAGGTTCGGTAGGGTGTGGGTATGGAGGGCTAAAGGGGTTCTGGATGTACTGGGTGTGGCTTGGCAGGGGTGTCTGGGTATGACAGGTCTGGATGCACAGGGGTTAGGTGGATGGGGGAGCAGTTCCCTGTATAGTAACCTCTCCCCCCACAGCTGAGGAACAATGGGGGCAGGAAGCAGGAGAGGATTCTGAGCTTCCTGCAGCCGGGGGAGGGTCTGATACAGTCCCAGGCACTGCGTGCAGGGGAAGAGGAAGTCCTGTCCTCTCCTGCCTCCAGCACAGCCGGGACTAGCAGCTGATCCCAGCTCAGGGTAGGATCTACTGGCTGGGGCTTCCCCAGCCCTAGGGTGATTTATCTCTCTGCCAGCTGCTCCAGGTGCCTTAAACTATGTATGTGCACTGAAAGGGAGTGGTGCATGACTGCTCTTGCAGCTTCCCTGTGCTTCTCTGTCAGAAAGTCATTTTTCTACAGGGAAGCGAAGAAATCTGTGGGGCACATGAATTCTGTGCATGCACAGTGGTGCAGAATTCCCCCAGGAGTAGTTCTGCTGGAATTTCAGCAGCCTGTCACATGGTTTAATGTTCCGTGGATCTCTTAAATGTGTACTGGGTGATGTTGGCTCTGCATCCCTTCCACTTTCATTTTTGCTCCGTTGCAGTTCTGTAGTGTGGCCGGTGGAGATGCATCTTCTCTTTGTATTGCTTTCCTCCCCCCGCCCTCCCCGATGGGCTTGTGATTCTGCTCATGTAAAGGCTGCATACGTCTGATCTAAATGCACCGTTCCCATTGACATTTGTCACGCATTGTGGAATGTGTATGACTAAATTCTTAGTTTTTGCAGATCCCAAAACACTTTAAAGTTTATGGCCAGAGAGCACATTCCTTGTACACTATCTTCTCATAGAAGCTAGTGGGGATTTATGTCTACAAGGAATCCAAAAGCAGGTCCCATATACGTTTCAGTTTGCAAAACCAGGAAAGAGTTCTCTTTTTACCATAGCCAGTTGTTCGTTTACTTGCTTAAAAATAAAAAGAATCCAAGTAGCTCACAGGAAGGCTTCTTACATTGATCATCCTTTAATTTGTGTCATTGTTCTTAAATTCTTGAGGAATTTTGTTGATCAACAAAACATTAATCTGTAATTTAAATACCAATTTTTTTTAACCCCAACTGTGAACCCTAAACTGTGAGCATGTTCTGTACCTTCTTTGGAAATGTATCCATTGCTTTATGTGCTGGATCCCAGAACTGCAGCCACCTTGGCCGATCTCTTTATTCCCTAGTAATTTCCTTTAGTGTCATTGTTTGGGGAGGAGGAATGGCGAGACTGGATGAGTGTGGTGTTGCCACTGCTCAGGCATTCACCTGTGAAGACTTAAGCGTCGTTATCTCAGGTCAGTTCCTGCTAGAAAAGGGTAGGTTATGTAGACAAAGAACAGTGCAGATCTCACTCTGAAATTGTGCTGCTTGGGTGGAGTAATCTGGTTACAGTCAAAATCTAGCTGATTCTCCTCCTTGTGGTAGTTTGCTTGACTCCTCCGTACCTAAATGAAGTACACGGGATGTTGATAGTTACAAACACTTGGCCCCTTTTGCCAGAGATGTCTGGGCTCTCATGCTGTTTAAACCAAAACTGAAGACCTGTCTTTTTTCCTCTCGCTTTCCATTGATATTTTGCTATTAAACTGGAGAAAACTGTTTCTAAAATGCCTTGAAATATCTAGACAATTTTAATCTAATGCATTCACTGCTAACAGATATACTGGATACACTTAGAAACCTATGAAGCCAGAGATTTTTTTGGGAAAAAACAAGTTAGAAAAAATAATTTGCAGGAAATACAGGCATGTTCTGGAAAACTGATGTTTCCTTGCTTTACAATATTACTTGTATAGTTTTAGTAATGTTCCTATAGCTAGTGGATACAACCAAACTCTACATCCATTGTAGCCTTTGGAATCGAACATATGTAAAAATAAAACTTGGGCATGAACAGTCAGGCTTAAACTCTCCTTGATTATTAAACAGAGGGTCATACCCTATATTGAAACCATAGGTCACATAATAATTTGGCCACTCTATACCCACTTGTAAGACAGCTAGCTCCACTAAAATAAATACTTGTACGGGATAACCTTGTTTGTTGAACTATTTTAAACATATTTAACTTATTACAACTCGTACCTAAGTTTTTATTTTAATTCTGCTTTTTGTAGGCTGGGTTTGCTGCTGAAGGTGCAGAGTCTGGCACACCTTTTAGTGAAATAAACTTGCTGGAAAAGGTACAACTTATTTTTCCTCAGTTTCCCTAGCCCCAGAAATAGCAATCACCCATTTAAAGTATAGCCTTCTGTGCTTTAGAGGGGTGTGTGTGTACAAATCTTAAGTGGAGGAGGAAACAACCTTCAAACATGAGTGCTCAGCATTAGTGTGCACCTCAGGGTGCTTATTTGGAAGTGTCTAAGCATGGACATCTTCAGTATTTTGAATAGTCATGGTATAATACAGCTTGCTCTTGAAAAAATGTGGGGGAACCTCCAAATCATGGATTCTTGATCAACTAGGAGATTTTTATTTTGGGGGCACTGGTTTTCTTTTGCTCTGAAACTATTGGGGCAACTCCTGAGAACTCTTCCAGGTGTTGAATAGTGATGTGCAGTCTCCTTTGAAGCTCAGCATAAGACTCTTTGGGCCTGTGTACACAGAGACTTAGGGTACAGCAGGCTGGGTGTGAACTACAGACACTAGTCAGGCATGCACATCCTGCTACTGCACACTAAAAATTCTATAGTGCATTTTGACCTATTGCTGTGTCAAACGATGTCTCCATGTAGACAAGCCCATAAATGCTCCAAATCTTCATTGGCCATGAGCAAATATCTCAAGCTCAGTTCCTCTCTTTGGTATTCCACATGACAGGAAGATTGGCTTGTCTGACTCACCAGAATAGGTACTGTAAATAATCCTTTCACTCCCCATGGTTGCTGGCTTGTCTGTTACTGGCTACAGTCTTCAGACACAGAAAATCTGATTTCTTAAGCTAAAACTACTAAGAAGCTTGATGCTAATTTAATTTGTTTGGTGTTCACTTCTGTTAGACATAGAACTGGACAGGTTAAGGGCATAAACACTTCCTGCAGAACTGAAATTTAGAATGCTGATAAGGTTAATTGATATTCCAGTTTGTGATTTTAAATACTACCCCATTCTGTTTTGTATTAATGCTGTAAAATTTGAATTCCTACAGGACTGGAATGACTATGATGAAAAAGTAAAGGAGTCTGTTGGAATTTATGAAGTTACCCATAAGTTTCTAAAATGCTAAAACTGCTTTTAATAAAATCTTGACACCTTGGCCAAGTAATGGACTGTAGCTATTACAGAAGTTCCTCCAGAGTGACTTTCTGCATGGCTGTACTTCAAAAATCAAATGTTATATCAGCCGAGTTGTACTTGCTGTCCCAAGATGGACTAATAAAGTCATTTTCCACCAGTCTGATTGGTTGTGTTCAAGTAGTTCACTCAGATGAACTCAGTACAGCCAAACCTAATAGTGGAAGGCCTTGCTGTATTTCTTGACTAACACATTGGCCCTTTAGAGACTGAGATTTAACAACATATACTAGTAATTGCCCTCAGGGTTAAAGACAACGTCGAAGGATTTATCATTGGCAAAATACCCTATTATATAAATAACTTTGTCTTGATCATTGACATATTAGGTAATATGCATACCATAACATATTGCAGCTGTTAGGGCTTGAAGCCAGAAGTACATCCTTGTAATAGTTTCCTGCTAGTTCAAGTAAACCTGCTGTTACTTTCTGAGAAATAACCATTTCCTGCTACCTGACTTGTATTTCAAATGTTAAATAACAACTTAATTATACATAAATGTAAATTACAAACATTAAGCTAAAACATTAACTATCTTTACACAGTCAATTTTTTACCTCACTCAGCATGCAAATATTTTCCCTCTTGAATAGAGCTGATATCTTCATTTAAAGGAAACAGCCAAGTACTTGAATTTATTAATACCTTACCCCACTCCTAAAAACCCCTCATCTTTCCTGGTCTGTTCTGTAAGGTTTTTCCCCAAAACCCAAATATACGCTTCAGCCCCAGGAAATCATCATTCACCAAAGTCTCAACAGCAAAGTAAGTGCAGAACATGATGTAGTATCCTGTCTTCTAGCAGCAGCCTGCAGAGGGATAAAAAGCCCTGCTAAATTTTGATAGACATGAGTCTGGTCAGCAACCTGCGGCATGCATGCCAATTTTTAGTGGCACTCTGCTGCCAGCTAAGGTCCCAGCTGCCAGCCCCACTCAGTCCATTGCCAGCCTGGATGGATAGAACCCCAGGCCAGCAGCAGGCTGAGCAGGGCCAGTGGCCAGGACCCTGGCTGGCAGGGGCTGGCGGACTGAACCCCAGACCAGCAGCAGGCTGAGCGGCTCAGCATGCTGCCGGTCTGGGGTTCAGTCCGCCAGCCCCTGCCCCTGCTCAGCCTGCTGCTAGTCTGGGGGCCCCTGTAAATGTAAAATTTATTACTGGCATGCAAAATCTTAAATTAATGAAGACTTGGCACACCACTTCTCAAAGGTTCCTGACCCCTGTCCTAGTACCATGCAACTTAGTATATACCATCTGCCAGTAAGTTTTGGTACTGTTTACACAGCTGTGAAATGGACAAAAAACATCAGTTTTACTTTTAGTGCTATTTTGAAAAGCTGGCAGCAGAGAAAGGAACCACTGCTATTTAACGAGGAAGAGAATTGTCTTTTGCGCTTTCAAAATAGACGGGATGGTGTTGAGGCACAGAGATACTTTCCCTCTTAGAGCAGCCACAAACTTTTCTTTAATAGATATGCTGAAGCTAATGCAAAAGAGAGCCCCAAAGCAAGGGCCAATGACAGTACTGTTAAGAATCTCAGCTGTTGAAGGGAGGGGGCACTTCTGGAGGACCAACATTCTTATGTCTTTTGTATGAACTCTGCTGCATTGGGTGTCACATCAGATTCTTGGCATCAAATTAATGAGACTCTAGAGTTACAAGATCTTGAATAAATCTAGCAGATGTTGCTGCTGTCCTTCAGGAAATACTGTGTCTATTGGAAAGCTCCTGGAACCTCTCCTATCTCAAGCCCAATACCGTGGCAAATAGGCTGAAAGGTTCCAACAGATACTCCTCGTGCCATGCAAGAAGTCTGGAGAGTTCTAGAGGAGGTAGGAAATAGTCATTAAGGAGAATGTCTGATGATGATTCCTTCTCCACAGTAGGAGAGAGAGAGAGAGAGATTTGGAAAAGAAAAGCAGCACTAGCCTATGGGGAAGTTAATGAGAAATGATTTTTTTGTATTAAAGATACAGGTTATGCAAGGGAACATAAAACATATTATAGAGCAGATTTACAAACAGAAAAAAAACTTAAATTTATAAAGTGTCAGCTATTTCTATCTAAAGTATATGCATTTGAGTGTATTCCTCTATCAGCCTCTGTATGCTTATTTTAAAAGTATAAAAACTCTTCACACCAGGAACTTTCAAATCCCTAATCCTGAGATACTAGTAAAACATTTCAACCATGTCATAGGTAGCTTTATTTAAACATCATTTTCCAACCAATTTCTTAACAGTTTGAAGATTTAACACGATTATGGTTCTCGGTATTGTTAAAGTCTCACACTTTCATATTTTCATTTAAATTAGTCATTACATTGGAAATGATTCCAACAGAAGAGGTACAGTTAGGTTGACACTAACTCAAATTTAAAAAGAAAAGTAAAGATGACAGATCTAGTAAGTGAGCATATCATGTGCAGGATTTACAATTGATCATTGTTGTATTTAGTTTTAAATACAACTTTTGTAGATGTTACAACATTGTTTAAATGTAGTTTCTCATTCCCACTGTGAACATGAACACTTGTAGATCTTAACTGCTCAAGTTTAATCAGTACAATACTAAAGTTCCTTTCTAGAAATGAATATTTAATACCTCATATTTTAAGAACATTTTATAATCCATTACATACCAGTTCATAATATCAGAATTAAGTATTTCCTGAATATCACATGCAGGAGCCTGCACTTAATTTCTTTATATGGCTAAGATTTTCAGAAACTGCCCAACTCCCATGGAAATGCAATCCAAGCTGGTCACTTAACTCTTGTAGGCTCCTTTGAAAATCCCAGTCAAAATGCTTTGTAAATTAGCACTAGCAACATTCTTCCACATTCAGACACACATGATCAGAAGTGATCTTGATCCAAACATTTTACATTGTGCATTTAAAAAAAAAAATCCCAGCCCTGTTGTGCCTAACTGTTGATATGCTTACCTTCTAAAACATGAAAAATATCTTCCAGTGACTTATGCACACACTGGAGGAATTCGTGCACATTCCTGGCTGGGTAAGAGGAGGTATTGCAGCCAATCCAATCATCATGTACTCCATAGGCTACACCAAAGCCATCCGGCACCACTGGAGCAAATCCTCCTATATTCACAGCTGAGCTGCTCAACGTGCTTGTGGACAAAATGTTGTGATTAAGCTGAGCATACGCTTGGTCCTGGTAGACGTCAGGTAACGGGATACCTTTTGATGCTGCCAAATAACGCAAACTAAACAAATGCCGATCAAATCCTTGACCTGTTAAAATAAGAACATAAGAATGTCCATGATGGATGAGACCAATGGTTCATTTAGGCCAGTAGCCTGTCTGCCGACAGTGGCCAATGCCAGATGCTTCAGAGGGAATGAACAAAGAGCAATTATCAAGTGATCCATCCGATCATCCAATCCCAGCTTCTGGCAGTCAGAGGACATGGTTAGGGACACCCAGAGCATGCAGTTGTGTCCCTAACCATCTTGGCTAAATAGCCAGTGATGGATCCATCATCCATGAACTTATCTAATTCTTTTTCGAACCCAGTTATACTTTTGGCCTTCACAACATCCTGGGCAACGAGTTTCACAGGTTGATTGTGCGTTGTGTGAAGAAGTACTTCCTTATATTTGTTTTTAAACCTGCTGCCTCTTAATTTCATTGGGTTTGTATATTATGTGGAGGAGTAAATAATGCTTCCCTTTTCACTTTCTCCACACCATCACTGATTTTATAGACCTCTATTATATCCCCCCTTAGTCATCTCTTTTCTAAGCTGAATGGACCCATTCTTTTTAATCTCAGCTCATATGGAAGCTATTCCATATCCCTAATCATTTTTGTTGCCCTTCTTGGTACCCTTTCCAATTCTAATACATCTTTTTTGAGATGGGGTGACCAGAACTGCACACAGTAGTCAAGGTATGGGCATACCATGGATTTATATAGTGGCATTAAAATACAAAATACTACAGAAATCACTGCTGCTTCTACAGAAAATAGTTATTTTACACACTAAATATCACACCCCTTCAAAGCCACAAAAAACTTACAAGAGTTTTCTATAGCAGCTTTCTTACAAGTTATGGTAATACGTTTTACAGAAGGAAATTGCAATGCATTTTTAGCGCATCCATTCTCTGGGAGAGGAACTCTGTTTTACTCATTTATGTAGCAACTACTATAATGGGGCCATGATCTCTGGGACAGATAGGCACTACTTCAATATTAATAAAAATGGTTTTTAACAATAGTTAAGTTAACTAGTTAAATTAAATGGAGAAGATCAAAATAGGTTTGAAAAAGGAATAAATATTTTCATATTACTTTTAAAAAGAGTCTGAGGTAGGGTGTTCCAAGTGGCAGGAACTACAGAGGAAAAGGCTATTGAACCAACAGTAAAGAGATTATAATAAAGTCAGACAAGGCCCTGTAGACTACATATTTTACTAAAAATCCAGAAGAAGTTAGCAAGCTCTAATTCTGACATTTTAAAATGCAATAGGGTCAGGTCAGATAGAGCCACTTGGGAAAATTTATCACTGGTGCAGCAGAAGGAACCAAGGCCAGTTTGCACAGTGGCCTCAGTACCACCTGCAGGCAGATACATGAAGCAACCCAAAATCCTGCTTTGTGTTGCACTCTCTGGGGCATCAGCTAGTTGCTTCAGATAGCTGCCACATGTGGGCTAGTATAACAGTAATTTATCTAAAGGATATGAAAAATCTTGATGTGCGTGGGCCTGAAGCAAATAAGGGGAACTCAAAGACACTCCCTTCTTAAGAAGAATGTCACAAGAACAATATGTTTTTTAACCTGGAAATCACTGCTATTATTTGGCATTCTACAAAGTTTGATGAACACAGGACCTTCAGCAAGATTACGCTTAGTGAGACTTCTGTAAAAGTTTAGCATTAATGAGCAACTAAGCTGATGAGACTCATTTTGTGAAGCAATGTGAATGTTTATCACCATGACCCGACATTCACACTTACCCATAGCAGCTTCTTTTGTCAATTGGCCATGGTACTTTGAGCACTCAGCAATCATCTGCTGAAGCTCCTCTGTGCTGTGTTTGGAAGGTTGCCTGACGAAAGCTTCCGTGCACTTCTTTGTATAGATGGAGGCAGGACGGATGGTCTCTGTGCGACCGTGTTTGAAAGCTGCAGTACTGCAAGACTCATATGTGGCAACAGTCTGGCCATACTGCCGAAGGAAAGCCATCTGGAAAGAAAGCTGAGCCACAGCATCAGGACTTATCTTCTTCTGCTTTAAAAACTCCTTGCCTCCTTTCTTAAACTGAATAAAATCAAGAGTCAAGGTTTCCATAGTGGCATCAAAGTTCTGTTTGGCTTTGGTAATTCCTGCTTTTAAGGCATCGTTCAAGTTAAAGCTGAGTTTCTGCACAGTGCTCGAAGAGTCAACTGCAGCAGGTTGTGATTGTGGGGTGACAGCTGGCTTCTGGGTGCTGTCTTTAAACACTTCGTTCTGAAATCTTAATACAGCCACACCATCTCCCCAGGAATGTTCAAAATGAATGGCCGCATTGCCATCTTTGGTTAGGATAAGGTTAAAGGATTTGTCATACCAGCGATTAATACCATCTCCATGTAACATGGTGTGGGACAAGTGCACAAGGTCTTTAATGGGGAAGTCATCTAAACATAGACAGAAGACAGCAGAATCCACTTTTTGGAGGACTTCCTCATTGCCATTATCAAGTAGCTTCTGTCTCAGTAGTGCCCATATATCTCGGTTTTCACTGGGTAAATATGCAAGAGGGAAGGCTGGGGCTGCACTGTTGTCACTAAGTATGTATTTCAGGTGTGCTTGTATTTCGGAAGGCTTCACTATATTCCCATCTCTATCAATGACATCAAATGCATAAAAATTCCCATTTCTGAGCACCAACAAGTGCTTTGCTTTTTCATCTGTAAAAAGCTCGTCTCGACTGAGCTTAGGCAATCGTGTGGAATTGAAAAGCCGGAAGTACTGAGACATATCTAAGGGGTATGCATTGACCATGTAGGCACCAAACCATGAGAGAGATGAAGGTACAAATCGGATTAATCTCCTAAAGGTCTGAGTGTCACTTTTGTCTGGATTGAGGTGAAAAACCTCTGGCTCTAGATAGCCAGCCCTGAGGGTCTTCAAAAAACGTAAAGCAGAAACAGTCATGTTAGTTGCTCGTGTGAGCTGATCGTTATATTCAGCTTTTGGATCAGGGTTGAAGGACATAAATGGGTTAAAATTCAAAACAACAGATTCACGTGAACTTAGATACATATCAAACCAGGGACCTAAAAATGGAGAGTTGAGAAATAGATTAATACAGGTAAAATTGGCTAATTGTGAAAGCACTGTTTAGAACCATCTATATTACATGTCAAAGTCATTCGGTACAGACCTCCAATATCTGCATTTAATTACAGTCCATGGACTGGGGTACTTTAGGACAACATATTCCCACCAAATCAGAAATGGACCTCCCACTGATGTCAGTGGAGCTTTGCACCAAGATCTAGAGTGCAGCATAACCTTTAGGTTGCATCACTCAATGGGAAAACATGCTCACCTTTGAGACCATCATTACTTCTGTCCCATTTCCCTTCCTTTCTCATCCTCCTTTCTCTATTTCTCACTTTCTTCTGCCTGTGTCTTCTGTTCTTCCCTTCTGAATTCCTTCCCTAATTCCCACTGGGGACTCAGTAAAACCACACTCATTTTCAGCTGTGACCTAAGTCAGAATTTGAAGTTCAGATCTCCAGAGGTGAAAGTCTAGCTAGCATACAAGTAGGGTTTTATAACCCACTCGTCACCATGGTATACAAGCCTCTTAACTCATTCTTCTTCCTCATAAGAGTAATTATATTTTGTTACGTTTATGGAAACAAAAAAAATGAACAGGACTTGAAAGTCAGGAGGGAAAAAGGGCCGGTTGTAGCTGCAGCACATAATTTAAAAAGGCACAATCCATTTACATAATAATGCTCAAGAAAACCAGTTAACAATAATAATCTGCCACATTTCCCCTCAACATTAAGCTTAGGTAGGCTATCTGCCAAGGAAATACAGGATGTAATTGGGGGACTGGATGACAATAACGAGTGAAAGTCATTACTATCAAAAGGCTGATCAAGCTGGCCTATGCAAGAAGTTGGTGATTCTCAGTGCAATTCAAATACATGTTTGATAAACTGCCCCCATTGGCACCCTTACTGGTAGTCTCAGCAAAGAGCAGGATTGAAGCACAATGGCAGGACAGTATGGGGAGAGGATTTCACTACTGCTGCTTGTGCTGTACTGGATATATTATCTCAGTCTCCATTGCTGTACACCCAGCATCTGCCTTCCACAAACACTATAATCATTTACATTGGAAGTAACACGAATAAATAATAAAAAAAAAAATCACTAACCTAAAAGCTACATGCTTTCTCTTGCTTTTCTTTCCCTCATTTCTTTCTCTGTCTGAGTTTCATCTCCTTCTTTTTGTCTTATGTTCTCTCTCTCTCTTTTTCTTTATTCTGGTCTTCCTCTTTCTGAGTCTTTCCTTTTCTTGTTCTTTAAAAGAATAAATGCTCTGCATTTTTTTAAGGCTGGGGGAATGTCTCCTTCCATCCCCCACTGTTCAGTCATCTTTCCCAACTTTTCTGAGAATTCAGTTTTCCAAGCAAGCACCTTCAAAGAGATTCATGACTGTAACTAGACCAGGGTTAGTTTTCTTATAGAGGTTACTAGCTTTAGAGCAAGGGTCAGCAACGTGCGGCACCCATGCCAAAGGCGACACGCAAGCTGATTTTTAGTGGCACTCTGCTGCCAGCCAGGGTCCCAGCCGCCGGCTGGCAGGGGCCAGCGGATGGAACCCCAGACTGGCAGCGGACCGAGCGGCTCAGCACGCTGCCGGTCTGGGGTTTCGTCTGCTGCCCGTGCTGCCGGTCTGGGGTTCTGTCCACTGGTCCCTGCCAGCAGGTGTCCCGGCCACCGGCCCCGCTCAGCCCGCTGCCGGCCCGGGTTCCGTCCATCCAGACCGGCAGCAGGATAAGCGGGGCCAGTGACCGGGACCCCAGACTGGCAATGCCGGCAGCAGACAGAACCACAGGCCAGCTGAGCCACTCACCCCGCTGCCAGTCTGGGGTTCCGTCGGGGGACCCCTGTAAATGTAAAATTTATTACTGGCACGCGAAACCTTAAATCAATGAAGACTTGGCACGCCACTTCTCAAAGGTTGCCAACCCCTGCTTTAGAGCACGGAGAAGTCTAAACACTGGAATATACTTGTATTTATATTTTTAATTACTATTGTAAAAATAAACTAAATATTTTTCACTACTGTTTTTTCAATATCCCTCAATCTCCTATAGCAGCAGGACCTTTCTTCTCCAGCAGGAGAAAACATCCAGGGCACAAGATCTTCCTACACAGATACCAACATGTCCTGCACTTGAGCAAGATGCTCCATGTTTAAGGATATTTTGAGATAAGGATCCCACATTAACCTTAACAATTCCCCTTACACATAGGCACTACAGCAGGGATGGGCAAACTACGGCCCGCGGGCCGGATCCAGCTCATCGGGATTTTGGATCCCTCCCACGGGATTGCCAGCCAGGCGTCGCTCCCAGAAGTGGCTGGCACCACATCCCTGCAGCGCTTGGGGGAGCGGGGGGGGGGCAGAAGGCTCCACACGCTGCCCTCGCCTGCAGGCACTGCCCCCCGCAGCTCCCATTGGCCGGGAAAAGAGCTTCAGGGAAGGTAGTCGCAGGCGAGGCCAGCACACGAAGCCCTCTGGCCCCCCCTCCTCCTCGGGGCCACAAGAAAATGGTGCTGGCTGCTTCTGGGAATGGTGCGGGGCTCAGGCAGGCAGGGAGCCTGCCTGAGCCCTGCTGCGTGCCGCTACCACCCCGGAGCTGCTCAAGGTAAGCGGCGCTGGGCCGGAGCCCACAACCCTAACCCGTCCTGCACCCTAAATCCCTGCCCTGAGTCCCCTCCACACTCTGCACCCCTCCCTGCACCCCAACCCCCTTCCCTGAGCCCCCTGCTACACTCTGCACCCCCTCCTGCACCCCAACTCCCTGCCCTGAGCCTCCTCCTGCACCCCCCAACCTCTTGCACCCCAACCCCTTGCCCCTTCCTGCACACTGCACCCCCTCCCCCACCCCAACCCCCTGTCCCAGCCCTACATTCATGGCCCTGCATGCAATTTCCCCACCCAGATGTGGCCCTCAGGCCAAAAAGTTTGCCCACCCCTGCACTACAGCATTCTATCAGAGTGGACTATGTACAAAATGATACTGTATACCACTGAAAGAAAAGGAGTACTTGTGGCACCTTAGAGACTAACAAATTTATTAGAGCATAAGCTTTCGTGAGCTACAGCTCACTTCATCCGATGAAGTGAGCTGTAGCTCATGAAAGCTTATGCTCTAATAAATTTGTTAGTCTCTAAGGTGCCACAAGTCCTCCTTTTCTTTTTGCGAATACAGACTAACACGGCTGCTACTCTGAAACCTGTATACCACTGAGCAAATGTTCTTTTCACCATTGTGTTCTGATTATATGCACAGAAACAAATCTTTTGCTCACTTTAATAAAAATCTGTATACTAAAAAGAGTGTTGTGGCAGGCCTTCCATCTTTGATTTTGATAGCACCATTGTTCTTCCTATACTACACTTTGTTTTACTATTATATTTTGCTAGTGTACTGGTTTAAGTTACTTTCTTCCAAATTAAAACATCTTTGAGGAAATCTTGCTGTGGTTGATATTTCTGTTAGGTGACAATGAGAGATCCTAAAGTATTTGGTATATTAAAGATAACATTTTGTGAAGCGCCCTCTTTTTTCCACCAGAGACAGTCTTCTAATTACCTCAGACATTGTCAAATGGAGTTTTCACATCTTGTTCTGAGTGTAAACAATAATAAGGAGTTTAAACTTTAATCTATTATTCATAGCATTATGAGCTGACTGTCATCAAGCAAGTCTCTCTTCAAAATGAGTCTTTTCTTCATCCCACTGTAAACCTTCCTACCTGAGATGTAACTAGTATGTTTGTTCTGCTTGTCTTGAGTAACCAGCAGCTCATGCAATTCTCTTCCAATTCCACGTTCAAAGCTGCAACCAAGTTCTTCAGTTTTCCTAAAACAATCAATCAGACAGTCAAAATGCTGTCTCCAGGCATTTTTTAAAAAAAAGATGCATCTTCTAATATGTATGAGTTGGAGTGGAAGATCTGATGTACACTGAAGCATTGTTTGTTTTTCTGTGTATCCATACCTGAATTGATCATCATCTAAGAGAGGCTTTTGGGCATTCAGGTACCTCCTAACAGTATCTTCTAGTTTGGGAATTGGCAACCTGAAGGGGCGAGAAAAAAAAGCAAACTAAAATGTTCTTGTTAAAGCTCTGACAGTAAAGATTCTTAAAATACTATATTGTTTGTAAGTTAATTCCTATGCTCTTTTTATAATTAAGCATGACAGAAAAACAGGAACTTGTTTTACAAGTAGCCAACTCACAGATCATCTTCCATAATTTTATATACTGCTAGGCATAGAATGTCTTCTGTATTTTGATTCCTTGTGGAAATTCTAACAAATTTCTTTCCAACATTCATCTTAGCCTAAACATGAAAGCTGTTTTCACCTAGTTACAGGGTAAGCTATTTTACTTCTTAATGAGATTAATACTTTTTAACGTTTGTGTGTAATAGTTTGTATCACCTTGACACACAGTTTGATTTTTGTTGTTTTTACTGCCATATTTCTATTTTTTTTAAATGCGTTTTTGTCCCCTGTTGCTCTGTGAAAGAGCCACACAAACAAATGAGGAAACTAACTACAGTATAATGAAACGATGAAGTTAACTATACAGGAAGTGCTATCCAAAGCATAAAGTAAACAAATTGGGGGGAAAAAAAGGAAATTTATTTTCTTTACTCCCTTTCCTTTGTAATAATCATATGTGTTACTTAAACATTGGTAGATAAGAGATTTGAGACAGAAGGTTATAATTATAATCTAATTTTTACACTGGCAGTATACACTTGAATACTACTAGCAAAAATCAAAGTCACTTCCCTCTGTTAGCAATAACCTTTCACCTATATAATATACTGTAGCCCGTCCCAAAGACAATGTACCCTTCTTGGTCCTGTGCACTTTTAGCACATACCAAACCTCATTCATTTAGGGGTGTAGCGAGCAATCTGAAACCAATACATACTGAGTGGTCTGTTGACCCCACCACCTGCTGTGTACTGGTAGTTTCCCAAAGTAGACCTGACCTAGTAGCCTGTTATTAAGGCTTCACCATGAGTCATAAAACCAGTTGTTCACCATAAGAAAGCTGGCCCCAGCAATTAAGCTGTGTATTTAGTCACCCATAACACAGGGCTGCCCACTCTGCATTAGAGCAGGGTGGTGTTTTGTTTTGTTTTTTTACAGACTGCATTTCCTCTCTGATGTGGAAGAATGTTGCTGCCTTTAAAGCCCACAGTCACCATTTCTGACATGTAGAGACATGGGACTCCCTTACCAGGGGAAAGGGACTGACCTAGACAAAGGAGAAATGGGCATTAGATGCCAGCAATCATAGGAGAAAGGGGCTCCCTTAGCTGGGGTTTCTGGGGGCTCAGAAGGATGCCTAGGACTCCCTTACCTAGTCTGGGGGACTCAAAAGGGGTCGGGTAGGGGGTCCCAGAGCGGAGTGGCTGTAAGCGTGATGGGGTGGGGCACTCAGAGCAGGGACCCAGGGTGGTTGTGGGGCTCAAAGGAAGATGGGGAGGAGTCTGTGGCACAGGGGTCCCTGGGGTAGCAGTGAGGGGGGGGCTCAGAAGGGGGCAAGGTCTCTAGCGTGGGGATCCCGGGGGAGGGGGTGAGGCACTCAGAAGGGGGCAAGGTCTCTGGTGCGAGGAGCCCCGGGGACTGAAAGGGGGACCAGAGGCTCTGGCGTGTGGTGGGGCTCAGAGGGCAACTGGGAGCTCTGATGGGGGGGGGGTCCCCGGCCCGAGGGGCTTAGCAGGGTCGGGGGCTCTGGCTCGGGGGAGAGAGGGCAGCGGCCGCCTTACCTGGGCAGGCTTTTCTGGAAGTGCATGGTGGGCACGATGCTGCGGTGCAGGTACTGGGAGGAGTCGGCGCTGCCGTAGCCCCTCCGCAGCCCGGGGGCGGCCGGAGCGCCCAGGGCCTTCGTCCTCCTGAGGCGGGAGGCAGGGGAGAGGAGCAGCAGCCGCCGGGTCGCCATGATTGCCGAGCCGAGCCTCAGTCACTGCGACCCCGCCCGCTCCCTCCCTCCCTCCCGGGGCTCAGGAGCCGCCTTCCAGGCCGCAGGGCCTGCCCGCACCCGCCGTTGCCGGAGGCCAAAGGCCGCCCTGGGGCGGGGTTCGTCCTCCTGCGGGCGGAGCCGCTCCCTGAGGAGATCGACGCTGCGCGGGGAGCTTTACACCCCTTCCCGGCTCCCTGCCGGGGGTCCCGCCTCCTTCCCGTGCAGGGAGCGGGGTCCTGCCCCCGGCCGTGGCCGGGCTTTCATCCACCCTGTGGGGCCTGAGCCCGGTGTAATCTGCCCCCTGCTGTCGGGGGCGGCTGCCTCGCCTTGCCTCTAGCACCGTGCATGCAACACGCTGCCCCTCTCGGAGTTGTGGCCTCCCTTGGTTTGGTCAGTGAAGTATGGGGTAATCCAAGTAAAACTGAGGTGAGGGTTAACAGCCATAGACTACCGGGGGTAGAAGGTCATTTAGTCCAACCCCCTGCTCAAAGCAGGACCAATCCCCAGTTTTTGCCCCAGATCCCTCAAGGATTGAGCTCACAACGCTGGGTTTTGCAGGGCAATGCTCAACCCGCGGAGCTGTGCCCCTCTCCTCCCCCCCCCCCCCCCGCAGGATGCTAATTATATTTAAAAGCCTGGGGGATGGAAGGGACTATTGTAGTAGTTGTGGCTGTGCTGGTGCGATCAACAGGTTATCTCAAGTGCTTATATACAAATGCACAAAGCCTTGGAAACAAGCAGGGAGAACTGGAGGTCCTGGTGATGTCAAGGAATTATGACGTGATTGGAATAACGGAGACTTGGTGGGATAACTCACATGACTGGAGTACAGTCATGGATGGTTATAAACTGTTCAGGAAGGACAGGCAGGGCAGAAAAGGTGGGGGAGTAGCACTGTATGTAAGGGAGCAGTATGACTGCTCAGAGCTCCGGTACGAAACTGTGGAAAAACCTGAGTGTCTCTGGATTAAGTTTAGAAGTGTGTGCAACAAGAGTGATGTCATGGTGGGAGTCTGCTATAGACCACCGGACCAGGGGGATGAGGTGGATGAGGCTTTCTTCCGGCAACTCACGGAAGCTACTAGATCGCATGCCCTGATTCTCATGGGTGACTTTAATTTTCCTGATATCTGCTGGGAGAGCAATACAGCGGTGCATAGACAATCCAGGAAGTTTTTGGAAAGCGTAGGGGACAATTTCCTGGTGCAAGTGCTAGGGGAGCCAACTAGGGGGAGCGCTTTTCTTGACCTGCTGCTCACAAACCGGGTAGAATTAGTGGGGGAAGCAAAAGTGGATGGGAATCTGGGAGGCAGTGACCATGAGTTGGTTGAGTTCAGGATCCTGACGCAGGGAAGAAAGGTAAGCAGCAGGATACGGACCCTGGACTTCAGGAAAGCAGACTTTGACTCCCTCAGGGAACAGATGGCCAGGATCCCCTGGGGGACTAACATGAAAGGGAAGGGAGTCCAGGAGAGCTGGCTGTATTTCAAGGAATCCCTGTTGAGGTTACAGGGACAAACCATCCCGATGAGTCGAAAGAATAGTAAATATGGCAGGCGACCAGCTTGGCTTAATGGTGAAATCCTAGCGGATCTTAAACATAAAAAAGAAGCTTACAAGAAGTGGAAGCTTGGACATATGACCAGGGAAGAGTATAAAAATATTGCTCGGGCATGTAGGAAAGATATCAGGAGGGCCAAATCGCACCTGGAGCTGCAGCTAGCAAGAGATGTCAAGAGTAACAAGAAGGGTTTCTTCAGGTATGTTGGCAACAAGAAGAAAGCCAAGGAAAGTGTGGGCCCCTTACTGAATGAGGGAGGCAAGCTAGTGACAGAGGATGTGGAAAAAGCTAATGTACTCAATGCTTTTTTTGCCTCTGTTTTCACTAACAAGGTCAGCTCCCAGACTGCTGTGCTGGGCAACACAAAATGGGGAAGAGATGGCCAGCCCTCTGTAGAGATAGAGGTGGTTAGGGACTATTTAGAAAAGCTGGACGTGCACAAGTCCATGGGGCCGGACGAATTGCATCCGAGAGTGCTGAAGGAATTGGCGGCTGTGATTGCAGAGCCCTTGGCCATTATCTTTGAAAACTCGTGGCGAACGGGGGAAGTCCCGGATGACTGGAAAAAGGCTAATGTAGTGCCCATCTTTAAAAAAGGGAAGAAGGAGGATCCTGGGAACTACAGGCCGGTCAGCCTCACCTCAGTCCCTGGAAAAATCATGGAGCAGGTCCTCAAAGAATCAATCCTGAAGCACTTAGAGGAGAGGAAAGTGATCAGGAACAGTCAGCATGGATTCACCAAGGGAAGGTCATGCCTGACTAATCTAATCGCCTTTTATGATGAGATTACTGGTTCTGTGGATGAAGGGAAAGCAGTGGATGTATTGTTTCTTGACTTTAGCAAAGCTTTTGACACGGTCTCCCACAGCATTCTTGTCAGCAAGTTAAGGAAGTATGGGCTGGATGAATGCACTATAAGGTGGGTAGAAAGCTGGCTAGATTGTCGGGCTCAACGGGTAGTGATCAATGGCTCCATGTCTAGTTGGCAGCCGGTGTCAAGTGGAGTGCCCCAGGGGTCGGTCCTGGGGCCCGTTTTGTTCAATATCTTCATAAATGATCTGGAGGATGGTGTGGATTGCACTCTCAGCAAATTTGCGGATGATACTAAACTGGGAGGAGTGGTAGATACGCTGGAGGGGAGGGATAGGATACAGAAGGACCTAGACAAATTGGAGGATTGGGCCAAAAGAAATCTAATGAGGTTCAATAAGGATAAATGCAGGGTCCTGCACTTAGGATGGAAGAATCCAATGCACCGCTACAGATTAGGGACCGAATGGCTCGGCAGCAGTTCTGCGGAAAAGGACCTAGGGGTGACAGTGGACGAGAAGCTGGATATGAGTCAGCAGTGTGCCCTTGTTGCCAAGAAGGCCAATGGCATTTTGGGTTGTATAAGTAGGGGCATAGCGAGCAGATCGAGGGACGTGATCGTTCCCCTCTATTCGACACTGGTGAGGCCTCATCTGGAGTACTGTGTCCAGTTTTGGGCCCCACACTACAGGAAGGATGTGGATAAATTGGAAAGAGTACAACGAAGGGCAACGAAAATGATTAGGGGTCTAGAGCACATGACTTATGAGGAGAGGCTGAGGGAGCTGGGATTGTTTAGTCTGCAGAAGAGAAGAATGAGGGGGGATTTGATAGCTGCTTTCAACTACCTGAAAGGGGGTTTCAAAGAGGATGGCTCTAGACTGTTCTCAATGGTAGCAGATGACAGAACGAGGAGTAATGGTCTCAAGTTGCAATGGGGGAGGTTTAGATTGGATATTAGGAAAAACTTTTTCACTAAGAGGGTGGTGAAACACTGGAATGCGTTACCTAGGGAGGTGGTAGAATCTCCTTCCTTAGAGGTTTTTAAGGTCAGGCTTGACAAAGCCCTAGCTGGGATGATTTAACTGGGACTTGGTCCTGCTTTGAGCAGGGGGTTGGACTAGATGACCTTCTGGGGTCCCTTCCAACCCTGATATTCTATGATTCTATGATTCTATGATTCTATGGTGGAAGTGAGCTGTAGCTCACGAAAGCTTATGCTCTCATAATTTTGTTAGTCTCTAAGGTGCCACAAGTCCTCCTGTTCTTTTTTGTTCTTTCTCTAAAAGCAAAGCCACCCGCTCTGATCACAGCTTGAACCCGTGCTCCGGGCAAGTCATCACAGATGGAACCTCTAGGGGGGCGTTGGCTAATGTGTTCAGTAGTTTTCAGCTTCGTTTTGAAGCTGTAAGAGCAAGGGATACATGAGGTTAGCTACAGACTACTTTGTAACAACAATAATACCTTGCACTCCCTGGAGCTTTCCATTCGAGGATATTAGAGTGCTGTACAAACGTGAATAAACTAATTTTCACTCTGCCCCTCCGAGGTACGGAAGTATCAGCCTGTCATTTTACAATTGGGGAAACTGAGGCACTACACAATCAAGTCACTGGCCCAAAGTCATACGTGTCAGTAGCAGAATTGAGAATAGAGCAAAGACTTATTCACAATCCTATGCATTAATTTGGAGCATACCTAAGCAGAAAAGTAAGACAAACTGAAAGTATGTTTGACAGGAAATATTGTAACGGGACACAACAGGGTACAGTATTAAGAGTAGTCCTCCATAGGTAAGGATGTGAGCAAGATGATCTGCTAGTAATGGGCCTTTTTCATCTCTTAACATCTTTGATGCTAAAATTATAGCAGCATATTCTTGCAGATGAGTGAAGTATTCATTCAGGTGCATGCATCCCATAGCAAATTAAAAATCCACAAAAAGAGAAGCTTCTGTACTTTGAAAAATCTCTTTTCTAATATTTTTAAGATTCCACTTATTTTCAGTTTTGCCCCATCTTTTCCTGCTGCTGTCTGAAGGAATTTTACTGACAACCTTCTAAGACTGAGTTACTTTTGAGATAGGTACAGGTCACTACTGTTACACTGATCTCTGAGTTTCATCTCAGGGTCTGTACTGTCACTTAAATACCTCAGAAAGAAAAGGAGTACTTGTGGCACCTTAGAGACTAACAAATTTATTAGAGCAACACGGCTGCTACTTTAAATACCTCAAGGAATTAGTGATGGGTACTTCACTAGTAGTTTCATCAATCAAATTACCAAGGTGAAAATACCTTGGTGTCTATGCTGCTTTCTTAACTTCTTATATAACAGAAGCCTCAAAAATGTTTTTAAAATGTTCAGAGGATGAAAATATCAATAATTAAAGAGGCACTTTTGACTTGAAATTTTAGCTTTTAAAAAAAGGTTTAACCTAACAGTAGTTTCAGGAACTATTCTTGCCATTTAGTCCCCCTTCCAGTTTTAACGGTTTTAAACTACATTTTCTTGTTTTAAAGTTTTCTCTCCCCTGTTGCTTTGTGAAAGACCCTCAGGAATAAAAGGGGAAATTGATTCATTGACTATACAGGGGAAACAGTGAAAGTCATTACACACAAAAGTATTTTCAAATGTGCAACATAAACAAATTACAATATATATTTTTCTTTAAGTTATAGTAATCTTTAGTGCTACATGTAATAACAGTACATTTACAGTCATAAATGTGATTTTTTTAAAAATTGATAGTCTCTTTAAAAGAAAGGTATAAGTAGGAAAATTCCCTAGTGTAAATCAAAAAAGGAAAATGCCATAATGATAATACTTTATACCTATTTAAGATACAATCCTTCAAGATGATGAATGCCTCCCATGAGGTGCTGAGTGCCCTCAATTCCCATTAAAGTGAACAGGAACTGAAGGCGCTCAGCACCTTGTAGGATCAAGTAACTTCACCACTTTGATCCTGTTACGGCAGTAGTAACACATCACCGGCCACTGACAATATCAGGAGGTGTGAGCCAGTACGACATCGTGCATCAACTATGGGAAAGGGACGGAGAGACTTTTTCCATTGGACCATATGAACTGGAACCATAAACTCATTGAACATTAAATCCCACCAAATGAGGGTAGATCCATCCTCATCATCGTATCCGCTCATTATACTCCACAATGAACATAGCCATTATATGGACAGCATACCCCCATATCTCAATGTCTGTACTTTGACCCGTTAAGCTTTTACCCCCAATCGGGGAGATTGCAGATTATGTATTCCTTACGCCACCCGCTCCTAAACTGAATTTCGCACCCTTTGATAATCTGTACCTTATTCCCTGATAACCAGAAACTTCTATGCCTAAACTC
This sequence comes from Dermochelys coriacea, assembly GCF_009764565.3. Taxonomy (NCBI): domain Eukaryota; kingdom Metazoa; phylum Chordata; order Testudines; family Dermochelyidae; genus Dermochelys; species Dermochelys coriacea. Next base: position 97,486,359 of record NC_050075.1, read on the forward strand.
TGTACCGTTTTCTTTTTACTTCAACATTATCTTAATAAAATTATTATATTGTCCCAATTTTACAGACATGAAGAGTCTTTCCTAAGGTCATATAGCAAATTGGTGGGCTGAGAACTGAACCTAAATATAGTATGTGTTTGGTACAACATACAGTGGTTATACCATTACATAGATATGATATCAGTGTTCAAGTGAATGGCTAACATTTTATTAATTATAGCATAGCCAGACTTAAGTTTTTATTTATATTCCTTACTACAGTACATAATTATAGTGTAAATTTCATTTTGGATAGTTTATTTTCTTGTTATTACAGATTGGTGTGAAGCCTCTTGACCTAGATGTAGAAAAGGTGTGTTTCCAGAGACCTAGAAATTCATGGAAGCAAATATGTAGAAGATAGATTGCGGGGGGGAGGAGACTTAACTGTTGGATGAGTAATAGCAGATTTTTAATTACCTACATTTAGAAAGTGCCTTTGCTTCAGAAGGGTTCTAAAGAGCCTTACAAACTGTATGTATGGGAACTGCTCCTGAAATGCAGCCATCTCTGGGATGGTTTATGACAATAGTCAGAGCACAGCAACATTGCACAACAGTTTGGAACAGGACTTAAATATCATAGCCAAGTAAAGCTGTAGAGCAGTGGTTCCCAAACTTGTTCCACTGCTTGTGCAGGGAAAGCCCCTGGCGGGCCGGGCCAGTTTGTTTACCTGCCGCGTCTGCAGGTTCGGCTGATTGTGACTCCCAGTGGCCACGGTTCGCTGCTCCAGGCCAATGGGAGCTGCTGGAAATGGCACGGGCCGAGGGACATACTACTGGCGGCCTCTTTCAGCAGCTCCCATTGGCCTGGAGCTAAATTCTCAGATTGTCTGTACTGGACATGCTCCAAACCTGGTCTGTGCACAACTTTCTCTGCATTTGCTCCTCCAAGCACTGAGGAGTCACTGTAACATTAGGTTCAGGAACTGAGATTAGGGGAACTGTCTTTTCTGTGCTGTCAGTGATCCTGCTGCTGGTGCCTAGGGGCTGCATGGAGAAGGAGGAAGCTGCCTAACTGGAATGCCATAGACATGATGGGAGTAGAGACAGACTGTGGGAAGGAGGACAGAGGTGGAATGGGATGGGGCAGAGTGGGCAGAGACAAGCTTGTGGGGGATAGAGGCAGTGGCAAGGACAGAGACAGAGAAAGGTTGTTATGACACATACTAGGGGTGGGTGGACAGGAAAAGAAGGGTCTGTAACCACTAGATACACTTTCTTCCAGAACCTGAAATGAATCCAGGATTTCTGAGTCTCAGCATTACTCCTCTGTCAGGTAAATAACTGTGAAAGCCAACTGCTAAAGTGTGTGTCACATCCCCCTCTAGTTGCTGGCCCACATCCCAGATAACAACCTGCTCCTGCTATTGATTGCACTGTTAGCTCAAGTGACAAATGTGTGGGCTGTGGAGCGTGAGGATCAATATGGTTCCACATAGTAAAATTTCTGTTTTTTCTGTTTAATTTTTTAAAAATATACGAAATTATATTTAAAAAAAATCTGTTAAAAGAATATTAAGATTGCAAAGTCAAGCACCCAAAAATTAGGTTACTCCAGAATTAAGGTTGCCTGTGCAAGCTTAATTTGGCCCTCTTGTGCATACACTTTGTGATACAGTCTTTAATTACATAAACACACACTTTTTTTTCTGGGATCTAGCCTCATTCAGTGCACAAGATGGAGGGAGGCTGCTCACTGTTCATTACTATATTTATGGTTTATTTATTTATTTAATATTATTTATTTATATTCAGTATTTCTTTTTGGTCTCATCATTCATTGTGTGGCCCCATGCCACATTTGCCATACAAACTCTGTACTGAATACATAATTATTAATTTCCTCATGGGCTTTTCTACAGTGCTCATGTATAGTGTGCTCATCTATAATATAATACAATGCTAAATATAATCTTATGAATCCCCCAAGTATACTGTACAATGTTATAGATTGTTTATAGAAACACTTCAGAATGCTGGAGTTATGGTCCAAACACTGTACTAACAATATGGTATGCTATAGTTTAGTGGATGGTTGTGATAGTATAGTTTTACAAGACATTCATTATACTGCATAAAAATCTATATTTGAATTGAATGAATGGGAAGATTAGACATACCAAAGGAAAGGAAAGATCCATGTGGGTTAGGCTGATAATCCTCTGAAAGTAAGTTGGTCCCTGCTCTAATCAACACAGTGGAAGGGGGGAAAGTGAAATCATTTCACTCCCAAGATAAAAAATGTCGAGTCCCCTTTTATGTTTTTCTCCAATAATATTCAGTTTGTTAATGCAGTTTATGATTGTATTTGCCCAGCCTTTTGCTAACCACATTTACTAAAAGCAAAAACCAGACCAGCTTTAGTTAATGAAGTTCAGTCTCACCTGATCTGACCTGTTGTGATAGTCCAGTTCAAAGTGTTACCTGCCCTGCCCTTTAGTATATGTACTGTATGAAAAACATATTTTCTGTCCATTTAAATTCTTAACTTTCACTACTTCTTTCTAAGCCTGGATGTTAGGAGACCATGCTTCAAGGGTTAAGGAATGCATGAAAATATTATTTTTCATTCATGTGAGTGTCACTCTGTTCTGACTCACTCTTGTTTTAGAAATACTACTACATTCTGTTCTAATTTTCCAGAGCTCCTTAATCTTCTTCCAGGTTCTTAATGATGTAGTCAATAATAGGATTGTTGGTATTAATTTGGAACAATAATGCCAGCTGCATGCTTGGTGGCTATTGGCAGAGGGGTGACCTTGCTGGTCAGCTAAGCAGTCCTAGAAGTGCTTTGATCTGATCTATACAGAGCTAGAGCTGTCTATTCTAACAAGGGAAGCTAGTGAGGTCTCTCTGCATGGGATGCTGATTCTTCTCCAAAGAGCACTGAGGACAGCATGGCAGTGGCTTTTGATGCAATGCTGGCTCGGGTCAAGGATGTTTGTAAAAGAAATGGTTTGCTCATCTTGTCAGTATTGTCTGTCATAGTGGGATGTCTTCTTGGATTCTTCCTCAGGACCAGGCGGCTCTCTCAGCAGGTCAGTAACAAATGAGTGTGACACTGGGCAGAAAATGTCAGTTATGTAGCAAAATAGGAGATAAAACAACCTATGGAACTTCAAGGATGGGTATTTCAAGATAAAAAATAATTTGTTAGTGTGGTAGTATTTTGATAGACGCCTACCTTGTTTTCTTTGGGTCCTTCCATAGATTTTATATACAATATACATTGGACAAACTGTCATTAAGACACTGCAAGTCTACCTTAAGAAGCACATTGTGATGTTGCATGTATGAATATTGGGTTTTGAAACTGAATGAAATACTGCATTGTACTATATGGAAACTGTAACAGTGTAACATATTAACTGGTGTCAGAGTACATTCTATTTGAATTTGTATTAGAACATGTATTTCCAACGAAAATACTAGGGAACTTTTTATGATTAACATACCCAGAGTAACGGATATTTATTTCACACTGAGTATTTTTTATAAGAACTGAACTGGGATGTCCCATTAATAAAAGCACAACTTTTTACATTCACCAGGGGATTTCTCTTCAAACACACCTCTACTAATCTGTTTGTAGGTGCTCAATTCTTCCTATCCAGAATAGCCTGACAGACCAGACAGGCAGTGACAAATGCATTGCTGAACAAATTTTTCCCTAAGAATATACATTTTAATATTTTAAACAAGTTATGGTACTTCAAAAATATATGATCATTAAACCAATTTTGTCATATTCTGCTGCTGACCCTGAGTTGACAATCTTCTACATCCAAACAATAGCTTCATGCACATAGAATGAAATGGGTAAAATGCAGAATAAAAAGATTATGCAGCGAAACCTATCAATTGTGGCCCATAAAGGGTCTATATATTTAATTTTTGACTGCTTTGGCACGCAGATGCACAATACAATTAGATTAATATGGAGAAACCACTGAAGGGGATGGAGATTTTACTGATCATTAGGACAGGTGTCTGTGACTAACGAATTCTCACTAGCACCTATTTCATTGTACTGTTAAGTCAGAATTGTTTTTTGTTTGTTTTTTTTTAGATTCACAATATTTCAAAGTGTCCCTGAGTGAAGCAAAGCTTATTTTATTTTCTTCTGAACACATTACATAGCCCTATTCAGAACACATTACATAGTCCTAGTCATTTACAAACATTTCCCCAACTTCTTCCATCTGTACCACTTGAAATGATATGCAGTAGTTGCAAGTAATATAAACTGATCGTACAATTTTATGAGATCATTCAGTTTTACCAGCAGCTGTAAGGTGCTTTGTGAAGAAAGAGACTCTTACACATCAAAACCATAAACACATCTCTCCATATATTTGTAGGAAATTAGTTATTTCCAATTCCCCGGGGAGTTATTGATGAGGATGCTGAAAATGTTGATTCTACCACTGGTTGTCTCAAGGTAAGTGAGTGCGACAATTTGCTCAAAATAATAGATCTAGTGTCCCAAATGAGGCAACAAAACCACCTTTACATTGTAACTAATTTGTTGTGTAAGTGCAAAGACTATTGTAGAAAGTGCTATAATGCATTAATATTTGTGACAGATTTATGAACATGGTTAGAAAAACATGGCTTTAGCTGAAGAGGGTTCTGGATCAATAGGAACATCCTGCCAGAATAACTCACAGAAATATTGTTTGCTTACAAACTAGCTTTTGAAATGAACTTATATTTTTCATTTAAAAAAAAAAAGATTTTTTATTGCAACTAAACAAATTAAAATGTAGTATGAATCAACCACTAAACCATAAGCTAAATCTAATCAGTTCAAAGAATATAACTTGCAAGTCATACAAAACATCACAGTTAATTTACAGTCTTTGCCATATTTTGAGAGAGAGACTTGCTATGGAGAGATGGTGGGGAGGGATAGCTCAGTGGTTTGAGCATTGGCCTACTAACCCTAAGATCGTGAGTTCAATCCTTGAGGGGGCCATTTAAGGATCTAGGGCAAAAATTGGGGATTGTTCCTGCTTTGAGCAGGGGGTTGGACTAGGTGACCTCCTGAGATCCCTTCCACCCCTGATATTCTATAGTATAATAAAAGAATATATGTGGTCCCTAAACTAGCATGTGTTTTGTATTAACTTCAACTGGAGTTGTGGGTGCTCTGAAAATCAGGCCCATAATACTTTGGAAAAAGCATTATATAGACTAAATTATGTGCTCAAAATATTAGCTCTGTTTCTTTCCAAGAGACAGTGAAATACAAATCTATAGTGTCTGATGTCCTGGCTGCATGGTGGTGTTTATTCCAGATCACTTTTAAACTCACTCAAATAAAAAATGACTTTATTGGAGACCTTTTGTTTATTGAGAGAAAACTGTAAAGTAGATATGAAATCTCAACAGTGATATTTGCCAAAGCTTGCTCTGAGCCTGTCAGTCAGATGTACTAAGAGAAATGACAAGGGTAATAAGGAGGAATGGGATTCCAAACTGAAAACATTTTTTTTTGGTCATTGGAATGTACTTTCATTTTCACAAAGAAGACTAGGGTAGCTTATCCACAGCTGAGAGCAAAATTAATGTTAATTTGTCTCTTAGTTTGGAGGCACTGTATACATCCAATGTTAGCAGAGCAGTATTATGTAAGCTCACATAGCTTTTACCTCCGAGGCATTCCTAATCAGTAAAGGCAAGTGTAAACTAACATGCATTATATGGAAAATAGCATGCCTGATGAACTTGCAGCTTAATTAATCCCTTCTGGAAATAATACCATAACTAATTTTATATAGTGCCTTTGCCAAGCTTGGCAAAATTCAACATTTTAAAATAATTTCAATGGATAATATCCATGTCTATTTTAAGCGCCTTTTGCTATATTTATTTAAGTTTTCACAGTTGTGGGAAGTTATGTGGGGGGTGTCAGACGTCAGTGAGTCAGACAGTAATTATTTAATGAGAGTAGACATTGTGATTCAAAAAATTAAAGTTTTATAATTGTTAAAACCCAAATTGTAACCATCACGTGTCAAAATATAGAAAATAAATATTCTTAAATCAAACTCTAATTAGTTCTCAAGCAATATTTTTTTGTTACTTTGCCCATCTTTAAATTTGGATTATTATCAATGGAAATATTTTTTGTTGTTTTGTGTGTGTAAACTATCCCACTGCATAGGAAAGATAGGAAGTATGGCAAGAGACCACCCTGGCTTAACCAGGAAATCTTCAATGATCTAAAACTCAAAAAAGAGTCCTACAAAAAGTGGAAACTTGGTCAAATTACAAAGGATGAATATAAACGAACAACACAAGTATGTGGCAAAATTAGAAAAGCCAAGGCACAATACAAGATCAAACTAGCTAGGGACATAAAAGGAAACAAGAAAACATTCTACAAATACACTAGAAGCAAGAGGAAGACCAAGGACAGAGTAGGCCTGTTACTCAATGAGGGGGGAAAGACAATAACAGAAAATGTGGAAATGGCAAAGCTACTTAATGACTTCTTTGTTTCGGTATTCACCAAGAAGGTTGGTGGCAATTGGACGTCTAATGTAGTGAATGCCAGTGAAAATGAGGTAGGATCAGAGTCTAAAATAGGGAAAGAACAAGTCAAAAATTACTTAGACAAGTTAGATGTCTTCAAATCACCAGGACCTGATGAAATGCATCCTAGAATACTCAAGGAGCTGAGGAGATATCTGAGCCATTAGCAATTATCTTTGAAAAGTCATGGGAGACGGGAGACATTCCAGTAGACTGGAAAAAGGCAAATATAGTGCCCATCTATAAAAAGGGAAATAAGGACAACCCTGGGGAATTACAGACCAGTGAAGTGAGCTGTAGCTCACGAAAGCTTATGCTCTAATAAATTTGTTAGTCTCTAAGGTGCCACAAGTACTCCTTTTCTTTTGCGAATACAGACTAACACGGCTGCTACTCTGAGACCAGTCAGTTTAACTTCTGTCCCTGGAAAGATAATGGAGCAAATAATTAAGCAATCAATTTGCAAACACCTAGAAGATAATAAGGTGATAAATAACAGCATGGATTTGTCAAGAACAAATCATATGAAACCAACCTGATAGCTTTCTTTGACAGGGTAACAAGCCTTGTGGATAGGGGGGAAGTGGTAGATATGGTATACATTGACTTTAGTAATGGCTTTTGATACTGTCTCGCATGACCTCATAAGCAAACTAGGAAAATGCAACCTAGATGAAGCTACTACAATGTGGCTGTATAACTGGTTGGAAAATCGTTCCCAGATTGTAGTTATCAGTGGTTCACAGTCAAGCTGAAAGGGCATAATGAGAGGGGGTCCTGCAGGGATCGGTTCTGGGTCTGGTTCTGTTCAATATCTTCATCAATGATTTAGATAATGGCATAGAGAGTACACTTATAAAGTTTGTAAACGATACCAAGCTGGGAGGGGTTGCAAGTGCCTTTGGAGGATAATATTAAAATTCAAAATGATCTAGAAAACTGGAGAAACGGCCTGAAGTAAATAGCATGAAATTCAATAAGGACAAATGCAAAGTACTCCACTTAGGAAGGAACAATCAGTTGCACACATACAAAATGGAAATCACTGCCTAGGAAGGAGTATTGTGGAAAGGGATCTGGGGGTCATAGTGGATCACAAGCTAAATATGAGTCAACAGTGTAACGCTGTTGCAAAAAAAGCAAACATAATTCTGGGATGTATTAGCAGGAGTACTGTAAGCAAGACATGAGAAGTAATTCTTCTGCTCTACTCTGCACTGATTAGGCCTCAACTGGAGTATTGTGTCCAGTTCTGGGTGTCACATTTCAGGAAAGATGTGGACAAATTGGAGAAACTCCAGAGAAGAGCAACAAAAATGATTAAAAGTCTAGAAAACATGACCTGTGAGGGAAGATTGAAAATATCAGGTTTGTTTAGTCTGGAGAAGAGAAGACTGAGAGGCAATGTGATAACAGTTTTCAAGTACATAAAAGGTTGTTACAAGGAGGAGGGAGAAAAATTGTTGTCCTTAATCTCTGAGGATAGGACAAGAAGTAATGGGCTTAAATTGTAGCAAGGGAGGTTTAGGTTGGACATTAAGAAAAACTTCCTAACTGTCAGAGTGGTTAAGTACTGGAATAAATTGCCTAGGGAGGCTGTGGAATTTCCATCATCGGGGATTTTTAAAAGCAGGTTGAACAAACAGCTGTCAAGGATGGTCTAGATAATACTTAGTCCTGCCTTGAGTGCAGGGGACTGGACTAGATGACCTCTCGAGGTCCCTTCCAGTTCTATGATTCAAAATATGTAGGCATGATAGTAGGCAAAATATGTAGGTCACACAGTGGGGGAGTGGCACTGTATGTGAAAGAAAGCATAGAGTCAAATACAGTAAAAATCTTAAATTAATCCAACAATACCATACAATCTCTATGGATAAAAATTCCATGCTTGAATAAGAAGATTGTATCAGTAGGAACGTACTGACGACCACCTGACCAGTATGGTGACTATGATTGTGAAATGCTCAGGGAGATTAGAGAGGCCACAAAAACAGAAAACCCAATAATAATGGGGGATTTCAACTATCCACATATTAACTGGGAACATGTCACCTCAGGATGGGATGCAGACATAAAATTTCTAGACACCATTAATGACTGCTTCTTGGAGCAGCTAATCCTGAAACCCACAAGGGGAGAGGCAATTCCTGATTTAGTCCTAAATGGCACACAGGATCTGTTCAAGAGGTGAATATAGCTGAGCCTCTTGGTAATAGCAACCATAATGGAATTAAATGTAGCATCCTTGTATGGGGGAAAATGCCAAAGAAACCCACCACAGTAGCATTTAACTTCAAGAAGGAGAACTACACAAAAATGAGGAAGCTAATTAAACTGAAATTAAAAGGAACAGTCACAAGAGTAAAATACCTGCAAGCTGCATGGACACTTTTTAAAAACACTATGATAGACGCTCAAACTCAAAATGTGCAGCAGCGGTCAAAAAACTAACAATGTCAGGAACCACTGGGAAAGGGATAGATAGTAAAAAAGACAACATCATATTGCCACTGTATAAATTCATGGTACACCCACACCTGGAATACTGCGTTCAGTTCTGATCACTCCATCTCAAAAAATATATTTTAGAATTGGAAAAAAGTATAGAGGAGAGCAACAAAAATGACTAGGGGTACGGAACTGGTTGTATATGAGGGGAGATTTAAAAGTTTAGGGCTGTTCAGTTTGGAAAAGAGATGACTGAGGAGAGATATGACAGAGGTCTACAGTATCGTGAATGATGTGGAGAAAGTGAATAAAGTGTTATTTACCCCTTCACATAACACAGGAATCAGGGATCACCCAATGAAATTAATAGGCATCATTCATTAAAACAAACAAAATGAAGTACTTCACTCAATGCACACCCTGGTGATTGCCAGGGGATATTATAGAGGCCAAAAGTATAACTGGATTAAAAAAAGAATTAGATCAGTTCATGGATGATAGGTCCATCAATGGCTATTAGCCAAGATGGTCAGAGATGCAACCTCATGCTCTGGGTGTCCTTAAACCTCTGACTGATAGAAGCTGGGAATGGATGACAGGGGGTAGATCACTTGATAAGTTGCCGTGTTCTGTTCACTCCCTCTGAAGCTTCTGGCATCAACCACCTTTCAGAAGAAAGGGTACTGGGCTAGGTGGTCCATTTGTCTCACTCAGTATGGCCATTCTTATGTTCTTGTGTGTGGAGATATCAACATTTACCAACATTTACTGATAAAAATCTAATCCTTCCAAGCCTTTCATGCACATACATGCTATCGCATTTTCCCCATACCAAATATAATTATATCACACATTTATAATAAGTATGTTCCACTCTGATTTCATGTTGTAACGTTCTATATTGTGCTCCTAGACTGTAAACTCTTTTGGACAGGTAATCTGTAATTTGTTTGGGATAGGTCTCCTGCTGTACAGCTCTATGGGCACTTAGGGCACTATAAAAATAATAGCAAATGGTTTAATAATAACAGTAGACATAATGGCCCAGCTCCTTCGTTATGGTTGAGAAATGCATAGCACTTCTCAGGAGAAGGGTACAAAGGTGACCTTTGCACTCCCGCAGTTCTGGGCCAGCTGTGTGCCAGTGCAGTTCCCTGGCATAATGTAGAACAGCCTTTTATCTACTCTAAGTCATTCTATCTGCCGGTGGCCCAAAAGGAATGATATAACAGCCAAAGATTAGTAGGATATAGGAAAGAAAACCTCTGCCATGTTCCCTGTGCTGACAGCAGTAGAGTGAGGACATGTAGGAGCTACTATACTAACACTATCCCACTGGATGGCCCTCCCAACCTGGGGTGGTCCTTCCATGGATAGCTATCCTGTATACAGGGCCAGAAGCTGCTGGTGGTGCAAAGCAAAGTGGCCAAACTACAGAGTAGGATCTGAGCCAGTATCTCTTGCAATATTTGGTGTTTTTCTTAAAGCACCAGCTCCTAGATTCAGGTGAATATATCACGATCTCAGCTTTCATTTAAAAACAAAAATAAGTTTTGAGTCTCATGATTGCACAGAACAGCTTAAAAATGTGAATCCTAAAGGCTCAAACACAACAAGATAAATAAACAGAACCCAGCTGTCATAGGGTGATGCCAGCCCTTTCAGAGGGAGTAGGCACAGTGCACCTGTGATTCATCAGCTGCCTTCCAGTTGGGTTTAAAAGAGGGAAGCTGGGCTCTAGAGGGTGAGAGACCTGGTGAGTTAGGGTTGCCCTAGCGTGCAGACTCAATTATTCAGGAAAAAGGCAGGTGAGAGACCCGGGAGACTCTGGAAGGTCCCTGAAGGAAACTGTAGGTGGTTCCGTAGGACGCATGATGATAGGAGAGCAATAACAATAATAGGCATTTGCTGGCTAACTTCCCAAGCTAGAGAGCCAGGGCTGGAGAGAGTAAAGGCCAGAGAGCAACAGAGGGAGTTGCCTTCTGATTTTTAAGCTGGAGAGTCAAAGCCGAGGGCCAGAGAGGATGAAGACAGGGGAACAGTAGTGCGGCTCACCTGCTGATGTCTTAGTTCCAGAAAGTTGAACTCAGGGGAACAATGAGAAGGCCAAGGATAGGGAAGGATGCTCTGCTGGTGAGGATGATTTCCTAGCAAAGAGGCTGTAGGGGTTCCTGCTGGGAAAAGTGGGGTTCCATTCTAGCTGGAAGGCCTGGAGTGGCCATCCTAGCAGAGATAGAAGAAAACTGACAAGGAATCTAACTTTGGCAGAAGACACTGGAGTATGGTACAGAAGGACTCCCAGCAGAGATGCTGTGCGTGTTTGGTGTGGTTTCCACTGAGAAGAGTAGAGTTTTCAGTACTATATACATTGAGTGTGGGAAATGGACTATGTTTGGGACTTTTGTTGAGGACTTTTTGAACTATGTTCTGGTAATAAACTGGGCCCCAAAAGAGCTGTTATTTAAGCAAGAGAGCCTGAAGGGGAACTATTGGGGATTCTGAAAGGAGAAACTGAGGCAGACACACCTATGAGGGTGTTCAGGGAGGCACTGCTGTAGCACACCAAAATTAACATTTTTTACAATCTCGTGATTTTTAACTCCATATCATAATTATTTGGGAGCCTGATTTCATTATTTTTGAAACCTTGGGGTTCTCAGTACTGCTATAGAATTAAATATAATTATACACAATATATAATTGTTATAGAGGGGACTCAAAGGGCATAGACAAAAGAAAAGAGAAGTGTTCAGGGGAAAATTGAAAATAGAAGGTCAATTATATGTGGGGAAGGGGTGAGGCAAGGATAGAAGGAGGTTCCTGCTACAGGGCTAAAAATAGCAATGTAGACACCAGCTTGGGCTGGAGCCTGGGCTCCGAAATCTGGCACAAGGGGTGGGTCTCAGAGCCCGAGCTCCAGACCAAGTGGGAACATCTACACTGCTATTTTTTGTGCTGTAGGACAAGCCCAAGTCTGTACAGCCAGGCTCTAATACTTGCTGCTGGGGGTCTTTTTTAGCAGAGTAGACTTACCCACAGAGTCTAGCTGGACCCTGCCTCCTCCTCTGTTCACCGCAAGAGAACAAGAGCCCATATTCATACATAAACTAATCATGCATTTGTACACCATAACTTCACTTGTTTTTACAAATATAAGTAATTTCAGAAATATAATTAAATTCCTGTAAAGCACTACATTTTTATAACAACATTTCTCATGCATATATTTAATAAAATCAGCAAGTTAAGGCATATGCTCTCTCTTTTTTTTTTGCAATTTACATATATATTTAAAATTAGTCTATTTCTTTGTGGATGTGGAGCATCTTCAGCCTGCTCTATAGAAGTAATATTGTTCGAGTTATATGTTAAAGTCCACAGTTTATCCAGGTGGGGTGGAGGAGTGGATTGCTCAGAGGGACTAGTAATTGGGCTACAGAGCCTTTCACCTTTGGGTCACTAATTCAAATCCAGCCTTTGTCAAAAGTGACCAAAAGTTTTTATTATCCAATGCCTGTTCAGTAGCTAATGTAATAAGAGATGGTGATCTCAATGCAGTGGATAGGTACACACATAACAAAGGATACCACTTCTATTGGCACCCTTTGTTGAGAATCTCATCAAAGAGGCTCTCCTGAATAGACATGGAGACCAAACTACCCATGCACCTCTAGAGATGATCCCTCAGGTCTGGATTGAGGCACATTGGCAAGGCAGTGTGGAGAAGCTTGAACTAATAATGCCCATGCAATACCTATTCTGAGGCTAAACAGAAAATCACTGTCTCAGATGTACTTTTAAATCAGTACCTCTCACGAGCACTGAACTTTTGCACACATACAAAGTAACTTTTTAAAGAAAGAGGTGGAGCCTGGAGAAGGGAGAATTAATAGAAATATGCAGAGTTCAAAAACAAGCAAGAAAATCCCAATGCACAGAAAATGAGCTAAAATATGTGTTTCCTTTGTTTTTATTAATCTCCCATCAATGTAGCAATGTCTCATTCACTCTTTCTAAAGCTGTAATAGGATCACTGTATTCAATCAATGATAAAATTAACAAGGGAAAACAGTACTATACAATATCATGAATGTTAAGAAAGAGACTTGCACCAGAAGATATGGGGAAAATATTACTTGACCATTAAAATCATTAAGTTAAGATTAAGATAAAATATTTCACAAACGATATTAGATCCCAAAAGTCTAAATAAATTGAGATTGCAAGACAGTAATGTATGAAGGGACAAATAATTGCAAAGGCATTTTCTGAGACTGCCTGAAATCAAGAAAATTTGGGGCTAAAAATCTTATAAATTATAGAAGTATTCATAAATGAAATCCTCCTTTGTCCATTAGACTAATCTGGGCCTAATCTGGCTGTCACTGAATTTGTCATGGATCATGATTGGGCTTTATGTGTTTTAGCAGATGTCACAATACTAAGAAAAAAGTCCCTGCAGAAATAACTGATGGGTTAACAGTTGAAGCTTGTTAGTCACAAAGAACATTATTTTAAGACATTGTAAGACAATGTCAAGACTTTCTGAGAAGCAATCGCCAGGCATGAGAAGGTAGTACATGGAATGGAAAACAAATCATATAGGTCTGAAAGAATTTTCAATTTGTTCTTGAAATACTCAGTAGTGAAATGCAACAAGACCAGATGTTAGACACTGATGAATGTTGCTGTAGTTGTCTACTGTGTTGTACACTGTGTGTGCACATATACACATAGGGCACTGAGTTTAAAATCTTTTTATTTTCTTAAAGAGAAAAAGGAATGGGAATATTAAGTGACCAGCAAAGAGCGGATTGTGACAGACAACTGATTTGAGCCAGATCTTGGAATTCAGTTACCCCAAACCTGGACTGTGCTCTGGCCCTTTACACCACTCTACCAGGTGGATCCACCCACTGAATTAGGGCCATGGAGGATATTCTGCAGTAGAGGATCTGTCTTCCTTACTCAGCTCTTATTCAGCCAAAACTTCCACTGTCTTCTATTCTTTGGGCTAGGGACTGTCTGTTACTTTGTGTTTGTAGAGTCGCTAGCATAATAGGGCTTGATCCTGATTGAGATCTTTGGGTGCTATCACAATTATTATTAATAGTACAAAATATATTTACTATTTATATTCAAAATATTACAGTAAAAATCTTGGGGCCAGTCTCTGATTCAGATAAGCACACGCATACATGGCTGTAACTGAGGTGAATGGGAAATGTGAATGCTTATGAGCCCCCTTATATGTTTAACAAATGTGAGCCCAGATCAGCTCTGCTAATTTACACCAGCTGAGTATCTGACCCAGTGTTTAAATTTACCAAGAAACTATTACAGTATAAATAAGTAGTTCCATGATCTGTTTAGTTCTGTACTACACTACATCCCCCAGCAGATGGCTCTGTTCTAGAAGGCTATGTAAATGTCTAATTGCTAGCTAGACAACATGAATGTTCACACTCATTCAGATGCATTAAAAACACATTTCAATAAGATCTTCTAGGGTATTTTTAATACTATGCCAGTGCCAACTCCTTGCCTACCCAGAACACAAGAAAAAGTCTCATCTCTCTGAATTGAATTAAATATGAGACATATTTTTTAGGGCTGTCGATTAATTGCAGTTGACTCACACAATTAACTCAAAAAAGTTAATCGTGATTTAAAAAATTAATCATGATTAATCACAGTTTTAATCACACTGTTAAACAATAGAATACCAAGTGAAATTTATAAAATATTTTGGATTTTTTTTACATTTTCATATATATTGTATTCTGTGTTGTAACTGAAATCAAAGTGTATATTTTTATCATAAATATTTGCACTGTAAAAATGATAAAAGAAATAGTATTTTTCAATTCACCTCATACAAATACTGTAGTGCAATCTGTCGTGAAAATGCAATTTACAAATGTAGATTTTTTTTTACATAACTACACTCAAAACCAAAACAATGTAAAACTTCAGAGCCTACAAGTCCACTCAGTCTGACTTCTTTTTCAGCCAATCACTAAGAGACAAACAAGTTTGTTTATGTTTACAGGAGATAATGCTGTCCTCTTCTTATTTACAATGTCATCAGAAAATGAGAATTTTCTGGCATTTGCTTGGCACATTTGTAGCTGGCATTTCAAGGTATTTACATGCCAGATATGCTAAACAGAAATCTTAGGTTATGTCTACATTACCAGCTGGATCGTCACGCAGCGATCAATCCAGCGTGGATCGATTTATTGCATCTAGTCCTAGATGCGATAAATCAATCCCCGAGTGCTCTCCTGTTGACTCCTGTACTACACCACAGCGAGAGGTGCAGTCGGAGTTGACGGGGCAGCGGCAGCAGTCGACTCACCACGGTGAAGACACCAGGATAAGTCAATCTAAGTACATTGACTTCAGTGTATGTTATTCACGTCGCTGAAGTTGCGTAGCTTAGATCGATTTCCCGCCCCCCCCCCCCGCCCCGAGTGTAGACCAGGGCTAAAAAGAGCAACACTCTGATGCGGAAACTACAGAACCCAAACCAGCAAAAAAGAAAATCAGTCTTCTGCTGGTGGTATCTGCAGTGATGAGCTGCCAAAATCTTAACCGGTTCCCTATAAAAAGTTCTGATTTAAGGGATGTGCCTCTGTCCTGCCCCCTCCCGCCCCCCCCCAGGCTCTGTCCTGCCCCCCTGCCCTCCCCAGGCCCGCACTCCATCCCAGGTGCCTGCTGGTGGCGCAGGAGTCCTGCAGTCCTTGCAGCATGTGGGGCAGCAGCTCCCTGCAGGCAAAGGCTGCCGTCTGCCTGACTCCCCACCATGGGAGGTGAGCGCCCCCGAGCGGCAGAGGCCAGACAGCCCCACAGTGCAGAAGCGGGAGAGACTGGGGTGGGGCTCGCCCCAGCACGCCCAAGGCAGCCCCCAGCCATGGCACCAGCTGGCCCTGCCCGGCTCCTGGGGCAGAGGAGGCTGCTGCCGCCAGGGGTCTGGCTCCCCGGCCCTACGCGGCACCCAGTCACATGGTGCCTGATCTCCCTGTCCAGCGCAGCTGGCTGCGCTTCCTGGGCTGCGCAGGAAGCAGCATGGAGCTCGGCCGTGGCTGCTGAGCGAGGCAGCATCGGATCAGCCTCTGCACGCAGGGCCCCAGAGCAGCTGCCCGGATGGCTGCGCAGTGCAGGTACCAGCAGCAGCGCAGCCCCTGCCCCGAGACAGGACATGGGGCCCCACAGCGCTTCCATAGCCCCGCGGCCCCCAAATGGTGCGGCTCCATGCACTCCCCTCTAGCACCGAGCCCCTTCTCCAACCAGAGCCGGCTCTAGGATTTTTGCCACCCCAAGCAAAAAAAATTTTAGCTGCCCCCACTTTTTTTTGTGCCCCCCCGCCCCTGGCTCCGCCCCTTCCCAATCCCTTCCCCAAATCCCTGGCTCCACCTCCTCCCCCGAGCATGCCACATTTCCCCCCATTGTTTCCTACGGCTTCCCCCCGCAATCCCCCGCCCTAGCTCACCTCTGCTCCGCCTGCTCCTCTGAACATGCCGCCGCTCCGCTTCTCCCCCATCCCTCTCGGGCGAGGGAGAGGCAGCGCATTCAGGGGAGCAGGCGGAGCGGAGGTGAGCAAGGGTGGGGGGGAGCGCAGGAAGTAACGGGGGGTAGAGGAACCGCTCCCTGCCCCAGCTCACCTATGCTCCACCACCACCACCTCCCCTGAGCGCGCCACCACTCGGCTTCTCCTCCCTCCCTCCCAGGCTTGCTGCGTGAAACAGCTGTTTGGCATGTGGCAAGCCTGAGAGGGGGGAGAAGCGGAGTGGTGGCAGCGCGCTCAGGGGACCAGGAGGAGGTGAGCTGGGGTGGTGGGGGCAGCGCCGGAAAGCCGCCCCTAGAAATGTGCCGCCCCAAGCATCAGCTTGTTTTGCTGGTGCTTAAAGCCGGCCCTGTCTCCATCAGCCCCCTTCTATAACACTGAGCCCTACACCATGCACCCTCCCTAGCACTGCGAGTCAGGGCTCCCTTGGCCTGGGGGGCTGCCCCAGCCGAGCCCCAGCCTGGCTGGGACTTTCTGGGGCAGCGACTGCCTACCCAACCCTCCCCCCCCGTTCCCCGTCCCCTGACCGCCCACCCAGAACCTCCGCCCCCTCCAACAGCTCCCTGCTCCTTATCCAACCCCTCCTCCCAGCCCCAGCCCAGCTCCCTTACCATGCTGCTCAGGGCAGCGTGTATGGATGCTGCGCGGCCCCCTGGAGCTCACAGTCCCACCCCCTTACCATGCTGCTCAAAGCAGCAGGCGCTGCAGAGCTGCCCAGGAGCAGTCCAGAGCGCTGGCGCCGGCGGCGCGTCATGCTGAGGCTCTGCAAGAAGGAGGAAGGCGGTGGAGGGGCTGGGGGAGCCTCCCCGGCCGGGAGCTCAGGGAGCCCTAACAACCGGTTCTAAAACTGCTTCTAAATTTAACAACCGGTTCGCGCAAACCAGTGCGAACCGGCTCCAGCTCACCACTGGGTATCTGACTCAGATAATGAAAATGAACATACATCAGTCCGTACTGCTTTGGATTGTTATCAAGGAGAACTGTCATCAGCACAGACCCATATCCCCTGGAATGGTGGTTGAAGCGTGAAGGGACATATAAATCTTTAGTGCATCTGGCACGTAAATATCTTGCGATGCCGGCTACAACAGTGCCGTGCGAACGCCAGTTCTCACTTTCAGGTGACACTGTAAACAAGAAGCAGGCAACATTATCTCCTGCAAATGTAAACAAACTTGTTCGTCTGAGCGATTGGCTGAACAAGAAGTAGGACTGAGTGAACTTCAGCCTCTAAAATTTTACATTGTTTTATTTTTAAATACAGGGTTTTTTTACATAATTCTACATTTCTTAGTTCAACTTTCATGATAAAGCAATTGCACTACAGTACTTGTATTAGGTGAATTGAAAAATACTTTTTCTTTTGTTTTTTTTACAGTGCAAATACTTGTAATCAAAAAGAAATATAAAGTGAGCACTGTACACTTTGTATTCTTTGTTGTAATTGAAATCAATATATTTGAAAATGTAGAAAACGTCCCAGAATATTTAAATAAATGGTATTCTATTAATGTTGAGCAGTGCGGTTTTTTAATCGCTTCACAGCCCTAATATTTTTTAATTCTTTGACTTGTGTCCCTCCCCCACAGCTAATGCTCCCTGGATGAATGAATAGTTTGGAGCAATATAGGAATCATTTTCAGTCTTTCTCGTTAATAACTGACATGTTTAATTAGGCCAGATTTACAGCAGAAACCTCTGTGTCCCGTAGATACCTTAAGTGCTGCCTGTATAAATTGAGGGGAACAGATATTCAGGATTGCCTGACATGTCAGCACCATCTCATATTAGTTAGTGCTAATGTAAAACTTCTGGGCAAACATATGCTGTATATACTGCAGAAGTGATGATAGTCAAACTTGTTCAGGTGCAATTCATGTAGCAACATTGCGTGTTGAATAACAGACACTAATGATATATGCCGAAAGATCACTATTCTCTTAAATTCTGTGGTTGAGAGAGGGCATTAGACAGTGTAAACTAGATGTTTTAAAAGTGTTTGCCCATCATTGCATAATTTAAAGGTGATTTAATTATTTTGATCTATCTTCTTATATCCCAACCTAGTCTAGTCTTTGATTAATTTTCCCATAATCATGGTACTTATCACATTGCTTTTTGCATTTATCTTTGAATAACTTGCTGTTTGATGACAAATAAACATGATAATGGAAATAATGCTATTAGTATGTTCTAGAGATATTACTATACATTGTACACTATAAGCCAAATTTTCCTCTCATTTTACCAGTTTTACTCTAAGATAACTTCATTTGGCCAGAACCTCAACTGATATAAATCAGCATAGCTCCAATCACTTAAAAATAGAGCTATGCTGATTTACATTAGCTGATAGGTTTCAGAGTAGCAGCTGTGTTAGTCTGTATTCGCAAAAAGAAAAGGAGTACTTGTGGCACCTTAGAGACTAACACATTTATTTGAGCATAAGCTTTTGTGAGCTACAGCTGAAGTGAGCTGTAGCTCACGAAAGCTTATGCTCAAATAAATTTGTTAGTCTCTAAGGTGCCACAAGTACTCCTTTTCTTTTTACATTAGCTGAGGTTCTGTCCTATTTATTCAATGGATTTAATCCAAATTTACACAAGTGTAAGTAACAGTAGAATTGGGCCTTTTCAGTCCAACTCTCTCCCCGCTTGATTGGACAAACTTTTTAATGCAGTCACAAATACAGACTCAAGTTCTCCAAATGTTTATACATGTATATGCAGTCCCATTGAGTTCAAAGAGAAAGAAGGAAGGATGATCCAACAGTTAGGGCACTAGGTTAGGATTTGGGAGAGTAAGGGTCACTTTCCTGAACTGCTACAGACTTCCTGTGTGATCTTGGGCAAGTCACTTAGCCTTCCTAGGTATGTTTACACAGTGAGCTTCCCAGACTGGGCCAATAGATTTGGGCTAGTGGGGCTCACACTTGTGCTCTAAAAATAACTGTGTAGACAGCACTCTGAAGTTGTGGTTTGGGCTCAAACTTAGGCCCTGAAGCCCATCTCCCTTTCTGAGCTTCAGAGTCTAAGACACAACTTCAAAGTCTATACAGTTATTTTTAAAGCACTAGCATGAGTCCTGCTAGCCCAAATCCATTGACCTGGGCTGGGAGGCTTGTTTCTGTGGGGTATGTAGACATATCCTCTATCCCTCAGTTCCTCATTCATACCATTAGGATAACAGTACTTCCCTACTTTACATTGGGGTTTTGAGGGTAAATAAATTAAAGATTGCAAAGTGCCTTGAGATATACTGATGATATAACTACTACTATTATTATTATTAGTGGGTAAGTGTTGGCAGAACAGGGATTTAAATGATCAAAAATCTGAAACTTGCCATAACTTGTGCCTATGATCCTGCCACATGTATGTTCTCTTTTAGAGAGACTCAGCCCATTCAGTTTCATCTGGGAGTTAATTATAATTTCTTATTATTTTAGTATCAACAGTTTACTATGCACTTGAGCTAACTAAAAAGCGTACAGTTTTTACTCTTTTCCTTGTACAGAATCTTTCAACAAATAATTTCTCTCAATTTTTATCCAGGCTCTCAAAAGCTGGATCTGTGCTAAGTTAATGTTGTTAAGATGATCTCTCTCCCAAGTCGGTTGTACTTGACACAAGTCTATATTAATTTACAATTTAGTATATTTATTTGTGTTTTCCTCTGGGATAGTAATAAGTCTGTCTTTTTGGTGGCTGATCCAAATTCTAGATGGCTAAATATAGAACAACCCATAATGTTATCAGTTTTGATAATCCTTTATCCTTCTGCTCAGATTCCCCAGTGGGTCATCCCCATTCATGCTATTAAAGCCTGGTATTTAATTAGGAAACTACTTCATTAGGGCACTGCTCAAGGTGTTTTCCGGTACTAGATTTTTCCAGGCTTTCCTACCTGGGCATTTGCCTTTTCACATCTTGTTCATTCATGGGTATTGCCCCCTTTCTCCTCTTTGTTGTTCCAGCTCCATTGTGACATATTCAGTCTTCTTTCCCAAGATCTGTGTATTTTATTTGCAGACTTGCTGCTCGTGCATACTCTCTTTGATAACTTAATAGCACTTATAACTTCTTTATTTGAGAATGTGGGGCTTGGTTTAAAATGTATCTGGAAGCCAGATCCTCAGCTTGTGTAAATTTTGTCCCACAATATTTTGCTTGCTGTCAATTGAAAGTGTGTCACTTCTTGGTCTCATGCACTTGCAGTTTACTATGGGGGCAAAATTGCACCTGTAGATTTAGAGGGGTTTTCCCAGGTGTTTCTGGATAAATTTTCCCTCCCTCACACTGTCCTGAAGGGACGCACCGTGCTGTCTACTTAGATGGCTTTTAACTTCCATTCCTTCATGAGGTGTCTGCATTTGATGGTGTTTGTTTCATGGTTTATGAAAAGCTTTGGGATCCTCTGAGATAGCAGGTGCACACAAGGCCAGATTTCCAAAAGCCTCAGCCAGATCTTCAAAAATGCCTGGCACCCACAACCAGGGCCAGATTTTCAAAAAAGCTCAAAAGCCAGCAGCTCCTATTGACAGTTTATTTAGGTGCCTAAGTGGATGCTGACCTTTTCTGAAAATATGGCCAAATTGTGGGTACTGAACACTTACGACAATTCTGTCCATAAGCAATTTTTTTATTATACATTCAGGGAAGATATTACCTTAAATCAGGCTGGTACCAAGAGCCATGAAAAGGGATTTTTTTCTCAAAGTGTGAGGCAGTCTGGAAATGGATGATTTTTCTAGGCTGGATCACTGTAGTCATGAAATGTCGCCAGATGATCTTCCTAAAACTTGTTGCTTTTATCAACCTCTGTGTAACATACATGGTTCACTGGCACATCAAGGACAGTGTCTAGTGTTGCATGTTGACATTTAACTTTACTGTGGTGTTAATTTTTGAAGAAGGGAATAAAAGATTTAACAATAGGATGTCTGTTCCTATCTCTTTGAGATATATGTTCGTAGCTGGAGTGTAAGTGAAAAATAACTTTATGATACTGTTTGGTTTGGGTGTGTTATGGGCAAATCTATGCAAATAGTCATCTTATGAAGCTAGGAAACTTACATTTCAAATAGGTTTATAATGCTTCTGTAGGGGAAAGTATTGCTTTTTTCTCAGCAAAAGGCTTTAGGACCTGATAAAAATATTATTCCAAGCAGGGTCCTCGGAGAGCTGTAGGCGGTATTTCTGCAGCTGCTTTTCAAACTCCCATTAGCTAATGCAATACTAAAATGATTGCATTGTGATGCCCTGTACCAAGCATCCAATTTAACATCCCAGCTTTTATATGTCTAATAGCTGTGTGATTAGTCTTTATGAAATAAGGTCTAGAGAGGACAATTTACTTTATACAGACCAAAAATGAATCGAACAGAAACCAGCATTTTTTGTTTAGGTTTGTGTTTTGTTTTTCTCCCATTCAAATGATGTGAATTTGTCAAAACAATAGAGACTGATCTCCTGGCCCCAGAAGCAGATTAGCAGCATTAACAGCGCACAAAGATCTGACCTCATTGTCATTCATGTAAACCTAGGATTAGCTGATGCAATGATGCAGCACTCATATTCCTGCTGGTTCTTGGTTTAAATTTAATCATAAATATATAAGAGACAAATTTTGTTGTCTCCAAAGAGTTGTATTTCTATCCTGGACAGTGACCTAAACCAATTCTAGTGACCTAAACCAGACACACACATTTCTACCAATACAAATTGTAAACAGGTGGCCTTTGTTAACTTTATCTTTCATGCCCATCACTGATACCTAAATAATGATGAGTAGAAACATAATGCAGTCCAATTAGGACTATATTCTCAGCCCTTCCCTATGATATGTAGGTTACAAAGGAGATAAGTGCCAATTTTTACATTCTTTCTTGAGAGAAAGTCTCTGCAAAGAAGCAAGTATTGAAGGAATGAGATATAGAGTGAAAAGCAAAACTGGTCTTGAATTAAAGCAAAAGAAAAGAATTATGCAAAGGAAAAATGAGCTGGTCGGAGAGCAAAATAACTTGATTCAACTATATTATTTTACATTATCCACATCGCTAATATGGTATAGAAATTAAATTAAATTATGGTGAAAGCTATGTAAGAGAGCACCCCCAGTTCTTATATGTTCCCCAGAATTCCACTGAAGGTGTGAGCCTTCTGATTTACAGCTTTCTTCTTCAGGGACACACATTAGTGAAAGCCAACAGACAGACTCTGCACAGGATTCTAAAACACCATAATTCTTTACTTAGGAGATAAAACACAAGAGATGATTTAGAAAACAGTGAACACACAGAATGCAGGGCCCCTCACTCTAGTTCATACTTCTCTTGGGGGTCCATCTGCATTTAGAGCGGGAGCGTTTGTTCCCTCTCCCTGCCAGCCTGTCTGTCTCATCAGGCTCCTGCAGCAACTCCCCTGAGCTTGAGCTGGTGAAAATGGACAAAGACCCAGAGTAGAACAGCTCCTGCCCTTTTATAACTTTCCAAGCTCATCTTTCAGGTGACTCTCTGATCAACCTCCTCTGGCAATCACCGACCCCTACCAAGTGATGTAATTGCTAGGCGATCTCCCTTAATAAACCAGTTCTCAAGAAGAGGAGTTGGCCATTGTCTAGAGTGCTTCTATTTGAATAGAGGACCATCCAGGTTTAACTACCCCCTTGAAATTCAAGTTCATCCTGGAGGTAAAAGGACAACAGAGAATGCAACCAAACCTCATAATCAAAATGGAGTTTGCAGTTTGATAAAGATATATACAGTCTTCAATATCAAACAGAATTAATAAACTGTACAGATTCCCCAGATCATCACAGTGAAAAATTTTATGTCTCATTATCAATCACTTGAACCACCAAATGGTTTTTCCACCAAATGCATCCGATGAAGTGAGCTGTAGCTCACGAAAGCTTATGCTCTAATAAATTTGTTAGTCTCTAAGGTGCCACAAGTACTCCTTTTCTTTTTGAACCACCTAGTCTCTCATATCGCACCCATCTAACATGAAAAGAAACTTGATGCAATGCATGTAATACTAAATATATAAATATAATGAATGCTTCTACTACCACTCTTTTATATATGCAGTGCTTTAGATGTGCATGGCACTTTACAGATGCCTAGAAGGAGATGGTTATATTTAAATTAGATATGACAAAGACAAGGATGACAGACAAAGAGTGGGGGAGAACAAGAGTTACAACAGTGAGAGATCAGGAGATGCTCATTATTCGAAATGCTTTTTGTTAGTTCCTTTTTAAGTTTTATTGCAAATTTGTCTTAATATATTAAAAACTGGGAAGAGAGGACAAGAGTAGATATGAGTGAGGGAGACCAAATCTGTTATACACAATGGACCAGTTGTTTATGACATGCCTCTCAGGAAATGCAGCACAGAAGGCACATGGGAAGGACACTTACGCTGTTCTTAAATGTATGTAACATGTATGGCTGCCTATGTGCTGCTCTGTAGCTCAGAATAACTGAAGCATAGAGCAGTCTGGCCCCTGCACCTACCCGGGCATACCTCTGTGCTGGTGGCTGCAAGCAGAGATGATGTAGGGCTGCATACACCAGCCCCAAGCTATTCCTGCACTAAGGGACTTCTCCTGAGGGTAGTTCAGATCCTTTTGGCTACACAGGGGCTAGAATCTGACCCAATATATTCAATTTTGTCATATTTTCTCCTGTCTTATCTGTAAAAAAAGAGCAAGGTTGGTAGTAAAACATGTCATGTTGTAAAGAGCTACACATGTTGTAATCTCTAAATTGGACTAACCCAATATAAATTATGTAGGAAAGGTCAGGATCCAATTTTGTGTGATGGACATCTGTGATCACAAAGTGAACTGGTGTGGAAAGAGCCAAAACAGTTACCAGCTGGGTATAAGTAATTTGTAGATCTGACAGAACATTTCTATACCTTCTAAACTCCTTCAAACACTTGGACACAATGTTTCATACAATGAGCAGCAGTGACATGCCAGGTTGGAGGAGTTGGGTGTATTTCTTCTGTTTCCTCAGGATAAAAACATCTGTGAATAATAAACAGTTGCATGAATCTTTTGTTTGTTTATCTATAATTCAAACTGACTGTGTTTTAAACTTTGTTTATTCTTTTATTAATCTAAAGACACTTGAAAGAATTGGCAAGCCAGAAAATTAAAGACCATTACATGGATTTTTCCATAAATCCAAAGCCCTATTTATTTAATTTATATGATTTCTTTTCATTTGCATCCCGAGTTCTGGCTTTGGAAAAGAGTTTCTTTATTAGAGCATTTCAAGGCAATGTAACAGTTTGCATTCTATGAATGCTGCTAACACTACAGTTTCTCAGTTCTTTTTATCTCTCTGTGATCAAAGTCTGATGTATGTTCCTTCCTACCTTCCTGGGGCTATCTGGGTGGCCTAGTGCACTGGACAACTTGGAAGGGAAGCAGTGATGTGTGGGACATGAAACGTGTTATCCTGCTCACATCAAAGATAATTTTGCTATAGAGTTTAATGGGAGCAAGATAGGGCCCATAGGGCTGGAAGGACAGAGCTATTAGGCAGTAGCAGCTCTCAGTGGAAACAGGAAAAATGTGTCCAGTCATGAAGCCAAACTGAGGTTAAAGGCTTGGATGACCCTACATCACTGCCTAGATTGATGGAAGAAGGAGGAAGACTCAGAAGGACTTCTGAGGGGGGTTGGAGAGATTTTGAGCTGGAAAAGATTTTTTTCTGTGTCCCTCCCTTTAACTCCCATGCCCAATATTATTTCTAAAGACGACAGTGCTATCCCAGCCTAATAAAGAAGGCTCATGACTATGGCATACAGGACCCAAGTGTTTGTTTATTCTATTTCCTTATGGTAACTCCAAATCCAGCCTAGTGCTGCACTGATTTTTATTTAATTAAATATTTCCTGCAGCCTTTTGAGGACCTCCTGAACTGGTGCAGAGCTTGCTGTAATGCACTGGGAGTACAGAATGCATGGGGTGTATTCTGGGCTAGATTCTTTTATTATTATTATTATTTTTTATTATTTATGTATTTATTATTTATTATAGTAGTACTTAGCAGCCCTGGTCATGGACCAGGATCCTACTGTGCTGTACGAACACAGAACAAAAAGACAGTCCTGTACCAAAGAGTTTACAATCTAAATAGAAAATAAGAGACAACAGATGTATAAAGGCAGACTGAAGAGTACAGAAAAACAATGTGATAATATTGATCAGCATCATAGGCAGTGGTTTCAACACTTGTCAATTTGTTATTAATGCATATAAGAACTAATAAAAATGAGGAGGAAATATTGTGGAATATTATTTCAACTTTTGGTCCAAATTCCAAAAATTCTAGACTCGCTCTAAAAGCACCTTATATTTCTGGGGCATCGTGATCAGAAAATACTGGGGGAAAGCATTTTTTCAGTTCTGTTCCGTCATTTGCTGCACTATGAAATTCCCCCTTCAAGCTGCTCTGTTTTATCTTTGTCATCACTGTAAAGTCTCTTTTTATAGTTACAGTCTGTTCCAAAATGGTACTCCACAGGAGTGGAGTAGTTTGCAGTAAAACCAGATACTGGTGTACTTGAGAAAGCAGAAGTGTGCAACTCTTTGCTCATATATAGATAACTTTGTGGACTTATTGTCTTGAAGAAGGATAGTTTTGTGATTAAAATGCAGGACTGGCAGTCAAGAGACCTGGGATCTGTTCCTTGCTTTGCTGCAAACTTCCTGTTTGACCTCAAACAAGTCTCTGAATGTCTCTGTGCCTTGTTTCCCCATGTGTTAAATGGGGATAATTATGCTTCCCTATTTCACCCATGGCTAAATTCTTTGATGTTTGTAAAGTACTTTAAGATGGCAGGATGCTTCAGAAATGAAAATTGTTATTATATTGTTGAGGCTTTCAAAGATTGACCTTGACAAAAAAGGTAAACAGCATTAGAGAATGCTGCACTGCACTTCCATGCTGCTGAACAGTAATGTAATAATCTCTAATGTAGTTGTTAGAGGGGCTTCCCAATCTCATTGGGAGATCATGTTTACCAAGGGCTTTTCCATGGCAAGCAATTACGAAATGAGAAAACGACTCAATGTGGGGGATGAATGAAAACAAACATGAGTCTAGTAATGACTGTTGGTGGTTAATACTTGACCATTACTTCTTGACAGGATTAATGTCTTTCGAATCACACTAATCCCTTTTGATAACTTTATCCATAATCCATCTATTTCAAAGCAATATCCAGATGGCTTCCGGTAGTGGGGAAGAGAAACATTTTCCCTTTCCAAGGGTATGTTTTTGATGTTGAGCCAGGTAAAAAAGGAATGCAGTCTTTTAAAGAGGAAGCTATGTAGAAAGAAGTAGGAAATCTACAGAAGGCAAGCATGGGTCTGATTTTCCTAATGTAAGTAAAAGTTTTCCCAAGAACCCATTTGATGTATATCACTGACTGCCAATATGACCCCAAAGATGCTGGTGAGAAGTGGTCATCTGTTTGCCATGGGACTTTCTAATTAGGGTCACTGGAAATTTGGGGAGTTCCCCCTCGTGATTAGTCAGAAGTTGTTTTAAAATCTGTGTTTTGCTTTGCTTAAGCAAGTTTTACTCAAAGCACACATTAAATACACTAATAAATAGTCTCAGTTATTTGTGCCATTACTAGGTAGTTCAAAATAAAACTTTTTATTTCATCCAGTCTTGTATTTTTTAAAAAAATCCCTAAATCCTTGATCTTTCTTTCCCTTTCCAACTTCCCCTTAAGATTTTAGCCCAGATATTTTAGTCCATGGGGACCTTCCCATTACCCTGGATCCCCCCTTTGTTCCTTCCTCCCAGACTACTAAACTGAAGCCCAAACAAACATACCTGGTATTGGATAGAACTTTAATTTTTGTACATGAGTAAAAATTGTAAATCATACTGAAATGCTCTCACAGAAGGTGCCGTATAAGTGCAAAGTATTACTATTGTGGATCATTCTTCCTAATGAATTCAACCATATTAGATAAAACATTTTAGCTAGAAGTTTCTGTTAGGATGATTATCAGTGAACTATTTAATTACTGGTTTCAGAGTAGCAGCCGTGTTAGTCTGTATTCGCAAAAAGAAAAGGAGTACTTGTGGCACCTTAGAGACTAACAAATTTATTTGAGCATAAGCTTTCATGAGCTACAGCTCACTTCATCGGATGCATTTGGTGGAAAAAACAGAGGGGAGATTGATATACACACACAGAGAACATGAAACAATGGGTTTATCATACACACTGTAAGGAGAGTGATCACTTAAGATAAGCCATCACCAGCAGCAGGGGCGGGAAGGAGGAAAACCTTTCATGGTGACAAGCAAGGTAGGCTATTTTCAGCAGTTAACAAGAATATCTGAGGAACAGTGGGGGGTTGGGTGGGGTAGGGTGGGGGGGAGAAATAACATGGGGAAATAGTTTTACTTTGTGTAATGACTCATCCATTCCCAGTCTCTATTCAAGCCTAAGTTAATTGTATCCAGTTTGCAAATTAATTCCAATTCAGCAGTCTCTCGTTGGAGTCTGTTTTTGAAGCTTTTTTGCTGAAGGATAGCCACTCTTAGGTCTGTAATCGAGTGACCAGAGAGATTGAAGTGTTCTCCAACTGGTTTTTGAATGTTATAATACTTGACGTCTGATTTGTGTCCATTCATTCTTTTACGTAGAGACTGTCCAGTTTGACCAATGTACATGGCAGAGGGGCATTGCTGGCACATGATGGCATATATCACATTGGTAGATGCGCAGGTGAACGAGCCTCTGATAGTATGGCTGATGTGATTAGGCCCTATGATGGTGTCCCCTGAATAGATATGTGGGCAGAGTTGGCAACGGGCTTTGTTGCAAGGATAGGTTCCTGGATTGGTGGTTTTGTTGTGTGGTGTGTGGTTGCTGGTGAGTATTTGCTTCAGATTGGGGGGCTGTCTGTAAGCAAGGACTGGCCTGTCTCCCAAGATCTGTGAGAGTGATGGGTCGTCCTTCAGGATAGGTTGTAGATCCTTGATGATGCGTTGGAGAGGTTTTAGTTGGGGGCTGAAGGTGATGGCTAGTGGCGTTCTGTTATTTCTTTGTTGGGCCTGTCCTGTAGTAGGTGACTTCTGGGTACTCTTCTGGCTCTGTCAATCTGTTTCTTCACTTCAGCAGGTGGGTATTGTAGTTGTAGGAATGCATGATAGAGATCTTGTAGGTGTTTGTCTCTGTCTGAGAGACTGCTGAATTGGAATTAATTTGCAAACTGGATACAATTAACTTAGGCTTGAATAGAGACTGGGAATGGATGAGTCATTACACAAAGTAAAACTATTTCCCCATGGTATTTCTCCCCCCCCCACCCTACCCCCCCCACCCCCCACTGTTCCTCAGATATTCTTGTTAACTGCTGAAAATAGCCTACCTTGCTTGTCACCATGAAAGGTTTTCCTCCTTCCCGCCCCTGCTGCTGGTGATGGCTTATCTTAAGTGATCACTCTCCTTACAGTGTGTATGATAAACCCATTGTTTCATATTCTCTGTGTGTGTATATCAATCTCCCCTCTGTTTTTTTCACCAAATGCATCCGATGAAGTGAGCTGTAGCTCACGAAAGCTTATGCTCTAATAAATTTGTTAGTCTCTAAGGTGTCACAAGTACTCCTTTTCTTTTTATTTAATTACTGACACCTAAAATGTTGTTATGTTTCAGAGTCTGTATGCCACGAGTGAATGGGGATAGCTATTGGCAAAATTCTGCTCTTATTATGTAAGCTCAGAGTAAGTACAATGACTTATAGATTCATAGATTCGTAGATATTAAGGTCAGAAGGGACCATTATGATCATCTAGTCTGACCTCCTGCACAATGCAGGCCACTGAATCTCACCCACCCACTCCTGCAATAAACCTCTCACCTATGTCTGAGCTATTGAAGTCCTCAAATCATGGTTTAAAGACTTCAAGGTGCAGAGAATCCTCCAGCAAGTGACCTGTGCCCCATGCTGCAGAGGAAGGCGAAAAACCCCCAGAGCCTCTTCCAATCTGCCCTGGAGGAAAATTCCTTCCCGACCCCAAAGTTCCATTCCCAGTTAGTGGGATTTTCTGATGTGATCTGATACATCAGTTTGGAAAAGGCAAGTTAGAATTGGTCATATTATGAAACGATAAATTGTTTTACAGGAAATGGACCAATGTAAATGTAGAGCTAACTAAAGCCTCATAGTGGAGCACATTTCATTTGTTAAAAGTAAAATTCTATATCCTACAAGTAATGCTAATATGGGCCATCAGTTCTGCAGCATGCAGACCAACAAGCCACAGTAAGTCAACTTTAATGAGGTTTGATGGCCCATAAACCCAGAAACATTTGGACTCATAGTGAACACAGAACTTGCAGTGGGTACAACTTGATGACCAGCCGTATGGATGATTGTTGGACCCTGGGAATGCACAAGTTCACCAAGGATTTATTGGATCAACTAGGCTGAATCAGAAAAAGGAAGAAACAAACTACTCCCAGAAGCACAAAGAAGCCCCTGAAATATTTTTCCTATTTTAGTGGAACATTACACACATCAGATTTTTTGTTCATTTCAAAAATTGAGATCATGGGGTTGTGTGTGTGAGAGAGGAATGTATAGAAATATAGGAATTGCCATAGTGGATTAGACCTGAGATCTGCTCTAGTTCATTATGCTGTCTCAGATAGTGCCCAACATCAGACACTTTAAACTTTAAAGGAAGTTGCAAGAATTGTCTGAGTCCCTTCTATTTCGGCTTTGGCTTAAACTTTCGACCATGACATTTAATATCTCTTCCAAAATTTGTTAGCATTAACTATTCTAATATACATTTTGGAAAAGCTATTAAACCTTATAGTCAAGGTCATATTTTGCTGTAACAAAATTAACAAATAATTCCTGGGAGTGGAGTGAAAAGAACATTCATGTTTTTGCAGAAATGATGGAAAGTGCAGGGGTTGCCATAACTACTCAGATAGGCTGAAAAGTATCTTAAGGTATAGGACTCCCATTTGCCCAAACTCTGACAAACACCAAACAGTTCAAAGAGTTGAATGCTTTACCTTATGTCTGGTGACTTCATTTCCTGTATCAAACACTTTTCATGTGACTTCAAGGCTGATCAGTTTCAGAGGCCTGATGAGAGGTGACATTATAGTACATGGTAGAGCCAGATACTGGTTGGAAGATATTGAAATGTGTCTGCTCAGAAGTTAAAAGTGAACTAATACAAAATCTTGAAAGAAGCTTGTGAAACTGCTGGGAGTATTTTTGTTTACTTATATAGTCAAGAATGTGCATTATAAAAACCTAGAATAAAGGGAAAACCTGAATTTGTAAGGTCAGCCTGATTTAAGATAGACAACCATTTGGACGCTCACCTCTCCTGACTTCTCTATTTTTCTAGAAACTAGGAGGCATATTTTTCACTGACATTCTTCCATCCCATTATAAGAACTCTTAGGGCTACTCAGACCAATAGTGAAGAGACCCTTTCTTGGAGGAGTGACTGCATATTACTTACGTTATGCAATAGTTGTGATGCTGGGTGTATGTGGTAGACTAGATCTCCTCTTCCTTTTGGCATCAACAAACACCTGAAGCCAACTGAGAAAAAATGTCAGACGCTGTCAGACTTGTCATATTAGTTACTGGACTTCTCTTCTTGAAAGTGATTCTCAGGGTTTGCTTAAAATGTAGCATGCCCCATCCCACCCACAGCCTTCTGCCAGGTAATTTCTACCCCTTCCTTTTCTAATTTGGGCATTGCATGAAATTAGCAGTATGTGCCTTGTCTGAGAACTGCAAACCCTATTCAGCCTTTCACCCCTCCACTGGTTACCCCCGTTGTTAATTACTTTTGAGGACGACCTCATCACAGTGTGACCTCACCACTACTTTATCTGGTGGCAGGATAATCTTATTACAGATGATGATCTTGTTAATGAAATCCCCAAAACAGGACAATCTCATTATTATCCCCCTCCAGGATTTATCACCTATGAGCCAAGCTTTGATTGGATCCTAACTGCACATCATATTCCTATGTGTAGCTCCCTTGCCCTCAAGTTGATGATAGGCATATGAAGCAGCAACTTGTTTTGCGAATAACCAAGTCCATTCTAACTTTGTGCCCAGAGTGCCTTCACCATCAGTCTCTTGTTGAAAGTCCCCTGTTGATCTATACAACAATGAACATCCATGAAAACTTCTTCATACTGTCCAACCAATATAATCATTGGTTAAACTGATATTAGAATATTTCTAGATCCTAGGGTATGGTTTGTATTATATTCTATAGTGATGAAGGAAAGCATGCACATTTTGCATTCTCATACCCTTTTCAGCATGTAGGTCTTTGGTGTAAGTCACAAAAGGGAAGAATACTCCTATTTGCATAAACTGGTTTGGGTTAGTCCAACCACCTTTTACTCTTGTGTTAGGTTCTTTGAAAATGAAGATTGTATTGCTCTGGGTTTAGACGAATCTCTTTGTCTTAGGGCTATATAGTGTGTGAGGTATAGAAACAGTTACATGTTTTTATTATTTGTTTCAGAGTAGCAGCCGTGTTAGTCTGTATTCGCAAAAAGAAAAAGAGTACTTGTGGCACCTTAGAGACTAACAAATTTATTAGAGCATAAGCTTTCGTGAGCTACAGCTCACTTCATCGGATGCATTTGGTGGAAAAAACAGAGGAGAGATTTATATACACACACACAGAGAACATGAAACAATGGGTTTATCATACACACTGTAAGGAGAGTGATCACTTAAGATAAGTCATCACCAACAGCGGGGGGGGGGGGGAAGGAGGAAAACCTTTCATGGTGACAAGCAAGGTAGGCTAATTCCAGCAGTTAACAAGAATATCAGAGGAACAGTGGGGGGTGGGGTGGGAGGGAGAAATACCATGGGGAAATAATGACAGGTTTCAGAGTAGCAGCCGTGTTAGTCTGTATTCGCAAAAAGAAAAGGAGTACTTGTGGCACCTTAGAGACTAACAAATTTATTAGAGCATAAGCTTTCGTGAGCTACTGAGCTGTAGCTCACGAAAGCTTATGCTCTAATAAATTTGTTAGTCTCTAAGGTGCCACAAGTACTCCTTTTCTTCATGGGGAAATAGTTTTACTTTGTGTAATGACTCATCCATTCCCAGTCTCTATTCAAGCCTAAGTTAATTGTATCCAGTTTGCAAATTAATTCCAATTCAGCAGTCTCTCGTTGGAGTCTGTTTTTGAAGCTTTTTTGTTGAAGTATAGCCACTCTTAGGTCTGTGATCGAGTGACCAGAGAGATTGAAGTGTTCTCCAACTGGTTTTTGAATGTTATAATTCTTGACGTCTGATTTGTGTCCATTCATTCTTTTACATAGAGACTGTCCAGTTTGGCCAATGTACATGGCAGAGGGGCATTGCTGGCACATGATGGCATATATCACATTGGTAGATGCGCAGGTGAACGAGCCTCTGATAGTGTGGCTGATGTGATTAGGCCCTATGATGGCTTGAATAGAGACTGGGAATGGATGAGTCATTACACAAAGTAAAACTATTTCCCCATGGTATTTCTCCCTCCCACCCCACCCCCCACTGTTCCTCTGATATTCTTGTGGCACCTTAGAGACTAACAAATTTATTAGAGCATAAGCTTTCGTGAGCTACAGCTCACTTTATCGGATGCACATCCGATGAAGTGAGCTGTAGCTCACGAAAGCTTATGCTCTAAGTGAGCTGTAGCTCACGAAAGCTTATGCTCTAATAAATTTGTTAGTCTCTAAGGTGCCACAAGTACTCCTTTTCTTTTTGCGAATACAGACTAACACGGCTGCTACTCTGAAACCTCTGATATTCTTGTTAACTGCTGGAATTAGCCTACCTGCTTGTCACCATGAAAGGTTTTCCTCCTTCCCCCCCCTGCTGTTGGTGATGACTTATCTTAAGTGATCACTCTCCTTACAGTGTGTATGATAAACCCATTGTTTCATGTTCTCTGTGTGTGTGTATATAAATCTCTCCTCTGTTTTTTCCACCAAATGCATCCGATGAAGTGAGCTGTAGCTCACGAAAGCTTATGCTCTAATAAATTTGTTAGTCTCTAAGGTGCCACAAGTACTCCTTTTCTTTTTATTATTTGTGCAATGCTCACTGGATGTTAAGGCATCTAACCCAGGCCTTTCTGTCAGCTTTCAGGCTTTTTTTAGGCCTTGTCTAAGGGTATGTCTACACTACGAAATTAGGTTGAATTTATAGAAGTCAGTTTTGTAGAAAGCGTTTTTATACAGTCGAGTGTGTGTGTCCCCACACAAATGCTCTAAGTGCATGTAGTCGGCAGACTGTGTCCACAGTACGGAGGCAACTGTCGACTTCCGGAGCTTTGTACTGTGGGTAGCTATCCCACAGTTCCCGCAGTCTCCACCACCCATTTGAATTCTGGGTAGAAATCCCAGTGCCTGATGGGGCTAAAACATTGTCGCAGGTGGTTCTGGGTACATATCGTCAGGCCTCCGTTCCCTCCCTCCCTCCATAAAAGCAAGGGCAGACAATCGTTTTGCGCCTTTTTTCTTGAGTTACCTGTGCAGACACCATACCATGGCAAGCATGGAGACCACTCAGCTAATCATCACCGTCTGTCTCCTGGGCGCTGGCAGACGTGATACTGCATTGCTACACAGCAGCAGTTTATTGCCCTTTGGCAGCAGACAGTGGAGTATGACTGGTAGCCGTCATCAACATAGTCCTGGGTGCTCTTTTAACCGGGCACCTGGGCAAAAATGGGAGTGACTCAGCCAGGTCATTTCCCTTGTTTCGTCTCATGGCGATTGAGTCCTACTGGCAGAGCACTGTCTTTTAATCTGCAGCCAGCAGAAGATGATGGCCAGCAGTCATACTGCACCGTCTTCTGCCGAGCACCCAGGAGGTAACGATGGCTAGCGGTCATACTGCACAGTCTGCTGCCAGCAAGATCTATAAAGATAGATGAAGTGGCTCAAAACAAGAAATAGACCAGATTTGTTTTGTATTCATTTTCTCCTCCCTCCCTCCCTTGGTGAAATCAACGGCCTGCTAAGCCCAGTTTTGAGTTCTATCCTTGAGGTTTTGAGTTCTATCCTTGAGGCAGCCATTCAGTTTCTCACAAAGCCACCCCCTTTGTTGATTTTAATTCCCTGTAAGCCAACCCTGTAAGCCATGTCGTCAGTCGCCCCTCCCTCCATCAGGGCAACAGCAGACAATTGTTTCGTGCCTTTTTTCTGTGCAGACGCTATACCACAGCAAGCATGGAGCCCGCTCAGATCACTTTGGCAATTAGGAGCACATTAAACACCACACGCATTATCCAGCAGTATATGCAGCACCAGAACCTGGCAAAGCGAAACCGGGTGAGTAGGCGAGGTCAGCGCGGTTACGAGAGCGATGAGGACATGGACACAGACGTCTCTCAAAGCACGTGCCCTGGCAATGTGGGCATCATGGTGCTAATGGGGCAGGCTCATGTGGTGGAACGCCGATTCTGAGCCCGGGAAACAAGCACAGACTGGTGGGACCGCATAGTGTTGCAGATCTGGGACGATTCCCAGTGGCTGCAAAACTTTCGCATGCGTAAGGGCACTTTCATGGAACTTTGTGACTTGCTTTTCCTTGTCCTGAGGCGCAAGAATACCAAGATGAGAGCAGCCCTCACAGTTGAGAAGCAAGTGGCGATAGCCCTGTGGAAGCTTGCAACGCCAGACAGCTACTGGTCAGTCGGGAATCAATTTGGAGTGGGCAAATCTACTGTGGAGGCTGCTGTGATGCAAGTAGCCAATGCAATCAAAGATCTGCTGATATCAAGGGTAATGACCCTGGGAAATGTGCAGGTCATAGTGGATGGCTTTGTGCAATGGGATTCCCTAACTATGGTGGGGCCATAGATGGAACCCATATCCCTATCTTGGCACCGGAGCACCAAGCCAGCAAGTACATAAACCGCAAGGGGTACTTTTCAATAGTGCTGCAAGCACTGGTGGCTCACAAGGGATGTTTCACCAACATCAATGTGGGATGGCCGGGAAAGGTACTTGACGCTCGCATCTTCAGGAACTCTGGTCTGTTCCAAAAGCTGCAGGAAGGGACTTTCTTCACAGACCAGAAAATAACCTTTGGGGATGTTGAAATGCCTATAGTTATCCTTGGGGACATAGCCTACCCCTTAATGCCATGGCTCATGAAGCCATACATAGGCAGCCTGGAGTGTAGTCAGGAGCTTTTCAACTACAGGCTGAGCAAGTGCAGAATGTGCATTTGGACATTTAAAAGTGTGCTGGAGCAGTTTACTGACTCGGTTAGACCTCAGCAAAACCAATATTCCCACTGTTATTACTGCTTGCAGTGTGCTCCACAATATCTGTGAGAGTAAGGGGGAGACGTTTATAGCGGGGTGGGAGGTTGAGGCAAATCGCCTGGCTGCTGCTTAAGCACAGTCAGACACCAGGGTGGTTAGAAGAGCACAGGAGGGTGCGGTGCGCATCAGAGAAGCTTTGAAAACCAGTTTCATGACTGGCCAGGCTACGATGTGAAAGTTCTGTTTGTTTCTCCTTGATGAAATCCTCTGCTCCTTGGTTCACTCTACTTCCTTGTAAGCTAACCACCCTCCCCACCTCCCTTCGATCACCGCTTGCAGAGGCAATAAAGTCATTGTTGCTTCACATTCATGCATTTTGTATTAATTCATCACACAAATAGGGGGATAATTACCAAGGTAGCCCAGGAGGGGTGGTGGAGGAGGGAAGGACAAGGCCACACAGCACTTTAAAAGTTTAAAACTTATTGAATGCCAGCCTTCTGTTACTTGGGCAATCCTCTGGGGTGGAGTGGCTGGGTGGCCGGAGGTCCCCTCACCGTGTTCTTGGGCGTCTGGGTGAGGAGGCTATGGAACTTGGGGAGGAGGGTAGTTGGTTACACAGGGCCTGTAGCGGTGGTCTGTGTTCCTGCTGACTTTCCTGCAGCTCAACCATACGCTGGAGTATATTAGTTTGATCCTCCAGCAGCCTTAGAATTGAATCCTGCCTCCTCTCATCACGCGACCACCACCTTTCAGCTTCAGCCCTCTCTTCCGCCACTTACTCTCTACAGCCCGCCACCTCTCCTCCCGGTCATTTTGTGCTTTCCTGCACTCTGACATTGTCTGTCTCCACGCATTCGTCTGTGCTCTGTCAGTGTGGGAGGACAGCATGAGCTCAGAGAACATTTCATCCCGAGTGCATTTTTTTTCGCCTTCTAATCTTCGCTAGCCTCTGGGAAGAAGAAGATCCTGTGATCCTTGAAACACAAGCAGCTGGTGGAGAAAAAAAAAGGGACAGTGATATTTAAAAAGACACATTTTATAGAACAATGGGTACACTCTTTCACGGTAAACCTTGCTGTTAACATTACATACATAGCACATGTGCTTTCATTACAAGGTCACATTTTGCCTCCCCCCACCGCGTGGCTAACAGCGGGGAACATTTCTATTCAGCCATAGGCAAACAGCCCAGCAGGAACGGGCACCTCTGAATGTCCCCTTAAGAAAAGCACCCTATTTCAACCAGGTGACCATGAATGATATCACTCTCCTGAGAATAACACAGAGAGATAAAGAACGGATGTTGTTTGAACGCCAGCAAACATACACTGCAATGCTTTGTTCTACAGTGATTCCTGAGTACGTGCTACTGGCCTGGAGTTGTAAAGTGTCCTACCATGGTGGATGGAATAAGGCTGCCCTCCCCAGAAACCTTCTGCAAAGGCTTTGGGAGTATATCCAGGAGAGCCACAAATGCCAGGGCAAATTAATCATTAAACATACTGGCTTTTAAACCTTGTATAGTATTTTAAAAGGTACACTCACCAGAGGTCCCTTCTCCGCCTGGCGGGTCCGGGAGGCAGCCTTGGGTGGGTTTCGGGGGGTACTGGCTCCAGGTCCAGGGTGAGAAACTGTTCCTGGCTGTCGGGAAAACCGGTTTCTCCGCTTGTTTGCTGTGAGCTATTTACAACCTCATCATCATTGTCTTCCTCGTCCCCAAAACCTGCTTCCGTGTTGCCTCCATCTCCATTGAAGGAGTCAAACAACACGGCTGGGGTAGTGGTGGCTGAACCCCCTAAAATGGCATGCAGCTCACCATAGAAGCAGCATGTTTGGGGCTCTGACTCGGAGCAGCTGTTCGCCTCTCTGGTTTTCTGGTAGGCTTGCCTCAGCTCCTTAAGTTTCACGCGGCACTGCTTCGGGTCCCTGTTATGGCCTCTGTCCTTCATGCCGTGGGAGATTTTCACAAATGTTTTGGCATTTCGAAAACTGGAACATAGTTCTGATAGCACGGATTCCTCTCCCCATACAGCAATCAGATCCTGTACCTCCCGTTTGGTCCATGCAGGAGCTCTTTTGCAATTCTGGGACTCCAGCATGGTCACCTCTGCTGATGAGCTCTGCATGGTCACCTGCAGCTTGCCACACTGGCCAAACAGGAAATTGAAATTCAAAAGTTTGCGGACCTTTTTCTGTCTACCTGTTCAGTGCATTTGAGTTGAGAGTGCTGTCCAGAGCGGTCACAATGGAGCACTCTGGGATAGCTCCCGGAGGCCAATACCATCTAATTGCGTCCACAGTACCCCAAATTCGACCCAGCAAAACCGATTTCAGCGCTAATTCCCTTGTTGGGGATGGAGTAAGGAAATTGATTTTAAGACCCCTTTAAGTCGAAAAAAAGGGCTTCGTCATGTGGACGTGTGCAGGGTTACATCGATTTAACGCTGCTAAATTCAACCTCAATGCCTAGTGTAGACCAGGGCTTAGGAATCAACTAGACTGATTTAGTGCAATCATTACAACTTTCTCACATACACAAAGCTTCAGGCTGACAGCAAAGAATGGTGTTAAATGCTGGATGAAGCTGCAAGAGCTGTGGGAAGACTATCTGTAGTCTCTGTGGCGGGCGAATGCTCATTTTCACTGGAGGGCAACTTCCTGATTAACGGAAGTGATGATTCTCTCAAAAGGGGTCACACGCAGTCATCCTTTGCTAGAAGCTTCGTGGACACTCCATTGGGCCTTAAAAGAGAGAATTGTGTTTGAAAAGGGGACTAATGGTTAAGACACAGGACTGGGAATTGCAAGACCTAGGCTTTTTTCTAAGCTATGCCCCAGATTTCCTGTGCAACCTTCAATATGACACTTAGAGCCAGCTTCTTTCCCCCTGATTCGTGCTGAGTCTGATTCTCCACTGAATTGCACCCTGTGCAGTAATTTATCTCGGTGAAAAGTGAGTGTAGAATACTATCATTTTGAACTGGTTACGTTTTGCATTCACTTTGCACAGGTGCAGTGGACCACACAAGGTGCAAGGAGGTGGAGAATCAGGCCTCTTGAGTAGTACCTTAATCTACAAGTCATTCTAATGTGAGTCAAGGTGTCAGAACTGGGCCCTTAACCTTTAAGTGTCTGTTTGCCTGTCTGTAAAATTAAGATGATAATAAAAGGATATTTTGAAGCTTCATTCATTAATGCTTTAAATACATTTGGGATTATCAGACAGACAATAATCTACATACATATAAAATTACTTTATCATAACAAAGAGAAATTTTTCCCCCTCAGTTTGGGCCTTGGACCTCTGCGGATGATATTGCAGGCCATGGGCCAAATCTTGAGAGGTGTTGAGCTCATATAATTACTATTTATTTCAGTGTAAGATGCAGGTGCCCAGTACTTCTTAGGATCTGATGCCATACAAGCTGCAATGGTTAGACACCATGTGGGAGAGTTAAAGAGGGAATTTCTGCCTTGTAACATGGAATTTCTTTCCTCTGCGGTTCAAAGCCAGAAACATAACATTAGTTTAGTGTGTGCAATGTAATTAGTTTTCATCTAAAAGGTTTAGTTGGCAAGCAGAGGGTAAATCAAAAGCCAGAGCACAATTGCTGACTCTTAGAAATAAAATATATTAAGCTGGCTAGCTGTATTGTTACTAAGATTTCCAAACAACCCGTGTTTCCAGAAACACTCTGACCATCTAACAAACGGTTTGCTTCCAAATACTTAGTCATTTTGTTCTTTGATCTTTTATTTGTTCTGTTTAACTGAATCTATAATAAATCTGTTCATATTTTAAAGGGTAATTTACAATCATTTAAACATTAGCAGGCATTTGTATTCTAATGTAAAAGCAGCAGTTTAACTCTTAAAAGTATCTCGTCTATGCTCTAACAATTTCAAAGTATGATCAACAGCACTGGTCATTTTTTAAGTTTTGTAAACCATAAAAAGCAGAAGTATCAGAAATTGATTATTAAAGGTAGCACAGAGAGAGAAAGCACTGATTTGCTCCTTCCTAAAATCCATTTTAAAACTCCATTTCTGCTGAAAGGCCTATAAGGAAGCAGACAATATATGGTGGCTTAGCTGACAGGGACTGGGAAAAAGCTATTTATGTGATACAAAACTAAAACCAAAAAAAGGAAAATATGCATAAATATAAAAATATAGATTAATATAAAATTGAATTGTCTCTTCCTCCTCCACCCTTTGTATGCCACCTGTCTTCTTGGATTTAAGCTCTTCATGGCAAGTACCATGGCTTCTTCTTCGTTATTTGTATTACAGTAGCACCTCAAGACACAAAACGTGTGTCCATGTTACTGATCAAGTCATAGGTAGTCTGGCCTAGTAGCTGAAGCAAGAGACTTACCTATCAGTTAAGAGCTGAATCCAGCAGGAATGGGTCAGGAGGGAAGCCCAAAGTTTTAGTCAGGTGTCAAGAAACCAAAGCCTAAGCCAAAGGGTTAATCTGAGCCACAGTCAAAAAACACAGTATGGGGGGAGGGAGGAGGGGGAGTCAGAGCCAGGAGTCAGAAACCAAGGCCTAAGCCAAAGGGTTAGCCGGAGGCAGAATCAGAAGGCAGAGCCAAAGGTCTGAGCCAGGAATCAGGAAGAAGCTGGGGGCTGGAGCAGGAGCATGGCTAGAGACAGTGGGGACAGAGACAGGACCAAGTGCAGCTGCAGGGTAGGAATGTGTTCAGCAGCCATTGGACTGCTACTGCTACTGAGCTTAAGTATCAGCCGTTGACCTGGCATATGCGTCCTTGTGGAACAGGGCATCTATCTTCCCATTCCATAATCCCAAGCAATAGCTGACGATGAAATCAGATCTGACAAAGAAAAGTGACCAGTAGATCAATTGCTGCTTAAGGTTAAAAGTGATTTGATGATATTCCAGATTCTTGTGGTCAGTAATGACCTGGACCGAGAACCAATCTCCCTCTAGAAGTTGTCTCCATTCTTCAGATGTTGCCTTTATCACCAGTAACTTCTTGTCTCAGATATCATAATTCTTCTCAGTGGGTGTTAGTTTTCATGAATAAAAGGTGTAGGGATGGAATTGGTTTTGAGAGCCAGTATGTTGTGACAGAACGGCTCCAATGGCAAAGTTCGAAGCATCTGCCTCTATGGTGAAGGTCTTGGCAGGATTTGGGTGTACGAGAATGAGAGCTGAGGTAAAAGATCTGTTTAGCTGACCAAACTCAATCTGTGTCTCTGATGACCAGACAAAAGTGGACCCCTTTTCAAAGGAGTGCAGTTTTCAGGGCAAAAAGGTGAGAGAATCCTTTGATAAAACCTACAGAAATTGGTAAACCCAAGAAACCACTAAACTTTTGGGGCATTCTACCTGGAGATGGCAGATACTTCAGAGGAAATTATACACCAGAGGAACTCGATTGTATCTCTGTCAAACTCAAATTTCTCTAGTTTGTTATAAAGATGGTTTTGGCAGAGTGTGTTGAGAACATGGGCCCTATTGCTTGTGCAGCATCTGGTTTTTGGAAAGAATGAGAATATCGTCCAAATAAATAACCACGAACTAGTCCAGTATGTCTCAGAAGATATCACTGATGAAATGCTGGAACATCACTGGAGTATTACATAACCTCCCCAGGTAGCCTCTCCAGGTAGCAAACAAATAATAAGTCCTACTTGGGTCTGGTCAGTGGAGAATGACTGGGGCCAAAACATGAACAGGAGCTGGCACAAGTTCATGAAGCCGCAGAACTTGTTATGGTTCCTGTCAAACTTATCTGGCGTTTGAATCTCCAGCTCTGTAGAAGCTGGGGCAGTAGATTTGGGCATGATAGCTCAAGCCTGTAGGGCTTCAGTTTGTATCAGCAAGGCCATAACCTGGGCCTGTAAGGTCTGCAGGATTCCAACAATGTTCAGCAGGGAGATGGCTGTCTCCACAGAATCCAGCTGAAGGGCAGTCTGGCCCCTTATCTGCCCTTGTTCAATCTTTTGGGCTGCTTAAACTGTCAGCAACCAAGTCATAGGTGGTCTGGCCTACTGGTTGGAGCAAGAGTCTGGCCTATCACTTAGAGATTAATCCAGATGGGGCAGGTCCAGGAGAGAAGCCAAGGGCAATAGCCGGATGTCAGAGACCAAAAGCCAAAGCCAAAAGATTAATTGGAGTCACAGTCAAAAAGCACAGCGGGGGATCAGAGCCAGAGTCAAAATGTGAAGCCTAAGCTGAAGGGTTAACCAGAGTCACAGTTAGAAGGTGGAGCTGAGGGTCTCAGCTGAGAGTCAGAAAGATGCTGGGGGTTGGAGCAGCAGATGCAGGTCAATCAGGGCCAGCTGCACTCATTAGTTTGCCAGGAAATTGGCCCTGCCGCAGCCTAGTCCCCTGACAGTCCGGTGTAGTAGAAGACTGTCCCTACCCAGAACAGCTTACAATCTAAATGGATAAGACACACAAAGGGTGAGAGGGGAAACAGAAGCACAGAGAAGTGACTTGCCCAACATCACACAGTTGGTCAGTGGCAGAGCCAGGAATAGAACCAAAGTCTTGTAGTCTAGTGCCCTGTCCATGCCACAGAACACATCTTTCTAGTTACAGACCTGCTAGCCATGGGATCAGTGCCTCCCTCTGCCTCTGTTTGTCCAGTACCTAACATAAAGGACCTCTGAATCTGATTAAGGGCTTTGGGTGGCACTGTAATATAAGTAACAATAATTAAAAATGGTGACTGGTGTGAAACTAGAGAACTGGTTGTATGTTACGAGACATTTGAGTTTTTCCTTTTATTGATGTAGCTTGTCAGGAGCCAGTATATTTATGTGTTAGATTCAAAAGGTGTTAACCTGTATTTAGGGCACAAAGACAATTCCTCCATCTTCTCTTGATAGGGTGATCCTTCAAAAAATGTTTTGTTCATATTTTTTCAAATAAAGGCACACAGTTCAGTTCACTCGGATTTGTAGGATCAAATTGTTCATGGGTATTCAGACAATGGCAGGGTATTTATAAAAATGTTCACAATTCAAAAGGTCCATGAATTTTTAAATTATTTATTATTTAATTATTTGGAAGTGATTTATTCATTAGTCTTCTTTCAGTACCTGCACAGAATCAATATCATGTGACTCAGTGGATTAATCATATAATGTGAATAACAAATGGCAAATAGAGCAAGCGAACTCAGTGAATTCTTATGAATAACAAATACATTTGAAAAAGATCAGCAACAGTTTGCAAATGCTCTGTTAAACTGAAAAAGGAGCTACATTTGTAACCCGGCTTTAGAACAAATGTGTATCTTCTTGATCAAGCCATTTCAGTCTTCTTCCAGGGACCATTTGACAATTAAAGATCAAATTCTGCTCTCCGTTACACGTCAGAAAACAGTATAATTGTAAGATTGTAATGGAGAGCAGAATTTGATCTCAGTAGTCTAATTAACATCAAAATTATTCTGCATAAAATGATCCTGTGAAAGTTAGATTACTTACAATATTTAACTTAACTTTTATAAAATAGTTTTTTGTTTGTTTTAGAACAATACTCGCCCTTCCTCCTCCCAGTACTGCTCTGAACTGATAACAAAACATGCTGGACTGGCGATTGGCAAAGCAGAAAAACAATGCATTTTCTTAATTAATCTACTGGATAGCAGGAACCTGAGCATTAAATCCCACCACTATTATTTCACTCAATCTACTATTAAGGTTAAGCTGCACTTCAGCTCTAGACAACTTCACCAAACAGTGCAAGATGAAGGAGATCCTGCAAATATCAGGAGTTGTCTGCTAATAAATAGTTATTTGTGATGAAGGATTTGACAAGCAACTCTCCATAATGGTAACAGCTCCATGAAATGGTCACACTAAAACTTGACAACATGTTGTACTGCATCTTTTTTTTTTTCATCGTAATCAAATTGTAACACAGCTTGAGATAACATAAATCTTCATGATCCTGGGCCTAGTTCAAAGCAGTGCTGAGCAAATTTAGGGCTTGATGGTGGCCTGTCTTATATGCCTGTGC
The DNA here is from genome assembly GCF_009764565.3 of Dermochelys coriacea. NCBI lineage: Eukaryota > Metazoa > Chordata > Testudines > Dermochelyidae > Dermochelys > Dermochelys coriacea. The sequence goes on from NC_050075.1 coordinate 97,530,300, forward strand.
AAGGGAAATTAGTGTGCAATAAAGCACTACAAAGGTTGCTGTGTGATGTTTGGGGGCTTGAAGAGCCTTTGGTCCCCCTCCCACATAGGTGGATGAGGAATGGATGGGCAGGGTGGGTATGGGCTTCACTCCCCAATGTGTGGGGCAGTGCAGCTACACCAGTCACTGTACCAAGCAGAGGGCTGGTACAATGTGTGACCCCATCGCTAGAGCAGGAGGAAACTGGGAAGAAGAATGAGTCAAAATCTGCTTCCTGGTCTGCTCTTGGAGAAGCACAACAACACATTGCCCTGATACAGGGCTCATGGCAAAACCCTCTTCAATCTTTATGTTTTTATGTAAAAACCAGACACAATCACATGCCTAGGTTGCACATTTGGTTAACACAGTTGATTCTAGAAATTGTCATTGCACACACAAATAGCCTGTTAAACATATAACTGACCAGCTCACGAAAGCTTATGCGCTAATAAATTTGTTAGTCTCTAAGGTGCCACAAGTACTCCTTTTCTTTTTGCGAATACAGACTAACACGGCTGCTACCTTTAATGGATTTAAAGGTGGAAACACCCAAACGTGAATGCAGTGTCAGTTACAGCTTATAGCAAAAAGAGCAACAAAATAGTAGAACAATGTAATACTAGCCCAAAAGGCCAAGAGGAAGGAGAATGAATTTTACAAACATATCGAGGGGAAAAAGCTAGTAGGAAGAAGAAAGCATGTCTGTTAATATTATGAGGCAAGGGATGAAATTCATGGTGACCCAGGAACAGCCGAGAGGGTTGGAGAGTAAGCCCACCTTTGCATTCACCCCACAGCAGCTCCTGTCCCACAGGGCTGGCCTGGCTTCCTGCTCCAGCCCATTAGCTCTCATGTGCCAGCAGGGTCATCCCCACTATGATGCACCAGCCCACTCCTTTCCTGGCCCTGACCCCACTGGATCGCCTGCCCCAAGCTGGGCTGTGGTGAGCCAACAGGTGGTTGGGCAACAACCCAGGTGGCAGCCTCAGCTCCGGAATTAGGGTCAATATTTCAATAAAGGTGGATATGTCTGCATAAATTAGTGGTCTTGGTAGTCAAAGAAGTCATAGGAGTCCACCAATCTAGCCATGCACCCACAGCAGTGATTTGATTTCCCAGTGAGGGAACCATATGTAACCCACATTAGCACAGTGTGGCTCTGTCTCCTGTCAGTTGCGAGACCATGTATGGAGTTTTGTGAAACAGCTACTTCTTTCAAGCTACTAGGATCTGTTTTTACTAGTTTGGCAGTAGAGGCACATGCCTTTAGATCCAGAGGTCTCAGGTTCAGTCACCTCTGGGGACTGAATCTAGGACATCTGGATTGAAAAGCTCCTTCCAGAAGCATCATTATATAGGCAATTAAGTGGAGGATAATTAGAATAATTAAGAAATGAGGTTTTACACTGTACTAATTATATGCAAAAGATACTATATGTTTTGTGTGTTTTTTGTGTTGTTTTTTCTACAGCTTAATGTCTGGGTTAGCAGCCTTGGATGCCAAGACTTCCAGTCGATTAGGCATCATAACTGTCACTTACTATCTGTGGACAACATTTGTGGCTGTGATTGTGGGAATAATTATGGTCTCCATTATCCATCCTGGTGGAGCAGCCCAGAAGGAGAACACTGAAGAGAATGGAAAGCCAATTATGAGCTCTGCAGATGCACTGCTAGACTTAATTCGGTAACTACATTCATTCTTACTGCTTTTTGAAGTTCACACGATGCATGTTACATAACAACATAAGGAGCCATGGCATTAAGGATATATTTTGAAATCAGTGATGATCCTTTTGAGAATATGGCAGAAACTAGATCTAAAAACAATACCCCAAAATAAGATTATAAAGGTAAATAGGGAGCTCCTATTTACCCTTTCTCATACTAGACTAAAGAGACACCCAATGAAATGGAAAGGCAAACAATATTAAACTGAAAAAAAGGAAATATTTTTACAGAATTCATAATTAACTCATGGAACTTATTGGCACAATAAGTTATAAGGCCAAGAGCTTAGTGGGATTCAAAAAAGGATTAAAATTTTATTGTTTTATTGGTCTTTACCTCACTTAATATCAATACCTACTGGATAGTGGACAGTAGGTAGTTTCATGGTTTAGGGCAGAAGCGTGCCTCAGCCTAATTTGCTCAGGTTCAAGGCAACTTTAACTTGCACCTTTTCTACTTTGAGCACAGGACTGTAAGTGCCATTGGTACAGGGTAATTGCTACTCGGAGAACTCTGGATACCAGCTGGATGACTCAGTGACTAATGTAATATCATGTATGACTCTTTTGTGATATAGAGGTCACACTGATGTCCTACTGACAAGTGGACAAACCCATACCCCAGGGTACAACCTGAGTTACAGGACGGAAGGAATTTTCCCCCACTCAAGTCATGAAGTGGTAGAAGAGTTTCATGTGGGGTGCCCCCCTGGAGCTCTCCCTCACAGCCTGCAGAGGTCACGGGTCCACTGCCCAAATTCCCCAGATCCTGCTGTCAGTCTCACATGCAGAAGAAAGACACAAATTCCATCACATCTGAGTCTGATTTACTTGTAAACTGAACACAACGATGCTATATTTTTTTCTCAGGGAAAAATCAAACTTTAAATATTCAAATAGTCAAAGCCTGAAGTCTGCACACAAGCATTCGAGATTTATTCACACAACAGCTTGGAGAAAGTGAAATTTAAAATTGTACTTGCAAGTGTTTACACCAGAATACAGTATATTTTTCATGGAATGAGACACGGCTTAACCCAGGAGGAGGACAGGGTTCTCAAACCCCTTCAGAAAATCCATAGCACAAGGCAATGAACCTGTCCACATCTTTTGTTTCTCAGATTGCACTCCCACCGTCACTCAGTTATTTTATGGAAATGTGATGAGATGTAATTGAGTTTAACCTCTGAATCCAGTCAATAATAGAACTGTCTTTTTAAAAGTCTATTTATTATTCCAAACTCTCTGCTTTATGTGCATCCTCCACAAATAAAATCCCACAGAAAGACTGTTAATAAAACAACTGCTGGAAGTGGGTATCCTGTTTGCTACATACTATGGGTGAAATCCTGGCCCTATTAAAGTCAATGGCAAAACTCCTGAATATTGATAAGGAAGTCTGGATTAAATGTAACAGTGTATCTGCTGGTTCGAGCTAGAAGAGTTGATCCTGTAGCTGAATGCTAAATCGCTTCCATTCACAGCTGGAGACAGTCTTTATATCATACAGGAAGTACCTGGCATCCTGTGAATAAAGAATTCTAATGAACAAGAGAAATGTTACATAGTTAAGGTTTTGGATAGGCCTTGTTATATATTTTTAATAAGTTTTAAAAGTGCTCTTGAAAGGTGCCATGTTGATTGCATTGGGATCTGAAGTCACAGAGACCATCAACTCATTTCATAAACTGTAGCTCACCAAACAGATGTCCATATGGCGATGTCTTTTTTTCTCCTTTCTTGATAATTATAGAAAACATCACCATCCTGCCTGTCACTCAGACCTATAACCTGGTCATCATCTCTCTAGGTCCCCACATCCAATCTAAGTCTAAGTCTTGCTGTTTCTTTCTACATAACATCTCTAAGATATGGTCTTTTCTATCCATCCACAAAGCTAACTCTCATCCAGGCTCTCATCTTCTTGCCTCCTGACTATGGCAATATTTTTTTCTCAGGCCCTGACAAATGCAGTCTTTTCTCACATCCATTCAGAATGCTGCGGCAAAGATAATTTCTCTAGCCTATTGCTTTGTCCACATCCCCCCATCTTTGCATCCCTCCACCGGCTCACCTTTCTCTATAGCACCAAACATAATTGCCGCTGTGCTCGCTGAATTGCCACCGTGGGACATGGACTGCCACCCCATGCACCTACTTGGAAAGCTGGTGCCTGGAGCGGGCCCTGTCTACAGCCTCTCAGTAAAAACAAAACTTGGCTTGTCCTTAATGAAAGTTCATATCTTCCTTTTACTACTTCTAGAGATTGGATTTGTTCAGCCGTATACTCTGCCAATGAAATCCTACCTCTGTCATAATTCAGCACTTTATTAGCTCAGTAATGAATAACATAAATGTATTAAATAGACATTCAGAAGTGTAATGAGGCAAGAGAGTTAGAAGCTGTCAAGGTCCTTTAGCATCAGTTACAAGGCATAAAGCTTTCTGATGGCCAGGTCTAAATATACCATGCTTTAAACGATTTATATGCTTTAAAAGAGCATACTGTGTAACTCCTATGTAAGAAGAATGTGACAGATAGGAAGGTCTGAGTTCAATGGCTACAGTGGTTTTCTGATAGTTTGTCTTCCTGTTTGAATTGTCTGAGTGGTGGCACACACGGTGAAGTTGGGAGAGAGCTATAGAGTCCAGGGAGTTTTTGCAATTAAGACTGAAGAAATGATATGGAACATATACTGAGACAAAATAGCCACTGTCATTTCTTTGAATTTCCTATGCCACAGAAATCTGGAAATGTTCAAAGAAAGAGCAAAAATAATAGAAGAGATACAGACCGACCAGATTTGAACATGAGATCCTGAGATCTACAGCTCCTTCCATTTTAAAAGACAGGGAATGGATGGGATAAAATCCTTGGATCTGAAATAGTAGCTTTGTTTTTTCTTACAGATCCAAAAATGGAAGATGCCTATTTTCTGAGTTGGATGCAGCACAAAGTGGCAAAAGTCTCACAAGAACTGTTGTTCTCATGGGATTTTAAGATAACTCACAAGATTTTGGTATCTGAACCCTAGTGCTGCTTTGGCCTTAAACCTGCTTTCTTAACCCTCACTTAAACCTAACCTAGATCTTGATTCAAACACATCTGTCTCTAGCCATCATGAAAAGACCCCTGGGGCAATCTAGTCCATCTTCATGCCAATGTAGGAGCTCTCCCTGATATAACTTACCCTCTTTCTTTTCCAATATACAGTTGCTGGGGGCCAACTAAAACAAGTGATTCATGAGACAAATGCAAGTCTGTAACTGTATAGGAGTTTCTTTCTTTCATACTTAGACTGTAAGCTCTTTGGAGCAGGGACTGACTTTATATACTGTCTAGCTAAGGGACTTATATGGCCCCATTATAATAGTATCTGAGCAGCTCACAGTCTCTAATGGATGTATTCTCACAACACCCGTGTGAGGTAGGGAAGTACTATTAGCCCTATTTTATAGGTAGAGAAATACGGCAGAGAGAGATAAAGTGAGTTGCCAAAGGTCGTACAGGAAGTCTGTGGTAGAGAAAGGAATGTCCTCTGTTTGTACAGTGCCCAGTACAATTGGGTCCAGGACTGGGGCTCCTGAGCACTAGCACAATACAAATAATGAATAATAAGCAAGACTCTTTAGCTTTGTTTTTCAATATTAGTTACAACAAATGATCTTTTGGGATGAAATTTGCTATGCCCCCCTGGGAAATATGAATGGAAAATTATCAGCCATTTTTGTGTTACACAAGAGCAGAGGGGGAAAATATCCCCTTTTTAAAAATTCAGATTTTGAGTGTCTTTTTCACTTAGGTAACTCAAAAATGAGCCAGATTTTCAGTAATTACTTCTGTGTACAAATCAGGTGGTTTAAATCTAACTAACTGCAGTTAGTTGGCAAATATAAAAAAGGAATTACAGGTATACTTATTTGTACTCACAAAATTAGAAATCAGATAGAAGCCTATTTAAAGGTGAACTGCCTTGCCAAAAAAGGAAAGTACTGTCCTTTTAGTTGCTGTATGATGTTAAAGAAGACTTCCAAAGAGCTTTTGTTTTTTAATTAATTAAGTCTAAATTTTTTGTTCCCTGCTTCTTTTTTAAGATTTGAAATCTCAGGTCTTGACTTGCCTTTTCTTGCTGGAGGAGTGGAGAACTAGAGAGAAAGTGACATCACAAATGTCTGAAACCAGAGCTGCAGTTTTTTCATGAGATAGAAGACAGTTTAGTCAAACTGTTTAAAGCTCTGTGTTTTTGTTTGTCTTTATAAAAGCCTTATTAATTCAAACTTCTGGCAAATGATTGAGATAAAAGCCCAGTAAAAATTCCATCTCCATCAGCTGAGGACTGGGAAAACTGAGATGTAGGATGGCACGGAGAATAGGGTGATAGCCTGGTGCTTGTGAAACCCAAGTTCAGTTCTCTGTTCACTAACTGATTTACTGTGTGACCTTGGGCAAATCATTTAGTTTCTCGGTGCCGCAGTTCCCCATCTGCAAAATGGGGATAATACATCCCTACCTCTCGGGGTTTTGTGAGGCTCTATACATTAAAGACTGTGAGGCGCTTAAACACTACAGTCATGGAGGCCATATAATATCTAAAATAAGATTGATATAATCATAATTGGCTGACATCTGAGCTCTCATTTTAACTCCCAGCGCTCCAACAAAAATGGGTAGGTCAAGACTTGAAATTCCTGATCTAAAGTACCAAACACCTACAAGAAAAAATTAGGGTGTGGGTAAGCAGGAGGATTTAGAATTTATGAGGCTACCTTTATGCATCACAAAAGGAGTAATAAATGGCAAAGTTTTCCCTCTCTTGCAGGTCACCTTTATAAATCAGGCCCTTAAAGTTTGAGGTTGGCATGGTGCACTATTGTGAGGAGGACAGCAATCTTTTCTTGAGTTTTGAAGTGTTTGGTTTTGAGACAGTACATTTCAGAATATTCTAAGTGCTTTTTTAAAAAGACAAAGATAATTGATTTATTTAAAGAAATAAGTATGTGTAAGCCACTGTTGGATGTTTTACTTGTTCCTCTCAGTGCATCATTCCAGATAGGTGCATGTTGTCTGACTGTGCACACATTCAAAGTCAACATAAAGCTAAATAAGTTAAGCAGTACCCTGCACGCTGTGGCTGGCCCTCCCTCCACTATAACATTTTTGTGATCAATAATTGTGTACAATACATGTCTATCAATACATCTGTCCAACAGCTGGTATACAGAGCCCAATCATTTAAATATTAGGACCATATATTCACTAGACAAGCTGCATAAAATTTTGCAACAAATTTGGGGAGGAACACTCAAACGCAAAATATCAACATCAAGCCCAGTGTTTAAATCAGCAGTTAATATTCATGCCTCATCCTGTTGTCATAATCATGTTCTTTCACTTATGAAGTTTATTCATGGTGCCATTGAAATCATGAGATCTTTGCCATACATCAGTGGGAACAAGATTTGTCCCATAATCTTAAAAAAAACCAAAACTTTAAATGATTTAGAATCCTACACATCTTAATAGGCTGCCTCCCAGTTTTGCATGCAAGGCTGAGTATGTCTGCAAATCTCTGCCTGTGCCCTATCCATTAGCTGATTGCAAATGCAGGATTTGCATGCATTTTTATTCCTGTTCAAGTCTAAATAGACATCATGCCATTGTGATGTAATCTGTCTCAAAAACACCAAATAAAACTCTGAGGGTCAATTCTGATTGACCTACACTGATGGGCAAATTCATTGAAGTCACTGTGGTTTGCCTGGGAGGGTAAGTTAGTGCAGGCTTTATCCCCAGATGTTCAGGAATGCTGCTAATATAACAGGAATTAGAAGCAGGCAATTGGAAACAGGGTACATCTACATCCAAGCTTGAAGTGTAGTTTCCACGTATGGTATGTATGCCAGCTTTGGTTCATTTAAAACACTACAAATAGAAATGTGGCAGTGGCAGCATAAACGACAGGACAGACTAGCTGCCCTGAATACTGTCGACCCTAGATATCTACTGGGGCGGCTAGCCCAAACAAGTACCTGGAAATTATACCTCCAGCTCAAGTGTAGGCATACCCTCAGTCAGATTGGCCAGGTTTACTCAAGAGAGATTAATTTACACAATTAGTTTTTAAGAGGATATAAGTAACTTAGGGTGGGATCTGTTGCCTTCAATGGGAGCAGAGCTAGGCCAGTCCTGAGGTCTTTTGAAAAGCTTACCCTTATTTCCAAGCTAGACACATCTAGATTCTACAGAAACTGTGTTTCTTCAAATAAGGCAAGAGCTTTATTTCTTAATATTTACTGTAGTTTGGAGAAAGCCCAGGCTGTGTAGAACCGGAAATCACACTTGAATCTGTTTACAGTGGGAGTTGAACAGTATACTAATAAATGTTGGCATCTACAGTAAGATTTTTTAGAGCCCATTAAAATACCACAGGGATTAAGCCAGAGGTAGGCAACCTGTGGCTTGTGTACCAAAGGCGGCACACGAGCTGATTTTCAGTGGCACTCATACTGCCCGGGTCCTGGCCACTGGTCCGGGGGGCTCTGCATTTTAATTTAATTTTAAATGAAGCTTCTTAAACATTTTAAAAACCTTATTTACTTTACATACAATAATAGTTTAGTTATATATTGTAGACTTATAGAAAGAGATCTTCTAAAAACGTTAAAATGTATTACTGGCATGCTAACCTTAAATTAGAGTGAATAAATGAAGACTCGGCACACCACTTCTGAAAGGTTGCTGACCCCTGGATTAAGCTATGATTGAGCTTTTTTTATACCATGACCTACTATCATGAGTCACTGGCATGAAAATCAATGTGATGGAAATACCTGTTAACGCTAGCTCATCGCAAACTACCAAATGTAATTCATTTCAGACCCACTTTAGCTCTGTCCCACCCACACAAACCTGGTATTAACTCCTTGTTTAGGACTATAAATGACTTGATTCCTTATTTATGTTCACTCTTATCCCACTCAGGCTGCGAATATGCCCTTTGCTCAAACTAGTCTACTAACTGCGCAAGGCCTTGTCATCCCCCGCCCCCCACGGTTGACTCCCACCTAAGGGGAAAGAAAATTATCCAGGATGGATAATCAAAGAGGTTTCTCTTGCAGCGTTTCCTCCTCATTATTCTGTCAGGGGTATGTGACTTACCCCTCTCTCCTGAAAAAGAAGCAGGGTGGCTGTCTCCCAAAACCAGCAGCTCCCAGGGGATTGACAGAAGCCAGGCCCATCTGAACAGAGCCCTTGTGCCTATGCAGTGTCTCTCAGCTCTTTGAGAGCAACAGTGCCTGAAGAAGCCATGCAGGCAGGACATCCCTTACAGCCACAGAGTGGGTAAATTAATGGTGACTATATGCTGCAGGTAGTAGGTGTGCCTTCTCCGATGCCTTGCATCCTGAATTTCACAGGGCCTCTTCAGAGAGGGAACAGTGTTGTGAAGGTGTCTCTGCCAGGCTGTTCCCCATCTCCTGCTAACCAGGATCTCAGCCTCTTTGTTTGTGGAGATGACAAAAGTGCCTAGAGCTGAAACTGCAACAGAACAGGCTGGTGGGATTACAGCCCCCAAACTGGAATAAAGCATTCCTTCTCTTGAAACAGGTGCAAACATTGTCTGGTGTAAAGGAACTTGTTACTTGTCATGTCAAGACCCTGATGAAAATGAGCTGTGTCTTTCATGAAGCTATCTCAGTGAGTCAGCATTTAGCTCAATCTATCATCCCACTCAACTAGCACCTTTATGGATTTTCCTGAATAAGTACTTTTTGTGGGGGGGAAATTGCTTTCTCTCAAAAATGGTTTTCTGTAAGAAAGCCATCATACATACACATTTCTTAACTGAGCCCAGTCTTCCCTGAGGGTAACAGGATGACAAAGTTCCCTCCTCCCACTCCTCACTGGTTCCAGAACAGTGTGCAACAGTTTCACCCTAATGAAGGAAAAAAGGGTCGCATTTCAGGACAGAGCATTTCCATGGATGTGCATACTGCTCTGATCTGGGAAGAGGCAGGCAAAGCACAATTGGATCCATTAGGCTAAGTCCCATTAGTGATTTTTGTATTCTATTAGTGTCTTTTATCACAGTAATGAGGATTTTAATACCTCATAAATTCTGAAAAGCCTATGGTCCTTTTTGCTGAAGGTGGGAGTGGGGGAGAGGGTGATATTATCTAATAGGATTAGACAATAGAGATGATCACTGATGTGCAACTATCATCCTCCCATGGGCACTGAAATGACTGATTTATTTTATCATGGTGGGCCAAATTCTGCCCTCACTCTCACTAATATAAATCTAGACTAAAGCCACTGACCCCAGTGGAGTTATTTGGATTTACAGTGATACAACTGAGCACAGGATTTGGCCCATTGTGAGGAAATTACAGTATAGACAGAAGTCAGTGGAGTTACTTCAAATGTTCACCAGTGCAACAGAGAGAAGAATTTGGCCCATTTAGGTTGGGAGCATAATGTAATAAAATCTCAGTCCATAGGCAAGTTAGTGATAGAAAGATAAGGAAGGTGCCATTTGATTTGTAAAAATCTACAGAATTTCATTGGTGTCACCCTCTGTGGAATAGCCGGGGGGCCTCGCTGCCCCCATCAGCTGCCACCTGTAGGTCCTCTGGTTGGTGCAAATGTTGATAATACAGTGTCATTGGAAATGGGTCAAATTGAGTATCATTCAAAAGCCCTTTCTCCCACAAATACAATGGTACCCAATATGACACACCTAGAAAAATTATGTAAATTATTTCCATCAAGAATCATGCTACTGAGTTATAGATAAGGTTGCTTATAAAAAAAAACTTAATCCCACATCACTTTAAGCTTCTGATATTATTATTTTTATGGCCCACCTGTGGTCCATGAAGTCCAAGAGTTATGCTGGGAACTTTAGAAATAATTTAAGCATCTAGCTCTATTTATTTAATAAAGATGGCAACATTTATGGTAGGAGATAGCAATGAGTCGCTCAGAGTGATTAATTGTTATTTGGTAAGCACTCACAAGGTGTTTGATTCTACTTGTAATATTGAAAGACACACTCCCTGCCTTGAGGAGGCTGCAGTCTGATGCCCCAATCCTACATTAAGATCCACATCCACATGCCCCAATCCTACATTAAGATTGTTATGCATGTTCAGAGTTATCACTGAAGTCAATGAGTCTCTCGGGGGTGCAAGACTCCTTGGATCAGACTGCAGTATTGGAGCAAAGGCAAAGCGCACATTGAGAGACCGAGAGGTTGGGATATAAGTTTAAATTTTGTAATATGTAGAGTTAAATAAAAGTGCTGGGGCTCTGAGCTATACTAAACCCTCTGCAGCTGTAAACTTTCCTTAAGGGGGAATTTCGGTTCAGCCAGGAGGGGCCAACAGCATGGCCCCTGAGGAAGCCATGAGGAAAGGGAGCTGTGTAGAAGCCCTTGGCCTCTCCAGGGATGCTCATGCCCTCTGCAGATATCTCAAGCAGTTCTTGGGACATTCCCAGAAGATTGAAGCCCCTGGAAGTTCCATGCTGAAAAAATTCAAACCCTACTTCCCCAATTAAAAGATTCCATGGAGACCTAAGAAGCATAAATTTGCAGAGTTTCCTGCCCCCTATTTGAGAAATCTCAATGTACAGTAGTAGAATGTGTCCCTAAAGCAGGAGTTTGTATGGAGTTTCTCCGGAGATCTGATCCAGCCAACAAACTCCCATTCATCTTCCCTGACCATATGTCATGGTGATATACTCCTTAGCATTATTCCTTATTAGTCCATGAGATGTACCTTTTGTGAATTGTACTTTTGATTTTTTTTTAATTAAGAAAGCTGAACTTTTGGCTAATAGTGGATTTTCCCAAGCCAAGTAAAGCAGCTTAAAAAAAAAAAAGCCAAAGCTCTGGCAAACACATTCATGTCAACGCCCTTGCACTAGATCATTTGGTTGGCTTTAGTAAGGCTGGTCTCAAAGAATGGTCAGAATGGATGATAATATATTATATAATATTGGAAGAATTCCAGACTACAGTATTATGAGGACCAGTTGTAATTCCTGCAGGATAAAGAATTATTAAAAAATAAAATTATTTAATACTCCATGAATTTAGCTAACATTTAATCTAGCTACTATACATGATATTTCCTTTCTCCAGCAGTCTCAATTTGATCTTAATGCTATTAATTAGGGCTGCAGTATTGAGACAGGAGACAGAAAGCACTATTAATTCAATTCATATTACAATCTGAAAGCTACAGCCTATATGTTTGGTTCATATTCAGAGAAGGATAAAAATCCTCAATGAGAATCTGTCCTTGCAGATTAATTCTCCATCACACAGCACATTGTAATTTAATCACAAAAAGAAAAGGAGTACTTGTGGCACCTTAGAGACTAACAAATTTATTAGAGCATAAGCTTTCGTGAGCTACAGCTCACTTCATCGGAGCATCTGTAGCTCACGAAAGCTTATGCTCTAATAAATTTGTTAGTCTCTAAGGTGCCACAAGTACTCCTTTTCTTTTTGCGAATACAGACTAACACGGCTGCTACTCTGAAACCTGTCATTAATTTAATCACAGTGAGACTACTTTGTACTTACACAGTGCCTTTCATCAGACCATCTCAAATTGCAAAACTAACATGAATTAACATAGGGTGTCCTTAACAATCTTAGGGCAGAATCGTTCACTGGGGGACACAGGGAATAATATGGTGGTGGTGAGTTCTTTTAAGTGCTTCCCTCTCCCCACTACCCCTACACCAGCCTTTCCCAGATCGAGCTTCCAGCAGCTCCTCTTCAAGTAATTTCTGATCTCAGCCAGGCCCTTGGAGAGCTGGGATAAGGCACTGTCACAATCTGATGTAAAGGTGACATACAGCTGGGTGTTGTCTGTATATTGCACAGTTTTAGGCCCATACTGGATATTTGACCACAGAGACTCACAAGTATTTATGGGGATCAGATGTGACTAGAGAACTAAATGCTAAATCTCAGTATTCAGGCTTTTGTGTTATCACTGGGGGTGAAAACTCACAGAAGACAGCAGCACAGCGTTTACAATCACCGTTATTGCTTACAATAGACTGCTGTCTGTTATAAACAGTGACTGAGTGAATAAGGAATTGACTTAAGTTAAACCAATATAAAGCACTCAAATTGAAATTAAAGTGTCCCTCATCTGTAAAATAGTGGGAGTCTAAAGCCTGGAAGATGTTTTTCCTACACTAATGAGACACAGAATGTTCTGATTGCAATCCTACCAAATAGCAGGCATGCTCTATTGCACAGTGGCCTAAATTCAGGAAAACACCACTGTTCAGGACAGCAGTTAAAAATGCACATGCCATGAGTACTCTCCTGAGTAGGGTGACCAGATGTCCCATTTTTATAGGGACAGTCCTGTTTTTTGGGACTTTTTCTTATATAGGTGCCTATTACCACCCCCCACGCCCTGTCCCATTTTGTTCACGGTTGCTATCTGGTCACACTACTACTGAGTAGGGATGGACAGTGCACATGCACTTAAGTGCTCTCCTGACTTGGGGATTGAGATGGACTTTCAACAGAGAAGTCCTTTGTTTAGTGAGCATTACAGCCACATATTTTCATACAAACTGAACATGAATGCATAAGATTATGCTAGAGTATTGCTCAATTTAGGCTTATAAATTTCAGGATGAAAAGAAATCCATTTAAAAAAATAATCTTGCCACATTTTAAAATTCCTGGGAATTTTTTGTTCCCCGGTGTTAAGTTCTTGATTTAATGGTCCTTTTGCCCAGAAATAGAATTCTCACTGGAGCCTGGAGAGGGCATTCTTTTCCTCTTTCCTTAAAACGAGAAGTCTTTCTAAAAGATATTGTCTAGCTCAGAGGATATGGACTCGATGCAGAAATTAGTGAGTAAAATTCTATGACCCACATTACCTGGGAAGTCAGATCAATGATAATAATGGTCCCTTCGAGCGTTAAAAATCTATGAATCTCACTCTGAGGTCATAAGCATGAGGTCTCTGTTTTGCTCGTGCTCACTCAGCAGTGGTGGAGGGTGAAACTCCTAATTAGCATTTTTCCAAAAGACACTGATTTTCCGCCCCTGGAAAAGCCCATAAACATTAAAATAGTGACCATTTCTAAGAGATTGTGCAGCTCTGGTCTAGATTCTTTTAATCAGGAATCAGATCCTCTTTTTGAAAAGCAGTCTGTTCTAGGTAAAGGGCACAGACGTCAGAGCCTAGCCCACTTATAATCATAATGGGATTGACAGAAGCATGGCAGAAAGTACTATTATTAACTATTATTAATCATTATTATATGTATTATAGTAGTGATTAGAAGCCCAGAAGTAGATTGAGAGCTCCACTGTGCTGGGTGCTGTCCTGAAAAGCTTACAATCTAAAAAGACATAACAGGAATGGGAGAAAGGAAATATTATTATTATTATATTATTAAATATGAGTCAACAGTGTAACACAGTTGCAAAAAAAAAGTTTACATCATTCTGGGATGTATTAGCAGGAGTGTTGTAAGCAAGACACAAGAAGTAATTCTTTCATTCTACTCTATGTTGATTAGGCCTCAACTGAAGTATTGTGTCCAGTTCTGGGTGCCACATTTCAGGAAAGATGGGGACAAATTGGAGAAAGTCCAGAGAAGAGCAACAAAAATGATTAAAGGTTTAAAAAATGACCTATGAGGAAAGAGTGAAAAAATTGGGTTTCTTTAGTCTGGAGAAGAGAAGACTGAGAGGGGACATGATAATTCAATTACATAAAAGATTGTTACAAGGAGGAGGGAGAAAAAATGTTCTCCTTGACCTCTGAGGATAGGACTAGAAGCAATGGGCTTAAATTGCAGCGAGGACAGTTTAGGTTGGACATTAGAAAAACCTTCCTAATTGTCAGGGTGGTTAAGCACTGGAATAAACTGCCTAGGGAGGTTGTGGAATCTCCATAATTGGGGATTTTTAAGAGCAGGTTGGACAAACACCTGTCAGGAATGGTCTAGATAATACTTAGTCCTGCCATGAGTGCAGGGGACTGGACTAGATGACCTCTCAAGGTACCTTCCAGTCTTATGATTCTATAATTATTCCCATCTAGCAGATGGGAAACTGAACCAGAAAGAGTCTGAGTGAGTTGCTGCAGGTTATACAAGGAGTCTGTGGCAGAGTCAAGAATTGAATCCAGATCTGCTGAATCCCACACAAGATGTTCAGAATTGTGTCCTTAAACCTCTACTTTAAACTTGGTGGACTTGGTTCTCACTGTTATGCCTTCTGTAGCTATTTACACCCATGCAGAGTGAGCAGGAAATGCTATGAGATCGGAGTATTTTCTATCCTCTGGGCACCGACTTTGCACAGGTGACTACACAAGGGGGAAGGTAGTGGACACTGAGGAGCAACAAGGGTAACTAAATAGCCCTTTGACAATGATTCTTTTATCTATTTCTTTCCAGGAACATGTTTCCAGCCAACCTTGTTGAGGCCACATTCAAACAGGTGAGTGTCTGCATTGATGCTACAGAGAAGCCATCTTCAGATAATGCATGCAGTGAAAATTTTTAAGCAAAAATTGAGATTTGTCAGAAGTATTCTGGTACTGTATATTGGTTCATATATGCTCAGTACCTTCAGTGGCATCTGATGTGAATCCCTTTCAAGTCAATGAGAGTTTTTCCACTGACTTCAGTGGCTTTGTGTTAGGCCCATAATGAGTAATCACTTTGCAATACAGGAGTGTAATCAGAATCATTCAGCTATTTTAATAATCACTTGTTTTTAGGTTAGAGGCGAAAGTAGCTGGAAGGGTTACCTATTTTGCCAATGAATGGGAATTGGAGTGGGAGTCAGGCAAGGGTTCGTTTTGTTGCCAGTTATTTGGCAACAGATTCCTTCATGTTTTTAATTTTTTTTAAATGCTTCCATTCAGTATTTTGATGGGCACAATACAAATCATACAGCGCTTGATCTGTATCTTCAATAGCTGTTGCAAGAGCTCTGCACTTCTGAGGTTCAGGCCTTAAATAATTAATATCCAACAAGCACTGCATATGATCTATGGACAGGTCTAGACTAAAATATTGATGTATGTAAATCACAATAATGGAGCCTGGAGCAGTCACAAGTGCCTATGGCACGTACTAATGTGTTGCTATCATATGTTCTGCACCAGGCGGTAATGCAGTGTTGCCATGGTACTAAAAGGCTGGAATGCTGATGGTGTCATGTGTTTGCTTGTGAGTGGACTTGTAACAAAAATGTAAGAAGGACACAGTCCTGTTGATGTTAGGGTTGATATGGGTAAAATTCTCAAAAGAGTCGACATACTTAGTAGGCGAAGTCCATGATTTAGGCTCCTACGTGACTTATGGTAATATTTTTTAAAATACCTATGTTCGTGAGATGTATCTTTGATTCAGAAAGTAGTGTCATATCATCCTATAAATCAGAGCTGCTCATGCTGTTTTGATATTTAGTCATTTTGGTGAGGAAGAGTTTGAAATAGTTTGTATTAGCCCTTTCCACGCATTTTGCTTGATTTCATCCCGCTTTCCTAGTTCTCTGGAACATGGATTTTTGATTATCCTTAGTCCCCTGTGAAAATGATTTGAGATCTGCCCAATAAATTCGATGTAAGAATATGGAAGGCGGGGGAGAGAGTGTGAGAGTACACAGGATAATTCCTTATTTGTTCCTTAATTAGAGACATTGGCCCAGACCCCAAGTTCTGGCTGAGGAGTGCTCACTGCACCTCAGGAAGTGGGGAGCACAGGCAACTTTAAGCCACCTTTGCACCTTCCACAGCCTAGGGACGACAAGGCCCTCATCAGGAATCATCAGGACACAGGGATCCCCCACCTATGCCCCCTTTTCTTGAACATACCAGGGACCAGGAAGGGAAGTGGTGTAGGTGTCCCGATGGCAGCTCTGTGCTACCAGACAACAGACATTTGCTAAGATACTAATTTGACGTTGGCTCTTAAGCCACAAATGTATCAATCAGAAGGCCTGTGCCATTCTCTAAGAGCTCTTTGAGAGGGCTGCAAACATGACTTCTGAAACTGAACAATGTTGTTGGTGATCCTGGCCCTCATTGAATGGCATTAGGGAAGGGCAGAGAACTTTACATAAGTAAATCATGTGACAATAGAATCACTTTCCCCACCACTGAAATGCAGTCATCCGGCAGGTGGAAGGTATTTAAGAACACACAGCAAGATTACACAAAAGGAAGTGAAGAAGGATGCTGTATCCAGTTAAAGCAATGTGGGAATTTATTTAGGCAGAACCTAATTACCCAAACAGGAGTTTGAACAGGACACTTTACCTAAAAGCTTTGAGCAGGTTAAGAGGAAAGCTTGGGTGTAATGCCCTTTCAAATGGGATATATTGCATGGAACCCTTACCTTTGGTGGGACAAAGAAAAAGTCACTGATTAGCATTTGAGGGAGTTATTCCTAGTTACACATGAGAAGAGTGAATATAGAGAAATACCCTAGCAGGGTTCGATATGTCTGCTGCCTGAAGTTCTGCTTGGAGTAGTTCCTGATTTTGTCAGATTTTTACAAAAATAGGATCAGAGTTGTTTTTCCAGTAGCTTGGGAGGAGGGGAAGCTGTTTCTCTTTCTTCCTCAAATGCCCCTTCCTTCTCACAAGGCACTTTGGAGCCCATTAAAGCAATCTGGGGACTCATTAACCCTTTAGTCCCTGATGACCCACTATAATATTCTGTGTTCTTTCAGTATCGCACCAAGAGCATTCCTATTGTCAAATCCAACAAGGCAGCTTCTGAAAGCACCACTCGTCGGATCATAATATATGGGGTCCAGGATGAGAATGGATCCAATGTCCAGAATTTTGCCCTGGATATCACTCCCCCTCCAGAAGTGATTTACAAATCTGAGCCAGGCACCAGCGATGGCATGAACGTGCTGGGGATTGTGATATTCTCCGCCACCATGGGTATGTTTTAAACATGTTGGAGCGGGTCATGTTTGAATTGATCTGTGTATTGTTGTTTTGGGGGTTGGGTTTTTATTTCAGGGAATCGGGGGTGGGAGGAGAGTTCTTGTTTAGTATTCCTGATGTAATTATTTCCCACCTACCCTTCTCTAAACTTCAAGTCAGAAAACACATATCCTAGTAATGTACTCCAATCCTTGGGGATGAACCTTGTTCATAATCCTTGATGACATTTTCTTTTCATGCTCTGGATTGTTTCTATGCATGCTGCTTTCCCCCTTTTCCTTTTAATTTCACTAAGCCTTTGTTTGTTTATTGTGTATTTGCATTTGAAGCTACTGAATTTTATTTAGGGGCCTTTTGCATATAGAGGGCAGTGAGAAACAATAGAAATGTCTGCTGTATAGTTTTCACTTCTAACATTTGTACTTTGGGCTAAGTAGCCCTATAGTTAGAGCAGGGGTGGGCAAACTTTTTGGCCCAAGGGCCACATCTGGGTATGGAAATTGTATGGCGGGCCATGAATGTTCACAAAATTGGGGGTTGGGGTGTGGGCTCTGGGGTGGGGCTGGGGATGAGGAGTTGAGGGTGTAGTAGGGTGCTCTGGGCTGGGATTGAGAGGTTCAGAGGGCAAGAGGGGGATCAGGGCTCGGGCAGGGGGTTGGGGCATGGGAGAGGGGCAGGGGGGCAGGCTCCGGGCAGTGCTTACCTCAAGCAGCTCCCAGAAACAACGGCATGTTCCCCCCTTCGGCTCCTACACAGAGGTGCGGCCAGGTGGCTCTGCATGCTGCCCTGTCCGCAGGCACCACCCCTGCAGCTCCCATTGGCTGCGTCATGAGTCACTCCCTCCTGAGTAGGAAAGACAGACAGACAAGGAATTTAGTGCTTGGACTAAGAACAGAGGGAGGATAACAAGGGGACTCCTTCTGTTGCCTTTGAGGGCCACCACCTACCAGAATGAATTGACATTTGTCCCAGTGCTGCATACTGTGGCTGTTCACAACTTCATGGATAGAACTCAGACCCCACCTATTTTAAAAGCACTTGCATCTACCACTTGAGAGAAAGGAAGATTAGCAGTACAGGGGCTGACACACAGCTGACCAGTTCTGATTCTGTCCAGTAGGAGGAAGTGGTACTTCTAATCCACTATCCTGTCTCTAACCATGGCTGGAACCAGAAGCTTCAGAGGAAGGTGAAGAAATCTTGCAATGGGCAAGAACAGGATAATTATGCACAGGGAAAGTTTCTTCTTAACTCCCTTTAGTTAGAGGCTGCCTTATGCCTTGAAACATGAAGGTTTATATCCCTTCCCAGATATTGGTTTTATCATTAGTAATATAAATCTGGATGCATTTGTTATCAATATAAAATACCCAGTTTTTAAAATCCTGTTAAATGCTTGCCTCAGTGATATCTTGAGGCTTTGAGTTCCACAGGATAATTATGCATTGTGTGAAAAAATATTTCCTTTTATTAGTTTTAAATTTGCAGTTTTTTGCTTTCATTGAATGTCCCCACTACAGTTTTATTTGTACCATAGTTCAATGTTAGTAATTATGTATTATCTAGGAGGCTTATTGTAATGGACTTTGAGAGCTCTTATCAATTTAGAACGTTCAGTTTTATGGGCCTGAAGAACTCAATAGAACTCTTTATGTTATCTAACTGCAGTAGATTTATTTCTTTATTTATTGAAATGTTTTCTAAGTGGGCTACAATTTGAGTCAGAGGGAAGGGAATTTTACCCCTCCTTTAGACATGCCCATGGTCCTTCTGATAATGGTAAAGTGATGATTTTCACATAGAGATGCTGATAAAAAGAATCCCTTTATCTGTGTTTATGATGTTGAACTTGGAAGGGAATCTGTTCAGCAGATGTGGTTCCAAAAGCACCTTTGATTTTTCTTATTTTATGCATGGTTTGCATTAGTAAAGGGGGCAAAATTCCAGCCTGTCAGTATCACATTTTTCTCTCCCTTTTGTTTCCGCAAGATATGGAGTCCCACTTGCATCCTTGTTGTTAACCTGAGATCCCCTAATTTTCAATGATTTAACACTCAACCCTCAAAACACCATATCACAGCCACCGACCGTCCAGCTGAGCCAAGGATTACTAGACAGGAGTCTCTTCACTCCTAAAACAACAAGGAGTCTGGTGGCACCTTAAAGACTAACAGATTTATTTGGGCATAAGCTTTCGTGGGTAAAAAAACATTTCTTCAGATGCATGGAGTGAAAATTACAGATGCAGGCATTATATAATGACACATGAAGAGAAGTCCTGCAAAATTCATTTGCAAATTTAACACCATTAATTTGGGTTTGAATAGGGACAGGGAGTGGCTGGCTCATTACAAAAGCAGCTTTGCCTCTCCTGGAATTGATACCTCCTCGTCTATTATTGGGAGTGAACTACATCCACCCTGATTGAATTCATAGATTCATAGATTCATAGATACTAAGGTCAGAAGGGACCATTCTGATCATCTAGTCCGACCTCCTGCACAGCGCAGGCCACAGAATCTCACCCACCCACTCCTATGAAAAACCTCACCCATGTCTGAGCTATTGAAGTCCTTAAATCATGGTTCAAAGACTTCAAGGAGCAGAGAAGCCTCCCTCAAGTCAACCATGCCCCATGCTACAGAGGAAGGCGAAAAACCTCCAGGGCCTCTCCAATCTGCCCTGGAGGAAAATTCCTTCCCGACCCCAAATATGGCAATCAGCTAAACCCTGAGCATATGGGCAAGATTCACCAGCCAGATACCCAGGAAAGAATTTTCTATAGTAACTCAGATCCCATCCATTTAATATCCCATCTCAGGGGATTTGGCCTATTTACCCTGAATATTTAAAGATCAATTACTTACCAAAATCCCATTATCCCATCATACCATCTCCTCCATAAACTTATCGAGTAGAATCTTAAAGCCAGATAGATCTTTTGCCCCCACTGCTTCCCTTGGAAGGCTATTCCAAAACTTCACTCCTCTGATGGTTAAAAACCTTCGTCTGATTTCAAGTCTAAACTTCCTGGTGGCCAGTTTATACCCATTTGTTCTTGTGTCCACATTGGTGCTGAGCTTAAATAATTCCTCTCCCTCTCCTGTATTTATCCCTCTGATATATTTATAGAGAGCAATCATATCTCCCCTCAACCTTCTTTTAGTTAGGCTAAACAAGCCAAGCTCCTTAAGTCTCCTTTCATAAGACAAGTTTTCCATTCCTCGGATCATCCTAGTAGCCCTTCTCTGTACCTGCTCCAGTTTGAATTCATCCTTTTTAAACATGGGAGACCAGAACTGCACACAGTATTCTAGGTGAGGTCTCACCAGTGCCTTGTATAACGGTACTAAAACCTCCTTATCCCTACTGGAAATGCCTCTCCTGATGCATCCCAAAACCGCATTAGCTTTTTTCACAGCCATATCACATTGGCAGCTCATAGTCATCCTATGATCAACCAATACTCCAAGGTCCTTCTCCTCTTCCGTTACTTCTAATTGATGCGTCCCCAATTTATAACTAAAATTCTTGTTATTAATCCCTAAATGCATAACCTTACACTTCTCACTATTAAATTTCATCCTATTACTATTACTCCAGTTTACAAGGTAATCCAGATCCTCCTGTATAATATCCCGATCCTTCTCCGAATTGGCAATACCTCCCAGCTTTGTATCATCTGCAAACTTTATTAGCACACTCCCACTTTTTGTGCCAAGGTCAGTAATAAAAAGATTAAATAAGATTGGTCCCAAAACCGATCCCTGAGGAACTCCACTGGTAACCTCCCTCCAACCTGACAGTTCGCCTTTCAGTAGGACCCGTTGCAGTCTCCCCTTTAACCAATTCCTTATCCACCTTTTGATGTTCATATTGATCCCCATCTTCTCCAATTTAACTAATAATTCCCCATGTGGCATGGTATCAAATGTCTTACTGAAATCTAGGTAAATTAGATCCACTGCATTTCCTTTATCTAAAAAATCTGTTACTTTTTCAAATTGGCCCTGTCAACACTGGTTCTCCATTTGTGAGGTAACTCCCTTCTCTTCATGTGTCATTATATAATGCCTGCATCTGTAATTTTCACTCCATGCATCTGAAGAAGTGGTTTTTTACCCACGAAAGCTTATGCCCAAATAAATCTGTTAGTCTTTAAGGTGCCACCGGATTCCTTGTTGTTTTTGTGGATACAGACTAACACAGCTACCCCCTGATTCTTCACTACTAGTATTCATTAGATTAAAGGGGATGCATATGCTATTGAGTCATCAAACCATTTCTCTGCTCCCTAGAGCTGAGCATGCTGTCTCAGCAGTGCTTCCAACTTCTGCTGACTCAGGGATCAAGAGGTCAGGAGCTGAGCCCTTGTCTCTGCGTAGGGGTGCACAGAACAGCCATTAGACCGCTGGGCTAACCTATAACCATGTTAGCTGTGGTCAGTTTTTAGATATACACACTTACATCTTGCCATAGACCAGTTGATCAACTGTACCAAGGTAGAGGATGGTTGGTGATTATGTTAAATTCTCCTGGCATAGTTACAGCACCAAAGGGAACTCAGCCGTGTATACCCATTTATTATATGGTTGTAATTTTATACTTAAGAATCTGGCGACGAGCACATGTTGTGACACTCCTGAAGCCGGGGAAGAATGCAATGGAGCCAAAGAACTTCAGGCCTATATCACAACTATGTAATTTCTACAAACTGTACGAGCATCTCTTATCCTAAACCACCTATCACCATTCATTGAAAAACATGAGCAAGCATGGATTCCACCAGGCAATTAATGCACTGGTCAAGTGGTGAATATCATTCAGTACATCAAAGATGGCTTTGAAAAGGGTATGGTAACAGGCCCTGTGTTTGTCGACCTATCAGCAGCATATGACACAGTGAATCACTGAAGGCTCCTCACTAAAGTATACAACATGATGAAAGATCACTGCCTCATACAACTGATACAACCTCTACCAGAGCACTGACGTTTTACATTGAACTGTGTGGGAAGGAGAACCAATGGCAGCAACAGAAAAATGGCCTACCAAAAGGGAGTGTACTCTCACCAATACATTTCAACATCTACATCCATGATCAACCAATCCATCTCAGCACAAGTTTTATCTATTCTATCGATCCATGCATCACTGCACACGCCAAGGATCTTGCCCAAATTGAAACTACGCTAACTTTGGCACCGTCTGGGCTCTCGGTCTATTACCCCAAGAACCAATTATATGCTAACCCAGCCAAAATGCAAGCAAGTCTCTTCCAACTTTGGAATCATGAGGCCAATAAACAATGTAACATCATCTGGAATGGGATATCACTTGTTCACTGCTGGAATCCTGTCTACCTTGGGGTGACATTAGACTTCAGTCTCTCCTTCAAGGTACACATGGAGAAGAAAAGAGGCAAAGTTAGCACCCAGTACAACATACTCAGGAAACTTGCAAATTCAAAAGGGCAAACCAGCCCAGCAATACTAAGAGCCACCACATTTGCACTTTTCTATTCTACAGCCGAATATGCATGTCAGGTGTTGGAAAGATTGGCTCATGCAAAGGAGCTGGATCCTGTGTTTACTGACAGCAGCTACTACATCACAGGATGTCTAAAACCAACAAACGTGAACAGCCATTATGTGCTTATTGGAATTGCTCCACCAGATATCAGGAGACTGGTCACAAGCAAACTGGAATTACTACAACAGGTGGAAAATAATGGACATCTTCTACATAGTCACACCATGGCAGTTAGCCACCTGAAATTGTGGGAAAGCTTCCTAGATGCAACAGAACTGCTTAAAAATTCACTAACGGCTATTTGGCTGGAAATGTAGCACACACAATTCAAACTACTCAGCAAGGACATTAAAATGCACGTCAATGTTACTGAATACATTCACACAAGTGCAGAGAAGGATTGGTTGACCTGACAAGTTTAAATTGCCTCTGAACAAGAGCTGGCAGGTCAACAATCAATATGCAGCAGTAGTGTTATTCCAATGACCCAGACATGTGACTGCAGTGAAACACAAACCATGGAACATCTGTTGATCTGCCAGCTCCTGGAAGAACCATGCACTATAAAAGATCATGCCAGGGCTTCAGACTGGGCCATACCACGTGCCCATCACTTGAAAAACCTATGACTGTGATGGAGAGACAGGAGAAGAATTATATATGTGCATTAAAGGTTTGTTTTTAGATCGTGTCAGATTGGTGGCTGTGGAAACATAAGATTCTGCTACTTAAGACCACCTATGTGTTCTGCTTCTAGGAGCCGGACAAATTTCCCATAGAGCAATTCACTTAACAGGGTATTTCTTGACCTTTGGCAGGAGCTCTACATCACCTTCCTCCCATCCTAGGGAAAAATGAAGTGGCAGGGATCAAATGGAGGATGTGTGGATGGGCCTTGGAGGAAAAGGAAAGTATCACTCCAAATATGTTATGTATGAAAATATCACAATATACATCAAAATAATTCATTTGGCACTGGGTGCTTCATAGCAGTTCTGCTCAGTCATTGGGCCTGATTCTCATTTACACCAAGGCCCCTTTACACCATTCTAGCAAAGTAAAGGGGCTTTAACGTGGGCATAACGCATAACTGCCAGAGTGGCGTAAAGAGGCTTTAGCATAACTGAGAATCAGGCCCATCCTCTCTTAGTAACAGAAACCTGCTTTTTCTTTTTCTGGAAGCAGGAGGTGAGTGGTTTAGCAATCTTAGCTTAGGAAGAAAGCCTTCTTCTCAATTTCAAGGTTGTGTCTGGTTCTGGCCAACTCTGCCCCAAAATAGGCAGTGTTGGCCAGAGAAGGGATGTGAAAAAGGCGCTTTAAAATGCACTGATTCAGGGCCTCATCTAGGCAGCCTTCTAGGGCACCTAGCTGGGTAAGTGTGGCCCTGTTGGGGTGTGTGTGATGGATAAGAGGTGAGAGTCTAGCGCAAATTTTGAAGAATTGGAAATCATCTTATAAATCACCGAGAGTAAAAACTTTGCTTGGAAATGACCACTTGGGCTTCTTACGTAATGGCTGCAGAAAGGGGCTTGTGCAAATGACAGTAGGGTAAACTGGTGAGGTTTTACTGTTGATGAACATTTCTTGAAACCATCCCTTAGTGTATTTATTGTACTTACTTTTCCATGTATAGTATATAGAGGAGTATAAACAAGTCGTATGAAATATTAGTTTGTACTGACTTCGCTGGTGCTTTTTATGTAGCCTGCTGTAAAACTAGGCAAATATCTGGATGAGTTGATGTACCCCCTGGAAGACCTCTGTGTTCTCCCAGGCGTACACATACCCCTGGTTGAGAACTACTGCTTTAAGAGACCAGTGAGTCATATAATCATCATTCAGCAGCCTCCAGTCTTGCCTGCTACCTCTCCTGTTGCCAGCACTTGCCATACTCAGACATGAAAGAGTCTTCTTGTAAGCAAATCACAATTATTCCTGTAAAATAAGAGGTGATCCATTTCCCCTCTTCAGCATTCTACTAAGTTAGAAAGCTAAGACTTTTGAAAAGATGCCATGGCTTAATAAAGCCAGTCTAGCTTAAAAAGCTGAACTTTGTAATTAACATTCTGTTAGCATAAATGAGCAACATTGTTAATAAAATATAATGTGGTTTGTGACCAGAAATTTACAGCTAGATGAATATTAACATATAAACCCACATCCTGCATGCATTGTTATTGTGAAATTGTTGGGTCTGACATCTAAGTGGCTCACTCCCCTGCATCAGGAGGGGATTGTCTTGGAACCATTATAATCTGGGACCTGGCCTGCAAATGCAGATGTGCACTCCAAGTGAGAGAGCATGGGCCCTCAGTCAAACCAAACATTCTGTCCATCCAGAATAACTGTTAGAGTGCACCCCACTCACAGCTTTGTTTTCTTGTAAAGTCCTCTTCAAACATAAATTGATTTGGTGCAGTTTGTTTGTGAAATGCTTCCTTGAGTGATTAACATGATCCGTTAGAATCCTCACAGGGGATCACTGCAGCAAATTAGTTAAATAGTAACATGATAGATAAGTTTTAATAATGTATACCTAATAACAAACATAACACCATACAGAAAATATAGAGTTACATAACTATTCTTGGAACTAGATCCCCTACCTTTATGACTGTTGATTGCTTATGAATGTGTTTGTTTTCTTTGCTGATTAGTCTTGTGCAGTAGTTTGGCTGTTCCTTGTTCATTCATGTGCATTTGCTTGATTCTGCTAAGGCTGCTAAGCCAGGGTGGCAAAAAGAACCAGTTGTGAGGGTGGCTTTTATCTTATAGATGCTTATGCACTAGAAACTGGTCTGAGACCAAATTAATTTCACAGACGTCAGATAATGGCTTTTGGTCACTGCCAGTCTGGGCTGGATTTAAACTGGTGAGCCAGAAGAAAAAGGCTCCTGTTATCAGTTTTACCCTAAAATACACACACACACACACACACACACACACACACTCTCTCTCTCTCTCTCTCTCTCTCTCATATATATATATATATATATAAATATAATGTCAGTGTTGTTGCCCTCTAGTGACTGGTGCATAGAAGGCGAGGGATTTCCTAGTGGGAACTCAAAAGAGATCTCCTTTAGCTTAAATGGTAGATGTTTGTCTTTGTGGAGCTGAAGAACCAAGGGTTGTCCTCCATGCCCTATATGTGTTTGTGTGATTTATATTTCTGTGTTTCT
This sequence comes from Dermochelys coriacea, assembly GCF_009764565.3. NCBI lineage: Eukaryota > Metazoa > Chordata > Testudines > Dermochelyidae > Dermochelys > Dermochelys coriacea. The sequence continues at coordinate 97,556,730 of NC_050075.1, forward strand.
ACAACACAGAGATTTGTTGGATTATCCCACTACCAATTATCTAAGCCAGCTAGACACCCCACACTTAGTTCACTTTGAGTTGCAGTAGAGAAGGAGTATGTTGGGGATTTTCAAGAGTAAATGAGAATTAAAACAATAATGTGTTTGATTGCAGGTATAATGCTGGGCAGAATGGGTAACAGTGGAGTTCCCTTGGTCAGTTTTTGCCAGTGTTTAAATGAATCCGTCATGAAGATAGTGGCAGTTTCTGTGTGGTAAGTAGCTGTTTTATCAAGCAAAAATATCTTTTAAAAAGTTTTAAAGTTTTTAAAAAGTTGAAGTATATTTCAACAGAAAAAAATGCTCTGAGATGATGTAATCTTGTTTCCAGGCAAATTCATGAGGGACAACAACCTCAACTTTGTATGGCGTTAGTACTTGAAGGAAGTTATGCAATCATTCCAGGCCAGATGCTGATCCCTGGCTCTGTTCCCTTTGCACCACTCCAGTGGCATAAAGAGGACAGAGCTCTCAACACAGATGCCAGGGATTCCCCTAACAAAGGGGAATTCCTGGGTGCCATAAAGCAACATATTTAGGTCTATGCCACCTGCTCCAGATGTAGACGGCATCGCCAGTGGTGTGTGCAGGGGCATGAAGGGACAGAATGACAGTGCACAGCCCTCTGGCAATCCCCAACCAGCAGAATAGGCCCTAAGGGACCACTCTAGCCAAAATAACTTAGAATGCCCGTAAGTTAGATTGGTGGCAAGTCTGACCCCAGATCAGGAGAATGGAAAGGTGGCTTAGACCTGGTATAACAAAAGTTAGCCCAGTAGAATTCATCTATTTTTAGCAGAGCCAGCCACACATCTATACTCATGTTTGTCTCCTATCGAAATAACCCTCAGTTATTGCAAAATTGCTATTCCCCATTCTCGAGCAGCGCAAATCTCTTACCGGTGTAGGTATATCAACACAACAGCAGTGTGGATGTAGTCTGACACAGAAATAGCTATACTGGTAAAGTCATCCCACTACAATCCCAACTGCACTGCTCCATATCTGGTATCCTTTTTGACCAGGGGTCAGAGTGACTGGAAGTTCACTTGTCTTTAAATGGCCAGTGCATGCTTCATAGCTGCACCTGTGGGGTTACAAGCTACCTAGTGCAAGAGAGAGCATAAATCCTTACCAATAGAAAAAGTATGGCCCACCTTCATTCCCAATCCCAGGACCCATGCCAAGCATAGCTCAGACAGACCCGAGCATCTGGCTCTCTGTTTTATGCACTTTATACCATAGACCTACCTGGTTGTAAATGAGCAGATCTGAAGTTAGGTTACTAGAAATATCCATAACTTAGAAGACCCTAAAGAATACGCAAAATTGTAAAAAGTTCCAGGGCCTAGAACTTTTCAAATCCTTCCACTGATTAACAAAAACTTTCTAACTTGGGAGGAAAATTCCTTGAAAAGCAATAGAAATGCATCTGTCTAATAGTAGCCTTTGGCATGATAAAAAAAATCTTAGGGCATGTCTACACTACAATTAAAAACCTGCAGCTGGTCCATGCCAGCTGACTCGGGGTTACACATTTCAGGATAAGTGGCTGATTAATTGCGGTATAGGTATTCGGGCTGCAGCCCGAGCTCTGTGGCCCTCCCACCTCACAGGGTCCTAGAGCCCAGGTTCCAGCCCAAGCCCAAATGTCTATACTGCAATTAAACAGCCCCTTAGCCTGATCTCCGTAAACCCGAGTCAGCTGGCATGGGCCAGCTGCGGGTGTCTAATTGCAGTGTAGACATACCCTTAGATTCACAACTTGGCTCTTGCATCTCCCATAGCCAGTGGCAGATTAGCCACTGCGTCAACAGGGCCCGTGCCTGGGGCCCGCGGACAATTGGGGTGACTCCTTGCCCCAACCCGCTCCACCCACCTGGCACGCCTGCTGGGGAGTGGAGTCAGGGCGCGGAGGCTTGCCCTGCTCCACCTGCCTGGTGCTCCTGCCAGGGAGCAGGGGAAGCCCCCATGCCCTGACTCCACTCCCTGGCAGGAGTGCTTTGGGGGTGGGGGAAACACAACTGCAGGCGGAAGGGGTGGGGGGGGCCTCCAATTCCTCTGGTCCAGGGCCCTGCAAAAGCTCAGTCTGCCTCTGCTCATAGCTTTATCCCTAAAATGCTGCTCTCAATTTCTGGGATGCTGTTAAAATTAAATGTGTGTGTGTGTGGCGGGGGGGAGGGAGGAGAGGGGACAACTTTCAAAATATAATTGACATTCGCTCTTTACATCAATGTCACTAATTTAAGAACGGCTCTTCAGCACTTTTGTGAACATTCTTAATAATGAGTAAATACTGCTACTACATCATTAATACATTGTAGTTACATAGCACCTTCCATCTGAGGCTCTCAAAGTGCTTTGAGGTAGGAAAGTATCACTGCAGCAGCAGCAAGAGCAATGCCCAGCTTATAACTTTTAGCCCAGAGATTACAGCACTCACCGGGAATGTGAGAAACCCAGATTCAATTCCTCCCTTTCTGCCGGAGGAGGAGAAAGGATTTGAATGAGGGGGTCTCCCACCTCGCTCTCAACCCATGACTGTTCCATTGTGAATAAATACTTAAACAGTCATGAGGAGAGAGAGAGAGAGAATGACTCTGTAGTCCAGTGCTTAGAGATCCTGGTCCACTCCCCCTGCTCCAGTCACTGTTTCATTATTTATCCACACTGGAACATCTTCAGCAGAAGACACAGTGAGCAACCTCCCCTCCCTGCAACCAGAGTATCCCATAGCTCAGTGGTTAGAGCAGTCTCCTGAGACGTGGCAGACACCTGTTCAAATCCAGGGAGGAGGGAACTGAACCGGGTCTCTCACATACCAGGTGACTGTATTAACCCTTGGGCTGTTATAAGGTGGGTACCAGAACCACTTCTTCTTCCTGTTAGGGTCCCATTCAGATTCTATCTGGTAGGCAGGCTCTGAGCATGCCTTCTGGATCAGATCTTATATGCAACTTAGGTGTCTGAGCGCCTATCTTGTCATGGTCTGTGACTCACACTGGGGCTTAGGCAGGAGATAGGTATCCGGACCCCAAGAGTGAGGCAGCAGTGCATGTGCCCAGAGGCAGAAAAATAGGCACCTAGGGAACTATTACCATGAAAACATAGGTGCCGAGTGAGTTTAGGCACTTTCGGGATTCAGTGACAGTTTTGTGGGTAACAGTGGATCCAAAACTGGAACTAAGTGCCTTTGTGGATCTGGGCCTTAACTACTATGGTGTTGGGAACCTTAAAATGCATACATGGAGGGAGAGATTAGATATACACTGCTTTATTAACAAATGGTATTTGAGTGTGTTGTGTGTGTCCTACGGGCCAGTCAGTAGAAAACAGTATCATTACTAATAATTTGATATAAAAACATTTTCCCAGAACTCGTGAATGGAAAAGGAATAAGGGTCCAGCCCTGCAAGATGCTCCTATAAAATTCTGAACACCCTCCATGCTTATTAAACACTGAATGGTTGAGTCCTAAGTCTGTACTGAAATGAAAGTACAGGAACTTGTTATCTCACTAAATTGTTTGGTGGAAATGATCTGGCTCATAGTGATAAATGTCCCTCTCTGTTCACATAGGTATTTTCCTTTTGGAATAGTGTTTCTTATTGCTGGCAAGATCTTGGAAATGGATGATCCTACAGCTATTGGGAAGAAGTTGGGCTTTTATGCCATTACTGTGGTTTGTGGTCTGGTGGTTCATGGACTGTTCATTCTGCCAATGATGTACTTCTTTATCACCAAGAAAAACCCTATTGTTTTCATCAGAGGGATTCTTCAAGCCTTGCTAATTGCTCTGGCCACATCATCCAGGTATTAAGCACTGATATTACTAAATACCTCTGATTTCCTAATTAGAGCTGTCTGAAACTTGGAAGTTCAGGTGCGCAGGAAATGCCAATATTTCAAAATTTGAATTCATTCCAATTCTGGACCTGATGAAAAATGAAAAATACCCCCCAGGATTTCAGCGGCTGCTGAGTGAAATTGCTGCTATGTGGTGGGTGACCGCTATGAAACGGACAAGAATCATGTCAGTTTCACTCAACAGATGCTAGGGCTTCCAGAATCTGTGGTCCAATGTGCTAATTACTGTCAATATTATAAAAATCATTATTCCCATTCTACCAACGGATAAACAGAGACACAGAGAGGTTAAGTGACTTGTCCAAAGTCACATGGAGGGTCTGTTCCAGAGCTGAGAACAGAACCTAGGAACTTCCAGTGTCTCCTGGGCTACCTAGTCTACACTGCATCCATATGTTCCTGAAATCATAATGGTTCCAACTAAAGGCCATAAAAATTAAAGGGACTGTCAGCGTCTCTATTATAAATTTCATTTTATAGGATTTTATAAAATTTAATAACTTGCTAACTGAAATATAGTACAGTATATTTTGCACAGTGAAATCAGGAGCAAATTGTGTTTTGGGTGGCTTTATTAGTTCTAATGAAGTTTGAAAGTTTAAGGCTATTTTTAAGTAGAACAACACATAAAAGTTTGTAGCTTCAGATGCATTTGTATTCCCCAGACTCACAGATGATGATGATGATTGATGATCTTACAGTCATAGATATTAGTGTTGGAAAAGACCTTTCAGGCTCCCTCTCAACACTCTCCCCTGATCCCACTAAGATTTCCTCAGTCCTGGTTCATAAAACCTCTAATGCTGGTGACAACACTTCTCTGGGCCATTTATTCCATTACTTAATTCCCCTTAGTCTAAGGACATTTTCTTATCTATTCAACCTGAATTTTTCCCTCTTTAGGACTTGTGTCTCTCATTGTTTTACCTTTCTCAGCTCCAGAAAAAAGTGCCCCTTTCTCTTCTTCCAGTTTGTACTGTAGAAAGATAATGGCATTTTTCACCAGGTTAGAATCCTATATTTACCAAGTGTGGTCTTACTGGGGCTTTATAAAATAGCACAGTTACTTCCTTTGTCATACACTAGATTCTCTTCCTTCACATTTGTGAGTACATATCAAATGTATTATTCACCTGATCTTTTCTGCATTATTGCTTTCTAAACAGCTATTTCCCCTTTTGATTGAAGCAGGTCATTATTTCTTCCTATGTATGTTACCTTTGGTTTCTCTCATCATCTGTCTGCCTATATCTCTGGCCCATCAGATCATTCTGCAACTATTAGCTACCTTCTCTGTAGTTTAGTCTCTAAGGGTACGGGTTGGTCATGGTATCATGAATTTTTCAAAGTTTCTTTTCTAAAATATACCAAAATCATAAGTCATAGATATACGGCAAAAGTCAGGCCTGATTTATAGTGACCAAACTACAGACCCAACTGTCTAAATTGTGTTTTGTGTTTACACAGCATTCCTTGATAGTCTGCAATGCCAGTATGAACACAAGCAGAAAATTGTGCACATTCTCAGATGACTCTGTGCATAGCTTTGTATGCTGCATGTGCAATTGCCCGTTTGCACCAACAGATGCATTTTTCTGCAAGTGCAATGTAGACTTCTTTTTAAAAAAAAATACATTATTTGGTGTTTTTTCTCTTAAATGGTAGTGATGAGATAGTGAGAAGAATAGATACTGCACATAACTGAGTTGTTGCCAAAAGAACATGCACAAATAATTGGTTTTGGAAAGTAAAGCTGCTTCTCCTGACAATCAGATACAGATGTGATGACTAAGTAATACTTGCCACAAAGGCAACATATTAATATTAATAATATAGGCATTGGATTATTATTTTAAAGCAGAACAAAAGGTTGGCCTACTAACGTGTCCCGACCATATGTTTCTGCATCAGTGCACGCCTACAGCTAATGATAGACAGAACACTGAAAACCACCGGGTGTGGAAAGATTTCTTTAGTTAAAGATCGTAACTATAGAAAAGACATACCATGCACAAAAAGTGAGACAAATCACTCTTGGGAGATTTTCCTGTTCATGTCAAGGGCCAGCTGTTTTCTTTGCCTATTATTATTAGTTATTATGGTAGTGCTTGGAAAACTCATTCAAAGATCAAGGCCACACTGTACAAATACCTAGCAAAGACACCAGTGAGCTTACGACAGGTAAACAAGACAGACAAATGGGAGTGGAGGGTGCAGATGGGAAGGATGAAGTGTTTTAAATACAGATTATACTGGATAAAGCCATTGCCAAAAAGTAAATTATTCTTCACCTGGCTCTTTATATGTAGCAACACTAATGTAGACTATGACAAAGCTTAGTGAGTCTCTAGGGGATAATTCATCTTTTCACTGAATTTAGTGTTGGTGAAAGATGATGGAATGATAGATCAGGAGTCTAAATACATCTAGCTAACCACAGATCAGTTAAAACAAGGCAGTGCTAGCACAAGCCTTCCCACACCAACTCCTTAATTTGCTTTATCTTTGTTTTCCAGGGATCCTTTTTGACGGTCATTCCCCAAAGCTAATTTAGTTCTTGGCACCTCTGTCAAGACTGCAAGTAAGGGTGCCACTTTGTGTAAATGGTGCTGGTAGCATTAGGATGTGAACTCCTGTCCGCTACAGGAACTGTAAGCCACCAAGCAGTCATCTCATTGCAATGACTTTGCTGACCTAAGCATAACTGGAACCCGTAACCTATAAGTGAAGGGTTCTCCATCCAACAATCAGTCCCCATGCGCTGTCCAGTTTTATCACTTTAGATGCCAATGACATACTTGGCATTTGTATGGAAATGTCAAACATATAGGGCAAAATTCTGACTTATTTGCACATATATATTGGTGGAGGGCGGAAGGGGCAGAAGTTTCTTTTACCCTCCTCCTCATCCCCCGAAACAGTGCACCCACACAGGACCATAGCACAACATGTACTTGTTTCCTTATGTGTTTGACAGGGGGTCCTAGTGACATACTAGGTAGCATTCCATAGCCCCAAGAGGGTGTTGGCCAGCTAGTTTGGATGGTGATCCCAGGTTCTTAGGCCCTTGGACATTGTTCAGCTTTTGTGACAGGCACTAAGGGAAGCTTGGCTCAGGGAACATCTGTCGCTGTTACCATTCCTCCCCCCAGGCACCTCTCGCAGTATGAAGGACAGAATTTGGCTAATAGCTAGAATGCCCCTTGGTTTGATTATAATTTCCCTAGGACACATAGAGGGTTTTTTTCTCCATAATCATCTTTCTATAATGTCAGTGAATCAAAGGCAACATCTTATCAATACTGCATCCCATCAAAAGAACCAGTTCTCTTTTCCTCTGCACAGAGCGTAAATAAAATGTGAACATTTCAAGGGACTTTTGCTTCTTATGAAATCCTGAGACCTGGGCTTTTGTGCAGTGTAAATTAAAGACAGATTTAACAAAAGGGGGGTGTAACTTAATTCTAGATTAAGTCATCTTGTTGACTTTCTGGAGCAATAATAAGAATTAGGATTCATTTGCAAGATAAACAGGCACGGCTAAACAGCTGAAGAAGGTGCTTTTTCTATAGAGACTGGTTTTTCTTTTTCTTTGTGGGCTACGTTAGAGCGTTGCATGACTGAAATATTGGTTTGTATTCAATCCTTGCCACTGTACAATCACCAAAATGGAGTGGGATAAATCTGTAGTTGTTTTGCAATTGCTGGTCAGTAATACAGTCCTGAGTAGGACAAAATGCCTCCTCTCTTTACTAATGGCTTCAGGAAACTCTGAAGCATGTTTAGCTATTTAAAAACAGTGCTTTGGATTTGGCCTCAAGGTATGGGTCAAGTGTTAAAACCTAACAGTTTCCTCAGCATTTGATATTAGACCCCAAAAGCTGCTTTTACTAACACTCAGTTAGGCCAGGTCTACACCAACAAGTTAGGTCCACACAGCTACATCACTGAGGGGGTGTGAAAAATGCTAGATTTGAGTTTCATTGAAAACTGCTAAATTTAGGACAGGCTTTCAGAGATTAGTGATCATTTTGATTGAACTTGGGCCAATTTTCTTGGGAACCTAGAAGTGTCTATGGTTCCTGGTTGAAACCATGCAAAACTCAGTAGCTTCATATCATATCATATCATGTCATATCAGTGGCTTCATAACCTCTTGGACTGAAAATAGGCCCCAAAATTAAAAATTTTGGGTTTTGCTGAGTTTTGCTTTAATTTTCAGATTTGTTTGAGCCTGAAACTGAAAGCAAAGTTTAAGGATGTGAAACAAGAAGAAAAGGTTCACATGAACCCCACATGATCCAGAATTTTCAAGTTTTATTCTGCTCTCCTGAGTGGGTTACTGTTTGTCTGAACATCTAGTTTCCCAAACTACCGCCTGCATATCCTAACTGCAAGAGAGCATGTGGGACTTACCTCATCTTTAGTTCGAGTTTTTTGTTAGTTTTAATGTGGTATTTGGTAGGTAGTCTGTGTAAGATAAGAAAGAGTCGTGAAGGATTGTTATTCACATGTTGTGCCCTCTGGATGCATTAAACTTATAATAATGTAAAAAACTTTGAAAAAAGAATAAACAGTTTCCCCTCCTCTCCATACAAAGAAACACAAGGATTCATTGTAAAAGAAGCTGTTGAGTTGCAAGAGATGAAGTTTTTATAAAAGAGGTAGATGTCACTGCAGAACTCTAAGTAGCTCAAAAGTGGTAATAATAGATTTTAAGTTAATTATGCATTATTATTGGCAGCTATGCCTATGGTTGAATTGCCTAACACTGTCCATTATAAGATGTTGGTTTCTGTTTTACATTTATATTCCAGTAGCACCTGGAGGCCAACTAGGTCAGGGCCCCATTGTGCTAGGCGTTGTACAAATCTATTGCAAGTGATTGACCCTGCCCTGTATTTTCGATTGAGTTTACAATCAAAGAGACAAGACATAACTGATGGATGAGATGAACAAGCAGGACAGGGTAAAGGGCAAGGAAGAGGAGAAGAGAGAACAAAAATAGGATGTGTGCAATTCTTGGCCAATCAGGAGCAATAATTTCAATTTGCCACCAATCTAGCCATTCTCAAGCTTTGTGATTTGATCGCTAGGGATCAAAATGCGTTACAGTTATATGGCTGCTTAGTGGTGTGTGTGAAATGAATCAACGGTCTCTGTCTCAGGGTATGTCAACACAAACTGCTACCATAGCACTGCAGCTGCACTGTGGTAGCACTTCAGTGTAGACACTGCCTATGCTGACAGGAGGGGTTGCCAAGAGAAAGTAGCTATACTTACAGAAGAATTCATCCAACAACCTAGTGATAAAAATCCACACCCCTGAGCGATGTAGCTGTTCCCAGTGTAGGCCAGCCCTAAATCTTCTCCTTAGTGCACAGATATCTCTGTCCCAACTGGCTTCTTTGGTTGCAGCATCAGTAGAGTGGGTAAGGAATGAGCAGGCACAGACACTCAACTGTACTTTCACTGGTCCACAGAAGTGATCCCACCAGTTCACCATGGTTGAGGAACCTTGCACTTTATTGTATCTGATTTGTGGACAAACAGAGGACTTCAGTCCCCAGGGCTATTTATCTGACATCTTTCACCAGCATTAAATTCACTTGGAGGGTTGGGAGGAGAGAGTTTTGCAGAGTTCAGCTCAAGGAGCAAGGAGCAACCATTTTTTAAAATAATCCTGTTTACTGCGTAGCCATTATAAATTGTTGCCTAAACAGGTATTTTATTTTTGGTTTGGTGTCAATACTCAGTAGGCACTGGCACAATCTTAAGGGCATACACTGCCCTCAGTCTGTGTTCAAAACTCCCATTGTTAGTAGGAGCTGAGGCCCTTAAATTTAATAAGCATGGGGGATAGGGGGAGAAATCCTGTGCAGGCACAGGATCAGACTTGATTAAAGTTTTATTAAAACTGCACTATTTACTGTAAGCTTGAAGGGAGATGGGGTGGGCCTGAGACATGTCCTCTAGCCCTATTGGAGCCTTGAGGAGATCCTTGCCTTTCTTTGGTTTACATCTTACCCTGCTTCAAAGCTTATCATCAGGGCTATCAACTGTCTGTCTAAGGAGGATGGGCTGGAACTTCCTTCTGAAAGTATCAACAGTGAAATTTTGATTCCAGAGGCATCACAACTGAGCTGTATGAGACACTTTCCTTCCTTGACCCTTTGGTGGCTAAACACACAAAATGGCTTCAGCAGCATCTCCAGCCCTTTCATAGATTATTAGGCCAGAAGGAACCATTGTGATTATCTGGTCTGACCGCCTGCCTAACACAGGCCATAGAACTTTCTGAATTAATCACTGTTTGAACTAGAGCATACCTTTTAGAAAAAGATCCAATATTGATTTAAAAATTTGTAGAGCAGGAACTGAACGATTGTCTCTTGCGTAACAGTGCAAAGCAGAATTTGCACATACACGCTCAAGTGCCTTGTGCTCATTAAACACAATTGACCTGCTCTTGCTCTCACAGAAGCCAATGACAAAACTCCCATTATCAGTGAAGCCAGATTGGCCCGATACATAAGTAGACACAGCAGCGAAGATAGGAAATAGTGCTTGAATGGATACAGCATTGAATATGATCTATATGCAGGGGAAGAGAGATGAGTTTGCTGCTTTTAATATTAGTCCCTGAGGATAAAACAGCTTTCAACATGTGTTTGGTTTTGGATGTTTTGCAGCTCAGCCACATTACCTATAACTTTCAAGTGCTTGTTGGAGAATAACCATGTTGACAGAAGGATTGCCAGATTTGTGCTGCCTGTTGGGGCCACGATCAATATGGATGGAACTGCCCTCTATGAAGCGGTGGCAGCAATCTTTATTGCTCAAGTAAATAATTATGAGCTGGATTTTGGACAGATTATTACTATAAGGTATAAACAAAAGCCCAGCAACCTTTCCATTTGACTTATTAAATCTGTGATGTTCTCTCATTTGTGTATCAAGCACATTACTGCAGCTGCAATCTTCAGTTCAAAGCTTTCTGTAAGATCAGGGCCAGTGTGGAGGAAAATCTTATTAGCACTATTAAAATAGACATGAACAGAGAAATATATTGCATTTCAATTTATTAAATTGGCTTTTTTTAATCCTTCGCTTTTTGGCCAGTTGTAGCTCATTCATTTAGGATTACAACTTTGTTGCTAGCAGTGTTTAATTTTTTTCCCCTTGAATCCTATAAAAAAAAATGAACCCCTCCAAATCCCTGTGCTGTTGGGGATGCACTTCCAGTGCATAGGACGGGGAGTATGTAAAGAACACACCGGCCCCTTCCCTCCACAAATAACTTTAAACACTGTAAACTTCAAAGGTAAGCTCCTCAGCAATGAGTTCTGCCCTTTACACCACAGGAGGGCCAGAGCAGCATTCAGGAACCCTAAGTACCACAGCAGACCAGGGGAGGATTCATCAAGTGCAGGCAATATGGAAGACAGCTGTAAGGTTGCCTCCCAAGGATCCCTCGCAGGTCTCGATAAAACGGGCATGCCGGGCACATCAGGAATGAAGCATGGCAGAGAGATTCCAACTGCATGGCCCATAGGGCAAGACCAAGGAGGCTGCTGTAATTTATGCCTGCAGGGCTATCTATGTTACAGAATGGGCCTCCTCAGGTTTTAAACATGGCTTCTACTGCTGCTGCTTGTAGAAGCAAATTTATTAACAAGCAAGTTCTCATTGGCTAGAGAGCACTCACTATAGATTCTTTATTTTAAATAACTTCTTCTTGAAAATAGTGTAACCAATCCTAAATAGAAAAAAAAAATTCCAACCAGTTAACTATTGCCAGAATAATTTCACTGCCTGCCAAAGAATGCCTCAGGGAGCGAAACCTGCAAGTTTTCAGCAAGGAATGAATGATTAGAAAAACATTCATATAATGAGTAAGGCCTGACCACATTAGAGATCTACCTACCATCTACCCTCTGACCTCATCACCATCATATCTGGGCATGTTTACACTGTTGTGGCCTGCACATCTTCAGTTCTAGTGTGTACAAGACCAGAATGACAACAGCAAGATAGTTTTTTCAATTAGCTTTTTCCTATAACTGGGGTCTGCTTACGAATTAATGGGAAAGTTTGGTCAAACTAGAAAAAGAAATCAATCTGGCCCATATGAGCTGTTGCCTTCTCGCCCTGTACTATAAGTGAGAACGGTCATGTACAGGACTATCGATATGTCTACTCAGCTGGGAGAGACAATTCACAGCTCAAGTAGCCATACATGTGCTAGCTTTGCTCAAACTAGCATATGCTAAAAATAGCATGTGACTGCAATGTCATGGGAGGGGGCTTGGCCTAGTCACCTGAGTGCAATCTCGGCCAACCTCCTGGGTACATATTTGGGTGGCTAGCCCAAGCTGCCTCTCATGATGCCGAGGCCACATTGCTATTTTTAACATACCAGCTCGCGCAGAACTAGCACATGTACATCTATACACAGCATCTGGGACGTGTGATTCCCAGCTTCTGTATAGACATACCCTTAGGTCTTTGCGATCTATAATTTAGTTACTCTTTAATTAGAGATGGGCCCAGAACAAAGATAAAAACAAATGGTATGTTATAAAAATCATCCAAATGGAAGAGGAAGATGGAAAGGGTGATTTGGAAGATTAGAGAACAAGAAGGATGATGGGAGATGGAAAGAATGTACATTTTAAACTGTTCAGAGCAAAACCATGTCTGCTCATGTGCCAAGCACAGGCTTCATGCCAATAAATAAGGGGATATAAGTAAAACCAGAGTAGGAGGAAAGGGACAAAGGAAGATTAAAAATAAATCAAAGAGAGGAGGGAAATCAAGGGTAGAATGGAAAGAAAGAGAGGGAGAAAACAGATCGTTAACAGTGATGGGCCCCACACCAAAATCTAAGCTTGAATTCCACCACTGAATCTAAACATTTTCGGTCTAAGATGGGACAAACCCTCTCTAGATTTAGATGCTCCCACGCTGGGAGATTTGAAATCTGGATCCAAACCTGAACATTCCCAAATTTCAGGATGTTCTGGTTTGATTTTTTTTTTTTTTTGGACTCAGCCTGTTATGAAGATAGGGTTGAGGGGGATCGAGATCTGGTGCTAAGATTGCAAGGGCTTGTTGAGGCCCATCTCTGTAGAAGTGAAAGAACTAAAGACACTCTCCTAACCTTGTCAATTTCCTTTTAATGTAATTATGCCAACAAACATCTCTATTTGGGACCATTGTTTAGTGGCTGAATTTGTGAAGTTGGCCTGAAAAGTAGCATGAGCAACAGCAGAATTTCCTGATCTTACTAATTAAGGGCCCTATACTTGCTCCCAGGTAAGTCACTGGTAGTTTTACCACTGACTTTAATGGGAACAGGAGCAGGTCTAAATCCTGGTTGGCAACCGAGTCAGAGGTTCTGTTCTGAAATAGTTTGGTGTCCAGGGAACCTTTAACATTCACCACTGAATTTCATTTCCATTTCGTACATTGAGATGACATTCCTTTATATTTAGGCTAGGCACACTACCAAGGTATCCAAATGCCACACAAGCTTTAATTTTTTTCAACTTGCTTATAAATCTAAATGTTCACTCTCCCTCTGCCCACATAAGGAATTTATTTATGTATTGTGGGAAAGCTAAGACTCCTAGGTTCTTTTTATTATAGCGCCCTGGATTCATTGTGTGGGTTTGAGTAAGTCAATGAACATCTCTGTACCACAGTGTCCTCATTGGAAAATAGGGATAATAACAGTTTGAGGCTTAATTAACTAATGTTTGTAAAGAATTTTGAAGCCATGGGATGATAGGTACTGTATAAATACGGATGGTTATTACTTACTATTTCCTTTAGTAAGACACCCACTTACTGTCTTTATATTTATGTTTTGTCTTTTCTAGTGGCTGGCCTAACTCTCTTCCTCCTATCTATCTCTTTCCATCTGTCAACTTACCCAATCATTTATGCTCCTGGAAAAGGGAATCCATTTTCCAAAAGAGTACTAATTAAATAGAACACTGAACAAATATGTAGTAGAGAGCTTAAGCCTGCATGGAAACTAATATCTGTATCAGAGATGATCTCAAACTAGAATCCTGATCTGCGATTCCCCCCACTGAACATGGGGAAGAGGAACTCAAAATGGTACCCTCAATCTGAAAACACCTAAGCTTTGTCTCACCTAGATCATGATCCAAACACTCTGACTCAGTCCCATTTCTTATTTGAAGTCAGACATTTGGTTCAATACTCAGTGTCAAATAAAAGTGAAATTTTCAGTTCATTCATTCACTATTTGTATTGCGGTAGAGCCTAGAGTCCCCAGCCAAGATTGGAGACTGGCACCCATTGTGCTAAATACTGTACAAAGATGTTGTGAACGGCAGTCCTTGTTCTGAGGATCTTACAGACTAAGTAGATGAGGCAGGCAAAGGGTAGGAGACAGGAAATATTATTATCCCTGTTTTACAGATGAGGAATTGAGGGATATAGAAACTAAGTGACTTGCCCAAGGTCACACAGGAAGCCTGTGGCAGAGACAAACTGAATCCAGAGGTCTTGAGTTCCAGCCTAGTTCCTTAATCACAAAACTATCCTCTCTTTTCCAGAAGATGGAATTTTAAGTCTGCCAGGTCCCCCTGCCCTCTTCCTGCCTGGCTGAAAAATTATGGAGTAGTGACTGGTTTCTATTTTCCAGAAACATAAGAGAAGGATGAAATCATTCATGCTTGCTTCATACTTAGACCCAAATAGATGAAACCAGGATCTAGATTGAGATCCTCACCCTTTTTCCAGTTCATATATGCTGGCTTGAAGGGCTAGAACAGCATAAAAGGACTGGCAGAGGAGGATTCCCTTGGTGCAGGAACTACAGACATCATCTATTAGGTTTGTTCCAAGGACCTCCTTGCAAGCCTTGACATAGGTTTTACACAGGGTGGGTGTGTATCAACTTCAAGTCTGTAGTATGCAGCATTGAAGAGATTCTGGGGACAGGCTGACATCATTGAGACAGGCCTCCACAACTGTTTAAATTACACTGAAGGCTGCAAAGCAGCCTAGAATCAGGAGGGTGCAAAAGTAGCTTAAAGCCACTTTAGCTGCCCTCCCTTCCCTTAGGTCAGAAGTTCTATGCCATGACTTAGAGGCGCAGTGCAGAATCTTACCACTGGAGCTCACCCACTTGGCTATAGGCATAAAAGATAAAAATGTAGCAGGCTAATATGTCCCATTCTAGCCATCTGGCTGATTTCTAATCACAGTTCATGAACTCCTGTTGCAGTGGCTTGTATGTGAGTGATTCTGGTCCAGAAACAGTCATGTAGAGATACTTTGTGTTATTGCCAGCCATGTGATATGGCTGTAAAATCTTATTGTTCCTCTTCTTGTTTAAAGTATCACAGCAACAGCTGCCAGCATAGGTGCTGCAGGGATTCCACAAGCTGGCCTTGTGACTATGGTCATTGTTCTGACATCAGTTGGGCTGCCTACAGATGACATCACTTTAATTATTGCAGTTGACTGGGCATTGTAAGTAACTTAGTGTCTGAACCTTCCTTCCATCTGCAAATCAAGTTGTTTTTCTGTACTCTGCATGTCAATCCATAGGATGCTTAGGGCGTCACAGCTGTCACTTCTGCACATCATAATCACTGGGAACTTCACAGAGACAACAGGGATAGAACTTGAGAAGGCACCCAAACTAACAGAGATTCCTCATTAGCAGTCTGTGGCCAGAGCTAGCTGAATTAATAACAAATAATTTATTTTGAATTTCAGCTCTTTCTTTGTGAATTGCCCATGAGCAGATTTAAACTTTCATATCCTTCCTTATTCAAAACTGTTCAAGTTTTTGGTATCTAGATTATGAACAGTTCAGTTCTTAGCTCTGATAATGCACAGGCCAGGTCTACAGAGATAATCTAAACAGCTCAGCATTTTATCAGTTAACTCAGCTGTTGGCATTCGTGTTCAGACATGATAACATTTTGCAGTGTAGATGTGGCCATAGTTGAGCAGTTCTGATTATATCCAGTAGATATAATACCCTCTCTCTCTTTACAATAGCTGCTTTTCTTTTATTCTAAGTAAGTCCTACAATCTAACATTTCTTCATGATTCCTCTAAATACACTAAAGATCCATTGCACAAGATGCTACAAAAGTGCAATTACAAGTTCATTGTATTTTATTTAAACTTACCACACTGAAAGTACTTTATGAAGTATTCGGGGGGAAAAAGTTGGGCTTGTGGCCTTTTTTGTTTCTGTAGGAGGCTTAGACAGCCTGAAGGTTGAGGTGTTTTTTTTTTAAGTTTATTTTTTACTTTCAAAAATATCAGGAATGTCAAGTCTGGCTTTTCTTGGTTTTGCTGGAGAACTTCTGGGATGTTTCTGGGATGTTTATTGTGACCGCTAACCTTTAAAGGGCAAGGGTGTTGAATCTATAACAAAGCATTCTTTAACAGATAACAAAGCTCAACAAAAACAAGGTATTTAAACACACTGACTAAAAAGCTCTTCCTGTCTCAATTACTCGGCTCTGACTCAATACTTGTAAAGTCACCATTTCACTATTTATCCTGTCATCAGAGCCTTTCAGCTTAGATAAGCCTTGAATTTCTAGTGTAAAACCAGTAGAAATTTAAAAACAACAAAAAAACACTTCAGGCCCTTATAAAAAGATCAAAGAAGGTTGCATGCCCATTTTTTTTCTTTTGCAGGTCACCTTGAGTGAGAAGGGCATACTTACATTTCTTGGACTAGTGCTTGGCAGTTTCATAAACCTATAGGTGCAAAGTGAACTGATCTGTCTATACTGTGGCTAGCTTTACAAATATTTTCATCATTACATTTGGGGGTAGAAAAACATAAAGGTTGCTTAAATGATCTGATAGGATTGAAATCTCCATTACGATGCATTAGTTGTATTGCTTGTAGAACAACTCATTTAGGTAACCTTAGTAGGTACGTGAATTTAATAATTTTATTCAGTGTCCAAGAAAAAACATACACACACTTCTTACCTACTTTGTTAAAATGTTGAGTACAAGTTTTGTATCTGATTATATATAACTGTATCCTCTTATCAGACCCCAAAATAGCTTCTTCCTACTCAAAGCTGCCTCTAGGCAGAGCCCAAAGCTAACCATCTAACATGTCCTTCCAAGAGTCAAAACTTGTTCACAAGCTAAGAAAAAAACTTGTAAGATTATAACAGCATCTCCTGCAAACACCTGCTGTAACTATATTTTTGCATTTTACTTGTGAAGTTCTTCATCAAAGCAGAGTCAAAAGCAGTAAGTTAAGGCTAAGAGGGATAGATACATCTAGATACAGATTTTCAAGTGCAGTATACATGCAATTTTCATGTGTAGTTACTGTAACTGTATATGTAATTTGGATAACTGCATGGAGGTGCATCTAATTAGGCATGCAAATACACTTGCAAATTAGGCATGCATAAAGTGTAAGAAAAGTCTGGCCCAGAGAGTTTAAATCTACTATGTTCTATATGCTTTGAAATCTGAGTAGTAGGATATTAGACCTTCATTCACTTTTATAAGCCAAACATCTGAATGATTCTGAATCTCAGTTTTATTATACAAATTCATAAATTAAGTTACACTGAAAACTTAATCATATTGGTGTTTCACACACAAAAGGATACAGTTAGTTTAAAATACATGCAGTGTAGCTGTAGCCATATTGATTCCAGGATCTGAACGAAACAAGGTGGGAGGGAGAAGTATTACCACACCTATCTTATCTCCTAACTTGAAATATTGTCAACTGGAAATAATGTATTAAAAGTAGTTTCAGATACACCCTTGTCAGTGAGTCCCATCAATATTTGTGGTTTTACAATCCATTTTTTAAAAATATTTTGTTCTTAGTATTGCTGTGTGAGACCCCGGTACAAACAAGGGGAAACAGACTGATTAACTTACGAAACAGGGAGAACACTGAAATTGGTCCCAGAATATGAGAATCGTGAAATCTATTATATGGAAGATGTTGTCAAATGCACAAAGTCAATAAACTGAAAATATTCTCTCTCATTTCTTTCTGTCCTAGTCTTAAGTGTTACTTGTAACGATAGTAGGTAAGGTGTTTTCAGACAGGAGTGTGATATAAGTTGACTGTTTCCTGTTAGTTTGATATTGCCAGGAAAGCATTGTTATTTGGGTATGTTGTTCTGGAAGACAGTAAGAGGCAGACTGCAGACTCTACTACACACAGTGATCTCCTTAACCAGCATTCTGGTTGCTGTGATTCTTTATTTATCAGGGACCTGCAAGATATTGATTGCCCTCAACTCACTTGAGTTGAGGAACTTGACATTTCGCAGGATCAGTCCCCAAATTAGACAATATTCTGAGTTTTTAATATCTAAATACTCAAATACAAAACTATGAATAGAGGCAAATAGCTCACAGACTATGGAGAAAACAGCAATGCTTATTCTTGAGTTGATTTTTTCTAAATATTTAAAGTGTTTAATCAGTATGTACCTGTTGCAGGTATGACTATTTCCAAGACAGAGCATCTGTCACCTAACACCACTGTTTTGTTTGTCAGAGACAGATTTAGAACAATGATCAATGTCTTGGGAGATGCCCTAGCTGCTGGAATCATGGCTCATGTCTGCAGAAAGGAGTTCACCAAGGATGGTGATGAGGTAAGAACAAGACAAAATGAGTCAGTCTGGAGCAATGAACTCCTTGTCAGTATAAAAATATTTTAAACATTAACATCTCACAATCATTTATTCTGGATTAAATTTATATTAATGGAAAGAACACAATTAGGCTATGGATCAAAATTCAAAAGTAGGTAATATTTGTAGCATTAGTGTAAAGGATTTACCTTTTTTTAGGAAAGTACATACGATATGTTATGGAGTTTAAACAGTTGATTGTTGCCTTTTAATGAGGGTGATATTTTAAACTCTGGGGGTGGGAAAAGGCGGTATCTCCAACTATAGGAGAGCAGTTGGACTTCATCACTGTGCACCATCACCTAACTAAGCAGGTAGCGTCAGAGTCATGGCTTTTTAAAGTCATTCCCAGGAGTATGACCATACAGTGCAAGGTATTTGTTTGAATAATATTAGAGAACCCAGAACACTATGGTGTGGGCTCTGTAGCGCTTTGCACAAAATGCCATGTGCCTAGGGTGACCAGACAGCAAGTGTGAAAAATCAGGACAGGGGGTGGGGGGTAATAGGAGATTACAGAAGACCCAAAAACTAGGACTGTCTTCCCTCCACCACTGTGAACATGTCACTCCCCTCTAAAATCCCTCCACTGGCATCTTCACACCTTCTACATAGCATGCAAGCCCCTGCTTACATCTCTGCTTTTCTTTCCTCTTACTTCTTCTCACATTCCCTGTGCTCCACTCCCCTTGTTTCCTTCTCCCACTCTTCTCTTGGTGTTTTCTTCCATGCCTCACTTTACACCTGGAACTCCCACTCCTGGTGCTAAAGGTGACCCCTCTTCATTCAAATCCCTTTCTAAAACAGATTTCTTGCACTAGCCCTATTGCCGTTAGACCACCTAAGTGTTAGTCCCCAATCACTTCTGTTAATTGGAGTGACCCCAATAAACTTCCTCTGCTCAGCCAGGACAGCTTGTAACTGCGTGGTTCTCACTCCCTCTCCATGGGGCAGGACTGTCTTTTTCTAGGTCTTGAATAGCATCCAGCTCATGCAGAGCTTAACTAAATAATAGTAATAAGAATAGTAAATTATTATTGCTCATTTCTCCCATTTTACTGCCCAATCTTTCTGGTGAATCCCATTGTCACTGCTTGATATGATGTGCTCAGAACATTCAAACTTTCATGTTTTGTTAGGTAGGGTCTTATATTGAGAGGTGCTGAGCACCCTCAATTCCCATTGATCACAGGACGGAGCCCTTAAAACCTTGGGTAAACTAGGAGTCTTTTTTAAGCATACAGACTAACAGAAAAATATTTAATCAATTATAAGGTCAGAAACTAACATTATGATCATCTTGTCTGACCTTCTGCATAATACAGGACTCCTGACATTTTATTACTGTATTTAGTACTATTATTTTTCTTTGGAGGAAGATTCTTGAAACTCTGTCCTGGAGCATAGCGTTTCATTCAAAAATATAACCCAATCCCCCAAAGGACTGTAAACTTGTTTGCAAGGAGATTTATTTTTTACTTGGCACTCAATAACCATCTTAAAACATACCATTAGTCGTCTTTATGTTTTGGCTGCACATTTAGTGTAGTTAGTCAAATATACCCAAAAGGCAGATTGTCTCAGCTGCAAGCCCACCTCCTTCCTCTGCCAATATTTGCGTATTGTTTTCCCCATCAGACCATCTTGGTTTCTATTTTAAGGATATTTCAACACATTACTTGTGAAATTAATCAATAAAATACTCTTTTCCTTTGAAACAGCACAGAGGACAAAAACATATGTTAGCTCAGAGGTCTAGATGATAGGTTGGTAACAGGGAGGCAAGGAGGTGCCAAAGCATAGATAGACCAATGGTCTGTTCAGTCTGGTGTCTTGGCTCAGCAGTAGCCTCTACATCAGAGGTGGGCAAACTATGGCCCGTGGGCCACATCCGGCCCGCGGGACCCTCCTACCCAGCCCCTGAACTCCTAGCCCTGAAAGTTAGCCCCCAGCCCTTCCCCTGCTGTTCCCCCTCCCCCACAGCCTCAGCTCATTGCGCCGCCAGCGCAATGCTCTGGGCAGTGGGGCTGTGAGCTCCTGCCAGGCAGTGCAGCTGCAGAATCGTGGCCTGACTCGGTGCTCTGTGGCTGGCTCCAGCCGGGCGGCACAGCTGCCTGTCCTGGTGCTCTGGGTGGCAAGGCTGTAGTGCCGCCAGCCACCAGTGCTCCAGGCAGTGCAGTAAGGGGGAAGGGAGCAGAGGGGGTTGGATAGAGGGCAGGGAAGTTCGGGGTGGTGGTCAGGGGGCGGGGGTGTAGATAGGGGTCAGGGCGGTCAGAGAGCAGGGAACGGGGGGATTGAATGGGGGCAGGGGTCCCAGGGGGGCAGTCAGGAAGGAGGGGAGGTTGGATGGGGTGGCGGGGGGCAGTCAGGGGCAGGAGTTCCAGGGGAAGACAGGGAGAAGGGGTGGTTGGATGGGACAGGGGTCCGGGGGGGAGGGGGGAGTCAGGAATGAGAGGAGGGTTTGGATGGTGCAGCGGGGGGCAGTCAGGGGCGGGGGATACAGGGGAGGTCAGGGAGCGGGAGGGTTGGATGGGGCAGGAGTCCCGGGGGGGCATCAGGGGGTGAGAAGCAGGGGGAGTCGGATAGGGGCGGGGTCCGGGCCAAACCTGGCTGTTTGGGGAGGCACAGCCTCCCCCAACTGGCCCTCCATACAATTTCAGAAACCTGATGTGGCCCTCAGACCAAAATGTTTGCCCCCCCGCTCTACATTATGCTTCAGAGAAAGACAAACCCCCTCTTAGCATCAGTAGTCAATAAGGAGGAGCCCCATGATAATGCAGTATTGTACATGACTCCATCTGGCCCAGAAACATTAGTATTTGTAGCCCTTGTAACTTGGTAGTCTAACTGTGGGCGTTTTTCCTACTCATCTCTTTTGAGGATCTTACTAAATTATTTGCTTTGATCAAATCCTGTGACAATGAACACTGATTATAATGTTTCATAAGTAGTTTTTCCTTTTTTCTTCCTTGCATTTGTTTACATTTAAGTTTCTTAGCTGTCTCTTGTTCATGCAGGAAAGAATAAAGAGCCAGATTTTTAAAGGTATTTAGACACCTAAAGATGCTGGTAGAGCTTTTGAAAATCCCACTAGGTACCTATCTGCATCTTTAGGTGCTTAAATACCTTTAAAAATTGGGCCCAGGGTGAATATAAATAGACACTCACTGAGCCATTCATCCCCTTTCTAAACAAAGGGAGATATACAGCCTTGAAGAATGGTTGAACTTCCAGTGATGATAACAGTTCTGCTGATGGACCAAGGGCCAGATTTACTAAAGTATTTAGGTGCCTAAAGATGCAGATAGGCACTTTTCCCCAACCCTCCTAGTTGCCTATGCAGGTTAGGCACCTAACTCCCATTGACTTTCACTGGGAATTAGAGGTTTCAGAGTAGCAGCCGTGTTAGTCTGTATTCTCAAAAAGAAAAGGAGTACTTGTGGCACCTTAGAGACTAACAAATTTATTAGAGCATAAGCTTTCGTGAGCTACAGCTCACTTCATCGGATGCATTTGGTGGAAAAAACAGAGTAGAGATTTATATACACACACACAGAGAACATGAAACAATGGGTTTATCATACACACTGTAAGGAGAGTGAAAGGTTTTCCTCCTTCCCCCCCCTGCTGTTGGTGATGGCTTATCTTAAGTGATCACTCTCCTTACAGTGTGTATGATAAACCCATTGTTTCATGTTCTCTGTGTGTGTGTATATAAATCTCTACTCTGTTTTTTCCACCAAATGCATCCGATGAAGTGAGCTGTAGCTCACGAAAGCTTATGCTCTAATAAATTTGTTAGTCTCTAAGGTGCCACAAGTACTCCTTTTCTTACTGGGAATTAGGTGTACAACCTGCATAGGCATTTTTTGCCAGTTACACTAGGTGCCTATCTGCATCATTAGGATGGGATTCATTGCCTGTGTTTAGCAGTGATAATATGCAGCATCTTGCTGTTTCCCACATAGGTGCCATTGATCTGTGAAACTAAACCCATCAGCATTCATCAAATCATGGCTTACCAGAGAAATGGTTGTGTGAAGAACATGAGTGAGTCTCATGGACCAGAAACAGTGAAAGTGTTTCAGCACCACATACCTATACAAGTGGAGCAAGAACTAAACCCAGCGGGGAACCACACAAAGAAATCCAACAGTAAAGACCACTGCACTATTGAAATCAATGAACTGGAAACAAATGTGTAATTGCTACGTTTGATGGTATCTGATACCCAGTGACCTGGTACCCAATCACTACCTCACAGCTGGAGGGAGGACTCTGTCTTATATGGAAAAAAAATGTGGAGTTATGGTCAGCATGCTTGTACTGGAGCTAGGAGATGAGCTGTGATCAGAAAAGATACAAAGCTTGAAAGAGACAGGGGGCTTCTTTAGGGGGATGATTTTAATATTGGGAAATTAACCAATGGACAACTTTGGTTCTCTCTGGGCAAACTGATTTGATTCCAGCATAGTATCTGACACTCTTTTTTTGCTTTTGCTTTTTTATTTAACCCCTTTTTAATTATTTCTGACAAAAGCCTTTTTTTGCATCTCACTAATTATGAACATGGCATTTATGTAGATGTATTGCTGCCAGAAACTAATTCGCAAAACATACTGAAAGTGTACTAATTTCATCTTCTCTTCTACTCCTTAAAGAGTTTACACTTAGTTTTAGAAAAGCACTAAGAAAATTGCACTGATCTCATGAGGCAAATCTTTTGTAACTAATAATGCCACAAACTGAAAGCAGAGCAAAATATTTATCTGCAAGAAAACACATTCAAAAAGCTATTCTGTTATACACACTTCAAAGACAAGCATCAAACTGCAATATATTGTTCAAAGATGTCTAGATTCTTGCAAAGGACAGTTTGCCTTCTAAGTGCCAGATCCACACAGAAATTGTTTTTTTAAAAAAATCTATTTCTGCAGTAGAATCAGTACAATATACCTGCAATGGCAGAACCATGCAAGCCCTAACACATAAGCATTGGTGCTAAAGAGCGTTCACTGTTCTCTCCTTTTATTTAGAGATTGTTCCACTGTATATGTATAAGCTCAATGCTCAAAGCTCTTGATGAATACGCTTCATTCCAAGGGCAGAATAAACACAGACTGGAATCCAATGCAGATGACTAATATTTGGGTTTTGTAGGGAGTTTGCTGTGGAAACTGGCTTTTTATTTTTCATTATACCATGGGTTGGACTATACGGAATGTTGTCTCTTTTTTCAGCCATCTACTGAATCTTTGGTTACAGTAAATTCTGCTGGGTGTGTTACCAATGTTTGCAATGAAGAAACATTTTTAAATAAGCCTGACATTGTGAAAATAGGCTAATGTATTCTTACGACTCCGTTCAAAGCTGGGCTTGGGGGGGACGGCATGATGTGCTCAGAACATTCAAACTTCCATGTTTTGTTAGGTAGATCTTGGGGGGAAAGGATTTGTGTAAGGATACAGAACCAGGTAGGTACAAAGATCATAAACTATTTCCTGCCAAATACCTGTGTATTTTGTTATTGTTATGCCTGCCACATCAGTTCCTGAAAATCCTTAGCTGGTGCTATAAAATATTGCTGAATGTTAAGGTGTCTTCTATGGGAAAAATTCTGAAATGAATTTAAACGGTCTATTCAGAGAGGGCAATTTATTCAGCACTTGCCAAAAGCAGGGGCTTGCACAAGGGGCAGGGGGAAGCAAGGGCATGCCCGTCCCTCACAATAATCGGCAGGGGCATAGAACTCCACTTCACAAATAATTGAAGAGTAGTTTCAAATATGCAAAGCAAACAATTCCTGAACAAGCCCTAGAATAGAACTGATTCATCCAGACTTATCAGAAAATGCCTATGCATAATGAATACATTTGCAGAAATCAGGATCAGTTGAGGAACAGTTCACTAAACCAAAAATGACGCTAAATTATAACAACCATCAGGTCTGATTCTCCACTGCCTTGCTCCTTGCGTAGTCATTTATATCTGTGCAAGTGGCTGTAAAATCCTTTCATTCTGAACTGGTAGTTTTTTACACCTACTTTGTACAGGTGTAAATGACTGCCAAAGGGGCAAGGCAGACCCAATGTTTTTAATGAATAATTCAGTCATATTGTACCTACTTCTTAGACAGGTCTGCCCACACACCTTGATTCCAAGGTGCCATGGACTGCCAGCTAAAACGTACCATCAGGGTGCCAGCCAGCAAAGCCATATGCTACTTTTTGGCCTTGTCTACACAGTACGTTAGTGCGCAAGACAAAGCTGGCATGCATTAGAATTAATACTGCAGCTCATGAGTACTAATTGGCCCATGTGGATGCTGTTGTTTCAAATTTCAAATTAAGTGCACAAGGGAATGTTTAGTGCACACCAGCAGGGTTCATGCAGGCTGGTTAGTGCATGATATGCTGATGCACAGTAGACTTTATACCCCAGCTAGTGTCCACTGACACACCATATAGACAAGTCCTTAGTCAAATGGTAAGATCTATGAAGGACTGCAAACCCGCACTGCCTGCCCTGAGCCTTCTTTCCTAATCTATCTTCTAGGTATATATAGGACACCATGCATCATAATATCTAGGTGTAGTTTCTTACCCTGTGATGTCAGGATGGCTCTTGGACTATACACATAGTATATCACTCCACACCACTATATGGCTCCCATCATTAAGGTAGCTAGGTGTCGGATGCAAGTTTCCAAAAAAAGATGTCCTAATTAAGATCCTACAGTTGCGAACTCAGCTCCCCACATTTAAAAATATTGTTTTAAACCCTCCTTTGTTCAAAATTACCAACATAAAAGTAGAAACTAGACTCAAGACTAGATGTCCTCTTGGTGGTCACAGTGCTTCGAAAGATAGGGCATCAATATCAGACACACGCAATATCAGACTCTATGCAGGAGATCCATCTTTTTGCTTCCTGGAACAGTCACAGAAAATGTTAAGATCTTAACCTGAATGCCTCCAGGAGTTTAGAGGTATGGCAGCTCATAAGAGTGTAGTGAGCCCTCAAGAGACCCAAATCAATGCTAGCATTAGAAAATGGTATAATTTCCACAAACTACACCTCTCAGAAGGAAAAGCTTCCTCACTCAGAGGAAGAAGCCAGTGGTCCTGAGTGAGTCTTGCTTATCTAATGAATATCTTTAATCCTACAAAATGGCTTACCTTCTCTCACCATCTTTTGGTGGTGGGTCATGGGGAAGTCTTAAATATGAAATCGCAAAATGGAAACATTTTTATAGGGTCTCTGGACAGGAAGGAAATGTACTTTAAAATGAATGCTCTGTTAGTTGTATTGGGCACCTATACCCCATTGATAAATAGCTTAGACTTTGCTTTGAGAGTATTAAATGCTTAGCTCACATTGTGTCAATGGTGCCATTAAAAAGCTCAGCCATCACTGCAGTGCATGCCTTCTGTATGCCGGTGTGCTGTGACTACTGCCTATTACACTGATCATAACTCACTGTTACCTTGTCAGTTTGTTGTATTCACTCGCAGTCTCTAATTTTATACTTTGATTGTATGTAAATTCTTTGGGACCTGGATTATCTTTTCTTTATGTTTGTCCAGTGCCTCACTCAAATGGGACTCTGATTGGGACCTGTCTGCACTACATACTAAACCCAGATCTGCATGACCCAGGCCTGCAGACTCATTCTTTCCAAGCTCATGCTTGAGCGTCCATACTGCATTGCTATGCAAGCCTCATAGCTGTGCTGACACCTCCATACTGCATTACGCAGACACAAGTTAGACACTGTGGCTTCTGGGGGCATCTCCCAGGGTTCTTATGCCCATGCTAGCTGTGGCTGCAATCGGGCTTGATTCATGGTGTACTGTGGGAGAACTTGTCTGGCCATCCCGTGGCACAGACTGGAAATGCTATTAGCCATCGGCACATCCAGCTTAGCTACTTCCCAGCAACCGGAACCAGCAACATGGATCCAGTGCCAGTGGAAGAATGTTTCCTGCTTCTACTTTCACTCCTATTTCAGGAATCAGGCAGCGCATCTGTGAGATGCTGGCGGACTTTTTGGCAGCATCAAAAGCCCCTTTTGGAGGAGGGTACAGACATGGCATCTGCAAACCAGCTGATGCTGCTCATACCTGCTGCCATAGCTGCAGATTCCCCATGGGGGGAGAGAGAGAGAGATTAACTGGAGGAAATAACATAGGAAATTACATCAATTAAGAATGTGTAGTTATATTCTTGGAATTTATTATCAGGGACACTTTGGCCCAGGTCCTCAGCTTTATGTTGGCTTATCTGCATCACTCCTGTGGCACAAAGCAGCCCTAAAGGCAGCTTAAACATCCCGTCAAGGAATCCCTCAGTATTGAGAGGGATTGCCAGAACTGCCATAGTGGCTCCCTAGCCTGGGTACAGAAGGCATGGCTGGGGAAAAAGGTGCCTGGCCAGGGCATATCTGTATCCCACTCATCTCTGGCTATTAAAGCAGCTCTTGGGGGTTACCAGCAGCCAGCATAGCAAAGAGAAGCCCTGAGACTGCTCTAATCTACCCGGGGGAGTAGGCCACTGCAGAATAGCCCCAGAATTTGGGAGTGGCAAAGGTGACAAACTCAGTCACCTATGCCCAGCATAACCAAAGTGATTTGTTATCCCACACCAGCCAAAGCTGATCACTTGCAGCTACACAGCTCCTGTCTGCTAGATACCTATGCAGAGTAGGTGTGTTCTGTAAATACAGTTTGCTTTTGTAGTTTCTCCCTCCCCAATTAGCTGTCAGGGGAGAGTACATTCAGACCCTGCTTACAGGAACATTACATCTTTAGCATTTTAATAAGATGGAAAAAGCAAGAGAAGCAGAATTAAAAATGTTTTATGTTAACTGATATCTCACATTGTATCTACCACAACCACTGTAAGGGCTAGAAGAAAAAGCAAAAACAAACAGAAAAAAATACCAACGTTGAAATGTTTCATTATGATTTTACTGGTTCTAGCGGTTTTATTGGTTTTTACTACTAGGCTATTAAAAACATGTGGTAATTACACAGAACCAAGTCAAACTAGACATTTTGAGCCCTAATCTGCCAATATTCTGTTCCATTTAAATATGTTGAGTGTTTTTAATCTTTGGTGGCTTTATTTCTTAAAAACATAGTTAAACTCAAAATTCAGATATTTGCCTAGTTTTCAGTTTATCAATAATTTACTCAGCAGGAATACATTGTTTTAAAATGGACCCTGCCCCCCCCACTCAGGTTTTTATACAGGAATGACTATATCTACATCAAATTATTCATTACGTATAGATAATATATAAACTGAATGAAGGACACAAATGCATATTAGTGGAGAAAGGCCCTATGTACAAAGCTGACAGCCAAATGCTAACTGTCCCAAAACTTGGGGCAGGGGATTGGATCCAGAATTGTGGTTGGCACAGCTCAAGTTGTCATTATTTACACATTAGAAGATTCAGAAAGAGAATACTCAGGGTAAATTTTCACTCAGGTGATCAGTACATGAGAGTAGGTGCAAACAGTCCAGGTGCAAATTGCCACATTGCAAAGCTAAACCAGAGTCACTGGGTACTCACTGGTGTTACACTCACCTGCGTGTGTTGCTAGCTATGGGCCTATTCCATTGTGCTGCAGTAAACTAACTAGCTTTATGATTCTTTTTAAGAGAACTGTGGAAGAACTTGTTTATCCTTCTTGGTACACAGCAGGAATTGTGGGAAGGCATTGGAGGACTATCTGCACTCAAGTGATTTAGCATATAATGCAAAGTAGGTGGGCTAACAGCTTCAGTGAAAGCTTCAAATTACTTTTAGCCCACAAACCCAAATTATTTTTCTAGCCCAGGTTGAAAGTGCCACTGAACTCAGTGAGAGGGTTTTGCGTGTGGATAGGAGTGGGATTAGGGACCACACCCAGGTAAGAGCCTGAGTTAATTCTGCAGTGAAGACCTACCCACAAATTTTTTTTCTAAGGTTGCCAGGTTGTCAATATAACATGCTACCACACCCAGGGTGACTCAAGCACGAGACATACTAATTCCTTCATCTGTGACTGAGAGACTATTGCAAATTTAGTCTCATTTACCAATCCAAAGCAACATCCTTGACATTGCCATAATCTCACATTACAAATAGGTTTTGGTATTTCCATGGGAAAAAACCCATCTATTGTATAAAACAATTTGAGAACCTTAGCATACGTTTTAAAAGCATTTAGAATGTGGACATTTTAGACACAGCATTTGGTGTTGGTCTGTTTAATGTTCTTGGACATTCAAATTGCAGTTGAAGATTTTTTAGTGGAAACACTTTGTATGACTGATTGATTGTACGATACATTCAATATCCACTCCCTCCATATATAACTCCAGCTGGCTGACTTCATAAATGCATGACGATGAATCAGAGTAGCAGTATAACACATATTTTCCTTAATAAAAATGCAGAATGCAAGCTTCTTTAGGGAATTCACTCACTGTTGCTTACACTAGTAATTGCTTTGTTATATTGCAATGGCCTCCATAAAATGAGTCCCATTCGGCAGAGAAACCACTTGAATAAAGCAGCCTGCATTTCATGAAGTCTTGAACTCAAGTTCTCGAAACTTATTTGAGTGTACTAGAATTTATAAAGCACTTATTCCCAGACCAAAACAAAAACAAAAAACCAGCCTGCTAATACAAAGTCCCCAGGTGAGCACAGCTTTAAGCAGAACGGAGTTGGGAGTTGCATTCCTCAGTCCTGCACTCTCAACTCTGCCATGGACCAGGTCAGGGGGCATGCAGTCGAGAACTGCAGGACTCTCAGGTGCATAGCTCCCTACCATACATCTGCTGCTACAGGTACAGTGGGGTTGAGAGCCAAGTTCCTCCCAAACTTTCAGCTTCCAACTGTCACTTCTGTCTTCACTCAAGCACCCTATGGACCATAGAAAGGGTAGCTGATAGTGTGACAAACACAGTTCCCAGTCCACCTGTGTCTGCAGGGAGCCCTATTACTAATGCAGCAACCCCATCTCCTGTGGCAGTTCAGGGAACAAGTCCCCTCTCTCCTGCCTGCAAGGGGGCAGGGAGATGGGACTTGCCCTAAACACACCTCCAGAGCTGGCATGACAGCCCAGCTCCTCAGTTGTCTGGGGGTGCTACAGGTTTCTCCCGGTGGCCCCAAACCACTTCCCCCTGCACCTTCCTAATGGGAGTCTGGGGGTATTTGCATGGAGATCTGGGGGAAAGAGTCTCCAGGCTCTCCCAGCTGCTGTTCTTCCTCAGGAAAGGAGGGCTTGCAGTTCCTTCCCCCAGCAGTGCTGCCTGATTGCGGGGGGGGGGGGGGGGAGGCGGGAAGCGGGAAATAACTTCACTCTCCCTCCCTTCCCCCAGCTATGTCCCTGCAGGGCCAGGAGGAAGGGCTCCCACAGAAATGATCCCCACCTATTCATTTAAGGGCTTGTCATAGAACTCCCTTGTGAAAAGCAAGGTTCTTTTAACAAGCCCCATGATGGGTAAAGGATAGGACTGGTCAAAATCTTTCCATCCAAACTTTTTGATGTTCTTTTTTCCTCCCCATAGAAAACTGGATTTTTCAATTAAACTAAAATTTTCACCAAAGAAGAGTCTGCTTTCTTTGGAAAAATGATTTTATTATTTTTTTTTTTTTAACCAAAGGGGAATATCCAAACCCCAAAATATTTCAATTCTGACATAGCACCACGGTGCCTCCTGGGCACTGGACTTCAGCTGCCTCATCCTCCCATTCTCTGTGGGGCCAGTCTCCCCAGGTGGACTTTAACTCTAATGACGCACCAACCTCCCTGCACCAAGAGGCGACCTCCAGTGGTCGTTAGAGGCGCCTATGACCCACAGGAGTGGATGCAGTACCTGTGTTCGCTAGCTGCTAGCCTCACTAGCTGCCCCAGCAGCATCCCCCCACCACCATGCGTGGGGACGGGGAGAAGGGCAGCTGCAACAGTTTATGGCAGAGAAGGAGCCCGGCTGCAGCTCTCATACCCCACCAACACATCCCCTTAACCAGCTCTGAACCTCCCTCGCCCCCCACAGCTCTTCCCCAGGCTCCTGGGCATTCCCCACAGCACTCACCGTGTGCAGTTTTCAGACAGGGCAGTTGGTCGTTCTCTCTTCCTCTCCCATCAGCTTCTGCGGCTGCCTGACTGGGCTTTTCTCTTCAGCAGGCCCCTGCCCCCTCTTCCAAGGGAGAGCTTCAGGGTGCCCCCCCAATCCATGAGGAGGCCCCATCTTCTGGACAGGGCTGTTTTGCCCCACGCCTTTCAGAGCCTGGGCCCCACACCGATTCAGACTGTGCCCGATGGGCTGGGCCTGGAGAAGCCACATCCCCCAGTGTGAATGGGGTTGTCAGTCAGAGCCCTGTCTCACAGGGAAGCTGCACCTCTAGGGGGTGCGGCCATATCTTATATGGCAGGACCCTTCCTCCCAGGGCCTCACTGCCTGTACGGGGGAGGCAGGCCTGGGCCTTGACATGAGGCTGCTCCGTCTCTGCAGAATCCTCCCTATAGACTGGGGGAAGGCACATCCACTCCCAGAAGCAGCTTATGGTAGGGATGGGAGGGTGGAATCACCACTGCCCCTCCCTTCAGGGCCTGAGGTCTCCAAGGGTGAGTTATGGGGTCCAGCAGGAGGACAGGGGAGCAGCACTGGAGAGCAGTGGTGGGATTTGAACATGAGGGTGGGGGATGAGCAGTAGCAGAGTCAGTGCATTGGGAGATGGGTGTAAGAGCAATGGGGGGGAGTGAGTGGGGGCAGCACACTATGGGTTAAAGAGAGTGAGGGGACTGGCAGGAAGAGGGTGTGGGGTGCAGAGCGGGAGGGGAAGTTGGGAGGTGGATCTGAGACAGGAATGGGAGCCTGTGGAGAGAAGGAGCTAAGTTGGGTGGGGTTGCACTGATGTGGGTGGTGATGGAGCTGTGGCAGGAGTGGGGAAGTGAGGAGGCAAAGCTGAAATGGGAGAGTGGTGGGATTTAAGGGGGGCTGAACTGAGTCGGGAGTGGGTGGGGGGATGGACAGTGTCAGATCTGAGGCAAGAGGGGTAGGAGGGCAGATTGGTTGGCAATAAGGGGCTGTGTAGTGGCAGCAGTTGCAGGAAGAACAGAGCTGCGATCTGGCCGGGGGGTGCAAGGGACTTGGAGATCTGGACAGTACTGATGATTGCTAGGAAGAGGAAGTTCCTGTGGTTTGTAGATTGTAAATTCTTAAGAGCAGGGACTGCTGACTAGTCTAGATCCACAAAGGGATTTAGATGCCTAACTGCCACTTTAGGCACCTAAATCCAAAATCCCCACTCAGTTGCCACCAAACCCTTTGGGCACCTAAATTCCCTAGGCACCTATGTTTCTGTCAGTAAAGTCCCCAGGGCACCTAAATTTCTGCTAGCAGGCATGTGCAAAGTCATCTCAGTTCTGACACCTGATGTTTAGCTTATGCCAACCCCAGCTAGATCTTCAAACTAGCTGATTCCCTGACTGTCTCACCTCCAGATACAGATCTGGTAGGGCCACACTCAATGTCTCCTGTTGAAACTGTTCCACTTTGTATAAAATACTTAAATATTCATTAGGCCAGTGAACAAGAGCATGAGAAGGACTCTACAGCACAGGGGTTAAGGGCCCATGTGGGATGTTAGACTCAAATTCAAGTCCCTACTCCAGTGAATAAGTATTTTATATAAAGCTTTCTCAGGAGAGACAAAGACCATCCCCAATCACACAGATGCTAGAAGAGTGAGAACTGGGTTCAAGTTGTTACTCTGCATCAGAGTGGGTCTCCCACAGCCTGACTGCTGTGACTACTGGGTATAAGGGCTCTTCCTTCATTGTTTGAAATGACTGACTTGACTTAGGCACCTAGCAACAAGAGAGGTTGGGTAGCAGTGGATCCCAAGAAGAAGACGGTGCCTCCCATTAGGCACCTAACTCCTTTTGTTGAGCAGGTTTTAGGCCTCACCCCGCTCCTCAGCATTTCCCATTGCCTAGTTTAGGCACTGCAAAGCCTAAGTCCCCTTTGTGGATCTAGCCCTATGAATCTGTAGAGTGAGTAGCACAATGGGGACCCAACTGCAGTTGTGGCCTGTAGGCACTTCTGTAATATAAATAATAGACTAGACAAAAATTCTAGAAAATATAGTGTAGGGATGAATCCTGTCCTAACTGGATTAGGTCTGGCTAGCCCAACAGGACATTTCCCTCTCTACCTAATGTATGTGAGATGTTGTCTTTGGCCCATACCCTGATGGCAGGAATTAGTCTGTTCTCCAGTCATTAATGAGAAGTTGGTAGACACTTGGCAGAGCAGTATATGGAAGTTTTTCTGCGAGAATGGGGCTCTGCATCCTATAAGGGAAGAGGAACATACACACACTCACTTGTTTGTTTTAAATCTCACTAAAATAAACCACTAACCTTGTTCCTCTTCAATAGTTGCAGCTTCAGGAAGAACCAGAATCCCTCAGAAGGTTTCAGTTTGAAGGAAAGTGATAAACATTGAGTCTTGCTGGTGAGGACTTACCAATGGGATAATTAGGTAAATCAGGTTTTTTGGGGTTAACATCCATGACAATGTTCTTCTAAATCCACAAAAAGGTAACAACAGTGCAAGCGTCTCTCACTCTGAAATGGAGGGCTAACTCCAGTTGTCTGAGGGTTAGTTTCAATGCCCATTCAACCCTTTGCCTTACAGGTACTTACACTGGCTTGGTGCCACTGTAAGAACTTCAATAGATAGTTAAGAGAGACTTCCTAGGACCGACTGCAACATAGCACTGGACCAAAGTCAACTAACTCATTTCACCCAAGCTAAAGCAGTGAAAGTTAACTTTCACTCGCTACTCTTATAGCATGAACCACAGAGCAGAAAGGGGATTAGTGATAAGCTAGAAAACCTAAAACAAACTAAGTCATTTCCAATATTACAGTCCCAGCAACTACAAGGATCTCATTCCATAACTGTATTGAAATAGACAATTGTGTCTAGGGAGGTTCCAAAACCGGTCAAGGTTAACACAGTGTTCTAAAATACAAGGATCATTTTAGGGAGGGATTTTAAAAAGCACCTAACTTCCTTAAGCACTTAAAAAAATCTCACCTTAAACAATATATTTCTCCTAAATCTGCTTTACTTTTTCAAAGATCTTGGTTTAATAGCCTGTAGCACTGGATTTTTTGGGTATTTGTATAGTATCTCTTTAAAAAGTTTACTATAACAGCTGGTGTGCTGGTGGTATTGCAAACCATTACACATCTACAATACCACGGAACTGACTGGTGTGTGCATGGCCTTATGCTGTACAATTTTATTTGCATCTTCTCTATGTGAACCAGATCCCGTCAAAAATATTTGCACCGTTGTTGCAGTGAAGAATTTTGTCCAAGCTCAGAAAAATCTTATTTTTCTTTTTTTCAGACTTGTGCACTGTCTCCTTAGAATGGAAAATGGGTTTTAAGAAAAAAATTAAATTGAGGCCTTCATTTGTATACACCCTTATACAGGCCATGCAAACATATTGTGTGTTGAAATGGAGGCTTAGTAAAATGCTGCTAGGACAGATATTCCAGATCTGAGCATTTCACTACCAACAACATGCATATCAACTTCAAGAAACATCAGTTCTTTCTTCTAAAAGTCTGAGCAACTCACAGGAGAAGACAAAGTCATACCCTGTGGTGGTTATGTTGGTCTCTATATTATATTTCTTTTCTTGGCGCAGTATTATAAGTTAAGCAGCTGATTTCTAACCTGTCCTCATTTTTGTCACGGGGGAAAAAACAGAAGCCCTGATCTTTGGGTCCCTTGATCCTCAGTGCTTCAGGGGCTGGTTAAGACCCTGGGACAAATCCTCCAGAGGTCTTTCCAGCTGGGGCTCTCCATGATGCAGAAGCACTCCAACCATACCCCCTGTCCCAGCCACATCCTGCCAACAGCCAAATATGCTGGCTCTACATCAACCAGGGAATCCCCAGCTGGCTGGTAATGCTGGGTTTCTAGCCCTTCTGAGCTGGCAGGGTAGAGCACACTTAGCTGGAATAGAGTCAGGGATCTGGACAAGGGGTCCTGATTCTCTACAAAGAAGGAGGGAATGGAGTCATTTAAATCTGTGCAAACTGAGTTGCAAACCCTACTATTTTGGTTTGATAAAATTTTGTGTCTATTTTGCACAAGCAGAAATGATATAAGAAGCTGTGCAATGAGGAATCAGACCTGTAGTTCTTTTTTGAGCAGCAAAGTAGGTTAGCTTGTGATGGACAAAATGCATTTTTTGTGTCGAATTTTTATTGAGGAGACAGTGGCTTCTTTAAGCCTAAGGCCAGATTCTGGTCTTAGTTATGCTGGTATAAAGCCAGAGCAGTTTTCTTTATTTCAGTCAAGTTATTCCAGATTTATCCTGGTGTAAAAGAAAGCAGACTCTGGCCCTCAGACTGAAGCTAGGCCTTCCTTAGCACATGCTGATACTTGCCCTAGGAGCCCAGTCCTGGGAAGTGTTGAATACTCTCAATTCTTATTAATTTCAGAGGCAGAAGAGGGCACTCAGCCCCTTCCCAGGAGCACTCAAATGAAATGGAAAGTTTAATGGGAATCAAAAGGTGCTCAGCAACTCCCTGGAAAAAAATCAGGTGACTGATTGTTTGTGATGGGGGGAATAAGTTGTTAGATGGACCCCACCTTTACCACCACTGCATTCCAATAGTAATAGGTAGAGAGAAACCTTCAGCTGTTTGAAGATTCTCTCGTACATAAGGTAACTTAAATATTGG
This sequence comes from Dermochelys coriacea, assembly GCF_009764565.3. Lineage (NCBI taxonomy): Eukaryota > Metazoa > Chordata > Testudines > Dermochelyidae > Dermochelys > Dermochelys coriacea. Next base: position 97,592,116 of record NC_050075.1, read on the forward strand.
CCAGGGCTGCAAAGAGAGGGGTTGCAGGTTTGAGACAACTTTGTAAAATATATTCTACATTTTAAACCACGCTTTCTCTTATTACTCTGCTTACATCTTCAGAGGGTGCTGTCTACGGTCTCATGGCAACTCTGATATCTGTATGTTACCTCAGAAATACTCTCAATAGTTTGGGGATGCTGTAAATTGATCTGTTTTGTGGGGTGATAGTTATTCTGAGTGATCCATATACAGCTCTATGTGGAAATCTAGTCCAGAAATCAGTTGGCAGTTGATTTTTTGCCTCAAATACATAATTAAAGTTCATGTTTGTATTTCTTGTTCACATTTAATGTTGGATTTTTGTTTTTTCTTTGTTCTGGAAGTAATTTTTGCTTTTTTTTTTTCTTCTGTGACTTGTGGCCATGTTGAATTGTCCCCATTGAGAACTGGCAAGGCCTTGGAATAACTCATGTGCTGGAGAAATCAAAAAGGGAGAATGTATAACTAGACCTTCTCCAGTAGGGAAAACAGCTGGTATAGAAACAAGCCAATGCAACACCTGCAAATAAATCTTAGGAGCACATTATGCAAAACAACATGTGCTCAACCAGAAACCCTCACTGAATGAACAACTTCCTTGCACTGATTAGATAGCTCAGATGAAGGACACTACAAACAGAATAGAACAACCCTTACGCTTTGATTCTTATTTTTTCATGTCTGTTCCATGATTTCAATAGGAACTGAGGGCACTGAAGATCTTACAGGAGGTCCTGCAAGGGTTGGGTCCCCAGTCTGGCACTGTGATGAGAAACCCTTCCCCTAAATGTCCTTAATGACATCTTAGGGTCTGCTTATGAGAGGTTCTGAGTACTCATGACTCTCACTGGCTTTGGTGGTCACAGGATCAGGCTCTTAAGTATGTGTGCTATACAGTATGCATCTAGTTGAGAATGTGTGCTGCTGTCCAGCTTCTAAATATTATTTGGTCCATTCACCTGGCCACTATTCTGGGATATTTGTACAAATGCTGCATGGACAAAAAGCAGCGGGACAGAAACTTTGACAAGGACTATAATGTAGAAATGCATTTCTTTTTTTATATATGTACAATAGTTGTTGCTTTGTTTTAAAAACCTTTCTAACACTGGCGTATACTTCAGGCTTTGATAGTAGGGATAAGTTACTATGGGATCCAGCCTTAATTTGCTTTTCTCATCCAAATATACATATTGTATTAACGGAGGAATGGATTAATCCAATCTAGTTGTTCTTATTGCTGTTTGGTGATAAAGATGCCTCATATACTGCTCCACAGATGAAGCTACTGTAATTACCCATCCCTCTTGATCAACTATCCACCTGTTCGGGGTGAGAGAAAAGAGACAAAACGTATATATGGTTCACTTAAAATGGAGTGACAAAAACAGCATCTGAAGGCATGTGTTCAAAACAGTCCCATATTGTTATTATAGATGGAAATGGTAGGGGAAGAGAAATAGAAGAAACAAAAGCCAGCTTTTGTGAGTTCCAGAGCAATTCCTTATGATCCAGAGTCTTGTATAAGATGAATTGGAAGCTTCAGGATGGCATTCAGGGTCTCTCCCTGATTAAAGCACTATAACAGGTTGTCTTCATCAAGCCTGGCCCAGTGCCACAACAAATAGTCTGGGTGTAATTCACCGCACATTTCGCTAAGTGCTCTCAGTATATCTATATATAGATACAGGAATATATGTCATTTTCCATACATTTTCCTGCAAAACATAATATAAGGAAGGCAAAAATCAGAGTTACATAACTGTGGAGCTTGTGATTCAAAACGCAGTAAGCTTAATGCATGCTGACAGAAGTCAGATGTGTCCTGGCCCAAAGCAGAGATGTACTTATTAGAAGGTTAAATGTACCCTGAGTTATTAAATGTAAACTATTTTCCCAGAAGATTAGTTTGACCACTAGTTCTCTTGTACTTTTATGGATAGAACAGGGTCTAATATTTGACTTTCCCAGTAGCTCCTGCTCTGGTCCAATGCCGATATCTCAAGTAGACAATCCCCAGTACTGAACTGTTCCATACTCTAAGATGAAAACATTTACTAGGGCGGAGACCACATTTGTTTTCATATCTAACCAAATCCAAATATGAGCTTGGATTTCCAGTGGCAAAAAGCTAGTATGTACCTTGTCCCCTGCCACCTTCTCACCTATAAAAGTCTTTTTTTAAGAATAGAGCTCTGCACAGCAAACAATAATAGAAACATAAGAATGGCCATACTGGGTCAGACCAATGCTCCATCTAGCCCAGTATCCCATCTTCTGACAGGGACAGGTGCCAGATGCTTCAGAGGCAATGAACAGAACAGGGCAATTATCAAGTGATCCATCACCTGTCGTCCAGTCCCAGCTTCTGGCAGTCAGAGGTTTAGAGAGAACTAGAACTTGAGGATGCATCCCTGACCATCATGGCTAATAGCTATTAAGGGATCTGTCCTACATGAACTTATCTAATTCTTTTTTGAACCCCATTATATTTTTAAATAATCAATGGTCTCTAAATACTGCTGTTCCTCCACCTTATTGTGTACAATAGAAGAGAGAAAAAAGTTCAAATAGAGGGATTAATTGGCTAATCAGATTGGTAATGAGATACAGAGCTCTTCATCTCTAGGTCGCCAGCTCAAAATCAGCCCAGGTTGTTAGTGACCTGGACTTGTCATGATCTGGAGGCTTTTCATTGAACCTATGTGAAATGAGTAGTAATGGTTTCAGTACAACCCACAATGGACAGTGCTAACTATACAAACACCACACCCGCTACAACTGGGACTCTTGTTTCAGCCTTGGAAGGGGTGGTGAATATGTAATAGTGACCCTATGGATGGGTCATTATCTGGATCTAAAAGCATGAGCCTCGAGCTACAGGATTATTAGCTCACAGGCATTAGCAGACAGAAGCCTCTAAATGCAGTCCTGCTATTTGAGTGGATCAAAGAGCCACACTGGTATCAATGTGGGTTGCAAGTGGGCATGGAGACTTTGTCATCCCAAGAGGCCATCCCACCAGGCCATAACTGAGACATATCATGGGGGCAAACTGGAAAGTGCTGCTGCTTCCAGTGCTGTACCTGCTATGGGATAATCAGAGGGTGCTAGGGTCTGTCCAATATTTTTCATAAACACCAGATTCACAATGATTTTTTTAAGAGAAATTTTCCAACCAGCTTTGACTGTGCCATCTCTGTCCCTTTATATTTTCGGATGGGTCTTTGAGTCCAATACTCAAACTCTTACCCAGGATGAGTAATTCCATTTACTTCAATTGCACTACTCTTGTGAATTAAGGTCACTTATGTAAGGGTTTCAGGATTGGACCCTTGAGTAGGTATAGTAGGATGGTTACCTACCACATGATGTGCTTGAGTATGTTCATAGTTATCTTGATTCTTCCTCTTCTTCCTCCTCCTCCTCCTCTTCTGAATTATCCCTGTTTTTTGAAGTATCACTGAATTCAAAGTTCCCTTCAATATCCAGCACCTGTAAATGCTTTAGGCTTTGGAATGTACTTTCCTTCACTGCTCCAACCGCTATCTTATTATACCTTCAAAACAAAAGTGTGACCGCTGTGTTTAAAATAACTGTTCTCTGCAGTGTGCTACATTCTAATTTTGAACTTTGCCTTTATGTTACAATATATAATGTCTGTAGATGCTAAGTACAGTACACCTTCTACAAACACAGGAGTGTTTGGAGAGGAGAAGGTAACCTGGGTATACTTGCCATAACTTCAGCCTGCCACACAATACCACTCCAAGAAGTACTGTACTCGCCTAAAAAAGCAGCATTATTCAAAGTTCAAATGCTGATTGGCCTGATTCTAGGATGACACTTCTGAGAGCAGGGCCTTTTAAAGATGGACATTTTTTAAAAAGTCCCAGGTTCAACAGCCTGGATGGCAAAATGCAGGGGCCAAATCCTTAAGTCCATAAGTGGTTTTTACTCAGACAAAACTGAGACTTCTGGCTGAGGACTGAGTAAAACCAGAGGACTTGGCCCTTCTGGATGGGGAGAGGAAGAGATGGAAGGTAATGATCTGTGAGCAGCCAGGTGAGGCAGTTATTTATATACCCTGATTATTTTTAACAACCACAGTTGACAAAGGACTTTTACAGCGGGAAAACCCTGAAAATGTGTGTGATACACAGAGTAACTGCTCACTGGGATTCCAACTGATCTGGCTGTCAGAGAAACAATTGTTCCAGATTCCATCTATTACCCTACCCCTAATTTCTACAGCTGTACACAGCCGAGAAAAATCACAGTATTGGAAAGTCTCCCCTATGTATTCTTTATCCCAGCACCCAGTACTTTCCCTCCCATAGGGAAATGGTACCAGCTGCATGTCCTAAATTTCAAAATATAGTGTGTTTGCCATGATGTTGTAGTTGTGTTGGTCCCAGAATATGAGAGAGACAAGGTAGGTGAGAATCTTTCGCAACCTTTTTGATTCCAGGGACCGGCTTGTTGCCTTCTTACACTGTGTGAGGGAGATCTTAGGGACAGGCACCAGTCCACAGATTGGTTGTTGAGAAATTCTGCTGTAGGAGACTGCATAAAATTAAATGGGCAATTGAAGGTTAGAAGGCAGTGGGGTGTTTTACAGATAGTTGTAATGAGCCATAAAACCAGTGTCCATGGTTTTTCACATCTAGCAGAGTTATGAATTTAAGTTCCCAGGCTTGCTTTTGAAGATGTTGTGCAGAGGCAAGTTCCCCACAGACCAGAACACACCAAATTGAAGTGGCACCAGACCATGCCAGAACAACAGATGAAAAAACCTGCAGACATATCTCCTCTGCTACAATCATCAAAATCCCACACAACACACCTTTCAAGATTCATCAGTCTTACACACACCTATCACAACATGTGGTTGTGTGCATTATCCAGTGCATCAAATGCCCCAACGTCAACTATATGGATGAAACCAGACAATCACTACACTCTCAAATAAACTCACACAGACAAAAATACCAGGTCACCCGGGGACCAACACTTTTCACAAAGCGAGCATTCCCTATCTGACCTCTCAGTATTCGTCCTCCAAAGGAAACCTGCACATCATCTTCAAAAGAGGAGCCTGGCAACTTACGTTCATAACACTGCTGGACACTAAAAACCGTGGCCTCGGAAACACTGGTTTTATGGCTCATTACAACAATTTGTAACACACAACACTGCCAAAACCTAAATTGCCCAGTTCATTTTAAGTGATCTCCTACAGGGTGAGTAAACCTTTGTGCTTAACAATTCATCCCAATTTGTATTTAGCTCAGACACTCTGGTTTCCTTCCCCAGATCTAAAGAAGAGCTCTATGAAGCTCGAAAGCTTGTACTTTCCACCAACAGAAATTGGTCCACACCAACCAGATCAGTTGTCTCTCTCAAAGTATAGAGTGCTTGTCTTTGAGACTCAAGGACACCTGCTGATAGTTTTAGATTTTTTCCCCTTAAATATTGAATCAAAGACTACCTGCAGAAACACAACAAAGTGCAACAATTGTTAATCTGTAAACAATGTAAACACACTAATATGTATATTTAAGGCTCCTTCATGTCTATTGTATGGCCCATCACTCTTGAATGTGGTCACTGTTATATTCTCTTAAATATTCCCAGATGCACATGCTATTGTTTTACAATGGTATGATGACTAATGGCTTCTTGTTGACAATTATATCTTAGGCTGACAAGGCCTTCTACTGAATACTATGGCAAGACATTTTTGCGTATTTGTTTTATATACACACATTTTTATATAAATTTAGTTTCTAATCTGCATCCAAGGTCTCACTAAATTCGCAGAAGTCTGAGCAGCTGGATTCACAGACAATAGGCTTTTAAATTATTGCATAGTAAGCAAATCAAATTATCCAGGAAGGAATGATTCAAATCTGTAGGTTACACAAAGCAGTTTAATTGCATATAAAGAAATAAGATCAGACTATATAAAGCTCACTATGCTATGCACATCCCAGGCTTTTGAACACATTACTGCAGGGATAAAACATCAGATCAATCAAATATTCCATACTAACCAGGGGTTTTATAAATCCTGTCTGAGCAGTATTGCTAACATCAGTCTGTTAGAATAATAAAAATACATACATTTACTGGACCAAAAACTCATTTCACCCGCACTGGTGTAAATCCTGAGTAATTCCATTTAAATTAGTCACCACAGTTTGGATTTATGCTGCGTATAGATGAGATGAGGATATGGCCCATTACACCTACCAAGTATATAATTAAAAAACAAACTCTTCATCTGGTGGAGTTTCTACTTCAATGCTATTTAATCTAAATTGCATCCTGGATAGACATCAGTATCTAAAGGATGGAAAAATATTAAGTCTCTGTCAGCGCTGTGGAAAACTGAGACTTCTTGGTTTATAGGGCTTTTCATGCTCATGAGTTTTGAATTTGAATAGAGCTCAGGCAATACAATAAATTGTCCCAGGCTTGTATGAAACTTACTCATTGAAAAGTTTATAGAAGTGAGTGAACTTGGCCCAAGTTTGGGGTTTGCACTGAAAGTTGGTGAGTTTCACTTTTTGTTTTGAAAGTTTGACCCAGTTCTAGTCTCTGTCCTTAATTAACTTGAAATTCTGAATATAAGGCTATGAACTAGTTTGAAACTTTGGGTTTCTATCCCTATATTCCAGGTCACCCTTCTGCAGGCAAGTTCTGTTCAGTGCAGGACAATGGCAGTGGGGGATATGGTTGTATGGCCCTGCCACTTGTGTGTGATCTGAGCCATTTGTGCCACCTGAGATGTGTAAAGTGGCCATAGCACACTTGAGAATGTGGCTCTGCATGTTTCACACAAAGTGCCATGTTGAAAAGATTTGCTGTAATATTGCTGATTGTTACCAGTGGTAAGAGATCTCCTCTTCAGCAAACATGGCATGCTGGTTTTGGGGTCCCCCCAACCTCTGTAGCAAGGATAATGACTAGAGCCAGGAGCTGAACAAATGTATGGTTTATGGATTTCCTCTGCACTGTAGATTCATAGAAGATATTAGAAATTGGAGAGAGGGTGAGATAATATCTTTTACTGGACCATCTTCTGTTGGTAATAGGGTTGTCAGGTGCCCGGTTTTTGACCGGAAAGTCTGGTTGAGAAGGGGACCTGTAGGCGGGCTCCTTGTTGGGCTGCAGCAGCTCTCATCCCAGCCCCAGAGCAGAGGGAGCCCAGCTGGAAGGGGAGATGGGGGATGGAGATAATCCAGCGAGCGACAGGGGTGGGGCCTTGGGGGGAAGGGCAGAGCAGAGGGCGGGGCCTTGAGGGTCCGGTTACCAGCCATAAGAAAGGTAGGAACCTTAGTTGGTATGAGAGGCAAACGTTCGAGCTACACAGAGCTCTTCCTCAGATCTGGGCTGAAGTAAGCTTTGTGTAAGCTTGAAAACTTGTCTCTCTCTCACCAACAGAAGTTGATCCAATAAAAGATAGTTCCTCACCCATCTTGTCTCTCTAATAATCTGGGACCAACACAGCTACACCACCATATATTAGAAATCAGATTCAGTTTTTTGGCACAGGATTGAAAATGCTCCTTCCCAAAAGACCTGCAGGGCACTTTCAAATGGTTATTGAAAATCAGTTATTATACAACATTAGGACTAGAACGATCAGTCTGCAACACTACAGAGATCAATTGTCAAACAGTCAGCCACTCCCAAGTTGCCTCCTGGTGGCCAGAGGTGCCTCTGCAAAAGCCTGCCTCAATTTCCTCTTCACTTGGGGCCCCTTTAAAAGTCCACATGGTTCAGATATTCAAAACATTCCCCTTCTGGGGTCCAATTCATTAAGTGCTGCACAAAGTCATTCAAAATAGAACTCAAACCTACAAAGTCTTCATTCAAGTTTCAGCTGGGCTCAGCCCTTCCTCTCTGAGGGTCTGTTTTCTCTTTAAAGTTTATTTCTTTTACCCCAGTGATAAACTGGTCACATAGTCCTTTCTCTCTGTGAGTCTCTGTCTTCCTGCTCTCCCAGCACCCCATACTTGGACATGGCCTTCTCCACAGACCTTCTCCACTCATGTTTTCCCATTGCTCACATAAGGCCCTGCAGGAGCCTTTGTAATCCCTGCAGTGTCTGCAGGAATCTGCCAGCCACCCACAGCTGTCTACCACTTTATAAGGGCAAAATATCTCCCCTTAAGTTCAACTAGGCAGCAGGTAATCAGTCCAGGTGCACTGAATCCCACTTCCTCTAAAAGCGTCAGCGCCAATCGCATGACACCCATGATCATATAAGCATCATAATCATATCATGAGCTCACCCTTTCCCCACAAAACTACCAATGCAAAGCTATAATCATGCATGCCCCCAAACCACTAGCAAGCTTTTATTTGCTATACTATAGAAATTCAGGAATGAAAATCAGTGGCAAAGCTGACTGAGTTAAAATTAGACCTTCCAAACTTTTAGTTTCTGGCTATATCTGGGCACATGACAAGCATGTACATTGACATCCTACAGTTTCTCTAATCTGTCTGCCTGACCCATTCTTATAAACACTGAAATTTAAAAGGATGCAGCACTCAAAGCAGAGTGAGTGTATGAGGTGCACACACAAGCTCTCATTGCATATAAACCTAGCTGCACCCTGGATTACTGTACCAGCAAGTTGCCCATAGGAGAAGCTAGGATTTTAAATGCCTCCCCTTCCTTACTCCCCACCCCCGAAGCAAGCAATCAGAAAACAGAAAAAAAAAGCAGAACATCCTGTGTGCAGACTCAAAGTAGAAAATGCACTTACCTGAGGAAAATTCCTTTTATATTGGGTGTGGATTCAAAGGCATTCTCTGATACCATGGTGATTTTGTTGTTCTGGAGATACAGATATTCTAGGGATCCTGGCAAGTCCGATGGAATAGAGATCAGCTGATTGCCACCCATATCTAATAACTGAAAGGAAGAGTCATACAGCCATGGGTTAACTGAAGAGATGAGTGTAGACATTAGCAGCACCAAACATATTTCATTACTGGTGAACCAGATCGTGATGTGTGAATCTCAAAAGGATGGGTATTGATAACCATCACTATGGGTAACCATCCAGAAGTTAGGTACATGTGCAAAACCTATCCCGGATTACTGGGTCTGAATATCTGAGTAGGAAGTCACCTGAAAATAGGCTCTCTTTTGTTTGTGTTCTTGTGTGAGAGAGAGAGAGAAACTGAGCATTTTCAACCCTGTAAAAAGATTCAGTTTCAATTGAAGGTGGAGGGATTTTTATTGTTTCCAACCTCGTTTTATGTCAAGATCAATGTGGCCAGGAGGATTCTGGGCAGCCAAAGCAGGGGGTCCTGCCCTCCTGCAGTGCTATTTAATCTAGCAGTATCACATCAGCGATCATGCCGCTTTCTTTAAGGGCACCTACATTTCTCTATCTCTATCCTCATGCGTTAGTCCAGGCCTATTTGTAAATGAATGAAAAAACAGACTGGGTTTCAATTATGCATAGAACTCCTCGGATGATAGTCTCTCAAACACTTCATTGATTAAAGTTACTTTTCAAATGCAAGAAATGTTTCTGATTCAGACCAATGTGTTAAATCAGCTAGGGCCTGATGCCACAACTCTTACTCACATGTATCGTCTTACAGAAAGAAATGGGCCGAATATTTCTCCAATTCTCTATCTAAGATATATTTGTGTAGCACCAATCGCCATAATATCTGGCCACTGCTCTGAGTTACATTACTGCAAATCTGGAATTCCAGTGACTTCAGTACACTCATTCTGGATTCAGGCCCCAAACTTGCCAACATTTATGCAAATGCTTAACTTTGTACATGCAGGTAGTTTCATTGACTTCAGTGGGAACAGTCGCATGTGCAAAGTGAAGTATGTGGATAAGTATTTGCAGGATCAGGGCCTTACTCAGCTATAATATGTCAAACCTAACACAACAGGACTGCTCATGTAAGAACTGCAGGGCCAACCCCTTAATGAAGTATAAATTACCGTATGCTGTAAGAGAAATAACTGAGTAAGTAATAAAGCCACTCAAAAAATGCAATGTGCCAAATGCAACCTTAAACAGTGACCTTAGAGGCTACTTGAAGAAAAAAGAACCTGTTATAGTAATGTCATTTTTCTTGAACAGCGTTTACAATGTAGTAGGATACAGCTGGACACAAGGGGCTCTGCATTACTCTCGCTTGACACTAATTTCAGTGGTGTAACTGGCATAAAATCAGCGTTATGTAGTAGTGAATCAGACCCCTAGATAACAGAAGCTTATGTCTTCTTAATAATCAAAGCTTCCAAGATCTTAAGAGCATTTGGTTTGGTTTGAAAACAGATGGGTTAGGATCGATAAATGTCTTTAGTATGACAGTGAAACAATCCCACCATCTGTAATCTTCATTGGTAACATCATCCTTCTAAACTAAATTCCAGCTTTGAAATACAAACATACAGTGAAAAGAAAAGGAGTACTTGTGGCACCTTAGAGACTCTGAAACCTGTCAAACATACAGTGAGTCACACTTTAGTTTACCTGCCTTCATTACAGCACCAAGTTGACCAGAAAATTAAAAAGGTATAATAAAACCATGGGCCAGAGCCTCAGCTAGTATAATCTGGCATTGTTCCATTAATTTCAATGGATTTATGCCAATTTATCACCTGAAATCTGATGCACCATTTTCTCCATAGACTTCAAGAGCAGAACTAACATGAGATGAACTGCTGTACAAATCAAAATTCTTGGCATGTCTGAAGCCCTAATGCTGATAACCAGCATCACATATGCTCTGCATCTCTTATCCCTGCGGTGCTTTCAGATACAAAAGCTCCCTCCTTACAGTGCACTAATGTAGGTACAGTGGATGGTTGCCATAACAAGGGCAATACCTTTTAATGCAGGGAATCAGCTCTTGCCTGAAAGGAAATGCAGACAAATCCTTTAGCTACTGACACAACTGCAAGATCATTTTGCATAGCACAAATGTGATTGTTCCTGCCTGCCTTATGTTTCTATTCAACTTTCCTTGACAATTAACCAAAGGACAGGCAGTTGATTGAATCCAGGCCTCCTAACTACTATCCAGGTGCCTTACCCAGCTGAGCTGCTAAATCCTACAGCTTGGCTTGTCTGACTGTAAGCTGCTATGGATGTTTTCTGCATTAACAGCTTGTTTTGTTTATGTACTCCTTGCCTCCCAGTGTCCCTCCCTTCAGAACTCTACACAATAAAGCTGATTTAAAACCCTTGGGGGTGGGGAGCGGCATTTGTATGGCGGTATCTGGAGTTTTAGCTGCATGACTCATTAATATCCAGTTGAAAATATAACACAGCTTCAGAATCCAGGACCAAAGAAATCCTTATGTTTCCTCTGATAACAGTACAATGGCGGCTGTCTTTCTATTTAGGAGGACAACTCTGCCACAAGTCTTTTAAAATCAGATAATGGCCCCTTTCTTACACGGTCCTGCACTTAATGTGCAGGCCTAAAAAATAAGGACCAATCAATCTAGCCTGAATTGGATCAAGCAAATAGGGAAGAGACATGCATATTATCAATACCATAGAGAAGGTGGTGTTTCTACCTGGAGACTGTTGAGTTCCCTCCATGCTCCCCTGTAAATGGAATTGACTTTCAGTTTATTGTTGCTCAGGTATAGCTCCTGCAGCTTTGTCATTCCTGCCAGTGCTCTTCTTGGAATGGTGCTTATGTCGTTCTCCTTCAGTTTCAGAATCTGCAAGTTCTTTGGAAAGCCAAAGGGCAGTGTGTGGAGGTTGTTCCCAGAAAGATCCAAGGACTTTAGCAGTCTCAGCTTGCGGAAGGCCTCCCGATGGATATGAGGACTTGTGATCTTATTGTAGCTCAAGTTTAGCTCCTCCAGTAAGTAAGTGGTAGCAAAGTCATTCCTGTTAATCTCAAAGATCTGGTTATGAAGGATCATAAGTGTCTTCACTCGCCGAGGTAGTCCACTGGGAATCCTTTCTAGCATATTGTTGTACAAGTGGACAGTGTGCAGCTTCTTCAGCCCCTGGAAGGCTTGCGGGTGGATCCCTCGGGCTTTTAACTTGTTGTTGTGAAGTAGAAGGTACTCAAGGTTTCTAATTTGGATCAAGACATCTCTGCCAATCGTCTTAATTGCATTCTTCTCCAGGTGAAGGAGGACGATGTTTCGAGGTAAGCCACTCGGGATTTGTGAAAGATTATTGCTGGACAAATCCAGATATTCAAGGCTGGATAGTTTCCTTGGAAAAGCAGAAAGAAAAAATTCTCCATTTACATACTGCCAAGTGAAACAATAATATGTTTCCCTGGGGGATTTACCCCCTTTTTAAAAGACTTTCTCCCCCCATCATGGCCACCTTGCTACTTCCCTTTCTGTCCTTGATGTATCTCTGGTGGGGACAGCAGAACATGTACTTCCTTCACTGGCCACTAGGGGATATCCAGTGCAATCAAGCACCAGCTACACTTGCAGGAGAGCTGGCTAGATTCCATAAGCATCTGCCAGGGACCTGAGATCTGCCTTTCAGCTTGGTATTTCTGTCTATTAACACCACATACAAAATACTACAGCCAAATGATCAAAGTTATTGCATGCCACCAGAAAGACAGGCAGAGATGCAGTGGAAAGACCATTAAAATTTAAAAGTTCTGCTGTCAGTTTAAAATGACTACATCACAATCAACTCTAACTCCTGTCTCTCATTTCAAATAAAAAGGTATTTTTCACACTAAAAAAACAAGTTTTGCCTTTGAGATGATGCTGAATTGTTCTCACCAAAGTGGGAAACGTAAGCTCAGAGGTCTATGCCAAGATTATGAACTTCTTGTGACCTCCTAGTATTATGGAAGTGATTCAAGGCCAGATCTGCTTTGTGTAAACTATTCAAACTAGATTCCAAGGATTCAGTTGTAGCTAAAGCAAATCTTCAGTCAAGCCTCTTATGCCAACTGAATGCAGGTAAGTGGTATTATTTCCCAGCTCTGTGTTTCAAGGCAGACATTTCTGGAACTGGATAGTTTCTCAAATCAAACAGTATACTCAATTGATATAATCTGTATGGCAATGCATATCCCATTTTACATTGCCAAAAAGTTGTGCAACTTTCATTGACCACTGAGTGCAAAAGATCAAACGCCATCCCCACTGCAAAAGGTGATCTGTGGCTTAGCCAGAGGGATTGTGCTGTGATCATCCAACCCTTATCAGAAATGCTACACAAAACATTATTATGGAGATAAAAATAGCAAAACCACAGATAAATTACTATGCAATTGTGAGGATGCTAAATGGTAATGGGAAGAATAAAGGGGTTGTGGCATTTTCCTTTCTTCATAATCTGACAGGTTTATCGAGTACATAGCAAGTTATGGGTAGGACATGTACTGTGAGTCAGATCCTCAGGTACAGCCAGTCAAATACTCCACACAACTGGGAAGGCAAAGGTAGTTTCCTGACACTCTGTTCCCAAGAGCCTCAGTTTACCCTTGGCACACTATAGAGAAGCCAAAGGGCAATTTTAAATTGCACCAGCTTGTAAAAAACCCTTAGGGGCCATTTTGCTTTGGGGAAGTATCAAAGCACAGCATTCTCCAGCTTTCCTCCTATACTGGGGTAGCCCCATGCCAGGGTGATCCTTAACTGCACAATTAGGGCAGCTTTCAAGTCTGTTTTGCACTGTGAGAGCAGCGCAAAAGAGAATCGGCAGAGCTGAAGAGCTAGCCTTAATGTCCAGAAAACTGCACTTGGATCTGATCATGAGAAGTGCTGAGTGATCTCACTCCCTGTTGGTTTCAACAGGAGTAGGAACCCTAAACTTTTATTGACTTCAGCAGGACTCTAGGCCTCTCCCAATAGGCACCTGGTACTTTGCATGACTGGGCCTGTAGCTACCAGGGGGCTAAGATCATTGGTGTCCTTTGTTTAAAGACACTGTATGATACCAGTTCAAACCGTTGACCAATATGTTTGTATTTGGGTGACTGCACCTGAATCTAGGCCTTCTCATATAGACCCAGTAAATAAAATGGCACATTTTATAATAGAAATCTTGTACCTTCTTGTACATGTAAAGAAAAAACAGCCAAATTTAAAGAGCAGAGTCTCACCAGAAGGTTTCATTGTCCATCCCTTCGTTAGTCAAGTAGTTGTTCTGCAAATACAGCTCTCGAAGGCCTGCAAGTTCATTGAAGGCTCCTTTGGGAATCTTCTCTAGTTTGTTGTTCTATAGACATAGAAAGCACATTAGGCTGAGAATATCTGAGTCTTGAGAATAGTCAGGCACAACTCTGAGCAGCTAGCATCATAGGCCTCATGTCCATGGGCATAAGAAGCAATGAAAAATCAGAAGGACTAGCATATAGTATATTACATGGGGATATTATTAGGCTGAGAGAGAAATATATCCAAACAGTAGGCCAGATCCTGCAGTCCTTTCTCACTCACTCTTCTGGCATAACTCCCCAAGAGTTCTGACTGAGGACAGAGTAAGAGAATTGCAGGATTTGGCCCATTAACAGGGCCCTACTTACCGTACAGGTTCCAATTTCCTCACCCAAGCAATCTATTCACCTATCAAACAACCCTGGTCAAAGAATCTAGAATCAGCAAACCATATTCCACTATAAAGTGGACCAACTAATTCTACAATCCTAACAATATTCCTTATCTACCACAAAGTACAGTTCCTAAGAGTTAGATTCCAGAAAGCTACCTTCTCCCCTTAATGTGGCTTCTGAGTGGCCAGCAGGCAGCAAAAGATAAAGCTTTGCTGTTGCCCCGAGCCAACACTAAAAATGTTGCATTTGTTGGTGCATTCCATTTACAAGCAGGAATTAGAAGTGGGCCCCCACACTTTTAGAATATATAAGGCACTAATGTTGAATTTGGCAGATACAAAACAATTCAAGTATATGAAGAATGCACTGGATGCTGGGAGAGCGTCATGTCTCATAGAACATCTCAATCAATGGGGCTACAACAGTGTCAAAGTGATCAGAGAGAGGAAAGAGACAACATGACTGTGTCACATCAAAACTAACCCTGCCTCTCCCCTTTCAACTCCCAACGGCTGTTCCTCATTTATTGTTGCTCTCCCCTGGGCTGGTCAAAACAACAGGTAAATGTATAGCTACCAGCAGATGATGCTTTTTGGAAACAAAGCACATATTTCCCTCTTTGGTCCTCCTCTTTTCCCCCACAGAGCTCAAGACTGCCACTCTCACAGTTGACTTGAGGAAAGTCAGTTCAAGTCCAGCACTGGGCAAACTTTGGGTCTTGATAGCTCATGGGGCTGAGTACCCACATGTCCCATTAAAGTCAATGGGATTAGAAAGCACTCAGCATCTTGCAGGAGGAGTCCAGCTGTTGGATCATATTAAAGAAGTTCTGTATTAAAATCACAAATGAGTTTGATTCCCCATAGTTTAAATTCCAGGGTATTACTAATTAAGAGGTCTCTTGGTTTTTGATACTGTTTCTCTCCCTCTGTGTGTGAAACTTGCAAGCTGCTAATCGTGTTTGTACATTCTAAGACAGAGTCTGTACTCAAAGCAATTCTTTGTAACAACAACTACTCACGCAGAGAGAGACTCAAAGCAATACTCTGTAAAAACAGAAACAGCACACAGAGACTCCCCGCCCTTTTGTTGTATTCATCTTGCTTTGTTAATAATTGTGATTAAAATAGAGATGGAGGATGTGTGTGGATGGATGCTTGGTGTGGATAATAACTGAATGATCAGGGAGGTGCCAGCCTAAGAATCCAGTGTCCATTGGCTGAAGAAGGCGTCAAGTGGAAATAACTAGAGGACCCCTGGAGGGCAGACTGGAATCCACCCAACAGCCTCAAGAATGGGAGAACCAAAGAACAAGATAACATCTGGCAGCACGGAGCTGTCAGGAATGTGCCATCTGCTGATTGATTCAGCAACAGCATGATGAAGCAATTCCCATAGACTGGCATAGGAAGAAATTCCTATAAAAAAGGACTCTAGAAAGTAAGAACTTTGGGGTCTGATTCTGCAAACCAACTTCCAGGAGCATCAGATGATCATCTGACAAGGCCCTGCTCCCTCCTCATGTCCAGGCAACCTGGCCAGTGGCTTGGCATGAGCAACTCTAAAGCTGGTAACTATGATAACAACCTTGCAGAACCTCTGTGTGTGTGTGTGTGTGTGTGTGTGTGTGTGTGTGTGTGTGTGTGTGTGTGTGTGTGAATAAATATGAAATTGAATGGAATGTTATAGCTATAACTAACTGCTTACTATGATTCTTTCTGTATTCAAAATAATTGTGGCATTTTGCCTTTTCCCCTTTAATAAGATCCTGCTGGTTTTTATTTTATTGGTATAACACAGCAATTCATAAGATCAAGCCTTTTGTTTTTAGGCTGGAGACCCTAGTTCCAAAAAAGTGTTGCATGAGAGTCAATGGTGAAACCTTCAAAGAAAAGGAAAGCAGGGCAGGCAACAAAGGACTTCATAGCTTAGTGAGATGATAATAGGCTAAGAGCCCTTTTCATCTTCCAGGGATTGTCACAACTAAGCACAACTGGACCCAAAATTCTCCATCATCACAGCTCCTCCATGTTAGCTATGGTAAGAGCGCTAGTGCAAATGGATGACACGCAATTTTAATCATAGAATCATAGAATATCAGGGTTGGAAGGGACCTCAGGAGGTCATCTAGTCCAACCCCCTGCTCAAAGCAAGACCAATCCCCAACTAAATCATCCCAGCCAGGGCTTTGTCAAGCCTGACCATAAAAACCTGTAAGGAAGGAGATTCCACCACCTCCCTAGGTAACGCATTCCAGTGTTTCACCACCCTCCTAGTGAAATAGTTTTTCCTAATATCCAACCTAAACCTCCCCCACTGCAACTTGAGACCATTACTCCTCGTTCTGTCATCTGCTACCACTGAGAACAGTCTAGATCCATCCTCTTTGGAACCCCCTTTCAGGTAGTTGAAAGCAGCTATCAAATCCCCCCTCATTCTTCTCTTCCGCAGACTAAACAATCCCAGTTCCCTCAGCCTCTCCTCATAAGTCATGTGTTCCAGTCCCCTAATCATTTTTTTTGTCCTCCGCTGGACTCTTTCCAATTTTTCCACATCCTTCTTGTAGAGTGGGGCCCAAAACTGGACACAGTACTCCAGATAAGGCCTCACCAATGTCGAATAGAGGGGAATGATCACGTCTCTCGATCTGCTGGCAATGCCCCTACTTATACATCCCAAAATGCCATTGGCCTTCTTGGCAACAAGGGCACACTGTTGACTCATATCCAGCTTCTCGTCCACTGTAACCCCTAGGTCCTTTTCTGCAGAACTGCTGCTGAGTCATTCGGTCCCTAGTCTGTAGCGGTGGTCATCTAGTCCAACCCCCTGCTCAAAGCAGGACCAACACCAACTAAATCATCCCAGCCAAAGCTTTGTCAAGCTGGGCCTTAAAAACCTCTAAGGATGGAGATTCCACCAGGTAATCCATTCCAGTGCTTCACCACCCTCCTAGCGAAATAGTGTTCCCGAATATCCAACCTAAACCTCCCCCACTGCAACTTGAGACCATAGCTTCTTGTTCTGTCATCTGCCACCACTGAGAACAGCCTAGCTCCATACTCTTTGGAACCCCCCTTTAGGTAATTGAAGGCTGCTATCAAATCCCCCCTCACTCATCTCTTCTGCAGACTATATAACCCCAGTTCCCTCAGCCTCTCCTCGTAAGACATGTGTCCCCGCCCCCTAATCATTTTCGTTGCCTTCTGCTGGACTCTCTCCAATTTGTTCACGTCCCTTCTGTAGTCGGGGGACCAAAACTGGATGCAATACTCCAGATATGGCCTCACCAGTGCCAAATAGAGGAGAAAATAATTACTTCCCTCGATCTGCTGGCAATGCTCCTATTAATACAGCCCAATATGCCATTGGCCTTCTTGGCAACCAAGGGCACACTGCTGACTCATATCCAGCTTCTTGTACAATCCCCACGTCCTAGAATCATAGAATATCAGGGATGGAAGGGACCTCAAGAGGTCATCTAGTCCAACCCCCTGCTCAAAGCAGGACCAATCCCCAGTTTTTGCCCCAGATCCCGAAATAGTCACCTCAAGGATTGAACTCACAACTCTGGGTTTAGCAGGCCAATGCTCAAACCACTGAGCTATCCCTCCCCCCAGTGGAGGTTTGCCACTCCAGGACAATGGAGGCTGCAGGAAGGGCGGCCAGCATATCCTTCAGCCCATGCGGCGTCCCACAGCCCCCATTGGCCTGGAGTGGCGAACCGCGGCCAGTGGGAGCCATGATCAGCCGAACCTGCAGATGCAGCAGGTAAACAAACTGGCCTGGCCCGCTAGGGATTTTCCCTGAACAAGCGGCGGCCCTAGTTTGAGAACCACTGGTCTAGGTCACTCTGGACCCTATCCCTACCCTCCATCATATCTACCTCTCCCCCCAGTTTAGTGTCATCTGCGAACTTGCTGAGGGTGCAATTAATCCCATCATCCAGATCATTAATAAAGATGTTGAACAAAAACAGCCCCAGGACCGACCCCTAGGGCACTCCACCTGATACCGGCTGCCAACTAGACATGAAACCGTTGATCACAACCCATTGACTCCAACAATCTAGCCAGCTTTCTATCCACCTTATAGTCCATTCATCCAATCCATACTTTTTTAACTTGCTGGCAAGAATACTGTGGGAGACCGTATCAAAAGGTCTACTAACATCCACCACTTTCCCCATATCCATAGAGCCAGTTATCTCATCATAGAACCAATCAGGTTGGTCAGGCATGACTTGCCCTTGGTGAATCCATGTTGACTGTTCCTGATCACCTTCCTCTCCTCCAAGTGCTTCAAAAGGGATTTCTTGAGGACCTGCCCCATGATTTTGCCGGGGACTGAAGTGAACAGGGCCGTTCCTACCCATACACAAAGTACACATCTGCATAGGGCACCAGGAAATTTGGGGCACCAAATTTCCTGGTGCCCTGCACAGCTGTGTGCTGCTCCAGCCCCTGCCCTGCCTCTTCCCCATGGCCCCTGCCTCTGCTCCACCCAGCCCCGTCTCTTCTCACCCCTTCTCTGCCCCAGCCCCCCCATTCCACTCCTTCCCCAAAGCCCCCGCCCTGCTCAATCTCTTCCTGCCCCCACTCCCCTGAGGACTGCAGCAGGGCCGGGCCTACACTCACCGGGGGTGGTTTCCCCCTGCCCCTCAAGCCAGCCCCCCCACCTACCCCCTGCAGAGGCCTGGGGCCCCACACATTTCCCCCCCCGGGGGAGCTGCGTAGGGCCCCAGAATAGCTAGGGATGGCCCTGGAAGTGAGGCTGACTGGTCTGCAGTTCAAGATTAGACGACACAGAGATAATACCAGAGCCCAGCTAAACTACAACTTCCACCAACGCCTCTGCCAGGGTTAGCTGCAGCCATGGAAAATTACTGGTTCAAATATTCCAGTTGCCAGTTCAGTAGATACCAAAAGTCATTGCTACTTGAAGGTGATACAGCCTATGTAAAATAATCTGGTGAGCAAAGACAGTACCTTCCTAGTGGATAAAACACCATCATAAATGGCAGGCTCAGCCAAGAGGACAAAGACCAAATGGCCTTAGAAACTTATCTGCCCTCTCATCTCATCCCTTATCTGCCCTCTGTGTGATTCCGACACCACGTGAGGACAGCATGACAAAATGTGCACTCTCTCTGTCCAAGGACTGCCCGATGTTTGGCTACACTTAGGATTGAGACATGCAAGGCTGCCAGCCAGCCACCAGCAGTACATTCCTTTGGAAATAGAAAAAACGGAATTCTGATCTAGACAAACAGCTCGTTGCTCTGCAAAACAGCCATCACTTCTCATGCCAGTACACACGTATGTACAGGGGAGATTGGCTACTCGCTGGCTTGCTTTTCATTCAGCCTAAACCTAGCAGTCACAATCTAACAATGGGCCTGCCTCTGCAGTTTGAATCTCAGGCACACACAGAACTGCATCCCAGATGTAAGAGAATACACAAAGTTGGTTCCATTACCTTTAAGTGTAGTTTATATAGTGCTGGAGGCAGGTTCTTTGGAACATACTTCAGGAAATTGCTGGACATGATCAATATCTCCACGTTATTAGAGCCATTGAACATATCATCAGGTAACCCAGCATCTGAAAGTTTATTGTTGTGAAGATACACAGATCTACCAGAAATAAAGAAAGACTGAATTAGGCAGTATGGTTTGCTTTCCTCTCTGACCCAAAGCAGCCTTCTGAAATCTACACCTGAGTCTATCGTCTTCCTTTTCTTAAGATACATATGTTCATTTTTTTAATGTATCACTTATTCTGCCAAATATAAAAACAGATGTGCCTAAACCACAACACTGGCCCCAAGCAGTCTCTGAGTGGTGGAGTGTTCAAAATCCAAACCTGGATCTGGATCTGTATTTTATGAATCGCCCCATCTTTAACAGGCTGAGACAAAGCCTGGGATCTGTACATAGCAAGACGTAGGTATGTGTGAAATCTGGATTTGAATTTAGCAGCTTGAGCCTAGCTTAGTGTTTGGCCACAAGGCAAAGGGAATCTATTGGAGCGATAGGCAAACCTCAGAAAGTTTAGAGTTTGGATTTGGTACAGACACATACCCAAAGTTTGGGTTCTAGTCTAAAGCAGTGGTTCTAAACCAGGGATCCAGGGCCCCCTGATGGGCCATGAGCAGGTTTCAGGGGGTCCGCCAAGCATAGCCAGTGTTAAACTCACTAGGGCCCAGGACAGAAAGCCAAAGCCTTGCCACACAGGGCTGCAGCTCAGGGCACCAAGCCCCACCACTTGGGGCTGAAGTCAAAGCCTGAGCAACTTAGCTTCACAGTGCCCCCTGTGGTGTGGGGCTCCACACAACTGCCCTGTTTGCTACCCTCTAACTCGGACACTGGCTTTTATATGCAGAAAAACAGCTGCTGTGGCACAGTTGGGGGTCGAGTTTTTATAACATGTTGGAGGGGGGCCTCAGAAAGAAAAAGGTTGAGAACCCCTGGTCTAAAGCACATCCTAACCTTGAGTTTGCAAAGTTGGGCTATAAATCTCTTGAGGATTGGTTATCTCAGGAGATTTCCATTATTTCTGTTTCCATGAAGGCCGGAAATAATACAAGAATAGCTTCTACGTTGCTATTTCAGAATTTCTGCTCCCAGAACTCAGGAATGCAGAGACCATAACGCAGATGAAAGAATAGGCTTAACCAGTCCGTAAGAAAGACTTTTAAACTTAAGGTGAAGGTTTGGAGGAAAAAACATTTTATTTCCCTTATGCACCAGTTAGCCCCATCCCTAGGTAAATTCCTTCCATGAAGTCTTATCAGATAAGGGGAAACAGTTCTATCTCAGAGTGAGAGGAAAAGGAAACAGAGTAGCAGCCGTGTTAGTCTGTATTCGCAAAAAGAAAAGGAGTACTTGTGGCACCTTAGAGACTAACAAATTTATTAGAGCATAAGCTTTCGTGAGCTACAGCTCACTTCATCGGATGCATTTTGGATGAAAAATGCATCCGATGAAGTGAGCTGTAGCTCACGAAAGCTTATGCTCTAATAAATTTGTTAGTCTCTAAGGTGCCACAAGTACTCCTTTTCTTTTAGGAAAAGGAAACAGAGCCTTAACTTCCTTTCTTCCACAATTTTTATAACTGCGCAATGATAGTGATGTCAATGGAGCCACTCCCGATTTACACTTATGCAAGTCAGAGGAGAATTGGGTCCAAACCATCCTCTGGTTGTTTTTACAAAAACCCACTGTCATAAACAATGGGTGACTACTCCCACTTCTATAGTCCCTTTGTTTCTGCATGTGTTACAGGAGGCACTGTGTGGCTAAAATCCTGGTGGCAGATTAACAGTATGATAGGGAACCACTTCCCAAGCAGGGATTGAAAAGGCTGCATTTTCTAACTTGTCCTAGGATTTTGTTGCGATTGTGGAGATGATTTGGGGGGATTTTTTGGACTCAACATAGAAACACAAGAGCTCCACGAGCAGAGAACCACAGGGAAGGGTATTATTCACTCTGTGTGGTCAGCTATGCTTTTAACTGACAAATATTTGACTTTCTGAAAACCTCTTGTTCCAAGTCAGCAGATCCTGAAAGTGCATACTTTACTGGAGGAGAAAAGTACAACAGCTGAATCTCCGAGTTAGGATCTTGTATCAGTCCAACTCAGGAAACAACGAGCTGCTATTCTGTATTAAACAATGGTTGCTATGGGAGAGCTGGTGAAACTCACTTCAGAAAGAGTCCAGCTACTTAATGTGATACAGAAACTCAGCAGCTTCTGTTATTCAGGTTTTGGAAGGAAGACACATGCATAAGCTGAGGTGCAATCATGATGAAATATCACGCAAGATGAGTGACTGACCCAACCTTTTCAGGTAACTAATGGCTTACCAGACTAAGAACTAGAAGGTACTGAGCCAACTCAACTCCCCCTGAAGTCAATGGAAATTGATGGCTCTCTGCCTAATTGCAGGATTAGACCCTGTGCCAACTGTGCCAGCCAGCACTAGCCACTTACAATTCAAATGTACAATTCAAATTGGTAAGTACTGTTGAACCAATACTGTTGCATCATTAGCAACACCATTACAGTCTCAGCTTGATCACAGCCTTTCAGTGAAGGAACTAAGGTGGAGTTGGGGATATTTGACCAATTAGTCACTGAATTGATTACTCAGTGCTGCTCCTTGTCACTCATAACAGATAAACACAAAAAAGATTTAGAAGATGTGTTTATTAAAAATGTTGTGTGTATATTTGTATGATGTCCAGCAAAAGCCATTAGAATGCATTCATCTGAGAGTGGTTTTGGTCCCCTCGGTAACATAAACAATCCTCCTCCTCCAAAAGTTAGCTGCAGGCCAAAAATGATTTCGGTAAACAATCTAAATAATCAGTTCTTCCCACCAACCCATTTGCGCTAAGCAGTGACAGAACATACTCCTCCTTTCACTTCTCGATCCCTTACCTCAGGTTTGGCTTCTGTCCGAACGTGAGCCCATAAATCTTTGTGATGTAATTGGCTGCAAAATCTGCACTGATCAAGGTATTTGGTAGGAATTTCGGAGCCAGAGTTAGCTGAAAAACAAATAATGGGGAGGAGAGGAAGCCAGTTAGATGCAATGAATGCTTTAACTACCAGTATTGGGTTAGCAACAGAATATTTGCAGGCTATTTACTTTGAAGAAGCAACAGTAAATGACAGAGGCCAAGTGGTCTCATTAAAAACAGTGAGGATTTCTGTCCTTATTAAATAATCTCTACAGGAAGGAGCTAGGCTTTTGCTTCAAAATGTTTGGATGGGTTTTGTTTTGATTGGAAGAAATCAAGGTTTCAGAGAGTAAATACATTTCATGTTATGGTCATAATTCCTGTGAAATACTATGCCAAAATTTAAAAAAAGCATCATAATGCCCTCACCGCTAGAGACTCATGTGAAAATGACTCACGTGGTGGTTACTCCACACTTTAGTTCCAAAGTCCCATGCATGTTTGACAATCTTTTCAAAACAGGATGCAGATTACCAGTGGTGTTTTTTCCAAATAACACAGCAGAATGTAATATCGGCACAAAAGCAAATATCTGATGTGTATGAAGAGCTACATCTTATTTGTTAAACACAGACAGTGTATTGGAAACAAAATAGTGTTCTTGTCCCAAAGAGTTTATAATCCAAACAAGACAGACACAAGGCTTGATTCTCTTCTTGGTCCAGCGCTATTCAATATCTTTATCACTTATCTGGAAAAAAATCATTGCTGGTAAAGTTTGCAGATGACAAAAATTGGTGGAGTGGTAAAAGATTAGGACAAGATTACTGAGAAGAATAGACAGGCCTGTAACCAGATCTGATCCAGAGAACAGAAGGGTGTGCTGTCGACCAAGTGCTAAGATATGGGATGTGGACCTGAGATTAAAGAGGATCCTAAAGGGAGCGGGAAAGAATCCACCGATCGTCTTTTTTAAGTCATTACTCATATTATTATTATTAACACTTCATGTGGGCCTTGGGGAAGAACAGAGATTTTAATGGGGAATTGCTTGGCCTAACTTCTTAAATAAATGAATAACTGAAGAGTATTCAAGCTTCTCTTTCTGCTGGTATGCCAAGCATGCACTTGGCAGAGTAGTGTTTCTATCACCTTGTAAAAAGAAAAGGAGTACTTGTGGCACCTTAGAGACTAACAAATTTATTAGAGCATAAGCTTTCGTGAGCTACAGCTCACTTCATCGGATGCATTTGGTGGAAAAAACAGAGGAGAGATTTATATACACACACACAGAGAACATGAAACAATGGGTTTATCATACACACTGTAAGGAGAGTGATCACTTAAGATAAGCCATCACCAGCAGCAGGGGGGGGAAAGGAGGAAAACCTTTCATGGTGACAAGCAAGGTAGGCTAATTCCAGCAGTTAACAAGAATATCAGAGGAACAGTGGGGAGTGGGGTGGGAGGGAGAAATACCATGGGGAAATAGTTTTACTTTGTGTAATGACTCATCCATTCCCAGTCTCTATTCAAGCCTAAGTTAATTGTATCCAGTTTGCAAATTAATTCCAATTCAGCAGTCTCTCCTTGGAATCTGTTTTTGAAGCTTTTTTGTTGAAGTATAGCCACTCTTAGGTCTGTGATCGAGTGACCAGAGAGATTGAAGTGTTCTCCAACTGGTTTTTGAATGTTATAATTCTTGACGTCTGATTTGTGTCCATTCATTCTTTTACGTAGAGACTGTCCAGTTTGGCCAATGTACATGGCAGAGGGGCATTGCTGGCACATGATGGCATATATCACATTGGTAGATGCGCAGGTGAACGAGCCTCTGATAGTGTGGCTGATGTGATTAGGCCCTATGATGGTATCCCCTGAATAGATATGTGGACAGAGTTGGCAACGGGCTTTGTTGCAAGGATAGGTTCGTGGGTTAGTGGTTCTGTTGTGTGGTGTGTGGTTGCTGGTGAGTATTTGCTTCAGATTGGGGGGCTGTCTGTAAGCAAGGACTGGTCTGTCTCCCAAGATCTGTGAGAGTGATGGCTCGTCCTTCAGGATAGGTTGTAGATCCTTGATGATGCGTTGGAGAGGTTTTAGTTGGGGGCTGAAGGTGATGGCTAGTGGCGTTCTGTTGTTGTCTTTGTTGGGCCTGTCCTGTAGTAGGTGACTTCTGGGTACTCTTCTGGCTCTGTCAATCTGTTTCTTCACTTCAGCAGGTGGGTATTGTAGTTGTAGGAATGCATGATAGAGATCTTGTAGGTGTTTGTCTCTGTCTGAGGGGTTGGAGCAAATGCGGTTATATCGTAGCGCTTGGCTGTAGACAATAGATCGAGTGGTATGATCTGGATGAAAGCTAGAGGCATGTAGGTAGGAATAGCGGTCAGTAGGTTTCCGATACAGGGTGGTGTTTATGTGACCATCGCTTATTAGCACCGTAGTGTCCAGGAAGTGGATCTCTTGTGTGGACTGGTCCAGGCTGAGGTTGATGGTGGGATGGAAATTGTTGAAATCATGGTGGAATTCCTCAAGAGCTTCTTTTCCATGGGTCCAGATGATGAAGATGTCATCAATGTAGCGCAAGTAGAGTAGGGGCATTAAGGGACGAGAGCTGAGGAAGCGTTGTTCTAAGTCAGCCATAAAAATGTTGGCATACTGTGGGGCCATGCGGGTACCCATCGCAGTGCCGCTGATTTGAAGGTATACATTGTCACCAAATGTGAAAAAACAGACTCCAACGAGAGACTGCTGAATTGGAATTAATTTGCAAACTGGATACAATTAACTTAGGCTTGAATAGAGACTGGGAATGGATGAGTCATTACACAAAGTAAAACTATTTCCCCATGGTATTTCTCCCTCCCACCCCACCCCCCACTGTTCCTCTGATATTCTTGTTAACTGCTGGAATTAGCCTACCTTGCTTGTCACCATGAAAGGTTTTCCTCCTTCCCCCCCCTGCTGTTGGTGATGGCTTATCTTAAGTGATCACTCTCCTTACAGTGTGTATGATAAACCCATTGTTTCATGTTCTCTGTGTGTGTGTATATAAATCTCTCCTCTGTTTTTTCCACCAAATGCATCCGATGAAGTGAGCTGTAGCTCACAAAAGCTTATGCTCTAATAAATTTGTTAGTCTCTAAGGTGCCACAAGTACTCCTTTTCTTTTTGCGAATACAGACTAACACGGCTGCTACTCTGAAACCTATCACCTTGTAGTTCACCAGACATATAACTCAGGCTTTTATTTTTAAACCGAAAATAAATTTGTTTAATTTATTTGTCTCTTTGTCTCCTGTGTCAGTAGTTCCCTCATTAGGCTGCCTGAAAATGTCTGATGGACACAAATGAAGCAAAAAGAGCCCTTTCCCCAAATCAATTATCCCCTGTGAAGCTTTCTCAGCACCAGAAATAATGGGTGGAAATTAGAGGCATTTTACCAACGACCAGCACTGACATCACATTGCCTTTAGCTTTGGATGTACTCACTTGCTGACTTGGGAGATGTAATCTCATGGGAGTGGGTTAATGCTAACAAGCCTGGTCAAGAGGCTCTGGAAATGTGTCATAAAGCAACATTATGCCTATGTGTCCATATGTAACATTATGCCTTTTGTGTCATATAGTCATATGCTATGTGTCATAAGGCAACATAGCAAAGCTTTTGATATGGTTTCCCACAGTATTCTTGCCAGCAAGTTAAAGTAGTCTGGGGTGGATGAATAGACTATAAGGTGGATAGAAAGCTGGCTAGATCATCGGGCTCAACAGGTAGTTGAGCTCCATGTCTAGTTGGCAGCCAGTATCAAGTGGAGTGCCCCAAGAGTCGGTCCTGGGGCCGGTTTTGTTCAATATCTTCATTAACAATCTGGAGGATGGCATGGATTGCACCCTCAGCAAGTTTGCAGATGACACTAAACTGCGAGGAGTGGTAGATACACTGCAAGGTAGGGATAGGATACAGAGGGACCTAGACAAATTAGAGGATTGGGCCAAAAGAAATCTGATGAGGTTCAACAAGGACAAGTGCAGAGTCCTGTACTTAGGACGGAAGAATCCCACGCACCGTTAAAGACTAGGTACCTAGCGGCTAGGCAGCAGTTCTACAGAAAAGGACCTAAAGGTTACAGTGGACAAGAAGCTGGATATGAGTCAACAGTGTGCCCTTGTTGCCAAGAAGGCTAACAGCATATGGGGCTGTATAAGTAGGAGCATTGCCAGCAGATTGAGGGACGTGATCATTCCCCTCTATTCGACATTGGTGAGGCCTTATCTGGAGTATTGTGTCCAGTTTTGGGCCCCACACTACAAGAAGGATGTGGCAAATTTGGAAAGAGTCCAGCGGAGGGCAACAAAAATGATTAGGGGACTGGAACACATGACTTATGAGGAGAGGCTGAGGGAACTGGGATTGTTTAGTCTGCGGAAGAGAAGAATGAGGGGGGATTTGATAGCTGCTTTCAACTACCTGAAAGGTGGTTCCAAAGAGGATGGATCTAGACTGTTCTCAGTGGTAGCAGATGACAGAACGAGGAGTAATGGTCTCAAGTTGCAGTGGGGGAGGTTTAGGTTGGATATTAGGAAAAACTATTTCACTAGGAGGGTGGTGAAGCACTGGAATGCGTTACCTAGGGAGGTGGTGGAATCTCCTTCCTTACAGGTTTTTATGGTCAGGCTTGACAAAGCCCTGGCTGGGATGATTTAGTTGGGGATTGGTCCTGCTTTGAGCAGGGGGTTGGACCTCCTGAGGTCCCTTCCAACCCTGATATTGTATGATTTTATGATTCTCTACCATGGCATAATACACAGAAATCAGACACGGGAAATCATTCATGCATGCAATTAATCACTTCCATCCAGGTTCAAGCTTTCCTGTCTGCATACATTGTCACCTGGGTCAAAGCAGATACAGTAACTCCTCACATAAAGTCGTCCCGGTTAATGTGGTTTCATTGTTACGTTGCTGATCAATTAGGGAACATGCTCGTTTAAAGCTGTGCCATTCTCCCTTATAACATTATTTGGCAGCCACCTGCTTTGTCCACTGCTTGCAGGAAGAGCTAGCTGGTGGGGGCTTGGAACCAGGGTAGACTGGCAGCCGCCCTAAGTTCCCAGGCTATCAATTTCTGGCAGTTCAGCGGTCTCTCCCCCCACTGCCATGTGCTGCTCCTGCCCTCTGCCTTGGAGCTGCTCCCCGAGCCTCCTGCTTGCTATGTGGGGGGTAGGGGAGGTAGAGGGGGGCTAATGTCAGGGTGTCCCCCTCCCCCCTGCTCGTGCACCCCGCTTACCCCATCTTTCATAGAGCAGGAGGTACACACGACAGGGCTCAGGAAGGAGGGAGCTTCCTGACAGCAGCTGAGGTCTCAGCTTGCTGATCTACTTAATGAGGCAGTGTACTTAAGAATGAGGTCAGTGTACTTAAAGTGGAAATGCGCATCTCTCTCTCTCACACACACAGTATGTGTCTCTGTCTGCCATGCTGTCTCCCCTCCCTCCATTCATGCTGCCTTGTAGAGTGTGAGGCTACATTAACAACGAGTTAATGCTTGAGGGCTCAGCCACTTGCATTTAGCGGTAAGGCATTCCCTGGGAAATATCCCACCCTCTGACTCCACCACCTCAACCAAGCTTCACAATCATCATCACTGTGTACCAATATTAATTTTTTTTTAAACTTATACTGTGTGTGTGTGTGTGTGTCTTTTGTCTGGTGAAAAAATTTTCCCTGGAACTTAACCCCCTCCCCCCATTTACATTAATTCTTATGAGGAAATTGGATTCACTTAACATCATTTTGCTTAAATTCGCATTTTTCAGGAACATAACTACAACGTTAAGTGAGGAGTTACTATATATGAAACACATAACAGCCATGGACAGCCCTGTGGGGCACTCAGGGAAATAACAGAACCACTGAAAACCACAAAGAAAGAAAATAGAGAGGAGGTGTTTCGTTCTCTAAGAAAGAAAGATCAAGCTGCTCAGATCCTTTTCTCAGCATCTCTTCCTCTTCCAGGACCAGCTTGCATCAACTATCCGGGATTGGACAGCTGCTGCTGCTGCCCAAGCAGATTTCAGATGTAAGAAGGCATGCTCAGATTTAGCAGAAAGAAGCAGGCAGCCCTTTCTTAATCTGTTTCACAGCTAGGTAGCAGGAGCAGAAGGAAGGGATACAATAATGATAGAACTGACACAACAACTGTCCTAGTGTTAGAACTTTCACTCATTGGCATTTATAACTGGATGAACTGTTTTGTGTGTGTGTTCACCAAGAGCCAAAAGATGGTTGAAGAGCCCTAGGATCTTTGTGTATGTTTCCAGGAGCTCCATTGCACAGAAGTGTCAATATCAGATTTACCTTCTCATCATCCCTCTGCATTCCATCCTCTTGATATCAGGCAGACATGAGAAAAAAACATGGTTGCTCTCAAAAGCCTATAAACAAGTTTCTCTGATGTTTGGCAAGTTATACTTTCATCCACCTCAGGTGCATAGAAGCCTGTTGAAAATTACAGAACACATCTCCGAAGGGAAATCCCATTCTCTTACTAGAAATGGTAATACGACCAGCTCAGGGAACATCACTGTCCTTTCTCTCACCTGCCATGACAGGTCTAACCAATGTTCAATCCAAGTGTGTGTTTTGCGTTCCAGGTATTGCCAGCTAGGAAAAAAAAAAAAAAAAACCACCACCACCACTCCCTGCAGGGCCTCGATTGTCCAACAATAGCAAGTTTGTCTTGAGAGCTATTTGCTGTATCTGCTCCTGCAGAGAATGATGAATTTTTCAAACTTGTGCTGCTTCTACTGCAGTACACAGGATGGATGGTGTGCTGAATGCACTATTCTAGGGTAATACCCATAGTACTGAATGATGATTTTCATTGGTTGGCTCTTTGGGAAATTTATGTTGGGTTTTCATAGTTGTTAGAGTTAAAGTAGATTCAATGGCTGGCCATCATTATTGTCTAACACAGTGGTCTCCAAAGTGGGAGTGCGCAAGACCTTCCCTGGGGGTGCACGGCAGGAGGAGCGCTGCTGGCACAGCGGTAGCAGCGCCCCTGGACCCTCGATTCTTTGGCCCTCCCCGCTCCATCTCAGGCGCCACGCCAGTGACAGCTCTCCTTTTTTCTTTTTTTTTTTTTTTGCTTCCCTAGAGCTGGCCCTGGGGATGTGCAATTCAAAAAGTTTGGAGACCACTAATCTAGCAGCAATCTAGTGACTTTGACTAACGTGATTTTCTTTGCAGCCTTGTGGCTGCCTTCCTCCCCATCTCCATATTACAGGTTTCTTTCCTCCATTGCTAACTGGTAGATTAACCAATTCCAGTGCTGCCATAAAAGTTATCTTCAGGTTTTGGAACCAATTTTCTCCTTGCCTGCTGTAGACCCTAACACAAACAGAAAAGCCTTGGATCCAGTGAATCCCATATCACTATGGGAATACTCAGAAATCTAAAGCCTCCCTGACCCAGAGGGTTGACAATTATCTTAAAGTAATCAATATAGCAGCTCAGTGCCCTGCCCTACATTTCAACAGGTGAGGTTTTTGTTAAAAATGAGGCCTGCTGTGGCTTCCCACAGGCTATGTGACCAAGGCTTCTTGTGGGTGTTCTTGGGGAATTTAAATAAGAAATGACAATATAAGTTATTTACTTATGGTGAGTGATACACCTACAATACAGCAGGATTATGTATTAGCCTAGTTATGCTAATTAAAAAAGCCACCCTGCCAATTTACCTGCCTGTGAAATAATCAGAACTGCCACTAACTAAAACAACACCAAGACAAGCCTCCTTGCATACAATGAGAGAAGTAAACTACCAGCAAACCCCTGCCCTCCTCCAAACACCACAGATGCCTGAGCACTTCCCATGGCAGCATGGATGCAGCACAAAGCCAATCTGGTTTGTCCTGACTCATGATTTCTGAAGACATGTTATTTTTGTGGGTCCACAATTTCTCACTGTAACTGCTTCTGACAATTT
Source organism: Dermochelys coriacea (assembly GCF_009764565.3). Classification (NCBI taxonomy): domain Eukaryota; kingdom Metazoa; phylum Chordata; order Testudines; family Dermochelyidae; genus Dermochelys; species Dermochelys coriacea. The sequence goes on from NC_050075.1 coordinate 97,623,151, forward strand.
GCTGATGTTTGCATTTTTATCTTGGATGTGTGTCTCTCCCTGCAAAAGTCTCAGGAAAAGCCAAACACTTTGTTTTATCACACAGGAAAAGTTGGACTGCAAAGTTCTGGAATATTAGTCACAGCCTGGCTTTTTCTTCTCTTTTATGGATCTACTTGCTGCCAAGACCATTACATGGACATGTGGCTTGAAAGAGTAGAGAATGTGATGTAGTTGTACTAAGGGGCAAATTCTGAGCTCAGTCACACTAGGGGAAATCCATGATGTTATTATGGATTTGTCCTGGCAGGACACTTAGAAGAGAATCTGGCCACTTGGTGTATAATCTAAAGGCCAAAGGATCACAGACATTAAAAAAAAAAAAGTGTGGTTAAACAGATAGAGTATTGCATTTTTTTCTGTCTAAAAGGGGCTCTCTGTTTGCACAGCTGCGCTTTCTCCTTTTCCCACTGACCTGTGCCTGGTGCTTTAAGCCATACTTTTCTGTGGCATTACGTTTCCTTCCATAGCAAGTAATTGTGCGGGTTCATTTAAAAAATGGTTTCACTGCAGAATCAAGCAGGAGTAAGATGATATCAGAGAGGGTATTTCCATTCCTGTTGAGATAGTGTAACCTTTTCATCAAGGCCTGGGGTATCTGTCGTGACTGCTACCATGGGTCATCAGCAGGGACCTGAGACCTTAACCCCTAGAAGTATGCGCTCCAACCCTTTGAGCTAAAGAAGTAACTTGATTAGCTGCTAGCAACAGTAGGCACTTAGTCTCTTATGTGGACCAGATACTACCATGGGACACATAGCACACAATAAATTGGGGGGGAAAGGGAGTATACTTCCATCATCTCCCAAAACCTCAGTAGCACTGGCTCATCTTTAACATCCACTTCCACTCATTCCACAGTTCTCCTAATCCATAGAACCCACATTTGGTGGGCAGTTGTCTCTACTATGAATGTGTATAGCTCCTGTAGACATGATGGGAATGGGATCCATGGAGAATGTTGTGGCTTTTTCAGTTCTTGACTGTTCATTATGAGAGTCCCACACCAAAGTGTTAGGACCCGTTTTTCAATGTGGCTTCACCTAGCCTCTTCTAGTGTGCGTGCAGCTTTGTATACCTGCACTCACAGTTTATGTGCACTATCATCTCTGTGTGCAGGTGAAAAAGTACACCAACTAGGGCCTGATCCAAAGCCCACAGAATCATGGAATGCAAAGCTGGAAGGGACTTCAAGAGGTCACTCAGTTCTACCCCATGCACTGAGGCAGGACCAAGTATAGCTAGACCATAACTGACAGGTGTTTATCGAATGTAGTCTTTAAAACCTCCAATGATGGGGATTCCACAACCTCCCTTTGAAGCTTATTCCATACTTAACTATCCTTATAGTTAGAAAGTTTTTCCTAATATTGAATTTAAATCTCTCTTGCTGCAGATTAAGCCTATTATTGCTTGTCCTACATTCGGTGGACCTGGAAAACAAGGGCTGTTACAAAGAGGACAGTGATCAATTAACATATTTGAAGACATTTTTCAGGGCCCCCCTTAATCTCCTTTTCTCAAGACTAAATACTCCCCGTTTTTTTAACCTTTCCTCACAGGTCAGGTTTTCTAAATCTTTTATCATTTTCATTACTTTCCTCTGGACACTCTCCAGTTTATACACATTTTTTTTTAAAGTGGCACCCAAAACTGGAGACAGTACTCCAGCTTTGGCCTCAGTAGTGCAAAGTAGAGCGTAATGATTACCTCCTGTGTCTTACATCGGTGTCTGCCTACTGCCTAGTCAGTAATTCCCCATTTTGTATTTGCGCATTTGATTTTCCCTTCTAAATGAGGTGTAGTACTTTGCACTTGTCATTATTGAATGTCATCTTGAAGTCAGTGGGAGTCTCTCTCTTGACTTAGTGGGCTTTGGATCAGGTCCCCAGTGAGTGCAGATTATAGACTTTACATGTTCAAACACCACATGGTCAAATGAGCTTGTGCATGAAAACTCTTGCCTGTATATGCGTGAAGTAATGGATTTAAATCACCTGCACTGAGGCAATAGCGCACAAAAGTGCACACTGATTCCAGATGGTGCTAAACTCTGTGCACACAGGTGCACAGAGCTCTATTTTGAATGATTAATTTCTACCTCTCTCTTACCTATTGATGCACTCTTAAAATGAACATCTTCACACAACATCTTAAGAGCAACTCCATAAATAGCCCTTTTGTGTTAACAGTTTTGCAGCATGATGGAAGTTTTAATTGTAGATAGCCATAGATGAGCCCTGATTGGAACTACACACCTCAGCACAACATGACAGGCATGGAGAACAAACGTATTTTTTAAAATCATCAGTATTGTTTAACTTTATGAATAACGCCAGAAGGCATCTACAAAAACCATTGTCCCCTCTTACCTTATTGTTTGCAAGATACAAGTAATTCAGATTCTCCAGCTGTTCAAATGCCTCCTCTGGAAGCCCTTCAAACAACAGGAATGATTTACAGTCAGCACCCTTTGTGAATGAGAATGCTAGAGGGGCTTTTTTGTCTCCCAAAGGATATCTACAATGTAAGTTTTAAATATTTTTCAGAAACAACCTGACTCATGCTTTTTGTTGTTGTTTCATTTTCTGTTATTATAAAGGCTAAAGAAATTCATAAAAAGCGCTATCTGAACAAAGCACATTGTTTAGCCTGTAGTAACGAGCGTGATGATCAGAAGATGTAAAAGAGTGCACTCGATTTAAGGTTGCTTGCTGTGGGATATATATTACTAACTGTATAGAGCATCCATGCTGCCTGAGAAGAAAGGACAGGAATCAAATGTGGATTTTCTTCCTTCCCCTGCACCTCTACATCTTTAGGGGTTTTTGGTTAATTTCTTTTTATGAACTTGTAGAAAATTCTTCTCATAAGGACATAGTCTAAATCATAGCATATTTGAAACTTATGGCTCAATCATGCACCCACTGAAGTTAATGGAAGAAGTTTCACTATTAACTGAAAAGGGAACAAGACCAGGTCCTGAATCTATTAAGTAAAATTTTCATTTTGCTGTGCATTATTGATGTACAATGGCCCAATGCTTCCAATCAAGTCTACTTGTACACCCTGAAATAGGAGGCTGCTCCTGTTATCCATATGAGTAGTAGGGTGCACCTCACAGACAGGGTCACACCAGAATGTGTTGACAGCAGTACCATTCTGAATCACACACCTTCCCCCTTTATTATCATGTGGCTCTTCCCCAGCCTCTCTTTTCTTCCTCTTTCAAAATCTGGCCTTTTCCTTATTAACTAAATGACAATGTTCGAGTGCTTGACTTATCCAGCAAAACTTGCCTGAAGCAAACAAAGTGGGTTGACAGAAAGGGTGGGAGTTATGTTATTTTTAATGAATATGGTTCGGTTCCAAAGGTTTTGAGTAATTTAAACATCAAATTAACTGAATTGAACTGAAGGAGTGAATTAAGAAGCAGGCTCTGTCATAGGGAATTTGTTCAGCATGCAGATATTTCTGGATCAAATTTGGATTGTACTGATGCACTCTAGAGGGACTGGAGGGAGTTTCCTGGACATGCGTGCGCTATGCCACAGTACATAATATTACTGCCATGTCTCTTCCTTTGGTACAAGGAGGACTGCATTTTTATGCACTGAGCTGGCCAAAAGAGTGACACTGATTAACCAACCATTCTAATCAATTATTAACATCTGCGCACATGCATCATTCTTCACGCCTTCCATCTGTGACCACTGACTGGCTTGTTGCAGTGCGCATAAGTGGCTCTCTATACTCTGATGCTTGGCTTTTCCAGCTTACCTTTCGAAGTGAGCCTGTTGTTCTGTAAATTGAGCGTTTCTAGTCTGTAAAGACGTGCAAGCTCTTCTGGAAAGATTTCTTCTATCTGATTATTCTAAGGAAAGGAAGAATAGAAATCATCAGTAAGTAATCAGAGAAGGACCCTAGCTCTGAACTTTTGGAAAGTTTGGATCTGGATCTGAATGTCAAAAATAGACCCCTGACTATAAAAGGCCAAACTCAGATCCCAAATCTGACAAACCCAAAGTTAACAGAATTTGAAATCTTGCAAAGCCAAGTTCTGCAGCTTGGGATCATCTCTAGAAATATCCAGGTCCTGTACTTTATGAGGAACAGGTTCTAGTAAAGCCTATAATGCCCTTAGCCAGAGACAAACCCTCTGAACAGCTGGCAGGTAATTAAAGCACAGCTTTACTCTGTAAAAAGACTATGTAAGTCTGGCATATTGGGGGGAGGGGGTTCCCAGGTTTATTTTCTGTCAGTGATTTTATTTTTTTAAATCAAACGTGATTGGTTTTATAAGTAGAATGAAAGATTTTTTTCCGAACTGCAAACTCATCATGAGATCTGAAAGTCAAGCTGGGTTCTATTTCTGACATGCTACCGCTAATAAAGGATCTGCCATCAGACTTTAGTTAACAATTATTTTATAGTATACAAGGTTTAATAGTGTTGATATTTGTATTAAACATGTATATTATGGTAGCATCTAGAGGCCTCAACCAGGTCAGGGGCTAAGAGCTTTATATAGAAAATTACAGCCTCTTCTCCAAAGAGCTTACAGCATGGAATCCTGTCCAGTCTCCTGCAGCCCATCTAGTGGGCTAACAGAAGTTAAACTTCTGTTTTGACAGTAAAATAGCTCTAACTGGAACACACCTGAAACAGATCTGTTGAGTAATAAGGTGTCATTTTACATTACAACTTTTCTGACTACAACTCTGCATTGATTGACAACTCTGAATTTTCCATTGCAAAACTGTGCACTCTATCAATTTATCAAACATGATAAATACCAAAAATACACTAATTAGGGACCACAGGACACATTCTATACAAGTGGGAATCTGCAGTCACTGCATTGACTGTGGAATTACTTTGGATTCATACTGCTTTAACTAAGAGCACAATCTGGCTCATGTTCTCCAGTAAAAAAGAATAATTATGAATGCATTCCACTGGCCTGGCACTACAACATTTCAAAACTTATGAATAAATAATCAACACTTGATCAAATGCTTGCCTGATGGGGAGCAGTAACACAGCATCACTGTGGCAAGCAAGCAAAGGGAAGGGCTTAATTTTAAGGACTTTCAGTGAGACTTGATGAACACCAGCATTAATCACCTTGTCTTGAACACAACTGCCCTTCTCTACCAGAGGCCTCAGACGATGGATCAAAGAGAGGAAAAATATGCCTTTAATTAAATTGCAACTTACTAAACTTCTGCAAAAACCCCTTCTTGGCAAATGAAGCTACTGACAGCACAGTGTGAGTTGATTCTTCTAAGTACCTGTCGACATGGGAAAGTTAGACTTGTATAACTAAGGCATGAATTTAAACCAGTATAGTTACAGTAGTATAATCCCCTAGAAAGCACTCTGACATCAGCATGAGTGCCTTTATTACATTTAGTTTGTCAATCACTTGGGAAGAGGTTTAACTTAAAAAAAAAAAAAAGCCACCCTCCAGAATGAGAGTCCACACAGAGGGTTATGCTGGTAATATTTTCCCATGTAGACAAGGCCTAAGAAGTTTAGAACATGTATCCTCACACATGCATACCCTTGCCCTGAAAAACCATTCAGCTTCAATAAACATAACCATTATTTAGGGAAGTGAGCATATTATGCCTACTGCCTTCCATTTTAAAATGACCCACCGGGATCATTTTGCTGAACTTGGCTTGGATGAGGTCAGCACCAGCTGCGTGCAAGGGCCTCATCTATAAAATTCCCTCCCTGGGGGTTCCCAACGAGGTCGCAAGATGGCTGCTTTCAGCCCTTGTAAGTTCTTCTCATTTGGATGATTTTGCTCATCATGACCATTTAACTTCCCATATTTCTTTATAGATGGGGGCTTGGGGGATGTTTGGCACTGGGGGTAGGGGAATGCATCTGGGCCAGTGGATCCTGTTTATGATATTTCAATTAATAACTGATACCAGGGAACTTCTTGGCAGCTGCTTCAGTTACACCAGGGAAGAATTAAGCCCGGGTTTTCCAAAGGGAGAGCAGAATTAAGAATCATTATACACTGAAGGCTCTTATTTGAGGAAAAATTCTCCTCCGAGCAACAAGGAAGGTCTCAACTTTAATCATTTGCTTCCCTTACACAACCAGATCTCAGGGAGGAGTAATACCAGAGTTAAAGGTCTCCCATACCTGTCTGAGAAGAAAAATTCATTTTAAAATAAATGAATATAAACTTCAATTTAATTAATATTTGTCAGGCACAGAATCTTTCTGCTGATCAGATCGCTGACCTCTGAGCCAGGAAGGTGAAAGAAGAAGCAGAAAGGAGAGCAAGGGAAAATCAGAGAGCCAGAGATGCAAGCAGCCTTGGCAGCTAGGGGTAGAGAATCTTCTGGGGACTAATCCGTAGGCTGCCAGGGCACAGTGTGGCCCCAGCCTAGTCATCAGGGCTGTTCTACCTTGTGCTCCCCACTGTCTTAGACCACATGGGTCTTATGGCAGTGAGAAACAGCTGAGGGTAGGGATGCCCTGCCATACATCTTCTCTACCCGCAGCCAGTCCCAGAACACCCCAGCTCTGAGTCAAGTGGATAGGCCCCCACTGGAGCTATTCAAAGGAGCCATGGGACAGCGCTGAATCAGGCCTGCTGTTTTGGTGAACAATCCTGTTGTGTTTTATTTTACCTGTAAGGAAAGATGGCTTGTCGACTCTGGTAAATCTATGGGAAATTCTTTCAGATCGATCCCTCCACAATCCACAACTCCTTCCTGGGTGCAGGTACAGTCTCTAGGGCAGTCTGGAGCCAGGAAATTAGGGTCTGGATTCAGTAATTTGGATGAATTTTCCAGAAACTCATTGTCTTCATCATTGTGACCATGGATCATGTTGTAGCTAAATACCAAAAGCCACAGCACCAGCAGGGATCTGCTGCTTGGAAGCATTTCCACTGAAACCAAACAAACACCACAGTAAGTGGGGAATTAGTATTTTTGCAGGCTAAATACTATTTCTGTTTTAAAGCCAAACACAAACTTCAAGTGGAAGGTAAAGGACCTAATCATTTGGGGTTGACTGGCACATAGCAGACGATTTAAACAGTAAAAATCACACCAAATAGCAGTATGGGTCTAATTTGCCATGCGGGCAACCAAACTAACATCTCAGTATCAGTATTGTCAACCCCACAGATTCAAAAATCCTGAGTCAGCCTCCCAACAATAAAGCGATTGGCAAAAATCATGAGATTTTTTATAAAGTTTATATTGTGCTTTTCTCTTTTCACTTCTAAATTGGTTAAGGTGATTTTGGCTCCCATTGCAGGAGCTCTCCCCCCAGCATCTGCCTGTCCCCCTGCCCAGCAACTAATTCTGCCCCCTCAACTCCCCATCAGCATTGCCCTTCCAGTTTCACTTCTGCTCCTTCTGCAGCTCCTGGACCCTTTCACCTCCCTCACCCAGGCCTGGCAAGGACCTGCAACAGGATTCCCTTTCCAGGCTAGGGCTGGAAGCAGCTCCAGGAGCTTTTTACCCCCCATTGTCCCTTCCAGTCTGGGAGGGAAGAGGAGGAGCAGTCCCTTTGCTCACAGGAAGAGAGGGAGGGAGGGAGCAGAGCTACCCTGAGCTCTTTCTGCTTTCTTCCCCCGCCCCCGCCCCCCATTGAGAAGGTGTCAGGTTGTAAGGAAGGGAGGTAGAGAGAGCTCAGCCTGCATCCTGCAACAGCCCTGATTGGCTTCCCTTCTCCAGGAGCCAGAGAAGCAAGGAAAGCAGCCAATCAGAAGGGGGTTCCCCCCTCCAGGCAAAGCTAAAATTCAGGAGAGGACGGGAGTTTCTCACATCATTACCGGACTGACTCCAGGCCCAGTGGAAACTGAGACTTGGCAAGACTGCAGCATATTTCAATTAGCCAGCCCAGCTGTGGAAACCCTCCACCTGTCTGTATTATTGCCAGATGGCATTACGATCATTCACGTTTAATTTGTTCTTCACAATAGTTTGCCACAGAGCCTAGCAGATCTGCCCTTTTAAGCACACAGAAGTATCTTGGTAAAGTAGGAATTCTACAGTAAGTGCATAAAAGAGGCTAAAGGACCAGGGGTGCAGAGGGTGGCTATTAAGAGCTCCATCTAAAGAGGAAGCCCTATGCAGTGCACCACAAGGTACTTTATTGGACCTACAAAACTCAGAAGTATGCTACATATTCTTGAGCACCACCTGCTGGACTTCATTAACTATTTACGCATAACACAGCAATCACACTTACAGAGCAGTGGCACTGGTGATTCAACAGACAACTCTTCATAGATACTGACCCACTGTTCCCTCCTATTTGTGATCACATATCATCCCTGTGAGGATTGTAGTAGTTGTCATATGGAACATTAGGAAAGCATTTCATCTGTCCAGCTAAGGGACATAAGAATGGCCATACAGGATCAGAACAAGGGTCCATCTAGCCCAGTATTCTGTCTTCCAACAGTGGCCAATCCAGGTGCCCCAGAGGGAATGAACAGAACAGGTAATCATCAAGTCATCCATCCCCATTCCCATCTTCTGGCAAACAGAGGCTTGGGACACCATCCCTGCCCATCCTGGCTAATAGCCATTGATGGACTTATCCTCCATGAATTTATCTAGTTCTTTTTTGAACCCTGTTATAGTCTTGGCCTTCACACCCTCTGGCAAAGAGTTCCACAGGTTGACTGTGCGTTGTGTGAAAAAATACTTTCTCTTGTTTGTTTTAAAACTGCTGCCTATTAATTTCACTTGGTGACCCCTAGTTCTTGTGAATGAGAAGGAGTAAATAACATTTCCTTATTTACTTTATCCACAACAGTCATGATTTTATAGACTTCTATCATATCCTCCCCCTTAGTCATCTTTTCCAAGCTGAAGAGTCCAAATCTTATTAATTGCTCCTCATACGGAAGCTGTTCCATATCCCTAATCATTTTTGTTGCCCTTTTCTGAACCTTTTTTGAGATGGGGAGACCACATCTGCATGCGGTATTCAAGATATAGGCGTACCATGGATTTATATAAACACAACATGATACTTTCTGTCCTATTATCTATTCCTTTCTTAATTATTCCCAGCATTCTGTTTGCTTTTTTGACTGCCGCTGCACATTGAGGGGATGTTTTCAGAGAACTATCCACAGTGACTCCAAGATCTCTTTCTTGAGTGGTAACAGCTAATTTACACCCTATCATTTTCTCTGTATCTCTATATGACCCACAGAACCATAGTATCAGAGCACCTCATTGTCTTTAGTCTTTTTTATCCTTATAGTGCCCCGATGACCTAGGGGGAATTAAGGCACAGAGAGACTTGCACAAGGTTACACAGAAGTTTGTGGCGGAGTTGGGACTTGAACCTTGAGCTCTCCAGCCCCAGACTAACA